>NC_141691.1:279714935-280343935 GCF_964263255.1 Lissotriton vulgaris
CTCTGGAAACCTCGGACCTTGCTCTCTCACGGTTTGGGCTCTGGTTGGGATGATCCGCGATCCTCACCGCCTCGTGTGGATGCCTGGTCGCAGTCCGTCTCCTCCGTGGGCCTGAGGGAGTAAGCAGGAAGTCCCGCTGCCGTGTACACTTTGAAGTCCGTCACGGCTGTAGAAGGGGGCAAGGGCTGGACCTACATCTCCGGCGCGTGGGGAAGGGGATTTGTCCCTATTCGGGCGCCAGATTTATGTGGTAAATAAAGTATTACCCTGTCATAATTTCTATACTTAAACAAAGGGTTATGCATAAAATGAGAGACAGAGTCCGTGGTGTCCGATTCAAAAGGGCTTTATTTCAATAACTCGAGTTAGGGGAGAATCGGTTCCATCACCACTAAGGTTCAGGAAGGGTCTTCTAAACTTTATTCACAGAGTACAATATTTATACTTTCAATCTTGTACATAGGGAGGAGCGCTCCAGGCAGAGCAAGAGAAAGAGAGATAAGAGCATGTGGGTGTGCATGTGGGCGTACATGTGGGCGTTCACTTGAGGAGTCATAGGTGAGTCATAGGTGGGTGGATGCATGGAAGGGGGTTGCATGGCCAGCTTAAACTTCGCCCTACTTGTGTGCGCAACTTGGTCATGACGTGCAATTGACGTGTAACTGGGGGAAGCTGACTTTCGGTCTGGTAGGGAGGCCTTCAGTGTCAGGGCGACCAGTACGTCTGGTATTATCTGATATCTTAAGTCTGGGGATGTATTATCTGAAGCAAAGGACGCTCTTCACCAAGAGCCGGTGTGGGCATATATTTCTTCGTTCATTGCATGGGGGCCGTGGGCTTTCTACGGATGGGAGCTCTGCAAATCACTAAAATGGAGACAGAAAGGCTAGGCCCTATCTCTGCAGACGGGTTCTGTTTACCTCCTTCACCAGGCAGGAATGTGATTCTATAGAGCAAGCAGATAACTGTTATGCATAATACTGTCTTGGCACCCCGGCACCCCGGGCTGGGCCCCTCTCGGCTTAGCCAAAAGTATGCGAGGTCAGGGACACGTAGCTGCAGCCCTCAGAGTGTCTGGAGGCATGAAAACCTGAATTCGGGGACTGGCTGAGCAGAGCCACGAAATGGAGAAATGGGTTTTTCGTGATACATTAAAAGTGCACAATGCAAACACATGGGCCACATGGGCCTCAGTGCAGAATTAACGTTTCTTTTATGGGAGGCTTGGTGACTGGCATCCTAATGTGGGACGCAAATGCAGAGGCATCATTATTGCAGGCCATAGAGGGAAAAAGCATGCGTGACATGCACGTACACTAAACGTTGGGGTACACGAAGTGGACATACTGGCCATGTAAAATTTCATTTTCCTCATGACCTCTGAGCTAGCTGGCACTCACAATTATGTCTAATATATACAATAGAAACCTTGTTGACTTCAATCCTACGTCTAAACTATAGTGTATGTTATTCCAATGCGCAGAACCTATTGGGAATATAGGAACTACACTACACCGCTTGACTTCATATACGTTTTGGACGCGGCTGCGCAACTCCCACAACATTTTTTTGTGCCTAAAATGCTATATTTATGTCTTTAATATACATATTAGTGCAAGACATTATCTAAGCTATTCATAAAAATAACATATTTGTACTTGTAATAAACTTATATTACTTTTAAATGCAATTTTGCGAAGTGACGGGTGCGTGCTGCCTGTGCGCACGGTGCGCGGATCCCATGTGACCTGAAAAGCAAAGATTTGATTGGTTCATAACATTTCCCATTGTATCTATTCAAGGACCCCACTCATTTCAATCATTCTTCTTTGAGCTTCTTTGGAGAGACATCTCTGTGCTTATAAGAACTTTATTCCATCATTTCTTTTGGGGTGCTTTTGAAAACCATGACAACATGGCTTCAGGACAGCAGCCATAGGAGGACTTAGACCATTCTTTGGAGGAAGAATTTGTTGCAAAACCTCCACGTTCTCAGTGAACCTCCACGTTCTCAGTTTTGTGAAGAGATTGTTTTTGTGCAGGAAGGGACACCTTCCTGCACAACAACAATCAGTAAAGCATTTTCCTTTTTCACTGTATGCTGTGCAATGCAGCATACATTTAAAGAATAAAAAATGAGGAGAAATGAAAACAATACTCCTTGTTGTGCCTTACTACATCAATTGGAGGTTGGTGCAGCATTCACACACATCTCCAGATTTAAGATTTCTGATACATCTGGAGATGTGTATTGTTTTATGAGTGTTGTGTGCAAACACCTACAGCAACACCTATGGAACGCCCCTTCAACGCAAAGTGGTGTATGATGAAGTCGTATTTACATGGAGAAGAAAAGCTACACAGGGTGCCTTTTCCTCTCCTTGTAAATATGAAGGAGTGTCTGGCGCCATCACTATGGGCCATATATAGGTAATTTGTGTTTTGCAATTCTCAAATTACGCTTTTTAGGGAATCGCAATTAGAGAATCGCAAAATGCAATGTAGGTAGGATTAGCACAATTTTTTGCGAATCCCACTAATTCCTTATTTGCGAATCGCAAATTGAGATTCACAAATGAGGAATACCTTCTCATTCATTCCTATGGGATAGAAGGCCCATAGGAATGAATGGGAAGACATTCTCAATTTGCGATTCTCAATTAGAGAATCACAAGTTGGGAATGCAATTTCAGGGTTGTAAGGGTGTCAATAGGACACCCTTTTGCTCCTCTGAAATAAACATGTGTGCTCATGTGGCCCACATACATGCCCTAAGGGAAAGTAAAATGCCAAAAAGTGAATTTTTCAAAGAATTCGCAAAATACCACCAACCTGAAGTTGGTGGTATTTTGCGATTCTTTAAGCCATAATTTGCACAACTTGGGTGCTTCCTACATTGCATTTAACAAATTGCAATTTGCGATTCATTAAATTCAATAGCAAAATAAGGAATTGCTAATTTTGCGATTTCTTATTTTGCATGTGGGTTTTTGTTTGCTACATAGAACACTGCCCTAATTGCGATCGCACATGCTGAGATTTGGCAAATTTCAGCATTTGTGAGCACAATTAGGCCTACTACATATGGCCGCATGTTACATAAAGTGACATATTGTTGATACAGGATGCTTCTAAATCTGCCCCATATATGCTGATACTATAGGAACATATTGCTGGTTGGTTGTTTGAAGAATTGCATGAGAGTGAAAGAAGATAAGCACAGAGAGATCTCTCCAAAGATGCTCCAACAATAATGATTGAAATGGTTGCAGTCCTTCAATAGGTACAATGGCAAATTATATGAACCAATCAAATTGTTTATTTCTGGTAACATGGGATACCATGGCAAAGAGATTCCAAAACTACATGGATATAACATGGTTATTTTGAGGAGTGTATTATTATTAATGTATTAATACTTTGTAACTTCTTGCAGGTCTGCATACATAGTATATAAAGACATTGGTTTGTACTAGGGTTAGTGACTAGGCCAATCCTTAAGTATATGACTAGTAGCTAGAGTAATTTTAGTACTGCAAAGAGAGTGCAAGATACATTTATAAGTGCTTAGGATTAGCAAAGTGATAGGATAGATACACAGTGCTGGATGGATGAATGGACAAGTGGTTGTGACAGACTTAGAACTCTTAGGATTCAAGGTGACTTAATCTCCCAATATAAAAAGGTTATAGGGCCTGTTTACACAGTGGTAATGGGAGGGTATGGGGCCTGATGGGACATGTGCAAGCACACCCTGTGGTGTGTTTTAAGTTGAAGAATTAGGTCTCTTATAATCCTGAAAGTCCCTGTGTCCTAGTAGCCCACCATGTCCCTCTATTAAACATCATTTATCTGCGTTGCAGAAAGGTGGTCTGAGGCCATGCACCATTTCACACCTCTCTGCAATGCAACTCTCAGGCACTTCCTGCACATATCTGGTGGGTTAGTTGGCCCCCAGGGAGCCTCAGGATTTAAGGGGGCTTTATCCCGTAGCTAAAACGCTCACAGAGCATGTTTGCACACATATCAACTTCCCCCCTTTCTTCACCAGTGAACAAACACAGCCCTTTGTGCATTGTAATACTTAGTTAATCTTACCTTGACAGTAGTAGATATAAAAAATGCTAAACATTTTTTTCAGTTGTTTTTTATAATCTAAATTTCTGAAAATTTTATATTTTAGAATTAGGATCTGAGAAAGAGAAGAATAAAGAAAGTTATAATCTATATATATAAAAACGAATGTATGTCTGTCTGTTTTTCCTTTATGTATGCATTTCTACTTTTTCTTTTAAATATCGGCTCCCGGCCCCCCAGGGCCCTCATAATCTTTCCAATACTGAACGTTTACACTTTCCCTGTGACTCGCTTTTGCAATGACCATCAACAAAGCACAAGGACAATCGCTGCAAGTGTGTGGACTAGATTTGATTTATTCATGTACCCACCAGACAGAAAAACAAAAAATACTGCGTATCCACAAGCACTCGAATAAATAAACAGAATTAAAACATCACTTAAAAATATTTCCATATTAAAATGAATAAGTTTCAATAAAACGGACACAATGTAAATTGAATGTTATCATGACAAGTTTCCTATGGCCGGGATACCCGTCACCCCCTCCCAACACAATCCCCAAGGATGGGAAGACGGACACAGCTCTTTAACTTTTGGAAGGCGGGAGGGAGTTACCCTCCCGGCCGTATTTATTAAAATATGAAACAAAATTAAAACATTAAAATAACAGTTTCATATAGTGTACAATTTTCCATTTATACATTACGATGTTTATTGGCTAACCTTAACAAATCTCTAATACAAAGGTTCTCCTAGCCGAGTCTAAACATCCTGCAAATGCATACTCTCTAAATAAAATTGTACATCCTAACATTACGGGCCAACGGCAAGGTCGTAACCGGTGTCAGATCCCTAATACCAGAACTCCCCCCTCACTTGTGAGGGGCGGGCGCACAGAGGACTGTACCTCTGTGCCAACTTCCAATTTCCCTTGTCTTAACGGGGGCCCCTTATTAACTCGACGCCATCTTAGTGGTCATCCGAGGACTCGTGTGAGGTGTCTAGAAGGTAGCGTAGACCCCCCTCCCACCCCACACTTCTTACCACATCCGCCGTCGCGGATGTCCTGGCCCCGGGAAATTCGTAGGAGGGGCCGTAGCCGCCTCCTCCTCTGGGAGGGGCCTATGACCGCCTTCCCTTTAGGTGACCCCCTACTCAGAGGGTGCCGCCTCCCCGTGTAAGGGGCCAATGGCCGCCTCCCCCCGGGCACTCCCATCCATAATGGGTGGCGCCCCACCTCAAGGGATCTTCAAATTACTGCTCACCGATCATGACCTTACCACCACAGGCCGGATAGTTGACCGGCTATCCGGACCCCCCAAAAACTCCTACTAAAGGTCATGAACTCACAAACCCCTTAACCACGCTATGAAGTCTCCTATGAGTAAGACATTCCCCTCCCGGGACAAATGGACCCCATCCTCGAGATACATGTGGTCCCCCCGAATACATCCATGCGGAATACAATGCAACTGTCCTGAGCGAAACAACCTACTAAGTTTGTTATTGACCTTCTTAACTGAATGATTCAAAGCTGTCACAGAGAGGGCCCCCCGCCACATTTTTCTGGGAATCATGTGTGACCATGCTATCATGCACCCAGGGACCCTTTTCGCCAACCAACAGTGGATAGAATTTGCTCGAGCAGTACTCGTCGACCAATGGTCATCAAATCATTTCCTCCCAGGTGTACTATGATTACAGACGGCGGTGACCTTGTCCGCCCTAACAGTCCCTCAATAAAACATTGAAATTGGTCAATACAGAGCCCGCCCCTTCCGTGGAAGGTCACCCTGTACCCGAATTCTCCAGCCACGTGAATCATGTCACCTGCTTTGAATACGTCCCCGGCACGCCTCACGTATGAGTGGCCAACGACCCACACCACTCTTCCCTCAGCCGGTGATCTTTGACCGCTGGTCCCCAGGTGTCGGGTCAACTGCACAGTCCGCCCCGCAAAGCCTGCTCGCAAAACTGTAAACCAAACAGAAAACAAGAAGCGTGAGATTGGCTTCACAACATGTGCAACCGCACATACCTTTTATAACAGTTCGAGGACCAACGCCCCAATTGTTTCACTTTTTCAGTACTCAGACCCCTGGCTGTAGCCTCTGTAGCAGCCCCTATCCGGAAGGAATGGGTCCCAAAATCGCTCGGGTCCAAGCCATCTGCCGCGATTGCCATTGTTTGCACCCGCTGAAACTGAAACCTAGTCAGCGGGGTGGCGTCGGTATGTCTCAGCAAGCTTCCCCCCCACGATACTGCCCTTTGCGCCAAATATGCCTCCACGCATTTCACTGGGCACGTGGGGGACCCTTGAATGCGCTGGACAACCACACTGTCCCCGATAGCTCCCTGATCGGTTTTGGACCTGGCTATCGTGATTATCATTGAATCACCCTTGATCAGAATGTGTTCTCGACACAGACCTCCCCCCGTATCCTGCTTGTTCTTTGCTACCAGCTCGCTTACCCGCATAGCCCCATGGAATGTTAATGCAAAAGCGGCCTGGAACATCACTGCCTCTGACTGGGATGAACATGTTGCAGGAAGTACGGACATTAACAGGGACAATCTTTCTAGCCCGATCGGGCGCCTCACATCCCCTCTACGACCATCGAGGCGTTGCCACCCACGCAGTGCCTTCTTTACTAGAAAGGACGATGTGGGGTCCTTGATGCCATGCGCCTGCGCCATGAAAGCAATGGCGGCCCGGTGCGTATTGGCCGTTGCCGCTGATCGGCCTGCCTGGTGGAGTGACACTAGGAACTTCAGGACATACTCTTCCTGCCCCCAATGATCCCCCCTAGCTGGACCCAAAAATGACCAATAGGAACGGAACGCCCCTTCGTATGCCTTCCTTGTCCTGGGTGCTAGACTTGCTCCCACGAGGTCCTGTAATCCGGGGCACCGAGAAACCAGAGAGCTTCGGGAAATGGTGCCGCCACCAAGTCCGCTGAAGGTAGATAACCCCTGAAGGCCTGCATGTGGGAACGAGAGAGTGCATCAGCCGCCTGGTTCAGTACACCCGGCACGTACCTCGCCTTAAAGTGGACGTTTAGTCTCAAACACAGTAGTACAATTTCCTTCAGTAATCTCAAAATCCATTTGCAGCGTGCTGCCTGATTATTGATACATTCAACCACGGTCATGTTGTCGGACCAAAACACCACTGTGCGGTCACGAAACCCGTCTGGCCATGTCTTTAAGGCCACAAAAATGGGAAACAGCTCAAGAAACCCAATGTTACCTGTGAGCCCACTGTCGTGCCACCATGTCGGCCATGTTTGCGCCGACCATCGATTACCGAAGATGGCGCCGAATCCCACACTCCCCGCCGAGTCGGTCCATAAACCCAGCTCCTCGGAGGAAGCTGGTGGCTTGTTCCACACGACGCGACCGTTGAAATCCGCCAGAAATGCCAACCATATGCGCATATCCTGGCGAACCTCTGCAGACAGTCTTGTGCGGTGGTGCCCTTCCTTGAGACCGACCATGGCTTGTGCAATAGAGCGGGAAAAGGGGCGAGCCATAGGTATCACTCTAAGGGCAAAGTTAAGCTGGCCCACTGCTTGTTGCAACTGATGGAGAGTCACTTTTTCTTTGCTGATGCACAATTCTAGAGAGGCCCTAAATGTCTTTACTTTTTCCCTGGGCAGACGGAAGCATCCCTCCACTGAATCGAGCTCAATTCCAAGAAACTCGAGTGAAGTAGATGGCCCCACTCTCTTCCCTGGTGCCAATGGCACGCCGAATTGTTTCATGAGATCGCAAAATTTCAGTAAAGCCTGTGCACATTCCGTGTCATCGGCTGTCCCCAAGAACAAAAAATCATCAAGAGAATGCATAACCTGCGTATAGCCCGTAGCTCTGGTGAACGCCCATTGCAAAAAACAACTGAATTTCTCAAAATAAGCACAAGAGATGGAGCAACCCATTGGCATGCATTTATCCATGTAATAGCGTCCTTGAAACACAAAACCTAGCAGACGCTAATCCTGTGGGTGCACCGGGAGCAACCGGAACGCTGATTCAATATCCGATTTGGCCATCAGCGCTCCGGGCCCCAGGCGATTCAACATGGCGACGGCCTCATCGAAGGATGCATACCGCACCGAACAAACTCCTGGGTCAATCGCATCATTCACCGAGAGATCCCTCGGAGCCGACAAATTATGAATCAACCTAAATTCACCTGGGTCCTTCTTGGGGACTACTCCCAACGGTGAACAAATGAAGTTAGCGACTGGCGGTTGCCCATATGGGCCAGCAACCCGGCCACGGGCAAACCTCCTTTGCAATCTTAGCCTGCACCACCGCCGTATTCTGCTGAACCGATAGCTGGTTCTTACACTGCGATTGCCCCCGAAAATCCCCCGCCGGGATGTGGAAACCATAAGAGAAACCGTCTCGCAACACCCCAGCGGAGACATGATCAGGGTATTGATTCAGCCAAGGGATCATTGCCATGATGTCTACGGGGGTAGGTAGTGGTGCCCCTCGGTCGATGTTAGACCTGTTTGGCCCCTCCTCTACCCCCTGTATCACCATTCTTGGCTCTGCACGAACTCTCAGGGTGTGAAGATTGTCCGCACCCCGCACACTCATGCCTGAACTTACATGTCCCTTGTGGCCTCGTGCATTTGCCTCTGTTGAAGCTCCAACAGACCCCTTTCCTACCCGAATTCCCACCATTCCTTGGTTGTTGGTCAATATTGGTGCCTGCTCGAAAGGGCGCCGCCGCATAATGGCGGGCGGGCTCCGCCCCATTCCCGCCGAGCGAAGACGACTTCGTCGTGCCCGGCATGAGCTGCTTCTGCCACGAGATGGAGTCGAAACAATCCCACGTCAGAGATGAGTCGTGCTCCTTGGCCTTACGAAACTTACTATCGTAACCCAACCATTGATTGCCTTCATATGTCTCATAGAAACCCATTATACGTGTCTGGTAGCAGGCCAATTCAGTCAACACCTCTGGCCTACACTCCCCCATGATCGCAGTGAACATTGCAAATGCCCTGCCCCAATTAGAAATCGTCTCATCCACCCTGAATGCCACCATTTTTGCGCGCCATACGCTCGGGTGCAACAAGTCCTTCTGACTCTTGACATGCTCTATCTCATGGTGGTCAGTTAAGAGAGAAAACATATTCACATATTTATCAGCCCAAATCATTTCTTTCGTGGCCAGCGGGATATGTTGGACCACCCTTTCCCTCCTCAAGGGTAAAGATCCCTCCCCAGCCATCGGCAACGGCTGCTTACCCGAATCGGTAGCTGATCCTGCTGATGCTTCAATGCCAGACGCCGGTCGTTCCGAGGGAACCTGAGGGGAAACAATAGGGAGATTCGCCTTCGCAGCATCTCTCGATTGCCGCAACTGCTTCATTAGTAACCTGGCCTCTTCGGCCGTGTCTCCTGGCGCCGTAGTGCCCTCTGTATTTCTCCCCAGCCATGCTGCCAATTGGGCGGCCAACTCCGGAGGCATATCCCCCTCATTATTGGGCGTAACTACAACGGGGATCGGTTGTCCTGCGTCCGGGGTCGGAACGGGGGCCTCTACTGGACTAACCGGGCTTGCCGGGGGTGACTCGGGAACTGGGGCTTCCCCCCTGCCGCCTTATTCCTGGCCCTTTTACCTCTCCCTGCGGGGACTACTCCCGGCAATGCTGGTCCGATGACCTTCTTCGGTCTGCCCGTATTATTCATTGCCGCCATCTGTTTTTTCATGTTCGCCATGTCCTTCACCAGCATGCGAAGCATCTGTTCGGTTCCAACCTTCTTTCCGACCTTCTTGCCAGGCATTGTCGACGGCTATATGAAACTTGCTGCTCGACGAGGTCCTGGATCCCAAGATTCGAAATCACTGAAAGAGAAGCACAAATTACAAGTTCTCAAAATTGGCTCCTTGTTCCGTCGAGAGCTCACGTGCAACGAGGAGGTGCAGCTTCCACGCACAGGAACAAGAGGATGTTTCTTAGGATTGTTGCTCTTTTATTCTTCCTCGGGAGGGCGTATACCCTCCTTCGGCCTGCCTCCAGGGCGTGGCCAACGGTGTAGGTGTCTAGGACAACCCCTCTTGGGCGGGAAAAGGCGCGCCCCGGCTACGGCGCTTCGGGCATACCAGCCGAGACACGCCCCCCGCCCAAAATGGTTTCCCGGGAGGATCAGGGCACCCTACCATACGTTCGGGGGGACCGAATTGGTCGCCCCTTTCCATTAAATTAGCTTTCTTTTGAGATCGCAGCAACGCGCGACGGGTAAACTAGTATATAATATGTTTTTTACAACACAACATAATTTTAACATTATATACATTATTTTCTTTGCCTTTTTTGCTGTTCTCAGAATATATTGAATTTCACTAGAAACAGTGTTTTCAATGTTACTCATCACATAACAGCAGGAAAAAATATACTTAACTATTTCTGAATATTCCATAAAAACGACATCCTTAATAACATACCATATAATACAAATCACACAGATATAAAACGCTTCCTTCTAAGAGAAGTTTCTTACTTGAAAATGAAAGAACTTAAATAATAATTCAATGACAATTTATTTTTAATTTTCATACCCTGTAAATAATGTTCTTTAAAAATATATGCTTTGAGAATGTGCAAGAAAAAGTGCTTAATTCAAATATATACCTTTCCCCTAGGCCAAATGGTATCCCTGAAATCTTTTATATGGAAATTGTCCAACAGTAATTGTATTAATACATTTGAATAAATTCCTCATAGGCCGAGTGATGTTCCTAAAACTTTGGTTTTAAAAATATTAGGTAGGAATGTGGTAATTACAAAATGTTTAATTAAACTTTCAAGTTTTCTTCCATCAGCTGTACAATGTTGTATCAATAAAATATATATTGTCCATATCTTCATATAAATAATGTTGATAACATTTCTGATTTGTATTGGCTACACTCCATGTTTTGATTTGCTGCTTTACCTAGTTTGTTGAAAGACACTGTTTTACAGTCTGGTAATGTCAAATATATAAATCTTTCAGTATCTATGTTAGTGCTACATGTAAACATACAATTTTCACATTGATGTTCCCATTTATAACAAAGGCCAAAAAGATTTTCAATTTCTATTCCTTCATTTTCCAATACTGCAAGCATATACATTAGAAATTCCTGAGCATATTGTCGGACATTCTGCGTAAATTGTGTAGAACCTATATCCAAAAGATTACAAATATCAGAAACGCTTTGCATTTTACTTTTATCAGTACTCAATTTTTCGAAATTACAATGCAATAAGGAACAAAATCTTTTTTCATATTTCTCCATACTTGAAATGGGTGCACACATTGAATCAGAATAGACTCATAACTATTTAAATCTATCAGTTCTGGAGGAATAGTTACCAACTCTAGATTATTATGGATAGCTCTAGCTGGCATTTTATTATCATCTAATTTGTTATAACAATATTTACAAATACACTTATCAGAACCCAAATCAAAACAATTCTCCTTCAACAAATAAGTTGCAATTCCTTCCACTTATCATTATTTTCTCTTTCACTTTTTAAATACAGATCAACAGTCCTAGTCTGATTTTTATAGTGAGTTCGCCGGCAACAAATACAAGAATAATTTGGCCTTTCACCTGAAATCACCATAAACTTTGTAATTGGTTCATTCAAATTATTTTGGAGTAGTGTGTTGCACATTCTCTTAACATCTTCCTCTATTAATATGTCAGTTTCTGTACTCTCTTGTCCAGGAGCAAAGTAAGAAAACTCAATTTCATCACAAACCTTCTTCACATCTGATACTTACCCATGCAAAAGAGCACTTTCTTTTTTTTTTTTCTTTTTTTGTCCTCATTGGCCAAGAAGTCGATCCAACTATGCTCTTGTCCTCTCAGACAAGAGGACCGACCCCCCGTAGCACCCCGGAGCCCAATGCTGAGCTCCAGGTGCCCCGAGAGTCAGCCTCAATGTCGCCAACAGAGCTTGGACGGACATACTCCCTTCGGACCAGTTTGGCCAGTTGTCCCGTAGCTGTACGATACCACCCTTTAGGACAGAGAGATTTTTAGGCCTAATCATCGGACCCGGGGAAAAAAAAAAAAAAACCCAGGTTGTCTAACTATTCCTCCTCCAATCGATCAAAAGGTCCCAAAAATTTAAGAGATCGAGGGCTGCATGTTCTCGATAAGTCCAGCTTTGATGTTGCATAGAGTGAAGACAGCCACTCTGCATGTGTTGGGGGATTTATGTTAACCCAATTTTTACAAATTTCTCTTCTTGCCAGTAAGATGGCATAAAACAAAAAATCTCTCTCTAATCCCTTAATATTGTGGTTTAATCCGAAGATAATTAAAGACCATAAGCACGGGA
The DNA here is from genome assembly GCF_964263255.1 of Lissotriton vulgaris. NCBI lineage: Eukaryota > Metazoa > Chordata > Amphibia > Caudata > Salamandridae > Lissotriton > Lissotriton vulgaris. Next base: position 279,727,376 of record NC_141691.1, read on the forward strand.
TAGTGATACCAAGAATAGATTCGAGTGTTGTTCTGACTTCATGCCAAAAGGTGGCAATGTTCGGACACTCACAAAACATATGAAGGTCTGAGGCTGCTGGTAAAGAGCATTTACAGCAGCACTTCCCTGTTTGAAATTTCGACAGCCTTTTAGGGGAGTAATACGCTCTGTGGAGTGTGAAGAAATGGTTGCGCCTCAACCATGCTGGCTTAATGATTTTGTAAAGGAGGGTGAAAGATTCCTCCCAAATAACCTCTCTATCTGGTTCTCCCTCCGCACCCCATAGTTTTTCCGGGAGGTTAAAATCTCGCTGTCCATCCTCTATAATATGCCAATAGAAGAGTGCAACTTCCTTTTTTCCCGCAGGTCTTTCAACTAGGATATTTTCTAAAGGACTCTCCTCTCCCATCATTCCTTTTTTCTTAATTTGAGTCCGAATCCAGCTTCCTATTTGTAGATATACTATCCAGGAGAGTGGTGATGTTACTTTTAGCTTGAAGATATCCCAGTCAATGATTGATCTTTCCGTCAACATATCGCCCCAATTTGTAATCCCTGCGTCTAGCAGGACTTTTTTAACTGTATTGACCTCTTGTGATGCTAGTCCAGGTAGGTTCCAAATTGGTGCATGTTCAGATAAGTATCCTATCCCGGCCTTAGATTTTATTTGAGACCACTCTTTCAAACTACTCAATAGTGTCTTTAACCTGATTTTTTTGAAAAACTTCTGGTGGCCGAACTTGAAGAGAAAGCCATTCACTGGGAGGTCCGAACCCAATAGCATTGCCTTGTACATAAGACCATTTGCATTTTCCCAGGGGAGCTTAAGTAACATCCTAGAATGGGTCAAATGAAATGCCCAAGCATAGTATTCCAGGTCTGGCAATGCAAGCCCTCCTTTTTCTCTTCTCCTTCTCAATTTTTTCCAAGCTAATCTGCTGTATTTATATCCCCAAATGAAAGAATTGACATTCTGCTGACATTTTGCAAGCTGCTTGGTGTCAAAAACTAGCGGAATGGAATTAAAGATAAAAGTAAATTTCGGGAGAATACTCATTTTTATCAAGCTAGTTCTCCCATAGATGTTAAGTGGGAGGAAGGACCAGGCTTTCATCAAAATGTGGGATTCTCTGGAAATACGGGCTAAGTTGTTTTGCGCCAAGTGCTCTAGATCTTTAGTTATTGTAATTCCCAGGTACCTCATTGATGATTTTACCGGAAGTTGAAGATTTTGAATGTTCCAAACCATAATTTCAGTTTTTCCTGCGTTAATTTCGTAACCCGAGAATTTCCCAAAAATCTCCGCCTTCTTTATAATTATGGGGAATGCCAATGTAGGGTCAGTTGTATAAATGAGTATGTCATCGGCATAGAGGCCAATCTTCTTTTCCCAGCCCGAAAAAGTAAAATGTGGAATGTTGGTATCCTCCCTAATGGATTGTGCAAACGGTTCAAGAGGAGAGGGGATAGGGGGCAGCCCTGCCTTGTTCCTCGGCTGATTTTAAAAGGAGTTGTTTGTGTACCATTTATTAATAGAGATGCTCTAGGGTTGTTATATAATAAGCCTATGGTCCTACAAAATTTGGGTCCCAGATGGAATTTATTCATTATTGAATTTAGGTATGCCCAATTTACCCTATCGAACGCTTTAGTGGTGTAGAGGGTCATGATGGCGAGGGGTAGACCGAAAGTTGAGGCAATGTCCGTGGCTCCCACCAGATCGTAGGTTAGATCAGCCAATTGCCGGCCTCTAATAAACCCCTTTTGATCAGAGTGGATGATTGACCCAATCTCGCTTCCCAATCTCACAGCCAAAATTGAGGTAAAAATCTTGTAGTCATTATTGAGAAGCGAGATTGGGCGATATGATCCACATTCGGCTGGGTCCTTGCCTGCTTTTAATATTAAGGCTATATTTGCCTCCCCCCAGGAGCTTGGAGGTGCCTGCCCTCTAATCATTATGTCATTAAAAAGGTTCGTAAGGACTGGGGTAAGCGTAGAATTAAGTTTCCTATATAATTCTCCGGGGAGACCATCTGGTCCCGCGGATTTGCCCTGTGATAGTTGCTTGATGGTGTTAGAGACTTCTAATTCCGTTATATCTTTATCTATATTTTCCGTTTGGGAGCTCTCCAATTCCAGAAGAATTATATTATTCAGCCATTCGTTCCTTTCATCTGCATTAACGTTCAGTTCCTCCGTGTATATATTCTGGAAGAACTCACTGAAGGCTTCCCCTTTGGCCGAGTCTGTTGACCTGTTATTAGCTTCTCCAGCGACCCTCACTTCTTTAATAACATTTCTAGATTGCTCAGCTTTAATTTTCCAGGCCAACAATTTTCCTGCAGATTCACCATATTCGAAATGGGCAAGTTTGCTTGGCTGCCATCTTTTATTTATCCTCTCCTGTAGTAGTGTGTCTAACTTGGCTTTTAATTCTGTTTTCTCCTCTTGATTGTCTGAAGGGAACTGATCTTGCTCAATATGTCGTATTCCCTCTTCATATTTCTTTCTCCTGTATGAGGCCCTTCCTGTAATGCAGCCCCTAATGAAGGCCTTCCAAGCCTCCCATACTATGACCAGAGAAGTAGAGCCTAAATTTTGCTCTAAAAAGGAGACTGTTTCATGCGTCAAATAATTTTTCTCCTCTTCTTCCAGTAAAATTGTTCGGTCGAAAGACCAAAAATGGTGAGTAGAGTTCTGGTCTACTTTTACAGAGAAAAAAATAGCAGAATGATCTGACAAGTGTAGAGGGAGGTATGTTATATTTTTAACCCGATCCTTAATGGAACAACTAAATAGAGCATAGTCAATTTGTGATTTATGTCTGTATTTGTAGTTGTGGTAGGAGACTCCCATAGCATTGCCAGACCTTTGCCTCCATAAATCTATTAGGCCAAGATTCGACATACATCTGAGTAGTGTGTCCCTCATATTACTATGAGCAACCGCTCTGGAAGTAGGGGATTTATATAACTTTGGGTCTAGGACAAGATTGAAATCTCCCACCCATACTATGGGATCAGAACAGGTAATCAAATGGTTCTGCAGGATGTTTAAATAAGAAGGATCGTCCTGATTAGGTCCATAATAGCTGATAATAGTAATATCCTTCGAATGTAGTTGAGCATTAACTATCAGCCATCTGCTACTCGCATCTATTTCCCAACTCGTAATCTGGGCCCTTGCTGCTTTTTTAAAGATGATAGCTGTGCAGCGAATACTGGTATTGTGGTCCGTAGTTATAAATTTATCAACCCATTTGAGCTTTTTAAGTATATCTGTAATTTCCTGTTTATTCAAGTGTGTTTCCTGGATCGCAATGATCTGCGCGGGTGAATCCCTTAAGTATTGTAAGATTCTATTTCTTCTAGCCCTAACACGCTGACCATTACGTTCCAGGATATGAATTTAATGTCTGCCATTAATATTTAACGGAGTTTCCCGCCCCCCTCCTCTGATTCTTTTTTTTTTTTTAAATGCCTGTTGTTAATTATATCTTTAGCTATTTTGACCAAACAGCTGCGTTGGGACACTAATGGATCCATATTCTTCATGATTATTGAATTTGGTTTATGAGGACTTTTATATTTTGCCTTTCCCTTCCCGCCCCCCCCTCCCCTGGAAAACCCCCCCAACTTACTCTGGCTTGATGTATTGCCAGCTTGTCGTCTCTGACGTTTTCCTGCTCCATGCCCTAATATCTATCTTGTTGGTCCCTATGTTTAAGATATAGGCAGTAGTAACTCCTAAAGCCAGGCTTTGGTCAGGTTGGTCTATATACATGGTGTTGTAATCTGTCGTGGCAAATGGTGGGCTGCTCTGCTATACCTAGGAAGAGTTTGAAAACCAGCCAGCACAAGAAAAGTACTAGTGCTGCATTAAAAATAAGCCTGGATAGTGCTACCAATGTGCTGGGAGGTGTTTTTTTTCCCCTGCACCTTACCGCTGGGGTGACGCAGCTGTGGAGCTCCGAAGAAGCAGAAGGGCAGCGGTGTACAACACATCAGCAAAAACAGTGGCAACAACTACTCGGTGCGGTAAGGGGGACCAGCAGAGGGGGAGGGCGTTGTCTCCTTCGAGAGGTGAGCTACAGTCTATTGATAGCCAGGACCCCATAGACATACAGGGCTATCACTGTTTACAAAATCCAGACCCCACACCTAAAACCTTTAGATTTAACGCACAACAAACTTCTAGCCAGATATCAAGTGAGCCCTCATATATAACTACAGCTAGAACCCTGGGGAAGCGGAAGGCTAAGGGGAAAGGAAAAGGCAGCAATAAAGGCAAAGAATTAGTTGCCGCTAAAGGTTCTAGTATTATAGCCCAAGCGCAGGATACGGAAAAAAGCCCAGGAGAGCAGCCCCACGCAGAGTTTGAGTCTTAGTCTGAGACCGAATTGGACCACGAGGTTACAACTGATACATTTCAACCTCCTGCCCTAAGGTTAGCGAAGAGGGGTAAGGAACGTCAGTTGCGTTATACCGCTCCAAAGGAGCTGCCACATAAGGCCAGTTTGATTAAGGGGGTCTCCAAAACAAAAGCTAAAAATATCCCTCGAATCACACCCTCATTGAAGTCTTATTTTAAGGTCCTCCCCCAGGTCTTAAACATAAATCAAGAGGCCCAAAAACCTCCCTGTGCACAAATTGTATCCACGTCAGCGGGGGAGGCTGGACTTATAACTCCCACAGCTATACTAGGCAATCTGGGAGATCTGGGAGAGAAGGAAGGAAAACTAGAAGCTGAAGGAGAGCCAGCTAGAGCTATAGAGATGGGGGACCCAGTAGACCGAGTTGCTGACGTAACTTTTCCTCTGGAACAGCAAGACCTCACTGAAGCAGTGGGAAGTAATACAAAAGACTTGGATCAATGCTTGCGGGCTGCGAAGATAATGGTGAAGATAATGGCAGCGATGATACCATTCAAGCTATACTTCTTAGCATGAGGAAAGAGATTAGAAACGGATTTGAGAAATCAAAGCGATGTTTCGAGGAATCCAGACTCACTCAATCAGAGATCCGTACAATGTGTGAAAATTTAGAGTCTAAGGTGGACAGTCTCTCACTAAGAACAGGTGGCCTAGAGAATTGTGTTGAAGAACTCAAGGCAAAACTGGAGGTTGCCGAGAGTAAGATTCAAACATTAAGACGAGAAGGCAATACAGTAAAAGAGAGGGTTGAATCCCTAGAAAACTTTTCTAGACAAAATAACTTAAGGCTCCTAAAAATACCGGAGGGGAAAGAAGGTGGAGACTTAAAGAACTTTGTCGCAACTATATTAAAGGACTCTCTAAATATGGAAGAATCTCTGTCCGAGATAGAAACAGACATTCAGAGGGTACACAGGTACCAAGGAAGATCCTGGTGAATTTCTTAACATATTCTCTAAAAGAGAGGATTTTGACTGCAGCCCTCAAAGCCAAGACTTTGAAATCTTTAGACTTCTCTTTTGAGGTGGGATCGGACCTGTCCAAAACTACACTGGATAGACAGTGGGAACTAGGCCAACGGATGGAAAAATTCAGAAGTCTAGGAGCTACTGTTCAAATGAAATTCCCTGCTTTTCTAAGGGTAATGTACAATAACAAAATGTACAATGTCAAGTCTCCCTTTGAAGCTGATGAGCTACTTGTCACTATTAGCGAACACGCAAACCCTCCGGATCAAGTGTGAAAAATTTCTTAAAATTTTCTTTAAAAAAAAAAAAATGTATATATATTTAAAGTATATAAATAAATAACAGAGCAAAAAAGGGCTGTGTGAAAATAAATAGATAAGAAAAACAAGAAAAAGAACAAAACTCACAAAGGGAAAGGGGAAAAAAAAAAGAAACAAAAAAAGGAGAAGGAAAAAATAAAGCTGGGAAAAAAAAGAAAGGTACAAATAAATAAAAGGGATAATACAAAGTATTTACACTTGGGTGTTGTTATATAATTTCGAGATTAAATCCAGGAAAACTAAATAGTAGTTTGTGATAGATAAACATTAGTTAATCAACCTCGGAATCTTATTACAGATCTTAAAAAACCCTAGCATATTTAATCTTAAAAGTATGAGGTTTAAGGCGCATCGGGATCTATTTTCAATCCCCATACTTGCGCCTAAATCCACCCTTGGCCACCTGAGTACCTTCACTAGGAATAAAATGCTATAAGTCAACTACTATATAAAGGACTTAAAATAGGGCTTTGGGAGTTACCACTGCCTATATCTTAAAAAAAGAGCACTTTCAACTCATTTAAAATTAGTGCTGGACTTTTGCGTAATACAATCTTCTGACTAACTTCTGCATTTGAGAATGGTGTACTGATAACATCCTGAAATGATAAAAAACACTTTGACATGCTTTTCTAGAAAGACAAGCCAGAGAATGACCTTGCAAACCAGTATTTTTTCTCACTCTACAATGATCTAGTCCTTGCAACAACTTAATATTTTGTTTAACACTTTTTTTACTACATTGTCATAAGAAATTGTGTAAAATATAAATAGATTCCTGTTGTATACTACAAATACTACTGCAATCCCAAGTATACACTGGGGCTTTAGGACGTCTCCCTTGAACTTCATCAACTATCACTTCTTCTTCATTTCTGGGAACCATCTTCTCTTTGTCAATTGGACAACCATTTCTAACCTCATAAGCTCTACCACTGGTATCAACTGCATGCAATAAATTATTGTTCTGAAAATAACTCCCTTCATTAAAGAAAGGCTCTGTACTTGAACTGTGTTTCAGGTCACTCAAAAAAATATCGCAAAAATTTGTTCTGTTATTTACTCTTTTCTTCTTACTTTTGGCCTTCATAAAATGTATTGGTTTATCTGGTGATCGAATACTGTTTAAAACTAAAATGAATATTTTCATTTTTAATTCAAAAGCCTTTCAACTAGAATTTCAATATGTTTCTTTTTATAAAATAGTGCTCTTTTTTATATTTCCTCACAATTTTCAAAAAATTAAAAACAATGATATTATAAAAAATCTTTTTTCAGATTTATTTATACTGACTCTGCCTTTTTTTACCATACATTGTGTCTTTTGAATGTAAATTTAATTTTTTTTCAATTGTGTTTATTCATATTCTTTTTTCTGGTCGAAACATTTTTTGTATTTTTCAAAAATCTGCACACTGTTTATAGGCTTTGAAAGTTTTTAAATAAATTGTTTTTTTCTCTTATCGGAAGAATTATTGTGTTTCCCCACATGTTGTTGGTCATCCAATACTTGTTGTTGAATTTTCTTCAAATAATAGTCCTTTTTCTGTCTTTTTCTCTTTGCTTATTTTTTAGGCATGATACGTTTTTTTGAATGATGATAGACAATATCTGTACAAAAATAAATATATATACATTAATTGTAATAAATCTATAAATTATACTTTTCCATTACTAAACAAACATGTTGTATATAAAAACCATTTAAGCACTTTCTTCTGTAATCACTAATTGAAATTATAAATGAAGGTGTGAAAGACAAGTGTGCAGGTGGTTAGAGGACTGCATGCGTATTGGAGAGGGGTTTGTAGCAGTCCATGTGTTAAGGCCTGCGTCACTACATTAGTACTTGTGTACTGACTGAATGATTAGAGCACTGCAAGGAGAGTGCTTGGCTGAATTTATACGTCATTGGGTTTTGGCAAAGTGACTTGATTAGTACATGGTGCTGAATGGGTCACTAGATGAGTGCAAGGGGAGTGCCAGGGTGTTTGCTGGAGTGTATGAATACTGACTGGGGAATTGAAGATGTGAAAGACAAGTGTGTAGGTAATTAGAGGACTGCATGCACAGTGGATAGGGGTTTGAAGCAGTCCATATGCTAAGGCCTAGATCACTGCATGAGTACTTGGGTACTGACTCAATGATAAGAGTACTGCAAAGAGAATGCGTGGGTGAAATTATAAGTGGTTGTTTTTGGCACATTCAATGGATTAGTACATGGTGCTGAATGGGTTACTAGAGGAAAGCAAGGGGAGTGACAGGGTGTTTGCTGAAGTGTATGGATGCTGACTGAGGAATTGAAGGTGTGAAAGATGAGTGTGTAGATGGTTAGATGACTGCATGCATATTGGACAGAGGATTGTAGCAGTCATTGTGCTAAGGCCTGGAACACTGGATGAGTACTTGAGTACTGACTCAATGATTAGACTACTGCAAGGAGAATGCCTGGGTGAATTTATAAGTAGTTGGGTTTTGGCGCAATGAATTGATTAGTACATGGTGCTGAATGGGTCACTAGAGGAGTGCAAGGGCAGTGGATTATTAAGCAGTTATGTGTCAGGAAACAGAGGAAATAACCACATACTTCTGTCACTATGGTTGAACAAGTGGACACAGACTCACAATTTGATTCTAGACAAACAAGACTATTCTCTGGGCTTTAGCAGGGGAAGCTCACTAGTCTGGAAGGGGTAAGGTGACTGCATACATTCTACACATTTCACTACTGCACTCTAGTGTGAATGCCTGACTCATTCTGTGAATGCATAAGCAATGACTGGGTTCTAATACTACTGAAACTTGACAACAGCATAGGTTTTTAAGCAATTATGTGTCAGCAAAGACATGGAGTAACCACATGCTTCCGTCACAATGGTTGCGCATGTGCACACAGAGTCACAGTGTGATTCTAGACAAGCAAGACTATTCCCTCTACTTTAGCAGGAGAAACTCACTAGTCTGAAAGGGGTAAGATGACTGCATACATTCTACACATTTCACTACTGCACTGTAGTGTCAATGTCTGACTCATTCTGCAAATGCATAAGCAATGACTTGTTTCTAATACTACTGAAACTTGCCAACAGCATAGGTTTTTAAGCAGTAATGTCTCAGCAAAGAAATGAAGTAAGCACATGCTTCTGCCACAATGGTTCCACAAGTGCACACAGACTCACAGTGTGATTCTAGACAAGCAAGACTATTCCCTGGAGTTTAGCAGGAGAAACACACTAGTTGCATTAAAAACAAAGGCACCACATACAACACCTCACAAATTAATAACTCACATTTCAAATTGATTTATAGTTTAAGAAGTATCTGAATCACACACCAGATTTTCATATACAGAATGTCTGTAGTGCATTGCTCTTAGCAAAACCAAACCATGGCAAACTTTCCCTCTCATTCTGCACACATATACATGTACATATCAAATGATATTTCTTCCCACATTAATTCAAAAGCTGACACACATTTCTATTTGTTATATTTTTCAAAACTTTCCAATTGACATAACTTTGAACCCTATCCCCATTCTGCTTAATGCATGTTACATTAGTAACAGTTCATGGAACACTCAACTCAACTCAACATGGTCGACCAGTGACGATGAGGCGCACAGATGACCTGACCTGGTCAGTCCCGGTCGCTCCTCCCACCGCCCTGCCAGGCCGAGTCTCTGCCCCTGTGTGGAGTGGCCCCCTGTCCTTGCCCGCTCTCTCCTGGGCTGCTAAGGTTTGCCATCTGTGTCGTGTTCTGCTCGTGTTGCTGTTTTTTCGTCGATCCCCTGTCCCTTGTAATTTTTGCTCCGTGTCTCACGCCTGTTGTCGCCCTTGCTGTGCCCTTGCTGTGCCGTCTGTATTTTGTGTCCTAACTTTGTTTCGGTACCCTGCCCTGTTCCCCGGCCCACCCTGCTCCCTGCCGTTGCTCCCCCGTGGCCCCACCCTTGCTCCCTCCGCATCTCCTCACTGTTCCCCCCCCACTCGCCACCCCACTCCCGCCTCCGAGCTGCCCCTCCTTTGCCCTCCCCCCACTCTCCATTTATGGCAGAGTGCATGCGTACACGCAGCGTTGACGCGCAGCGGGCGCGCCGATTGTGCACCAAAGGCGCGTCAAAGGTAAGCCCGTCTGCGCCTGTCCGTGCCTGGACCGCACCCCGCGACAGACCCCCTGGCCCCCGAAGCTGCCAGCCCACCCGCTGGACCTACGATGCCGATACCCTCACCGCACTCAACACCGGCCGAAACCCCGGATGCCACAAGCCACCCCAAGATGCACCCACGGACCCTTCACCTGCCAACCTGGCAAGTTCTCCTGCATCCGGACCAGCACCGCACCCGCCAAGCCGACCCCAAGCAGCAACCACCTGAAGTGCATCCTGCTCAACACCCCCTCCGTCCACAGACACGCCGTCGAACTCTGGAACCTCCTCGACTCCACATCTCCAGACGTCACCTTCCTCGCGGAAACCTGGATGAACGCCTCCTCAGCGCCCGCCATCGCCATCGCCATCCCAGATGGGTACAAGATCACCAGGAGGGACCGCGTCAACCAGACCGGAGGAGGAATCGCCATCATCCACAAGAACACCATCCGCATCACAACCAACACAGACGACACCCTCACTGCCGCCGAACACCTGCACTTCCAGATACACACTGACCCCAAGACCACCCTCAGAGGCACCCTCATCTACAGACCCCGGGACCCCGCACCCAATTCAGCGAAGACCTCGCCGATTTCATCAGCCCACACGCCCTCCTCTCCACCGACTACATCCTCCTAGGGGACCTCAACTTCCACCTGGAGAACAACAACGACCGCAACACCACCACCCTGCTGGACAACCTCGCTAACCTCGGACTCAAGCAACTGGTGACCATCCCCACCTACTACGCCAGCCACATGCTTGACCCCGTCTTCTCCTCCAGCAAAGACATCTCCTTCAGCCGCGCCACCGGACTCCACTGGACAGACCACAGCTGCATTCACTTCAGCTTCAGAAGGACCACGCTCCACCACCACACGCAAAAGGTTCCCTGCAGAAGCTGGAACAAGATCACAGCCGACCAGCTCACCACATCCCTGAGCCAGCACCCTCCCGCCAGCTCAACAAACCCCAACCAAGCCGCCAACAAAATCACAAGTTGGATCAGCAACTGCGCAGATGACCTCGCTCCACTGAAGACCCCCCCGCCGGACCCGGCAACAAGAGAGCACCCTGGTTCACCGACGAACTCAAGAGCTCCAAGAAGAACTGCGGGGCCCTCGAGAAAGCCTGGCGCAGAGACCCGACTACAGACAACATGACCACCCTCAAGCTCGCCACTCGAAAACACCACCAGCTGATTCACACCACCAAGAAAACCGCTGTCAAGGAGCGACTAGACAACAACGCCCACAACAGCAAGGAACTCTTCAACATCGTCAAAGAGCTCTCCAACCCAAGCGCCGGAAACAACAACATCACTCCCTCACAAGACCTCTGCGACTCACTCCCCTCGTTCTTCCACAGCAAGATCGCAGACATACACAACAGTTTCAATGCACAGCCGATGCACCCGACGTCCACACCAACACCCCCCACCACCACCCTCCGTGCCTGGACCCCGATCAACACCGAAGACACCATCCGCACAATGAACTCCATCCACTCTGGATCACCAACCGACCCCTGCCCTCACCACGTCTTCAACAAGGCTGACTACATCATCGCACCCCACCTCCAGGACATCATCAACACCTCCTTCAACACCGCCACCTTCCCAGAGATCTGGAAGCACGCCGAACGCAGTGCCCTTCTGAAGAAACCATCAGCGGACCCCACCGACCTCAAAAACTACTGTCCCATCTCGCTGCTTCCTTTTCCTGCCAAAGTCATCAAGAAGACCGTCAACAGACAGCTGGCCGCCTTCCTCGAGACAAATGGATCCCTTGACCACTCGCAGTCTGGTTTCAGAGCCAACCACAGCACCGAGACCGCCCTCATCGCAGCCGCAGACAACATCCGAGCCCTGCTCGACAACGGGGAAACAGCGGCAGTCATCCTCCTGGACCTCTCCGCAGCGTTCGACACTGTCTGCCACCGCACCCTAGTGCAGCGCCTCTTCGACTTCGGAATCCAGGAGAAGGCACTGGAGTGGATCATCTCCTTCCTCGCCGGAAGAACACAGAGAGTCCGCCTCCCCCGTTTAGATCTGAGGCCACCGAAGTCACCTGCGGCGTACCACAAGGATCATCACTCAGCCCCACCCTCTTCAACGTCTACATGAGCCCCCTCGCAGCCATCGACGCCAACACAACCTCAACATCAACTCCTACGCCGACGACACTCAGCTGATCCTATCACCCTCCACCTGGGACGACTCCTGGTGGCCCCCTGCCCTGGGCAGCGCACCCAAACCGTCGGACCACGCACGCAACCTGGGCTTCATCCGAGACTCCTCCCTCTCGGTGACCAGACAAGTCAACGCCGTCTCCTCGTCATGCTTCAACATCCTTTGCATGCTACGGAAGATCTTCCGGTGGATCCCCACTAAATCCAGGAAGACGGTCACCCAGGCCCTCGTCACCAGCCGTCTGGACTACGGTAACACCCTCCACGCCGGAACCACTACCAAACTTCAGAAAAGGCTCCAGCGCATTCAGAACGCCTCAGCATGACTCATCCTGGACATCCCCCGACACAGCCACATCTCCGGACACCTGAGAGACCTGCACTGGCTCCCCGTCAGCAAGAGAATCACTTTCCGACTCCTCACCCACGCACACAAAGCTCTCCACAACCAAGGCCCCAGATACCTCAATGACCGCCTGACTTTCTACGCTCCCGGACGCCAGCTACGTTCCACCAGCCACGCTCTCGCTGCCGTTCCCCGCGTCCGAAGAGCCACAATGGGAGGAAGATCCTTCTCCTACCTGGCTGCCAAGAAGTGGAACTCCCTCCCCATCCACCTCCGCCGGACCCAAGACCACCTCTCCTTCAGGAAGCAACTCAAGACCTGGCTGTTCGAGCAGTAGTGGCCCACCCTCCCCCAAGCGCCTTGAGACCCTCCGGGTGAGTAGCGCGCTATACAAATGCTCTGATCACGTTCAGCACACAATGTTGCAAATTCAAACAGCAAGTGTGCTTGACTTTTCAAAACATAGGCTCATCCTATGTAATGTTCCTTTCAAACAGTTTTTATTAACAAATAAGAAACATGCTTTTAAAACACAGAAACATGTACCCTATTTTTCAGTCAGTAATGTCCTCAAACAGAAAAGCTCTTCTTTTTATAAAACTGCTTCTGATTCACCATTTTAGACAAATCTTAGTTTTCAAACCACCCATTTCACTTGCAGACACCTTCTTAGTGCATCTAGACCTCTCTTCAAGGTGCTTAGAGTGTGGATTGTGGGACACAGCTATATTTTCTGGTTGAAACGGTATGCTGAAAGCAGAGGTATTTACAAAGATTTAGCTTTGCCAAATGTATACATTAAATGGATTGGACAGAGAGGATTCAAGTGGCACCAATTGATGCCATTGGTTAAATCCTTTTTGCATCTCCAACACCCTGACCTCTTAATTGTGCACTGTGGTGGCAATGACCTAGGCACTTTGCCTGGGGTGGGTCTGGAAATGCTTATGAAGGACACCTTTGAAGAATTGATGTCACTTTACCCCCAAACTGCCTATGTCTTTTCTAACATATGCTAAAGACAGAAATGGAACTGGTCCAATCAACGTTGTCCACAGATTGAGAAAGCTAGGAAACATGTCAATAAAGCTGTTTCTGCTTAGCTCAGAGATTATAGGATGTGGTCTATTTACAACAATAATCTGTGTTTTAATATGGATGGCATCTATAGGAGAGATGGTATACATTTTACAGATGAGGGTAACAGAGTCTTCCTTAAAAACTTTAGACTCTGCATTGGTACTTACTTGTAGGTACCAAAATCTCCCAATACACACAAGGGCTCTTTTCAGAAACACCCAAGACCTAAACTCATAAGCATGATGTATATTTAAAAAATATTACTCTTTTTTGTTTGGAGTCGCACAACCAGTTCGTATTGGAGTCACACCAGTTGGCCCCATGGGAGTCGCGCACCCAACGCATTAAATATTTAGTGCCCCCACACAGATAGATTATTTTTTTTTTAACAAAACCCGGGGGAGAAGGTACCCGGGGCTGCGGGGGATGTGATCCCCCACAAATATGTAAATAAAGCCCTGTGGGGTGGTAATCCCCGGGGCTTAGGAGGCCTTGGAGGCCCACCACCTATTTTAAATAAAAGCCCCAGAGGGTGGCATTCCCCGGGGCTGCAGGGAGGGCTGTGTCCCTTCCTGCAAACATTTATAGACAGCCCCAGGGGTGGTGGTCCCAAAGCAGAGTGGTCGGGTTGGGGCTCACCCACACATTTTTTCAAATTCCCCCAGGACCTGGCCCACCCAGGGCTTTAATTAAACAAAGCGCTTAATTTTTTTCTCTCTCAGCAGGATCCATGCAATATATATATTTTTTTTTTGCCCTTGGGGGTTCTTGTGGGACCCCCTACGCAGGCCTAAGGCGTCAGGGTGTTTCTACCCAGGCCCCTTTTTGCATTTTGCGCACCTGTTTTTCAGATTTTATTGTGCCTCGAGGCACAAGATGGCTGCCAACACTACCTGGTTTGGAGTGTTGACAGCCAAATAACATGAAGCTTGTGATCGGGAGGGTGCATGCAGGGTGCACACAGGGTGTGCGGATCCACTGCAGCCTGAGATACACTATCTTTATTCCTTAATTTCTTAAAAACTACTGAACGTATTTACACCATTTTTAAAAATGGGCACTTTCTGAGCCAAGCTGTACCTTTTTGCCAAATGTGGTGTAATTCTGTTCAGCAGTTTTTGCTATAAAAGTGTCTAAAGTTTGCTATGGGAAAATTATTTTTTCCCCACAATTTTTTTAATTCCTCATGAACTACTGAATGGATTTACACCATGTAGAAAAAGGCCGCTTTCTGAACTATGGGCTACCTTTTTGCAATATTTTGTGTAATTCTGTTTAGCAGTTCGGGATATAGCTGTGTCTAAAATTTCCTATGGGAATTAACTTCCTAGTGTCCATTCCTAGTTGCGCACAGATCCAAGGCACCGGGAAACCCTTCAATAAATAAATAAATAAACATAAGGAAAAACACGTTTTGGGTCTCAGTCCCTGCTTGAAAAATCACCCCCAAAATTTCAGGATTAGAGCAGACTGGAGCTGGCCATAAGTTTTGAAAATTTCGCAAAGAGTGACTGCCAGTAGGTAATATATATATATATCTAAGATCCACTTGCACCATGCTCACTCACTCTCGAATGGATGCTGTTACAGCGGGTGGTGCTCCCGCCAATATTATCGCTCTTCGTCACCTCTTAGTCCCAGAAAAGACACAGCACTCGTGGAGGAGAGTCCTTCAATTTTATTCAGACTCTCAACACACCAGACCCGTTTCTGTAGTTGCCTTCTTCGATAGTATGAAGGCGCGCCAGAAACGCCCATTTTTTTATCATATTTACAACCACCTCACTTCCTGTGTCAATATAGCAACATAGAAGAGGGACCAACTTTTTTCCGCAATGTCATCGTCATATTTAAACTTCTTGCGATCTATGCAAATAATACTTTGATTTTTTCAGCCAAATTTGAGGTTTGCGGGGGATTCTTGGTAAGAAATCGTTGGAGCTTCCATGCAAGCCATACCTCCCTGGAATTCCCCGGGTATCTAGTTTTCAGAAATGTTTGAATTTGGTAGGTTTACCTCGCTGGCCGCTGAGCACGGGGCCAAAAACCCCAGTGACCCCGCCCTTACAAAACCAGGTCTTTTTGTGATAGCCAATTTTAAGGTCGCCTTAATATGTTCTGGGGCCTTGTCTGACATGGGTACTTGGGCCTCCCACACAATTGAGGCACCATTTTCATTGGGAGACCTGGGGGGACGCTTGGTGGTAGGAAATTTGTATCAGCCCAGTGATGTGACAACTTTCCCACACAAAAATGTGTGGAAAAAGTTTTTTTTTTAAGCTAAATATGAGGTTTGCGGGGGAATCTAGGTATACATAATTTTGGGATCCAAGCAAGCCATACCTCCCTGAAATCCCCTGGGTGTCTAGTTTTCAGAAATGTGTGGGTTTTGTAGGTTTCCCTAGCTAAACGCCAAGCAGAGGGCCAAAAAACCCAGGCGACCCCATTGCAAAACCAAGTCGTTTTATGATAGCCAATTTTTATGTCGCCTCAATATGTTTTGGGCCCTTGTCTGTCGTGGGTACTTGGGCCTCCCGCATGAGTGAGGCACCATTTTTATCGTGAGACCTGGGGGAACGCTGGCAGTAGGAATTTTGTGTCAGCCCGGTGATGCCACAACTTTCCCATACAATAATGTGGGGAAAGTGATATTTTCAGCTAAATATGAGGTTTGCAGGGGATTCTGTGTAAGAAATCGTTTGAGCTTCCAAGCAAGCCATACCTCCCTAGAATTCCCCGGGCATCTAGCTTTCAGAAATGTGTGGGTTTGGAAGGTTTCCCTAGGTGGCCGCCAAGCACGGGCCAAATACCCAGGTGACCCCTCTTGCAAAACCAGATCAATTTGTGCTTGGCCATTTTGAGGTCACCTTAATATGTTTTGGGCCCTTGCCTGTCACAGGTACTTGGGCCTCCCACACGAGTGAGGCACCATTTGTATTGAGAGACCTGGGGGAATGCCGGGCGGTAGGAAATTTGAGTCAGCCCGGTGATGCCACAACTTTCCCACACAAAAATGTGTGGAAAAAGTGAGTTTTTTCAGCTAAATTTGAGGTTTGCAGGGAATTTTGGGTAAGTAAATGTTAGTGGATCCACACAAGCCATACCTGCTTGGAATTCCCTGTGTGTCAAATTTTCAGTAATGTGTAGAGTTTCTAGGATTCCCTAGGTGCTGGCATTAGGCCTACCCACACAAGTGTGTTACAATTTTTCTCAGAAGACTTTTGGGAAAGTGGGGTGAGTGGAATTTTGTGGATCCACGCAGATTCCAGAACTTTGCACCACAGATATTTGAGGAAAATCACACCGTACTGGATCTCCCTGGGTATAGGTTTGCTAGGTTTCCCTAGGTGCCGGCAGAGATAGGGTTCAAAATCTACAGCTGGGGACTTTGCAAAAAAAGGATCCGTTTTCACTTTACAAATGTGGTGTGTCCATGCCGCGTTTTGGGCCGTTTCCTGTCACAGGCACTATGCCTACTCACACAAGTGAGGTATTTTTTTTTCAGAAGATTTTCGGGAACACATGGTGGGTAATTTCGTGGATCCTTGCAGATTCCAGAACTTTTGACCACAGAAATGTGAGGAAAGTATCTTTTATTACACATTTTCAGGTTTGCATCAGAATCTGGGTAACAGGACCTGGTGAGAGCCAGTCAAGTTATCCCACCCTGGGTTTCCCTGGGTGTCTAATTTTAAAAAAATGTATAGGTTTGCTAGGTTTCCTTAGGTGCTGGCAGAGTTAGGGTTCAAAATCTACAGCTAGGCACTTTGCAAAAAAAGGGTACGTTTTCACTGTGAAAATGTTGTGTTTCCACATTGTGTTTTGGACCAAAACTTTCCACCACGGAAATGTGAGGAAAACCTTTTTTTTGTACACATTTTTAGGTTTGCAAGGGATTCTGGGTAATAGATCCGGGTGGGAGCCAGTCAAGTCACCCCATCCTGGATTCCCCTGAGTGTCTAGTTTTTCAAAATTTATAGGTTTGGTAGGTTTCCTTAGGTGCCGGCAGAGCTATGGTTCAAAATCTACAGCTAGGCACCGTACAAAGTGTCCGTTTTCACTGGAAAAATAAAACGTGTCCACGTTGCGTTTCTAGCCGTTTGCTGTTGCTGTCACTAGGCCTACCCACACTAGTGAGGTACCATTTTTACCGGGAGAATTGAGGTAATACAGAATTGTAGAGCAACTATTCTTACTTATTGAATTTCGATGCATTTCTGCCCTCCAAATGAAAGACAATGTGTACAAAAGAAGTCATTTTGAAAAATGACCTATAATTCTCATGCAAGTACGGGTACTCACAATTTGGGAAATGTTCAAATATCTACTGTTTCTAAACTCCATATATTGTTCCAATTTCAGAAACACATAGGTGTCTTTCATACCGATTTTTTCATGTACAGATTATCCCAAATGAATTGCTATATACCCGGTACATAAATAAAAAAACATTGCAAGATGCTGCTTAGTTATTGACTCTGGGTTCATCGGGGTCTTGGTGAACCTACAAGTCCTTTATATCCGCACACCCAGAAAGGTCTAGTGGCTATAATGGTATATTAATTTTAAACGGTTGTCATGATTAGAAGAAGTTACAGGTGAAAATGTTGACGCACATGGCTGTTTTTTCCAACTAATTAAAAAAATTCCCATATTGAACAGTTAGTATCTATAAAGAAACCTTAAAAAATCTACACAAATGACCCCTTGCTAAATTTAGAATTATGTCTAATTTTTTAAAATGTATAGCTTTCCAGTCTCCATTAATGCTTTTATATATATTTCTACACAAAAAAAAAACCAAAATAGGCTATGTCCTAGAAAGATGCCAAAACTGTGTAAAAAATGTTGGTTTTCTGATAAAAGTCTGCTTGTCTCTGAAAGCTGGGAAGATGGGGATTTCAGCACTACAACTCCTTTCTTTATACCATTTGCTGGAAAAAACAGATGCTTTCATCTGTAGCTCTGTTTCCCCATAAAAAACTAAATGTGCCTGTATTTTGGTGAATTTTTTGTGTCCCCTCCAGGGGAATACACAAGCCATGAGTACCTTTAGAATGCCCATGATGTGGGAAAAAAAGGACGCAAATTTTGCAATGTTACCTCATGTGGCCAAAAAGTTACAGGGGCCTAAGTGTGAACTACCCCAAATAGCCAAAAAAAGGCTTAGCACAGGGGGGAGTGGAAGGCCTAGCAGTAAAGGGGTTAAAAATGTGCATGCCCTGGGGGATGGGATCCCCAGGGAAAATATACATTAATGGAAGTAAATGTTTTTTCTTTTCTGATAAAGTTTGGAGTCCCGACCCTAGCGCAGCTCTCAGACCGGCCCCTATTGTACATGAGATGGGTGAGCGGCTCCCTAGTGTACACACAATGGACCACTTCCATTTCTGTCTTTGGCATATGTTAGAGTATACAAAAAAAAGTTTGGGGGAAAAGCAACATTAATTGTGCAAAGGTGTACTTCATTAGTATTTCCAGACCAACCCCAGTCAATGTGCCTAGGTCATTAACACCACAGTGCACAATCATGAGGGCGGGGGTTGCAGATTTTAAAAAGGTTTTAACCAAAGGTATGATTAGTACAACTTTAATCCTCTTTGTCCAATCCATTTTATGTCCACATTTTGCAACGCTAGATTTTTGTCAATACCTCTGTGTTCACCATACATTTTGCACCAGAAAACATAGTTGTGTCCCACAATTCACACTCTAAGCATCTTGAAGGTAAGTCTGGATGTAATGCAAAGATGTCTGTAGCTGGAGTAGTCAGTTGGTAGAATGTGAGGTATCTAAAATGGTGGACAAGATGCAGTTTATAAAAAAGAAGAGAAAACATTGGCTGTTTAAGAACATTGTTCAGTGAAACATAGGGTCAATGTTTCTGTCTTTAAAAAGCATGTTTCTTTTTGGTTAGTAAAAAATGTTTGAAAGGTACAGTAGATAGGATAAGGTTATGAATTGGAAAGTCAACCACACCTGCTGGTTGCATTTGCAACATTTTGTGGTATATTTAGAAATATTCTGAACTTGTGACCTGTTAGTTAAGTTCAATGTTCTATGAACTGTTACTATGGAAACCGGCAATAAGGAGAATGGGGGAAGTGTTGGATCTTAGCTGTGGACTAAAATGTGAAATTGTTATCTATATGTAAAAGACATTTCATTAAATTAAGATGTTCCAAGTCAAGAATATTTTTGGAAGTGGTGTGTTCTTAAAAAATAGTTGATGTTTTATTTGTAATATGTTTTTGAACTCCTGTGTAGGTTCACGGTTCCGTCGAGGTGGGGTCGCGACTTAAGAACCTTCAAGAATGAGTTTGGTCAGTTTAAGAAGTCAGGTTTGACCAATAGAAATGTGATTTGAGATTTCAAATAATTTGGGAAGCAATGTGATTTGTTACTTACATGTATTTGTGTGGAGAAACAGAGGGAAACTGTGCCATTACTGGTTCTACCTTGCTGAGATAGGTGCATTGCATTGATTGTGTGCCTGTGAAAATCTTTTATGAGTTTGTGATTTTGAAATACTACAAATCTATTTGGAAGCTGAGTTATAAATTAGTGATCTTTATTATGGATTATGTTTATTTTAAACTTAAAAAAAATTCAAAATTTGTGGGGTTTGAGATATAGGAATACATGAATACATGTGTACTGTAGTTTGTTATATTGTAGTTATATATTCCTTGAATTAGGTTTTGAATTGTAATATCTGTATATTAGAAGATGGATTAGTGACTGTGATAGTTTGAGTTTGTGTGTGGATATGTATATTTCTAGTATACTACATACTTTTAGCTGTTACTTTACATTTGGATTAGGAGTCTGTTGAGTTTTATGGTGTGCATGTACTTCTGTCTGAACTATGTTTGTACTTCTATATGTATTTTATATGGTTTATACATTTGGAGGTGCATGTTATATAAAAAAGAGGTGTTGTTAATAATTAGGATCCATACACTTATATAATCATTCACACAGTACTCATGCACTTACAAAATCACCTATCTATTATCAATGTACTTTTTTGGTCAGCCATGCACAACTCATGCATTGATGCAATAACCTAGAAACTACTCTTGCAGTACTGCAATCAACCAACCAGTATCCATTCACTCATTTAATCACTCTGCCACTACCCAAAGATTCATATAAAAAACACACTACCCTTGCACTTTTTCAATAACTCACACAATGTCCTTGCTTGCATGCATTCAATCTGGCAATTTTTCTTTTTTTAACCAATAGATGTGGGTCTGTAAAAATGTCTTTTTAAAAATGTATAAAAATATATATATTTTTTAAACCTTTTTTCTTTTTTGTGTGCTTTTGTTTTTTTAGATAAGAGAAAAAAGAAAAACAACAAACTAGCTGCTTAACAAAAACAAGAGCACATTATAAAAAAAATAACAATCATGTGATTTTATGGCAGCTGTTATAACGTTGAGAGATTGTTCCCCAAAGCAGAGTTTAGTCCCATACTTCTTGCAAATGATTACAGCCTCAAACCTTTCAGGGACAATGTGGGGCTTTGGCACTGAAGGAACTTGCTGGGATCACGTAGAAGGGGCATTTGGATCTCGTTCTGCCCCCTCATTAAGCTGTCACCTCCTCTCCGCTCTAGCCAGGTGTACCGGGTGCAGAGTGTCCAGATGTTTAACATGCTTCTGGTACCACATGAATATTTCTTATCCGATCCTCTGGATAATATGCCTTCGCATATGGTGCACGTAAGTTTACGGGCGTAGACTTTTTTCTCACCCTCTGGCACTGAGAAAAAGATCCACATAACACTCTCCTTCCTCTTTTTTACAGGTCCGACAATTTCTTCCTTCTCCAAATCCAAGGGGTCGATGTCTTGATGAGTATAAGCCATCAGTGATTTCATTTGAGATATTATTAGTGATATCATCAGTGATGTCACTGACCATGTCATGAGAGATGTAATAAGTGATGTCATCAGCAGTGCATTGCGGGGGGACACGTTATAGTTAGCTCTACTAAGTATAATGGCAGAATTTCTCTGGTTTTGTATGAGTGAAATGTCAAACTAATGATAACGGCCCTGAAACCTGTTGTTTTTTCAGTGAATATATATATATTACCTAGTCGCAGTCACCAGTAGGTAGGTATAGTTAGGACCTAGTTACCATAAGAAATTCGAAACATTCTGTTCCAAATAACTTTGGCGCTCGTTGCTGAATCTTCACGAAATTTTCAAAAGGTATGGCCCGCTTCGGTCCGCTCTTATCTTGAAAGTTTCGGGGTGATTCGGCACGCGGGCCGAGTAAAAAGGGGGTCCCAAAAAGTGTTTTCTCCATGAGGTTTTGCATAGGAAACTTTAGACACGGCTACAGCCCGAACTGCTGAATGGAATTACACCAAATTTGGCAAAAAAGTAGGCCTTGGTTAGAAAGAGCCCTTTCTGTTAAATGGTGTAAATCCATTCAGTAGTTTTTAAAATATTATTTGAAAAATAAATATATATATCTGGGCAAAGCCTAACAACACATCTCCTTGTGAGATCTGGTTGGCTGCCAGCACTTCATCCAAGAAGTGTTGTCAGCCATCTTGGGACCAATATACATGATAGCACCTCATTAAAAAGCATTGCAATTAATAGAAAGTTTTAAGAATTTAGTTACATTATAATTAATTTGTTGATGGTACCATACTCGTTTCAGGAATTGTGGTGTGCTCTAAGGTGATTTTACCATGTGAAAAAGCCTTCTGCTGGGATATCATAAATCATGTTTGAGAGAAAACTTTTTTCTCATGATTTTCCAACAGAGGTTTGAAAGGTGTTCTATAAGCTAAACTGGGCGCATATTTTCTGTAAATTCACATTATCTTTCTCAGTCATTTAAGAATGAAATCTGGCATTCTCAGTAAAGATTTACATCCAACAAGGGCATAGACTGTCAGTTGATTCCTTTGTGTTTTACTGCAGCTTCCCAGAGAGTTCTAAAGAACAACTAGAGCGCTAACAGTCCTATTTATGACAAACATATTGCACACCTGAAGCCATCTTGATTGGAATAAAATGGAACAAAATGAGTGGTTTCATGTTGCCATAGAAAGTATGATTAGTGCTGCAGAAAGAAAAATTAGGGCACATTTTTAGTTACTTCTTAAATCCTCTTCTATTTCATTGGAAAATTCTGACATGCAGACTGAACAATGCACTTTCAATACCAGCAGCACACTTTCCTGGTGAGCAGTAGCTTTACTACAGTGATCTAATAAGCAACTAGAGTGCTAACATTCAGAATTTATGGCAAATGTGTGACATATCTGAATACTATCTTGCTGGAATCAAAGTAGAAAAACATTTCCTACTAAGGACACTGAACTAAATGAGGAAATTGGGAAACTTCATAACATATAAATCTCCGAAGATGGCCGTCGGAGACAAAAGAGCCTACATGTAGCACAAATATCACACAGATGTAGCCCAGACGTAGCCCACATGTAGCCCAATGACAGAAGTGTGCAAAACACTTTTTATTTTTTTTATTTTTGCAGTTTTGTATAGTGTAGACGTGTCAGGTATTGGAGTGCTTTACATGAGCATTGGTTACATCACACAAGAACAAATTCATTTTGGTTGTAGACATGGTGAGATTAAGTGATTTGACCAGAATCACAGAATGTCGAGCTGAAGCAGAAACTCCAACCTGGTTCCCCAGTTGCAAAGTCTGCAGCTCTGAAAGTAACACCACATCCTCTCCCCTAAGTGCAACATTTAATCAAGGGGTCAACTGGATAAAAAACATAAAGATAACAAATCATTTAAAAGTGCTTTGTCGCTCTTTGAAAACTCAGAAAATATGTCCTCATTTTAGTTTTTTAGAGCACTAACCATAATTTGGATGCAAATTAGACCCTCTCATATATGTAATTTCTAAAGGAAATGCTCTAGGTATTACAGTTTTGATTACATCAAGATGACGTCAAGTGCTCCACACTTTTGTAATAAATATAGAATGTTAGCAATCTAGTTGTTTATTAGGATACTGGCAACAATTTGACCACACTAGACAGGCAGGAAGGGCAGTGGCAGCACAACAGACTATGGAGGGCAGTGGAATGGGGGGGAGGGGCAACAAACCAACAATACTGGACTGGCAAGAGAGGCTGTGGCAACATAATAGACTATTTTGGACAGAAGGAAGAATTTGTATTGAAGTTGGATGGACAACAGGTTAGTTTGTAGATCAAGTTTATTCAGCTTAGGAGAAGCACAGCGACAGGCAGCAGGCAAAGCTATCAACTGCCAGAAGGCAACATTCTACTACAAAGCCATAGAACATAAGAACACAGGCGTTCTAACTACAGGTGCCAGGAAGGCACAAAACAGTGAATACTACATTATCCTCTTTTCAGTAAAACAAAAGAAGAAGCGTTCGTACTAGGAGAAGGAGGGAAGAAAAGAAAAGAAAAGAACAGAAGAAGAAAAAGAAAAGAGGAGAGAAGTAGCCAGAAAATTGGAACAAGAATAGGAGAAAGAAGAAAGCACAACTGGAAGTGAAGGAGAAAACAGAAGCAACAGGTTATCTGAACCTGGCAGGAACCTTACACACTCTATGACT
Organism: Lissotriton vulgaris; assembly: GCF_964263255.1. NCBI lineage: Eukaryota > Metazoa > Chordata > Amphibia > Caudata > Salamandridae > Lissotriton > Lissotriton vulgaris. The sequence goes on from NC_141691.1 coordinate 279,751,460, forward strand.
CCTGCGAGGTCCTGGAACAGAAGCATCAACAACATTTCTGCCATTACCATTAATAGCAACAGTACCAAAACGTTTGTCACTTGAAACAGAGCTGGGATTGGGCTGAGAAACACCAGTGTAAGCATCATCACTGCTAATTTTAACAATTTTGCAGATGTTCCACCAATCCTTATTATTCACACGTACAGCATTTCCACAGACCTTGTCAACTACAACTGGTTGAGAGAATTTGCTCCTACCTTTGGTGACATGAACAGGATTTTTAATTCGAACCACATCACCAACACAGATGTCATGGGCAACAGATCTCTTCCTTTCATCAAAATAGGTTTTCTGCTTCTTCTGAGCTTCAGAAACATTGTCTCTGACAAAAACATCAACTCCATCCATAACATTCATTTTAACCCACTTGGACATCCAACCCGGACACATTTTGGTGGAGGGTTTTCTACCCCTCAGGAGCTCAAAGGGGGAGACCCCAGTAGAAGAATGAGCTGTTGTACGATAAAACCATAACATGGAACGCACAGCATTCTCAACCACACACTTGCTGGCAATGGCCCATTGGATGCAGTTGTTGAGAACACGGTTCATCCTCTCAACGAGGCCATTGGCCTGGGGGTGGTAAAGGGAACTTTTCTTATGTGTCACACCACCTTGTTTGAGGAAGGATTCAAACTCACAACTGACAAACTGGACACCATTGTCAGTCATGACAACAGAAGGAAACCCCTCTCTCAAGAAGATGTCTTTCAAAAAAGAAATTACACTAGCAGAGGAGGCTTCACTGACGAAGCGAATTTCCGGCCATTTGGAGTAGTAATCAATGGCAACAATGGCAAAACGGGAACAAGAAGGTAAAAGGTAAAAAGGACCGACCAGATCAACCCCAATCTTTTCCCACGCCCTTTCCGGAAGTTGAACGGGCTCCATAGGGGGAGACCTAACCTTATGACTTTTATCTGAGGACTTACAAATTACACAGTTGTCAACCAGAGAATCAACGCACACGTCCATCTGTGGCCACCAGAACACATCTCTCAACCTACGTTTGGTGAAAGTCTTCCTTAAATGCCCTTCATGTGCACCATCCACCAGACGCTTCCGCAAGCTCTCAGGAGGAATAAGCCTCCCACACCGCATGAGAATGCCATCTTCAACAGTGAGCTCGTCGGCAACCTTGACAAAAGTTTGGAAAAGCCCAGTAACATTTTTCTCTTTGGGCCAACCAGACTTCAGATAGTCGACAACCTGTAGGAGAACCGCATCCTTCAATAACTCTTTTTTCCACTCACCCTCACTGATTGCACACATGCCTTCAAGATCCAGACCCGCAACAAAACAATCCTCAAGGTCTTCATCTTTTTCAACCTCGGAGTCATTATCAGTTAAAGGAAAACGAGAAAAATAGTCGGCTCTGACATTCTTTGAGCCTGGCAGATAAACAACCTTAAAATCATACTGAAGAAGCTTAGTGGACAGCCTCGCAATTCTGGGGGTGTGCTCCTTAATTTTTTCCCCGGACAAAATAGAAACTAGGGGACTGTGATCGGTGCGAATAGTGAAATGACTACCCCAGAGATAAGGATTGAACTTCCTGACCGCCCACCAACAGGCCAAAAGCTCTTTCTCAATAACAGAGAAGTTAACTTCTGCTCCACGCAGTACCCTTGAGGCATATGCGATGGTGTTGTCAACTTGTCCATTCCTCTGAGTAAGAACAGCCCCAAGTCCAAACCCACTTGCATCAACAGTCACGACACACTCCTTGTTGGGATCGAAGGGTTTGAGAATACTCTCCCCAACAAGCTGAGATTTGATCCACTTGAAAATTTCTTGGCAATTTTCATCCCAAACGAAAGGCACACTTTTCTTTAACATGTTAGTCAAAGGTTGAACCTTTGACGCGTAGTCTTTGATGAATCTAGAGTAAAATTCACTGAGACCAATGAAAGATTTTAGTCCAGACTTGTCGGCAGGTGGAGGAGCATCAACAATGGCTTTCACTAAACCAGGACGTGGTTCCACACCTGCATGAGAAACAACATGACCCAGAAATTCCATCTTTTCTTTTAAGAAAACACATTTCTCTTTCTTTAAAACAATACCCTTTTCTTGCATGATTTCCAGAACCTGATTTAAGGAAAAGTCATGATCCGCCTTGTTCTCGCCAAAAATCAAAACATCATCCTGGAAGACAATCACTCCAGGAGTGTCCCTAAACATCTGACTCATCAACCTTTGGAAAACTGCGGCCGCTGACGCAAGGCCAAACGGCATCCTACAGTACTGAAAACTGCCAAAGGGGGAGACAAATGCAGTCAGGTGTCTAGAAGATTGACTCAACACCACCTGGTGGTAAGCGGAGGCCAAGTCCAGCTTAGTGTACCACCTTGCCCCCCTGGTAAGGGACAACAAATCTGTTATTTTTGGTAAGGGTGTGAATCAATCCAGATGTTCTTATTGAGACTGAGCAAATCCACACAGACGCGCAAATCCCCATTCCTTTTTCTGGCGACAACAAGAGGAGACAACCACAAGGACGACTCAATGGGTTCTATGACTCTTTTTCTGCATAGACCCATCAACTCCTTTTCTAAATCATCCCTCACGCTCAAAGGAACACTCCTCACCTTATGTTTTACGGGGATGGCACCATCCTTTACTCTAATTTCGTGGTTGAAACCCTTGATGATGCCAAGGCCATTCCCGAAGACTCTTGGGAATCTGGAAATTAAACTCTCAATATTGTCACCTGAAACAATAACGGCTAAACTCTCTACATTATCACAAGATTCCTCAATACTGATCTGTTCTTTGGACCCTGGTCTAAGGATCATCTTGAACAAACCCTGGTGGAACCAACCCAAAATGTTTAGGCCCTTCAATGAAACGTACACTTTACCAAAGATCCTCCTTCCCCTGAACTGAATAATGTCTTCAAAAAAACCCAGAAGAGCAATTCTACGCCCTTCATAAGAAACAGGGGTCCTGTCAGGAGGTAGGAGGTTCCTTTCAGGCCAAGTTACATCAAACAATTTTTGTGTAATCACAGTTACTCTAGCTCCAGAGTCCACTAATAGGGTAATTATCTTGTCACCCACACCAAAATCTTCGAGAGGATCAACACAGTCAGATGGATCCCCAATAATGACCCCATCGTCTCGTACTACTACAACCATGTCTCTGAGGTCATCTTGGATGCCATTCATAGAGTCGGAGTCATCATCGGTATTTCCATAGGACTCTGAGACATTCCCAATAGTGTTGACGGTACTCAGACTCTGAGACTTGTTGCTGAAGGTAGAATTTCCCTGTTTAGAGATTTGGCAAATTTTTGCGAAGTGCCCAAACTTCCCACAGTTCCGACAAGTAGAGTTCCTGGCAGGGCAAAACTTGTTGTTTTTATTATGGGAAGGATTTCCACATCTGTAACAAATGTCATTTCTTGAAAAAGCATTTCTCTCAAAACGTTGAGAACCAGGAGTGTTGTTTCTATCAAAACGTTGACTGCCAACCACTTTACTGTCTTTGTTCTCCTTGGTTCTAACTATCGAAACTCCCTCATCGCATTTCTTTTCAAGTTCCTTTACTTCTTTTTTTGACAGCTCAATACTCTTGGCCATACGAATAGTCTCTTCAAGTGTGGGATTGCCCAAAGTTAGAAGCTTCTGCTGAATAGACTTATCGGAGCACTTACAAACATATTGATCCCTAATTAATTGCTCTCGAAAACCTTCAAATTCACATTCAGCACTTAGTTGTCTTAGGCAAGAAACGTACGTCTCAACATCCTCCCCAGATAATTGTTCTCTTTTGAAAAATTTGTGTCTTATAACAACAAGACTAGGCTTGACATCGAACCGTAACTCAAGCCTTAATCTAGTCTCTGTGTATTCGTCTACATCTTCTTCAGCGTTGTTCCTTACTAAGGGAGGTAAATGCTTGAAGATTTCTCTTCCCTCGAAACCCAAGGAATGCAGTAGAAGACACTTCTTCCTTTCTGCACGATATCTGGACGCACCTATAGCCCCCAAATAAGTCTCAAAGGCATCAAACCATTTTCTCCAGATTATGGGAGGATTGCCTGGGGTCTTGAGAAAAGGAGGAGGAGGAGAGACAGATTGCATACTGGAAAAGATTGGAAAATTCCCTCTTTAAAGACTCTGTCGCCGTGCAAAAGTAGTTCAGTATGCAAAAAAAATGGATTTTCCTTGAGAAAGGACCATGTGATAATTTTTCCACCACTAGATGGCACCTTCGTGTAGATTTGGAAGACAACGAACACTTTCCCTTTAGAAAAACAATGACTGTGCACTGTTGATCAATGACACTTTTCCTTATGCTATGTTCAGCAATGTCAGTGTAACAGTAGGTTAAAGATACTTTTCTTTATGTTCAGGTGTTATTGTTCCCAATGGAAGTGGTGCCAGCAAGTGAATGACGCAGACCGCCTTCAGAGGCTACAGGATGGCAAAGCGCGAACAGGCTCAGAGATGCGCTGTCATGGAGACGCGTCTGGTACACGTCAGGCGATTGTTATTGATTGCCATGGAGACGCCGCTTACGGAGACTTCAGAATGGCAAAGCGTGAACGGACGCGGAGACGCGTTGTCAGGGAGACGCGTCAGGTTCACGTCAGACGATTGTCCTTGATTGCCATGGAGACGCGTCAGACTTCCTCGCGCTGATATGACGTGGCGCGCTCGCGCTGGAAATGACGCTGCAGCTTCCTCGCTCGCGCTGACACCAATGACGTCGCGCACTCGTGAATTAAGCCGATTAAGCCGATTAATGCGCCTAAAGTTAATTAAATTCGCGCAGAAGGAAAGCGGACCACTTATCTCGCTGATGATCTTCACCAGGGAGTCGAACAGCTGCTCTTCGAGTACACTCGATCCACAGTGTACACTCCACAGGAATACGAGGAGAAACGAGGTAAGGCAGGTTCTTTTACCTTCTCCTAAGCAGCATCGTCGCCAACAAATTTGTAGTATTGAAGTTGGATGGACAACAGGTTAGTTTGTAGATCAAGTTTATTCAGCTTAGGAGAAGCACAGCGACAGGCAGCAGGCAAAGCTATCAACTGCCAGAAGGCAACATTCTACTACAAAGCCATAGAACATAAGAACACAGGGGTTCAAACTACAGGTGCCAGGAAGGCACAAAACAGTGAATACTACAGAAGAGGGAGTGGTTGTACAACAATACATGCCAACAGACCCGATTCAGCCAGGAAACATCCAATGTTTTTAAGCCCAAACTTTCAATGTAAGTCAAAGGGGAAAATCAATACCCCCGTTTTTTTCAAAATCTCCCTCATATCAAGTTCAAAATGTTAGCAAGTATGGTACATTGGATCATGAAAGGCAGGAGGAATTGGGGAAGGGACATGGACTTGGATAACCGAGGACAGGAGGGACATGGAGAGGTGCACTAAACTGACCCTACAGGGCAAGCATCAGGGTTTACAGCAGCACAATACACCACACAGGGCTTGCGGGACAGGTGTGCAGCACAACAATCCATAGAAAGCAATAGGGAGGTGACGGGACCATGCATGTGGACAACAGAGAACAGCGGGGAAAGAGGCAAAGGTAGCTAGCTGACCATAATGGACAGACAGGAGAGAAAGCTGCAGCATAACAAACCATAAAGGGCAGGAGGGACAGATCAGGGGCTTTAAAATGGAACAGACAAGCCGGGAGGGAGGGAATAGGGGTCTGCACATGGAAAATGAGGGCTGGGGCAAGGGGGCAGGGCAGGAGCAGCAAGATGGCCACAGAGGTCAGGCAGGATGAACACTAGAAGCAAGACACACCATGGAGAGCAACAGTGAGACTATATTGACATACACAAAAACCAAGGAACGAAGGTGGTAGGGGGTAAGGGGCAGCTAGCTAACCACACAGGGAAGGTGGGAGGGGCCATGGCAGCACAGAAAACAATGCATGTCTTCTGTGCACAATGGTTATGATGGCCAAAAAGGAGGGTACTGGGGCATGCACCTAGGACCATGGAGGATGGAAGGGAGGGTCAGGACCTGGGCATAGACAAGAAAGTTCAGTGGAAGAGGCCTCACAACAGACAATGCGGGGCAGGCAGGAGGAGCAGTTGCAGCACAACAGACCAGTGAGGGCAGAAGGGTGTGGCAGTAAAGTGGACCATGGGGGACAGGAGGAAGGGGATAGAGGCATGGAATGTGGACAGGCAGAGTGGAGGTGGCAGGGACAGGGTACAGTCATCTGACAATGCTTGGCAGGTCGGAGGTGAGTGGCAGCTCAACAGAACACTCAGAGTAGATAGGAGTGGCAGGTCCATGGAACATGGTAGGCAAAAAGGATGGAACAGGGGCATGCACACAGACATCGGAGGGCAGGGGAGAGGAGAATAGGGGGAGCAAGCTAAGCACGGAGGCTAAGCAAGAGGTAAATGATTGGGCATAGAATTGGGCAATGGAGGGCAGAAGGAGTGGTCTGGTAGATCATGCTAAATTTATGACAATGGCAGCACATCAAACCATGCATGGCAGGAGGGAGGAGGCTAGTTCATGGGTTCAGACAACAGAGTACAGGGATGAGGTGGATGGGACAGCAAGCTAACTATTCAGACAAGGCAGGAAGGCCAGTAGCAGAACAACGGCCACACAGGGCTGTAATAAGGGAGCAGGGTCATGGACTTGGATAATGGATGGCTAGGAGGAGGGAAGGCAGGAGCAGCAAGCTTGGGTGGGGGCAGCACAATGCCAGCCCCTGCTTCCAACCCCCCACCATCCATTGTGATATGTATCCTACTTAACGTTGAAAAAAGCTAGACTTCACTCATGACATCACTTATGACATCTCAAATGAGCTGTGAATGGAATGGAACTATAATCGCTAGAACTTTATTTAGGGATAGAGTGTGTATATTAACACCCCTTTTTTTATTTCTTTCGTGTAAGAGCCATTACAAAACGCAACATGCCCAGATTAAAATGGCCAATAGCCTTTCACTTTAAAGTAATGTGTAGTCAAGTGTTTATGTTGATGTTTGCAATCCTAAGTATAATATTAATAAGTCACATTTACGATCATACAGGTATGGGGGTCACAGGGCAAGATATGCTGAAATGACATTATGTGCATAGTAACACTTGTTTTCTTCTCTATATTGTATCAATTCCGAAATGTTCACATTGTGACCAGGCCAATATGGCCGCCATCTTTTTCGATTAAAGTATTATGTAGCCCTTTGTTAATGTTGGCAACTGTGGGCATTTGTACATTTAAATAAGGATGCTACAATGACTTCTTGTATCGTAATCAAGGTTCGGACAAGCCGAAACGCGTGGATCACGTCCTTTGCAGATTAAATACTTCCAAACTACAACCTGAGTGCTGATTCCTTCCTTATAAGAGTGAGAGGAGATTAAATACATACATATAAAATTCACTGAAATAAATACAAATTTCAGGGACATTATAGCTAGAAATTAGCATTTAAAAAACCGCAGAAATACACTGAAAAAAACACAGGTTTCCTGGACGTCATAGTTAGTTGGAAATTTCTCTCGTACAAAACAAGAGATATTCGGCTGTTATAGTTAGTTGTGCTAACTATAACTCATGCCCTTGCACTGCTGATGACCTCACATATTACATCACTCATGACATGGTCATTGACATCACTGATGACATCACTGATGACTTTTCAAATGACACCACTGATGACATCATCCACGTGCACATCTGATGCAGCTCCTCATACCCTAAAATACAGACTACCATTCTCGAAACTATAGACACACCAATACTGGTTCAGCTACAATATTCAGTGCACTATGCATGCAGACCTCTAACCAGCTACATACTATTGATACATTCTTCTAAATACCCAGTTAGTACCTATGCAGTCTAGGAATCTTCTGTCTGTCCCATGCACTTCTCCATTCACGCATCCAGCACTATCTACGTATCCTATCACTCCACCCATACTTAAGCACTTATAAATTTAGCACGCACTTTCTTTGCAACACTGAAATTACTTCAGTTATTAGTCGTATACTTAAGGAATTGCATAGTCACTAACACAAGTGCAGGTACAATATTTTGTGCACTATGCATGCACACCTCTAACCAGCTACAAACTATTGATATGCTATTTTAAATACCCAGTTAGTACCTATGCAGTGTAGGAATCCTCCTGTCTGTCCCATGCATTTCTCCAATCACCCATCCAGCACTATCTACTTATCCTATTACTCCACCAATACCTAAGCACTCATACATTCACTATACACTCTGTAATACTGTAATTATCCTAGTTGCTAGTCATGAACTTATGGAATGCCCTAGCTACTAACACAAGTATAGCTATATTATTTTATGCACTATCCAAGCAGACCTCTAACTAGCTACATACTATTGATACACTCTTCTAAATACCCAGTTAGTAGTCATGCAGTGTAGGAATTGTCCAGTCTGTCCCATGCACTTCTTTAATCACTTATCTACCACTATCTACTTATCCTATCACACCACCAATACATAAGCACTTATAAAATAAGTGTTCACTCTGTTTGCAGCACTGTCATCATTCCAGTTACTAGTGGTATTCTTATAAAATTATCGTGTATCAAGAGGGAGAGAGATCCCCGAGTTTATATGAAGTTTAATCAAAAGGAGACTAGCTTGAGTAAAAGGGGGGGTCAACACAAATAATTAATTTTAGTTCAAAGGACTCAAGTATGTTTTGTCAGGGGGTAGTGGCACCTTCTGAGTGTGCTCATGAAGCCCTCACCCACCAACCTAGTTGGTGGCATGCTTCATCATCGGGCCCACCCAGTGACACCTAGCGTGTCCCGGGTATGCTTCGACGCCTGATTACAGCAGAGCAGGTATGTCGCTGAGTGTGCGGTGAAGAGTGTTATGAAAGTGGGATTAAAACGGCTTGGCGGGGGTCCCAGTACCCGGAGGTGAGTTAGACTTTAATACCTGGGCTACCGTCAGCGGGTAAAAATAAGGCTGTGGGATGTTAGAGGCGAGTTACGACCTCCTACATCCTTAGTGGGCCAACATGTTTCAGCCAGTGCCTTATGAGTATGCTGGCTTTCTTCAGGACGGATTAAAATTATGTGTGTGTAATTAAAACTAGTGGGTATGTAATTCAGACTATGTGTCTACACGCCCTAAAGTGTTTTTCTATGTGTGAGAGGGGGATTCCCTTCTCAAAAAAACACCTGTACATATAACATGTAAAGACAAAGACGAAACATACAAGGGGAAAGAAGAGTCACTTCAATGTATTGCATTATGTACATCTGACTGCCGACTTTATAGTGATGTGGGTGCAGGCTATAAGCGGCTACAGTGTAATGGTATTGGTGGTACCATTATGGTGAGGTTCGCACTGAAAGTTCGGGGGTGGAGTGGCTAAAACACGGAATTCACAACAAATAGTGCATTAGTGGTAAGTAACCGCAAGAAACCTTTCTTATGCTAGTTTAAGCAATATTCTGCTTCAAGGTTGTGAAATGGCAAGGGTTGGCCCTGTGGGCGAAAAAAGGTTTTGGCCACTTAGATTAAGGAGACCTGTAGGAGAGAAAAGAGCTTACCAGTGGTGAAGGTGGTGAATCATCATACTCACAGAATTTCTGGGCAGAGCCTGCTTTAGACCTGTGCCTCCTTCGCAGAACCAGTAGGTAATGGCCATTTCTGCTGGGGTTTTGTACTGTGATTGATTGGATAATTGTTTGCACCTGTATGAGAATAGAAATAGTAGAGAGACTCGAGCTGCCGAGTCATTGCGCCTGAACCTTGAGCCCAACAAAACCTGGACCCAACGCAACCACACCAACTGTAACTCACACAATGTGTTATACCTTCTCACTTGCACGTGTGGCCTCCGCTATGTGGGGATGACAACATGAAAAATCAGAACCAGAATAACTGAGCATCGAAGTACAATAAGGTGCAAGAAAAATGTGAGCAGACTAACAAACCACTTCATCACCCACTGCCACACACCCAATGATTTAAACTGGACAATCATTGAGCAGATCCCAGAAAGCACAATTGATAATGATAAGAAACTCCTGAGTAAAGAGCAGAGATAGATATATCGCCTCTCTACAGCCACTGAGGGTCTCAATGACGCTATTCCCTGGAACTCTCTGACATGCTCATGATCCAAGGGCAGGCCACCCACCCAGCCTGCCCTTACTAGGAACCCTTTGTAATATCTCCCTTGAGATGGAGCCCCACAGTTCTAAATACTGAGGCCATGGTACTTTGTCTTCTAATGCGACCAGAGCATCGTTGAGGCATTATGGCGCGAGGGTCCTCTTATGTGCCATTATTATACCTTCCCACACGGTTACCTGTAAACCACAGACTCCTAGACAGCGCTAATACACTACCAGCGTGCTAGTATAATGTGGCATTTCACCTTGAGGGCCTCTTGACCACTTAAGCGCCAGTACTAGACTTATTTTACATCACCTATGGCAACCCTGTAGCGCTTTAATGGCACCAATCATCGGCCATCACATGCGCGTGTACACTACACACGCGCGGTCTATCTCCCAACGCGCATGTGCGGACAGAACACTCACGCCGGCACATGCGCGTTGCGAGCGTTTCACGCTACGCATGCACGAACGCTAGCCACTGATCCACATGCACCAGGACACCCTGCAGGCGCAATGACTCGGCAGCTCGAGTCTCTCTACTATTTCTATTCTCATACAGGTGCAAACAATTATCCAATCAATCACAGTACAAAACCCCAGCAGAAATGGCCATTACCTACTGGTTCTGCGAAGGAGGCACTACAGGTCTAAAGCAGGCTCTGCCCAGAAATTCTGTGAGTATGATGATTCACCACCTTCACCACTGGTAAGCACTTTTCTCTCCTACAGGTCTCTATAATCTAAGTGGCCAAAACCTTTTTTCGCCCACAGGGCCAACCTTCGCCACTTCAAAACCTTGAAGCAGAATATTGCTTAAACTAGCGTAAGAAAGGTTTCTTGCGGTTACTTACCACTCATGCACTATTTGTTGTGAATTCCGTGTTTTAGCCACTCCACCCCCGAACTTTCAGTGCGAACCTCACCATAATGGTACCACCAATACCATTACACTGTAGCCGCTTATAGCCTGCACCCACATCGCTATAAAGTCGGCAGTCAGATGTATTTAATGCAATACATTGAAGTGACTCTTCTTCCCCCTTGTATGTTTCGTCTTTGTCTTTACATGTTATATGTACAGGTGTTTTTTTGAGAAGAGAATCCCCCTCTCACACATAGAAAAACACTTTAGGGCGTGTAGACACATAGTTTGAATTACACACCCACTAGTTTTAATTACACACACATAATTTTAATCCGTCCTGAAGAAAGCCAGCATACTCATAAGGCACTGGCTGAAACATGTTGACCCACCAAGGATGTAGGAGGTCGTAACTCGCCTCTAACATCCCACAGCCTTATTTTTAACCGCTGACGGTGGCCCAGGTATTAAAGTCTAATTCACCGCCGGGTACTGGGACACCCGCCAAGCCCTTTTAATCCCACTTTCATAACACTCTTCACCGCATACTCAGCGACATATTTGCTCCGCTCTAATCAGGCATCGAAGCACACCTGGGACACGCTAGGTGTCACTGGGTGGGCCCGATGATGAAGCATGCCACCAACTAGGTTGGTGGGTGAGGGCTTCATGAGCACACTCACAAGGTGCCACTACCCCCTGACAAAACATACTTGAGTCCTTTGAACTAAAATTAATTATTTTTTTTGACCCCCCCCCTTTTCCTCAAGCTAGTCTCCTTTTGATACATACTATTGGTCCACTCCATTAAATACTGAAGTAGTACCCATGCAGCGTAGGATACCTCTTGTCAATCTCATGCAAATTTTCAATCACCCATCCAGCACTATGTTCTTATTGTATCAGTTTGCTAATACCTAAGCACCTATGGGACAGATTTACAAGCACCTTGTGCCACCAGTACGTCACTTTTTGTAACGTAGTGATGGTGCCAGGCACTCCTTTATATTTACAAGAAGAGGAAAAGCCACCCTGCATGGTTTTTCCTCTCCTTGTAAATACGACCCCTTCATACACAGAACTTTGTGTTGATGGGGCGTTCCAAAGATGTTACTGTGGGTGTTCCCACACAACACCCATAGAACAAGACACATCTCTAGATTTATGAAAAATCGTGAATCTCGATATGTGTGCGAGTGCTGAACCATTCAAGAGTTGGTGTAGCAAGGCTCAACGAGGAGAACTGTTTTCATTTCTCCTCATTTTTTCCTCTTTCAATGCATGATGCGTTCCACAGCATACATTGAAGTATGGAAATCCCTTTACTGATTATTTTTGTGCAGAAAGGTGTCCCTTCCTGCACAAAAAAGTTCTGTGCACTACACAGATATCCTTGCACCATGGTGCAAGGGAGCCTGTGTCACCGCAGGGCTGCAGTTTGTGCAGCAGTTCATAGGGAAGCACAGAGTTGCAACATATTCATGTACATATGTCATATCCCTGTGCTTTAGAAGTGCCTCAGTGCAGTGCAGCTAAAGAGCTTGCAGTGTCATGCTGTAGTACTTCCTCATAAATCATCACCTATAAGTTCTCCATACACTACTAATGCATTATTTCAGTAAATCATGCTGTATACATATCTTCAACCAAACTTTCACACATTACCTTGCAATTATAGGTCTTTCTTTAACCAGATAAGGCAGTTCTGATAAGAACTTGTTTTTCTTTTGTATTTGTTTTTAAGTTTTTGAAATATTTTGTATTTTTTCAGTGTTTTTTCAAACAATGAACAAAATAATAACAAATAAAACAAGAAACTTTTGGTGGAATTATTTAAAATTCCAAAAACAAAAAAATTAAAAATGAACAACCATGGTTGCGTTGCGCAGAACAAACTGCATCCACAGACTGCTCAGCGAAGCATATACATTTCTTACTCTTCACACAATGTTGCTCAAGAAAGGCAAATTCTGGCCTAATGTCTATTGCAGGTGTTCCTGAGGATGCTCCAGACTTACTTGCCACAGCAGGTAAGGGGTTCAAAGCAGCTCGCCTCATTTCCTCCCGAGCAAGATTGAGAGGATGTGTGGTCCGGAGAACCTTGTACATAGAAGCAGTGCCACAAGAGGATTTTTTTTCACTGCCTCTTGACAGGACAAATTTTGCACATCACCTTTCTCGCATTTACTTTTTTTCTCTCCAGGTGGAAAAGTGAAGAAATTCCACACAACAGATTCTGGCCTCTGTGGACGTGCAAGAATTCTTCTTCAGAAGGTACTTCCTCCTGCTGCTGCTGCTGTCCAGATGCCATTTTGTTTGGTATTTTTTGAAAAACACTGAAAACAACGGGCAAAAAGAGTTTTTGTAGGAAAAGAGATGTCTCTCTAAAGATGCTCCAACAGGAATGATTAAAATGGGTGGGGTCCTTCAATAGTTACAGTGGGAAATGTTATGAACCAATAAAATCTTTTTTTTTGAGTTCACATGGTATCCGTGCACTCTGCGCTCATGAAGCACGCACCCGATGCAACTTTGCGAAAATATATTTAAAAATAATATACATTTATTATAAGTTAATTATTTTTATGAATATCTTAGATAATCTCTTGCCCTAATGTGTATATTAAAGACACATACATATCATTTTAGAACATAAACATTTTTTGCAAGAGTCGCGTGCCCTGCGCACCCCAGCAAGTATATGACTTCATGCGGGACCCGCCACCACGCACGCATTGTGTACCGTAATGCGCTTGCGTCAAGAATGAGTGGGAGGAAGAGTTGCAGACTGGTCGAATACCAATCCTGCACATCACGTAATATTAAATGCATATGATGTAACTGAAAAACACAATCAACCGCTGGTGGAAAACTCCACTAGTTTACCAAACGCACTCCAATATATTTAAAGTATAACCAATATAAAAAACTGTAATCTAATTTTTTCAATTAATCACACAAAAAGATATTTCTTCTTCAAAAGACCATGTATTTTTGGAATTTTTTTATATGAATGTTATTACGTCAACATTTCAATCTCAGACTAAATAATGTGAAATTTGAAAACATAAGCTCTATGTCACCAAAACACAATGTTGCTATAGTGGTTACAATATAGAAACATTTTTAAATACAACAAAAACCATAGTTGAGGAAAAGGCCCAATGCATTTCGGGGGGTTCCCTTCTTCAGGGGCACTGCAAAAATAAAACAATGTATGACCATTATGTTACACATCGGTGATACATCAACAGGAATCTAGCATTCTCTTATATGCGAAGGCAGTTCATGATACTGTCACCATCTAGTACATATATTTGTTATGAAAACTGAAAAATATGACCTTCTCATTAAGGTCAAAAAGAAAAGGATGAAAGAACAGGATAGAAATAGTAAATGAGCAAAGAAAACACCACCACCACGAGTGAATAATGTTACTGTGAGATTTATACACATTGAAAAAGAGTTGCAAAAGTATATCATCATGTTAGACTGGTAGGACTACCAAAGTACAGATACTGGCCCACCGCGCTGTGACTTATTGGAAAAAGAAAAAGGAAGAAGGTTATGACCATGTACTCACTTCCCAACTACTCAGTAATACATTGTGGTCTAACTGGAGTTCCAACCGGAAAAAGACTATCTAATGCGAATGCTTCAGCTAGGGAAACAAAACAGCAGAATTTGTATCCATCAAAAACATGAGATGGAATCAATGCGCTCAGATGCCAAATAAACAGTGTGCTACTTTGAATACTTACTCGCTTATTGCTTATGTAACTGCAACCAGTATACTGCTAAACAAGTTGTTGCTAATATGTAGCCATTTGTTTAAAGACTGTGTTCAATCATATGGAAACAATAATTCCCTTCCTGTTATCACTGCTCGAGTGTAGACCATCAATAGCGGAAAGAGCTCTTATGTCTCCACTACCTGCGAATGAATGAAAGTGTTATCATGAAAAGCTTTCCATACACAGTAAGTTCTATCTTTTCTGATATCATACTCTCTAATTGGACGTGATTGTGAATCGTACTGTTATATAGTTATAGAAAGACCATATTTCCAAACCTAAGTGAAATCTAACAAGAACATCTTAAATCTATGAGAGCTTTATTATCAAAACACTAGCCGAAAACTGGTGTTAGGTAGCAGTCGCCGTATAACAGTTTAGATTCATATGTTTACTGCCTCAGTAAACCGATTCTCCTCTGACAATCCTATTCCTGAACATTGTACCGAAAAGGTAACTGTTTCTTCAAAGAACTCTTATCACCAAACCGTATTAACTCACCAAATGCTCTGTAATCCTCGCAAGATAAGACCACGGCTTCTACTCTCAATCTACAAAATAAATATATCTGCTTTAGAACATATTTCTCTGATCTCTCTGATGGTACTAACTAAACGGGTTGTCGGCTCACCTTAAATTGCACGAATCCGCGACGGCACTTCCTCCAAACTCTACCACACGCTAAACTATAGCTAGCGTGTGTCGGTTTTATGCACCCGCGTTGGCCTAATAGACAAAAAGATAGGGCTAAACTGTGACGTCCATCATTGTGCGCCCGCATTGGCCTCATAGACAGAGTAATAGGACTTAACAAGAACGTCCATCTTTGAATGGTAAAGTTCCTATTAACAACATGTTTAATTTAGAAAGCTTCTGAATTCATGACAATACGAGTAACAGCGACCATAAAGAATCCCCGAAAGGAAAACAAAATCGGGACAACTTAAACATGGAATTTGTTATTATTGGTTGCTGTGAACCATGGGGACAATCACACTCAGTATAAAGAAACCGCGAAGTACCACACTATGTAGAATTCAGACTAGAATCCGTTTGATGACCGCAAAACTAGTACCAATAGACAAAACCTAAAGATCTAGAAAAAGAATTGTCGAGAAAGCTTAAAATTTAACAGTGTGTAAATTATAGAAAGAGTTTTTACGTACAGAAGGTCAATGAACATTTGGAAGACCAAACTACTTACATACCACTAGAAGAGGACCCCACTTCCAGCTTTATGTCAACACTTTGTCAAATCTTAGATAAAGCAGAAGAAATGGAATGGATCATACCATCATTACGAAAGTTTTTGACAGTACAGTATCCAAGAAGACCAAGGCTGTATAGGCTCCCGAAAGTGCACAAAAGTTTAAACAATCCGCCATTCCGACCAATAGTGTCAGGTTGTGAGTCTATCTTTTCACCATTGGGACAACTAATTGACCATTTTTTACAAAAATGTGTTCAATCTTGGCACAGTTATGTAAAGGACACTACCCATTTCTTGAACTTGTTTTAAGAAGTGCAGAAAAAATACAATCCGGACTGGTTGATGTGCACTATAGATGTGACTTCATTGTACACGTCTATCCCTTTAAAAGATGGCGTAGAAGCTAGTGAATGGACGCTGCTACAATTACCTGAACTGGAAGTCAACAAAATTTTCATCTTGGAATTATTGATATTCTGTCTTCAACACAGCTACTTGTCGTGGCAAGACAAATTTTTTCTTCAAGTAAGTGGAACCTCCATGGGTTTTTCAGGCGCACCGGCGTACGCCAACACCTTCATGGCTCAATTTGAGGACATACACATCTTCAAGCAGGAAATATGGGCCAAGAATCTAGCTTTCTACATAAGATTCATTGATGATATCTTCCTTGTATGGAAAAGTTCCCAAAACTTGTTAGAACAGTTGATTGATGAACTTAACAATAAACACGAAAGAATCAAATTCACCCATGAGGTGCCCCTGAAGAAGGGAACCCCCCAAAATGCATTCTGCCTTTTCCTCAACTATGGTTTTTGTTGTATTTAAAAATGTTTCTATATTGTAACCACAATAGCAACATTGTGTTTTGGTGACATAGAGCTTATGTTTTCAAATTTCGCAATATTTAGTCTGAGATTGAAATGTTGACGTAATAACATTCACATAAAAAAATTCCAAAAATACATTGTCTTTTGAAGAAGAAATATCTTTTTGTGTGATTAATTAAAAAAATTAGATTACAGTTTTTTATATTGGTTATACTTTAAATATATTGGAGTGCGTTTGGTAAACTAGTGGAGTTTTCCACCAGCGGTTGATTGTTATTTTGAGCTGGCTGCCTTTCAACCAAACAGCACACAAACATTGTGCAAACAATTTTTAGAACAATTGAATACTTGTATCAGATAAGGGAGTGCGCAGGCAAAAACCTCTTTCTTCACTTTGTAACTGAAAAACACACCATGCGCGGATCCTACAAAACTGTTCTAAAATGGCGGTTATAATCCGCATACCCACCGTGATGTGTACGCTTTGGGTGTGCGACTCTGAAAAAAAATTGGAAAAAAAGAAAATATTACAAATATATTAAAATTAAAAATTCAACACAAAAATTAAACAACATTTCAGTTTGAATTTAAAATATTTATTTTTTGCAATTTTCAGAAAAATATATAATGTTATTTAATAAATAAAACATTTATAAATAAACATTTAAAAAACTGTAGAAAATCAGTACAAACAAATAGGTACAACTAGTATTTGCATTTAAAAAAACCTTTGAAAGTCACTGAAAAAACCATAGGTTTCAGAGATGTTATAGTTAGAGATTAGCATTTAAAAATCCTTAGAAATTCACACAACAAAACCATAGGTTTCAGGGGTGAGTGAAATGCCCAACTAACTATAACACCCCTGAAACCTATGGTTTTGTTGTGTGAATTTCTAAGGTTTTTTAAATGCTAATTTATAACTATACCTCGGACTGGTAGTTTCTCATCGCGAGCAGTCACAAACTTGCGCGACCACTCACAATGAGAAACCTGACCTCCCCGCGTTGAGAATCTCAGTAGGTGGTTTATTTTCCATGCTTGCGAGTAACTTCCTCTAGGTTAGAATAATTATAATTGCATAGTGTTGTAATTATAAATGTGATGCTCTTTACAGGCTGTGATTAAGCTGCATGATTCATGTCAATAGATATGATGAGTACACACCTCTTCCAGTTATACTTAGACATTTACTCTTGCTGATGCTATTTTCTGATAATGAGACTGAGAGCCACTTGCGTTTAGACGGGTGTGTTGTGATACTAGACCGCCGCCCCTTCGGAGGGGTAAGAAAGATTATGCAATATCACCAAGAAGTATTTACATCAGCTTGTGTATATTTGAAAATTGCTGCATAGCATTGAATAGTGTGTGTGTAATAATTATATTTTTTCCCTTTTTCAAAAAAAGGGCAAACTGGACAATCATTTATTGGGTGCTATTACGCGGTATCTCTGAATGGTGATTACTAGCCCACATCACCTCCCTTGAGTAGACCTTGGACTATTCTCCCTCACTACCCAATATGGAAATCAAGCACTACAATGGAGAGTTTTTTTTTGCAGTGGAAGACAAATATAGACACATTACTTGAGCAGGCCACACAACCAATGTGCCATTGTCGATCAAATACCTTTCGACTGAACTGCATCACCATTGGTATTTTTTTTTGTTTTAGACATACAGTATGCAACAGGTATTGACAGGTCTAGGAATTAACCTGTACCATGACTCAAGTCCTAAATGACACATTACAACACCAATTTTGATTGTGACTCTATGTAGAACAGCTATCAATTGTTTCTCTAGGTTGCATGGCACAGACATGTACATTTCGTTTTAATCAAACGTCAGCACCATAAGTAATCTTACACAAAAGAATGAGATAAGCTAGTTACATTCTGCTAGTGTGTAAGTTTCCTAGAAAGGTTTAGGAAGTAAATCATCATGACCCCTTAATTCATACATGATTTTGATCTTCTACTTCACATTTGCAATGTATGTGGGGAATGAAACCTGTGTGACATAAGTATGTAAATAAATAATATGGAGAAGGTTTCCATACACACTGCTCCAGATTTGTCACACTTTCAAACAACAATCTGACAATATATAAATTTCCTATTCACATAGAAATCCCTCTGAGGGACAGTGTAGCAGTCCCAGCTTCTAAATAATTTTTGACATCCCTAAGGTATGATATTTTATTTACAATTTACAACACACACAGCAATGCTGAGTGTCTTTGCATGGTTCATTACATATATATTTTATCTAAAAAGAGTTTTTTTCCTACAATATAGTAACTCCTTTTATAGAAGTTACATCCCATATTTACAAGGTTCATTGAGTCCATGCCTGTAATATAACCCTTAAATGTACTGATACTGATTTAAGAGTATTTAGCATATTGGCTACTATCAAACTGTGTAATACTAATGTTATATATAGTGTTTTATTAAGTCTGTTTTATGCATAAACTGGTATGCATCACCAGTAATCCTTTGCAACTGTTATGGGCATTGAGTTTTACACATAGAGAGTGTCTGATTCATGATGGTTACATGCAATTCAATGCAACAAGACACCTTGCTCTATTGCCCTGCATGAACGTGAGAGGTCAGGAATTGGCCATAATTAACATTATATGGAGCATTCTTGGCCTGTCCTGTCCTTGGACACAATGTGGTGGCTTGATCCAACACATGCACCCTCACACAATGTTGAAAGGATGCCTGCATTGTAGGCAAGATCATTTTTTTGCATGAAGGAGCACCTTCATGCACAAAAACAACCCTAAGAGGATTTCCTCTTTCTAAATGGGCTGCAAAATTCATAACATGTAGAAAGGGGAAATCACAATGAGATACAAAGATATTTGGTCTTATTCCACCACCTCTTGAATGGTGTAGTAGTTTGACACAATGCCAGGTGTACAAGTCTTTGTAAATCTGGGAAAGCAACCCGTTCCATAAGTGAATGCATAGCAACAGCCGTACATCTTCCATTGATTGCCGTTCTGGGGTAGAGTATGAAAAGGCGCTACCTTGTGTTACTACATATTTAACAAACTACACAAAGTTACTTTGCATGGCTTGGTAAATCTCATTATAGGACTTGGTTTGCCCTGTGTCGCCTTGAGTGGCACAAGGGCAATATAAAACATTGATAAATATTGGCTCAGTGTGAACAATTTTGGTGATACAGAAATACTTATGAAGAAGGGGGTCATTTGGGTAAAAGCGACAGAATTCCGAGATACCGTCAAGAAAAATTGGAGTGGCTTTGGTGTAATGCACGTTGAGAGTTACACTTAGTAAATTTCCCTTTCTTTGACAGGCACTCCATGATCGAGATAATTAATAAATTCGGGATCTGAGCACTCAATGAATGACCACCGGGCGGGAATTAATTACAAAGCCCTAGTAGCAATACTCCACAAAACAAAGTGTGTGGTAAGTGAATATCAGTAGATAGGAACAAACTCATGAATGAGTAGACCGTCACGAGGGTAATTATACAAATCTCTACCCTTACACACTAGAGAGAATATATACAAAAACAGAGTGTTGTATGGATTTAGAACCTTGTCTAATGAAAATCAAACAAACAAGTACATCAGTTAATACAAAGGAGGTAGTGCCCCTGTCCAGAGTAAGTGTACCAACTCAAAAGAGAATACCTACTATAAAGCAAGGCATAATATAATTGGTAATTTAAAATTCCCTTGTTTTGTCCGGTTTCAATTTTTCTCAACAGCTGACCAAGAAGCTGAACTAAAGTGAAGTGACCAGAATAATTAACAAATGGAATACTTTACAGCCCAAAATAAGGTGTGTAAATAAATTAAAAAGTGTTTAGAAGTGATGAAAGCATGTGAATTGTGAGTTTCAGTATCAATATGATACTTGAGAATCGGAATGGATGAGGATGACCACCCTTTATTAAGTAGGAAGAGGGTCTATGAGATGTGAGTAATATCCCAATAATGTGAAGCAACTAAGGATACTGGTATTAGGAGTGGGACCAACAAATTAATTGCACAGGTATATGCATAGCAAAATAATGAATTGACCAACCAAGGAGTAAAGTCAGAATGTTAGGATGTAGGAATGTGCATGCTTTATTGCTTGATTGATAAAACTGCAAACAATGAGTAGTGACTTTTGTCTACCTTTTTGTAATTCTATTTTTACAGATTGTTTTTAAATTTGTCCTGAGGAAGGTGGTGCGCACAGCAGGATCCACCGAAACGCGTCGACATTGTTTTAATATTTGTTTATGGGAAAAAAAATGTAACTACCTGTAGAGTATGAATTGTTTTTAATACTGAATGTTTAACCGAGAGAGGGATTATAGTGATATTAAATAAAATAAGCTAGATCTAATTTGTGGTAGTTGTTAGAATAACAAACTGAAAAACACTAGCATTTCGGTCATTGATCTTAGTTTATCATTGCACCCTGTTTCTATAAATAAAATGGTGAATGTACTCCTATATGGTTATGTTTTTACTTTATAAATTGTAAGTGCTTTTTGGGGGGTTTTGCTTCTAGCCAAGTATCCTTAAAGTGATAGTTGATGATTGTGTGTGAATATTTCAGAGTCCTACACCCATAGTGAGGTAGAAACCCACTAAGACTGGAGGAGTTAGCACAACTAAGGGAACTATTTGTTTTTTACTTGTCTCTCAACCCTGTTCCCTTGGAGTTAATTAAGGGTTACTCTCTTTCCTTTTGACTGATAAGGGGTGTGACCTAAAACAGTTTTTTAAGATACACCCAGGTCCCTCATCCAAAGTCAAGTAGGACATTTTACGATGCCCAAGTCAAAAGGTCCCTATTCTCAGGCACCATGCCCAGGGTCAAAGTTTGCATCATGGCGTGCAGCCCCTACAGAACCCCCAAAAGCTGGAAGCCTTCACACCAACAAAAGCCCCCTTTCAGTTCATAAGTAAAGCTATCCTTGGAGGCAGGAACAAGGACTCCTGTGCGCCTGGGAGAGTAAACCCTTTAAAGGAGTCCACAGGGCACACACTAGGAGCCAATCCGCGGTGAGGCCTCAGGATGATGTTGAGCCCTAGCCTCGATTGGTGGAGGGTTCACCACGGTGATGAGATGTCCCAGATTTGTGGAAGTAGTTGCGTTTTTTCATCGTCATCCTCCAGACCTTTGCATTTTTTGGTCAAAAGTACTAGGGTTCAGGTTTTTTGTGTTACAAGGCGAATACTGGCGTATCCAGCCTTTTTTTAACGTTCTGTGAACTGTCCCATTATTTGATTTCCAAAGTCTGGTCACCTTGCTACACACTTACAACATTCAACAAGATATGCACCAGTTTCTAAGGCAACACATGACTGCAGAGACCCCAGCCACAAGCTAGGGACAGTAGGCTCACCAGTACCCTTAAAAGTTAGTGGGTGTGTTTCGAGGGAGAGGGGGTGCCCGAAAGGGGGGTACCATATCTCCACTCTGGCTCCAGAAGAAGCTTTGGCAGCTGTTGCGCTAACCTCCATACTAACCATAGGGGCTAAATGGTGCTCCAACTCTGCAGGCCCCAAACAGGAAAAGCAGGGGTCCTTACCACAAACATCACTATGTGGGGGTAGTGAAGCAATAGATCATGCAAGATTAAGGGAAACCCCCAAGACTAAAGAAAGGGTGCCCATAAATAGCCCAAAAAGAAGATTCCAGGTACAAAGGTGGGGTCAAGATCATCCAATGCCAGGTACTGGAAGGCACAAGAAAGGGCCATGCCTTGATATCACCATGTATCAAGAACAAAGAAGTGCACATGCACCAAAAGATGGCAAGGGCAGATATTAACAACTCCAACAGTGAAACGCCCCCTCTTCCCATGTGTTCGACTCATCTATAACAATAATAAGGTAAAAACACAACTGAGGGTAGCATCGAAAGATGTAGCCCCCATCTGAGAAAATAACTTTTAGAAGGGGCCACATAGCAACCAGACCCTGGTCAACAGGTGAAGTCCCTATGAGATCCAGCCCAACAAGATAGAACCTCACAGGTTAGTGGTAAACCTGACCCATATGATAGCAACCAAGCGCTCTATACCAAAAGCTCCCTCAAGACCTCATTAGTGAAATTTTAAAATGCTGTCAAAGAATTACACAGCCCGAAGGGCATAACAGTCTACTCAAACAGCCCAAACTCAGTCTTCAAGATGGTGTTCCATTCATCACCATTTTGTATACAAATTAAGTGGTAAACACCCCATAAATGCAGTTTTATGTAACTGGTGGAATTTATGACCTGATCAAGTAATACCAGAATTAAAATGTAAATGTAAATGTAAAATGTAAATTACGTGCTTATATAGTGCACGACTACCCTGAGGCATCTCGGCGCTTGCTTAGGGAACCCGTCCTGGTATTCCCCTGCGAGATAACCCAACAGGGCATCGGCAGGGTGAAAGCCAGGCATCCCGCCGCGAGGGGCCGTCGTGGAGATTAAACAAGCTATTGCCCAGAGCTGCAGAGTGTGAACTCATGATTCAAGTAGGCACCGAAGCAAGAATTATCAAAGTCCATGGACATATTGACTCAAGACCCTGCCGAGTCGGGAATTGAACCCTGGTTCCGGGCTGACCCTCTGCGTAACGCTAGTATCTTGGCTAGAATTTTATAATCAGTGTTGACCAAGGATATTGGTCTGTAGTTCTTGCATAAAGAATGATCTTTATCTTCCTTTGGGATCAAACAAATTAAAGCCTGTTATAAAGAACCGCTTGAGGAACCCACTCCAGGGAAGGTTTGGAATAAGAGTAGGAGCTTAGGAAGAAGAAGAGAAGCAAAGTGGTTATAGAATTCAATAGTAAATCCGTCAGGAACCGGAGATTTACTGTGACGAAATTTGGAAACAGCGTTGGAGACTTCAGAAAGTGAAATGTCTTGTTCCAGGGAATGAAAATCAACATGGGAAACCGGAGGGGAGGGAAGAGAATGAAAATAAGAAAGAAGATCAGCAGACGACGGTACCTGTTAAGGAGTTTAAAGATTGTCATAAAATTTGACAAATTCAGTGAGGATGTCCTTATCTTTAAATGTAGATTCTCCAGAAGAAGTCTTGATAGATTGGATCTTTGTATGTTCCTTTCGTATCTTTAAGTAATTGGCCAGAAGTTTCCCCATTTTATTCTTACCGCCATAATATCTGGAGTTACATTTTAACAGGATATTAGAAGCAGCGTCGGTTGTGAATTTATTAAATGAGATTGTTGCATCAATAAGTTATTTAAGGGAAGATTCAGATTTAGAAGCATAGTAGGCAAGTTCTAAGGATTTAATATCAGCTAAGATTTTCTCCGACTTAGTCTCTCGGAGTTTCTTCCGCCTAGCCACAAAATTGATAATAAAACCCCTCCCTAGAGGCTGCTTTAAATGAGACCCAAATCATAACAAAAGAGGAATCAGGGGTATGATTTAAGAGAAAAAATTCAGTGGCAAAGGTGGTAAATTCGGTACAAAAAGTGGGTTCCAGGGGGAGGAGCTTCGCGGGCAACCAAGATGGCCGCGTAAGCTCGGAGCTCCGCGGACCCTCCGATCCTCCGCAACTATCCTGTACGAAATCCTGATCCACGTTGATGGATCCTTGCTGCTGACGGCTCACTGAAGCGGGAGCTGCCTTCCGCCTTCGAATCGGGGGTTCCAGCGCTGAGCTACGTCGAGTTGAATTCCGTGCCAGGGCTGTGCCATTGTCTTCCCGATCTTCGCCGCTTCGCACGATTGGAATGCGTAGTGGCTGCTTGAGGTCCCTGCTGGCGGAGTGCCTGTTACTACAGTGCTCATTTCCATTGACCAGGCCTGTTTGTCTGGATTCAACTCCTTTCCTTCGCTCGCTTGGCATTGGCTTGGTGAAGTGCCCCTTTGTTCTTACTGGATCAATCATGGCGGGCAGAGGAGACCCCGACAAGACATCGAACAAAGGTGGTCGCGGAAAGTCGCAAACGCAACAGAATAGGATTGAGAGTTATGTTCAGCCGAGGACGCCACCCGCCTTGGGGACCTCCACTAAAGGCCTTCCTTCGACGGGTTCGCCAGACGGCTCCGAGCCTACCCTTAGTGACATTATGGGGGCCATTACCAGCTTCCGAGCCGACATGCAGAAGCAACATGAGGTCTTGACCCACAAGGTGGACACTATGGCTGTTGATCTGACCCTCATCAGAGCCGACTTGGGTAAGACCAACGACCGTGTGAAGACACTGGACATTAAAACCTCCAGCCTCACCACCGATGTTTCGGACCTGCAGACTGAGGTCCGGAACCTGCGGATGACTACTGATCACTTTTCAAGGAGACTGGAGGATTTTGAGGGACGTGCCAGGCGGCAGAATGTCTGCATCATCGGTGTCCCGGAGGGCTCGGAGGAAGCGGCAACGGACCTCATTGTTGAGGACTTGATACAGATTCACTTGGCGCCTTCTGGTCTTAGCAACTTTTTCTCGGTGGAGCGTGCCCACCGGGTACCGGGCGGTCCGCCGAAATCGGGCATGGCGCCTAGACCTATTGTGGCGCGAGTTCTCAACTTCCGAGATCGGGACGCGGTCCTGCAGGTGTCCAGACGACATGGGCCGCTCAAATATCTAAATGCTGAAGTGCATTTCTATACTGATTTCCCTAGGACTGTACAGCAACAACGTCAGAGCTATGCGGGAGTGAAGCGGCGATTGAGAGACATGGGCTACAAGTACTCTATGTTGTTCCCGGCCAAACTCCGTATTGAGCACGATGGCCGTGCCATGTTCTTTGACTTTCCCGAAAATGTGAGTGAATGGTTGGACAGTCTGCCTCAACGTCGGGACGACCAAGAAGGCCACGAAGGAGGTGCAACTGGTGGCTCGGATCAAATTTCGGCGCTTGGTGGCCCTGCTGCATGTGACTGTCGGTACTGTTTTCCATTGACTCCGTCAATTCTCCTGTTGTTCACATGGAGGGTGGCGGGAGGTGTTCGTGGAGGTTCCTTACTCCTCTGGGGACTTTTGTGGACTAGTTAATGGGGCGACAGGCACACTGCTGGTTGGGGGGGCTTTTTAGTCTGATGCAGGGGTGCAGGGTGGGGGGTGAGTTTGGGCAAGTTTATTTGTTTGTACGTTCCTTCTTTCTTCCTTCTTTTAGGCAATGGATCATGTACACTGTAATGTTTCGCTTACTGTTGGGGATGGTTGGGGCGGGGTGGGGCGGGTTACGGGATTATGGGGGGTAGAAAACTAAAAATGATCAGTTGGAATGTTAATGGGTTGGGTGACCGTGTCAAGAGAGGGGTGGTTATTCAATTGCTTAAACGGCATATGCCGGACGTTGTCCTCCTACAGGAGACACATTTGGTTGGTAATTCGTGCAAAGCGCTCAACCGCAAAGGCTACAAGATGGTGGCCCACTCTGGATTCTCTTCGGGTTCTCGGGGGGCGGGAATCCTCGTGCGTGCGTCCTTACCATTTGAGATAGACGTCACCACGATTGATGAGAGGGGACGCTTCGCCG
Source organism: Lissotriton vulgaris (assembly GCF_964263255.1). Classification (NCBI taxonomy): domain Eukaryota; kingdom Metazoa; phylum Chordata; class Amphibia; order Caudata; family Salamandridae; genus Lissotriton; species Lissotriton vulgaris. The sequence continues at coordinate 279,777,832 of NC_141691.1, forward strand.
CAGTGGCAGGGAGATGGGAAGGACGTGCCCTGACGTTACTTTCAGTTTACGTTCCCCCAGGCCTACAGTCTAGTACTTTTCATGACCTTGGTGGCGCCATTCTGTCTTTGCCTGCCGGTTTACTGATTATGGGGGGTGATTTCAACTCAGTCTGCTCTGGCTCTCTGGACCGTCATCCGCCTAGGGACCTCAGGAATTCTCAATTGTGGCTACCCTCCTTTCTGGAGTCCATGGGCTTGGTGGATTGTTGGCTGCTTTTACACCCCGCGCTCCGCCATTTCTCCTTCCTTTCGGGTGCACATGGTAGTCTTTCCCGTATAGACCACGTTCTCACCTTAGTGGCGCATGCGCCTGCCGTGTCTGAGGCCCGGTTTTTGGCGCGGGGCATCTCCGATCATTCCCCGCTGTGGGTCTCCTTTGACTTTAATATCGTCCTTTCAGACCGTCCGGTGGCGGTTAACCCGTGGTACTTTCGGAACTTTAAAACCCGCAACCTCCTGGCCAAGGCCATCGACCTCTATTTCTCTGAGAACGTGGGCTCGGTTGGCTCAGCCATGACCCTTTGGGAGGCATTTAAGACTGTGTTGAGGGGTGAGGCTCTTGCTCTTATTGCTGAAGCCCGTAGAGCCAGAGATGCTGATTTACTATGCATCGAAGAGGAGGTCATGTACCTCGACTCCCAGCTGGGACCGGAGCCTGACCCCGCGCTTTTACATGCCCTTTCCCTCAAACAATCGGAGTACCATGATCTTGCCACCAACGCTGCCTTGGCTCTGGCTAAAGAACAGCAAGGTCGTATTTACGATGTTGGTGACAAGGCGGGGAAACTGCTGGCTTGGTTGGATAGGAGGGAGATGGCTAGCCGCGTCGTGCCTGAGATCTTGGGGAACGACGGGGTAGCAGTCACGGACCCGAGTGCAATTGCCGAGTCCTTTGCTGATTACTTCCGGGGTGTCTAAACTTCTAACTCAGACTACTCCGAGGCTGACTCGACGGAGTTCCTCTCGACGGTTGACCTTCCCTGTCTTTCCAAAGAGGACCATGCCGACCTGGATAGAAACATATCCGCCGACGAGATCGCCCTGGCGATCCGTTCGTTGAGGTCGGGCAAGGCATCGGGTCCTAACGGAATCCCGGTAGAACTATATAAAATTAGACCGGACGTGGTTTCCCCGCACCTGCGTACTATGTTTCTGGAAGCCTTAGACGCGGGCCTTCTACCCCTGGACCAGAGGTTGGCCACTATTGTGGTCATCCACAAGGAAGGGAAGCCGAGAGACGTGTGTCGTTCTTATCGTCCCATCTCTCTCCTAAACGTCGAGCCTAAGATCCTTGCCAAAGTACTCGCAAATCGACTGGTTGGAGTTATTGGCGACTTGGTGCATCCGGACCAGTCGGGCTTTATTCCACACCGCAACACCGCCCTTAATCTGCGTAGACTCCATGGTGCCCTGGCCAGGGCCCACACCCTCGAGGAGCCGGCAGTACTTGCCTCTCTTGACGCCACGATGGCCTTTGACTCTCTTGAGTGGAACTACCTCTGGGCGGTGCTGGCGAAGCTCGGGTTTGGCCCGGTGTTCGTGCGCTGGTGAAACTTCTTTACGCTTGTCCGTTGGCTAATGTCACAGTCAATGGCCGTCTATCTTCATCATTTGTCCTTCACCGGGGCACTAGACAGGGTTGCCCCTTGTCGCCTCTTCTGTTCGCTTTGGCCCTTGAACCGCTTGCGGCTATGCTGCGTACGCACCCTGACCTACATGGCATAACTTGGGCCCCTGGCTTTGAAGACAGAGTTTCCCTATATGCCGATGATATTCTGCTGTATCTGACCTCCCCCTGCAGGTCACTTATTGTGGCCTGCGACGTGCTTCGACTTTTCGGGCGGTACTCTGGCCTAATTATCAACTGGGCCAAGTCTTCCCTGTACGTCTTAAAAGGGGACACACCGCGCCTCCCCAGAGGCTGCAACATCCAGTTAGCTAGTCAGGGCTTCAGGTATCTAGGGATCTACATTTCGGGAAGCTTGAAGGCGCGCTACGACCACAACTTGCTCCCTCCTCTCCAGCGGCTGCGACGCGATGTGGATAGCTGGCGTAAGCTCCCGCTTTCCCTCCTGGGCCGTGCGGCATTATTCAAGATGATGTCTTTGCCAAGGTTCTTGTATGCCCTGCAAAACACCCAGGATCCGGTTCCGGCCCGCTATTTTCGTGAGATTGAGGGTCTTCAACGGGCCTTGCTTTGGGATGGTCGGCCTCGCGTCGCTACCCAGAAGCTCACACTTCCATGGTACGACGGGGGTATAGCCCTACCGGATGTGCGTAGGTACTACTGGTCTTCCCAGCTCGTCGCACTTAATCACGGGTTTTATGGTCCCGTGGATAATCCTGGGTACGCCATGGACAGGTGGCTCCTGGGTGGTGGCAATTATTACCGGGCCCTATACTCGAAGTCCCTTGATCGGCGAATGTCGGGTCCGACAAGGACTGCGGTCCACATTTGGCGGGCGGTCACCAAGGCGCAGGGCTGGCAGGGCAGACTGACCAGATTCACCCCTCTCTATGACTCTGATATTTTGGGTAGACTGTGGCACACCAAGGGCTTTGATAAGTGGGACCTTCTAGGCATCTCCAGGGTGGGCGACATGGTTTCTAGGGGTGGCGTCAAGACCTTCCCTCAGTTACAGACTGAGTACCAGTTAGGCGACTCGGAGTTCTTCCGTTATGCCCAGCTGCGGCACGCGCTGCTCTCTGCTAAACCAACGGAGGGGGACATCCCAGAGAGTTCCCCCTTGGAGGACAGAATATTGGATGGCCATATGCCTGATAGTGCTATCTCCCTGTCATATAAAAAACTGATAAACGTTCGAACTGACCTCCTCCTTGGCTTGCGTGATCAATGGGTGGCAGATGGCCTAGAACTTGATGATGAGGATTGGCAGAGTGTGGTGTCCTCTCCTAAAGAGGTCGCCATATCATCTCGCCTTCGGCTGGTGCAATTCAAGATCTTGCATAGGGTGTACGTGACCGGCCCCCGACTTATGCGTATGGGATACTCGCCCGACGGTCTTTGCCGCCGGGGATGTGGAGCCCTCGCTACTTTCCTGCACATTCTGTGGGACTGCCCCGCCATTGCCTCCTACTGGAGAAGGGTGCATCGCATTATGAGTGAAGTGACTGGGGTGATGTCTAATGCAGAGGCCCGAAGGTGCCTCCTCAACGTCTGGGAACCAACTGACCACAACACGGCGCAGACTTGGTGGGTGACCCTGGGTAATATGGTGGCTAAGCGGGACATTGCTCAGAAGTGGGGCGCTGCCTCAGCTCCCCTTGTGGTACAATGGAAAGCCAACCTGGATTGGTGTATGTTCCGGGAGAAGATGGTATATGTGGCCAGGGGGAGGCCCCAGACGTGGAGTAAAGTGTGGGGGGCCTGGAATGCCTACAGGGGCGATGTATGCTTGCCACCAGAACCTGTTGCTCTGGACGAACATATATCACCATAGCCTGTGACACCAACTGATATTTCATGTACTGCTTGATCCTGCACTTCTACCTTCCTTCAACCATCCTGCTTGCCTATCCTGACTTCTTGTTTTCCTACACGCCCTCCGCCACCCACTGCCAGCACCCTGACAATTTTCTTGATTCCATTGCCACTCTTCTGCGCCTCTAGGCGTTTCTTCCTTGGTTTTCGTTCTCTCTCTATAAAAATAAAAACAACCTTCAATGTTCTGATGAGAATACCCTTGCACTATTGCTCTCCTGATTCACCATGCTGCCTTGCCTTCGGGATGTTAGGCTGAATAGCTGTGTGCTCTTTTATAATAAAGGTTTTAAAAAATGTTTTAAAAAAAAAAGTGGGTTCCAGAAGCAAAGCATTTTTAAAACACCACCTGCCAGAGTGGGGACAAAAAGGTAGTAAGTCAAGATCCAAAAAAACTGGGGCATGGTTGGAGAGAAGGATGGAACCAATTTCAGAGCGGACAGCATGCTGGGACAGGGATTTACTAAGGAAAATATGATCAATGCGGGATTGGGATTGATGAGGAGGGGAGAAGAAACTGTATTCTCTAAGATCTGGGTTACATAATCTCCAAATATCTACTAAAGCATTATTTTGAAAAGAATTTAGAAATTGAGTGTGCATCCTGGAAGGGACAAATCTGACTTTGGACTGTCGGTCAATGAAAGGATCAACAACCTGATTACAATCTCCTCCGAGAAGGATGTAGTCTCCAGATAGAGAGGACAGCTTGGTAGAGATAGAGGGCCAAAAGGTCCTATCGATCCCAGTAGGGGCATACACATAAAAATGGGTAAGAGGAATATTATCTATGACTAATGTAACAATAACCCGACGGCCATCAATATCACATTCATGAGCAATGGAAGAAACATTTAACTTTTTATGCAACAAAATTACAACACCATTTTTCCAAGTTGTCGTAGGAGAGCAAATAACATGACCCACCCAACAACGCTTGAGTTTTAAAGCCTCTACCTCAGCAAGATGAGTCTCCTGAAGGAGGGCGATATCAGTCTTAAGTCTTGCTAAATGTGAAAGAACCCTTTGTCTTTTAATGGGATTATTTAATCCCTTAACGTTCCATGTCGGTACACGGAATGGAATTTTTGAGAAAAACAACTAACAGCAACATGCTTATTAATGCATAAGAAAAAAGAAACTTATAGAGTTGAGAAAAGTGAAAATGTAGTAATAGAGAGAATAACATGTTCATAGAAAGCCAAAAAACTTAGAAGCAAGGAAAGTGGTGAAGAAAAGGGTAAAAGCGGAACTAGGATGATAAAAGGAGAAGAAAAATATAGAGAAACGAAGGCAAAGATGTCACAGTATCGTGAAAAGATGAGAAAGATGCAAAAAAGAAAAAGGAAAAGAAAAGAGAGAAGAAAAAGAGAAAAGAAAGAAAAGATTAAATGAGAAGAGTTGAAGAGTAGAAAAGGGTGAGGAAGAAAAAGGACAGAAACAAAAATGAACAAGAAGACAGTACATGTCCAAAAAGAACAACTGAGCAACATACTTACGAAAACAGAAAACGCAAACAAGGGTGGGGGTGGTGACGCCGAGGGATGACGACGAGAGCAACCAGAACGAACACCAGACCTACATAACCAAAAAGCGAAGGGCAGCACTTGGATACAGTATGATATAACAGAATGAGGAAGGGAGGGGGAACATCAGCAAAATAGGAAAGACATAATAATAAATGCAAGAACCAAAGAAAAACAGAAAATGTCAGCAAATTGAACAATATAAAACATAAAAATAAATGACAATTATCATGAGAAACAAAGATAAGTCATAACAGGAGCACAGAAAAAGAAATACCAGAATCACAATATAATAAGATGAAATAATTGAGACATGCTATCAGCCAGGTCTGGATAAATCCATAGCATCTGGGCCAAGCTGTCCAAGAAAATCTTGTAGGACCGCAGGATCTTCGTACGTGGTTGTTCGATCTTTATATGTAACCTTGAAAAGGCAGGGATGCAGGAGGCCATATCTAGCTTTAATGGCTCATAGCTGCGGTCTCATGTCCAAGAATCTCTTCCTCCGGTCAGCAGTGGCTTTGGAAACATCTTGAGAAAGATACAGACAATGACCTTCCCAAATGATTTGTTTCTTGAGTTTCGCAGCTGAAAGAACCTGAAGAAGGTCAGTGTATTGCAAAAACAACATATTGATACCTCTAGGCTTAGTAGCAATCTTAGGTCCAAGACGATGAGCTCTTTGGATGTTGATTGAAGATAAGGCAGGGGCATATAAGATCTTAGTAAGAAAGGATTGGAAGAAGATGGAGGGGTTAGAACCCTCTGAAAGTTCCGGAAGGCCGTAAAGGCGTAAGTTGTTTCTACGATTTCTATTCTCCAAATCCTCTGTGTGACACTTAAGTAACAATATCTCCGCCTCCAATGACGGAATATGAGAGCACGAGGACCGCAGAGAGTCAGTGGATTGTTCCTAGGATGAAACTCTTGAATCCAAAGATGTCCATTTCTCCTGCATAGCCTGCATATTTTTAGTGGTGGCTTCCATAAAGGGCCTAAAAGCACGTAACTCTTCCAAAATGAGATCCATGGTAGATGAGGGGGAGGCGCTCCCCGGAGAAGGCAGATCTTTTTTCAGACGTTTTGAAGAAGTTAAGGAGGACGGCAACTTGCCTCCGGCTTGAGCTTTAGGAACTTTTCCGTATGTTACTTCAGATTTTGAAGGTGCGCCGTCCGCCGTGTCGTGGGAAAGAGACTCGGAGTCTGAGCCAACAGGAATTTTAGGTGTAGTTGTAAGCTTCAGATTACTGAGTTTCCCCATGAAAACCTCAACAAACACAAGGTCTGCAAAGTCAAATGATGATCAAAGAAGGATGTCAGAAATATCCCGTGAAGACAGAGCTGAAAGCGTTGATGAACAAATGCGAAGAAGCTACATAGATGGCTCGAGAAGGAACTGTAGAGAAGCAAACAATTGGCAGCGAACCAGTAAAAGGTAATTAATAACCCCTGGCAAGTTTATGTTGAAGGAGATATTAGAAGAAGCAGGCAAAGAAAGGAGCCCTGAGCGGCAGGAGCATCATTCTGAAGAGAAAATTCCAGCCAATGGTGGGCAGCATATTGCAGCATAAGAAGCATGAGAAAGCAGGCTTGAAGATATGGCAACAAGAATATTTGTCAGAGTCCAAGCCACATAAGTAATGAGGATAAAAGAGGAGGCTTTATATTAAGGAGTTCAGTCAATAAGGAAAACAAAATGGCGCCTGTTGAAGCAGACAGGTGATTACTGAGGAGAAAATCCAGAGGAAAAACCACCAAACATTTGTTGTGGGCTCACCAGTTGTTGCAGATGCAAGCTAAAAGCTCTGAAAGTCGAGTATGCTTCCTCCGAGATGTGTAGGCTGGTTTGGGTCGATCGTGTCAAAAGACACGAGCAGCGCTCAAAATTGCGGCCGCGAGTGTCGGAATCTACATTCTCGAGCAGGTTTGCCAAATGTAGACAAAGCTGGGAAACAATGAGGGTATTAAACTCTCCTCATGTTCCGGTTCGTGATGCGCTGTGCATATCCAGGTAAAACTTGACAAGGCTGCCGGAATTTGTTCTATGCAGCCATCTTGGTCGGCGTCCAAGCCAAACCCCCATCTGAACCCGTTCTAATGAACGTCAGTCGCCTTCTTAAAGGGGAAACCTGGTGATATGCTTTTCTTAGTTTAAAAGAGTGAACCATCTTACACATGCCTTAGCTATGGAACACTCTTCTCGACCCATCTTTGCCCACCCTCAAATATCATGGGTCCTCATTTATGAGGCCGTGCGTCACTTATGCTGCTGGTGCTTCACTTTTTGTGATGCACCAGTGGCATAAAAAATGTGCCTTGTTGCGCCATATTTACAAAGTGATGCATCTAGGTAGATGCGTCACTTTGTAAACCCCTGCAACACATTATACCTGCGCCAGGTATAATGTATGCATGGGGGCGTTCTGACTCAAGAAAGGGTCATGGAAGTGACGCAGTGAAATCTATAAGATTTCACTGCGCCACTTCTAGGACTCAAATGCCTCAAAATCTTACGCCTGCCTCACAGCAGGCGTAAGACTGAAGCAGGCCCTATCACATGGGGCTTGCCCCATATGAAAGGACACATTGCTGGAGTTGCATCACTTTTGTGACACACTCCAGCAATGCGTCACTTTTGCGCCTACAGACACGTCAGAAATATTGACGTATCTGTAACTCCTTGCGACATGATGCGTCATACTGTAAATATGACGCATCATTGGTGTCGCAAGGAGGGCGCAATAAAAAGTGACGCATCGCTGTTTTCATGGAGCGATGCGTCACTTTTCATAAATGAGGCCCCATGAGTATGTGTTTTAAACTTAAACGTCAAGCATCTGATATTTGTTGTGGTGTTTGGATGTGATTTATTGCACTCAGCTACTAAACCTTGAGACAGGCACGGAAAGTGTGCTTTTGATTTTGAGCATATATATTGTTCTGACATTGAAGCATCAGGCGGTTACCACAAGAACAATTCAACTGTTCTGCAAAATGCAGTGAGATAATATATTGTCTCATAAATACATAATCACAAAACGTTGACCGCCAAGTCAATGACTGAATTGAAATGCTGTCCTGGATGTTGTCAATGAGGTGTGTGCCCTTCTTTCAGCATGGCAGGAGAGGTGAGCAAGGGAAATCAATACTTGTCATTCCACCAGGCCACTGCATTATATACTGCAGTGGCAAGAGGGCTGCGCCAGCATTCCAATCCTGAGTGTAATACACAATCAAAGAATAGGGTAAAATAATATTTGCAGGACTAATCGTCGAGTTGACTGCGTTGAATACAACGTTCTGCTGCTGACAACTGAGGTTGAAGTGAGTCTCCTCATGTCGTGAGCACTTTTTTCCTATCAGCCTTTCAGGCTGAGACAGTCGATAAGTTGTATTTGATCTGAATGGAACTGTATATCCCCAGGGATATAATGTTTTTCACTAAAAAGTGAACGTAAGTTCATAGGATGTAGAGAAATTCTGCCTTACTTTGACTGCTGTCAAATCTCGCAGGAGAGAATGTGTATGGTAAATGCAGGCATCTGTTGAGGAAAGCAGTGCAAGAAACATTTGCTGAAATGCACACACGGAAGGTAAGTGAAAATGGTAAAGCAAGTCTTCAAACTAAAGATTTTCTGTAATGTAAACAATCTGTAGGTGAAGAGTAAAGGTTTTCAGTGTATTAAAGATTATGTTACAAGCACAACTGGTCATATAGCTGTGGTTTGCTCACGTAAACACGTCTGCAGTGTGCAGAGATGACACCGTGGATGTGAATTTAATATCTGATAAATTGTGCAGTCGTGCAAGCAGCTGCACACAGTGATTGTGTGCATCAGTCATGGGAAAACATATTCGGCGGAGGCTAGACGAGGCAAGATGGCGGCCGTGTAGGACAGCCGGGAAGCAGCTCGATTGAGGAGATGCGGGAATGAGCGGATGACGACCCCACAACATCGTACCGATTGAACTATGGCGCCGCGGTACTTGTAGAGGCTGAATATTTAACCTAGCGGGAGACGCAAGACATGAGACGCGAAAAGACCCGAGTTGTAAAGGCTCGAGAATTGGAAACGCGCTGGAAGGAAAATCTGCTGAATGAGACTGTCTTGCCGTCAGCCGCTGAAGCGGCTGCTATTGGATGTATTGCAGGTGACGAAGAGACTGAGAGGCGGGACGGCTGTTGGGCTGCTGGTGGAGGTGGCGGAGTTTGCTGAGTCCGCTCTCACCAAACAAGCGGTGCGGAGCCTGTTGACGAAACGGAGCCGGCAGTGGAGCAGAAAGCTCCATTTAGCTGGATTCCGACAAGCAGAGACCCGATCGTGTTGGCAGGCAAACTCACCACAAGGTGCGGAGGGGGAGAAACTGAACACCCTGGAGGCTACTTCGGATTTGAAGTTGGAGGATATTAACAGTGACAGTATTAAAGGCGGTAAGGAGCAGTTTGGGCTGGAGGAAAGGAGGAGGGAAATTATGGCCCCTAAGATTAGTGCTAGTGCCAAAGCCGCCGCAAGGAGGAAGGCGGCAGCAGAACTTGCGGATTCAGTGGCAGAACTAGAGGGCAATAAGAGGAAGAAACAAGTTTCCCCATCATTAAAAAAAATGGTACAGCAGCAAGGGGGCAGTAAAATGAACCTAGACTCCCAGGGCATCATCCCGATTTCTGATATATTTCAAAAACTGAGTAAAAATAAAGACTCTAAGGACCTCAATATTGACGCTACCCAGACTATAGTAAAGACTGATGAGGTGAGCCCCGATATTACAGTAGAGGTACCCATCGCACAGCTCAATACTGTCGGAAACATAAAGGGGCGCGAACAGGAGGGGCGGTTCCTGCAGGTGATCCCTAGGTCAATGTATTGGCAATACCCCGAGTATTAGAAGAGATCCTGGAGGACGATACCGGGGGGAGCAGTAGTGATAAAAAAGAAGCCCCAAGCGAGGCATTCTTTTCAGTATCAGAGGGTGGTGAATGGTCGGAGGTGGAGGAGGACAGCCTGGATCAAGAAGCCAGTGGTCTTGATACTGACAGCGATTTGGAACAAGATGAAGTTAGCCCCCCGATTACAGCAGTGAAAGCTATGGTGGGAGCAAAAATACATTGCCAGAAGAGAGAACAACCATTGACCAATACAACCCCAGATAGTCCAGGTGGGGAATCAGCACAAATGTCCCTTCTGGAGGTTATTCACCAGGAGATTATAGCACACAGGGAGGAAGCAAGACAGGAGAGCCGTAAATCTCAGGCGGCAGTCAGAAAAATGCAAGGGGTGGTAAGGAAGCTGACTAAGGTATGTGTGAACCTGGGAGAGCGGGTTACTAACTTGGAAGACAGAGTTGTCTCAACCGAAGCCGAGTCAGCGGCTGCATCCAATAAGGTTGAAATGCAAACAAAGCAGCTAACTGATATACAGTGGAAACTAGAGTCGTTGGAAAACAGATCGCGTCAGAATAACTTAGGCATTCTGGGAATCCCTGAAGGGTCAGAGGGTGCAGACATGAAAGCATTTGTTGTTAAACTTTTTGAGCATGCCTTTACTGACTTGAAAGATTGGGATTTCGACAGGGAGGTTCAGAGAGCACATCGTACCCCCGCCAATATTTACAAGAATGCGAAAGAGGGAGACAAGTCCAGAGCGATCTTAATTTTTCTGGGCAACTTTAATCTGAGGCAAGCAATCTCTGAGAGGGCGAGACCAGATAAAAAGAAGACGGTTGATGGATACACTTTTTTTGTTCGCCCTGACTTTTGCCATATTACGGTGGAGAGACGCTGGAGATTACGGCAGATGATCAAACCGTTTCAGGATAGGGGTATGCAGGCTTACTTGATAAACCCCGCCCAGCTGAAGATAATCAAAGACGGAAAAACATTATATTTCTCCTCCGAGGTTAAGGCTAAAGAATTCCTGATGTCACAGGTGGCCTAGAAAAATGTGTAGAACTGTGTAGAACTGTTAAAATCCGATTGATAATAGTGGGTTGTAATTATAGTTGAGATCACTATATTGGCAGTATTGACAAAATTGATATCCTGTCAAGCTTTTGCAAAAGTATAAAGCAGGAATATAGAGTGTGGGGTGGAGTGAATTGTATATGGTGGGGGGTCACAGAAACTAAAAAAAAAAAATGGGTTTCAGGATTGAATCTCCTTAATCAGAGCTGCAAACCATCACATGCACAGGCCATAGGTCTGAGCGCCTCTGAACAAGGGGGGTGGGTGAGGGGGTGCTCCGTCTTGGAGCGGGGTAAGGGGAGGGAGAGAGAGCAGAGGGAGGAGTGGGTGGGGGAGGGGGGGAAAGGGGGGAGGAAAAAAATGAGAAATTACGAGAAAGGAATATGATTCGGGCTGGTATCAGATACATGGTTAATAGTCAATGTAGGAAATGTAAACGCTTTAATAATGTCAGACATTAGGATTTGTACTATTAATGCAGGTGGTCTAAATGACTGGAAGAAACGGCAAAGATTGAGTCACTTGGTCAAATCAAATAATATAGACATAGTCTGCATTCAGGAAACCCATATTCCCTGGGCTAAAAGGAAGTTGTTGTAGATGTATGGGTATACCTTGATCGGCTGTTCATCGCAATCATCAATGATCAGAGGGGTGGCTATTTTAGCAAAAAGTAATTTGGGTGGAGTGAAACGTAGTAAAACAGATGGGTCCGGTAGATGGGTATTAGTGGAACTGAACCTGGGGTTCACATTGTGTGTGATATATGGTCCGAATGAGGATGACCCAATGGTTTATGATAAACTGGAAGAAGAGTTGGCAGACTGGCAACAGGGAAGTAACTATATAGGTCGTAAACGTAAAGTTAATAGAGCTCTAAGTTCCTTGATTCAGTCTCATGGTTTGGTGGAGGTATGGGGAGAAAAAGTGCCCGGAGCTTGAGGGTATACATATTTCTCCCACCCGGCACAGAAATATTCCAAATTGGATTATTTTTTTGTCACAGTGGGGGAAATTGGCAAGGTTAATATAGTCAAATTACTGAGAATAATCTCCGATCATAACCCCTTGATTTTGACGTATAAGGTTTCCAATATACAGAGGAAAACATCAAGACGGACCTTTGAAAGGAAACTATTAAACGATGATAGGTTCGTAAGACATATTAAAAAGTGGGCAAAGGAATTTTTTGAGTGTAATACATATAGTGCCTCCAGAAATGGAGTTTGGGAATCCTTTAAGGCTGCATTAAGGGCTGAGACGATTAGCTGTGCAGCAAAAGTAAGGAAAGAGGATAAAAGTAAGGTGGAAAAACTCATATCAGATTTAGCAGAGGTAGAGAGATGTCATATAGAGGAAATAGCTTCAGGTAAAGATAGTGGGGAAACTGTTAGAAACATGGTTCGGGTCAAGGGCAAAATTCTAAAAATAATCACGCAGAAGGAGATATGTGAATACCAAACACAAAGAACAAGGAGGTATGGGACTGGTGAACAAGCTGGTAGAGCATTAGCGCTCCGCATCAGGCAAGAAACAAATCGTAACAAAATTGCTCTCCTATACTCGTTTCACTTTATATAGACCCGCTAATTAGGAAGATTCTTGCATCTGACAAAATATCTCCTGTTATATCCCATGGGCATACCACCAAGTTATTGGCGTACGCGGATGACCTGGCAATTGTTACCACGAATCCGCAAACGGCAATACAGGAATTAAACCATGTGGCTCAGGAGTTTGGGAAGTATTCAGGTTATAAGCTCAATACAGAAAAAACGATAATAATCTGTACAAAGAACATTCATAAAAGGGATCAAAGGTATGTGGACTCCGCGGTCTATCTAGGAGTAAAAATCAATGCAAATGTAGGTAAAATCATTCAGGAAAACTATGAGCCTTTACTTACATTAATAGACAAAGAATTGAGAAGAATCGATGTATTACATTTGTCTTTGATCGGAAGGGTGAATGTTTTGAAAATGTCAATGTTCCCAAAACTATTGTATTTATTTCGTGCTATACCGTTATTAGTTGATGAAGGTTTGATGAAAAAAATGGAAGCAGTGTTTTCACAATTTTTATGGCAATACGGTAAAATTAGGAGATCTTTAGCCCGATTCTCTACACCATTAGAGGGAGGAGGTTTATCGGCACCTAATTTAAGGCTTTATCACTGGGTTTGTTTAATGCTGCATATGAATCATCTATTGTATTATGATGTTCCCGAGATGCCGCCCGGTGCCCACAGAATCCCCACAATATATGAATTAGTAATTGGTGAAAGGGCTATGGGGATTTTAACACGTGAAATTAATGCCTTGTATTTTAAAAGGAGCAAAAGCAAAGTGATGTTAAGTGCGTGGGGTACATGGAAGGCGATACTGAAATTTCTCAAGATCCCTAAGATCAATGGTACAATAGATCTCTGGAACTCAAGCCCATTCCTACATCTTGGACAGAACAGGAATAGCGGCATATGGAAGAGTCTTGGCATCAGATGTTTGGGGGATGTGTAAGGATGATCTTTTAGGGTTTGAGGTTTTGCAACAAAAATATGGAATCCCTACGAACCACTGGCTGTTATATAAACAACTAGAACAAACAGTGAAGTCACTAAGACCTAGGATTTCTATCCAGGAGGTAAGTCCGATTGTGAAATATATAATGAATGAGGGCAAGAAGATCAAAATAGTTTATAGACATCTTCTACAGGGCTTGGGGGAGGACATCGGACAAATAGAAACTGCCTGGGCTCTAAGAATAGGGGACCCAGACATAGATGTGGACTATGCTCTGGCATTGAATAGAAAAGTACTAAGAGCAACTAATTTAAAAGCACAACATTATAAGATGGTGTTTAACCTTTACTATACCCCCGCTAAGTTGTTTCAATGGGGTAAAAGGGATACCGATAGATGTCCAAGGTCCGGCGGATTTAGTGCATATGTTTTATTTGTGTCAGAATCTTAAGCCAGTTTTAACAGAAATGGAGAAGTTTTTATCGGGGCTGCTAGAGAGTCAAATTCCTCTATCCCCTACTACTGTGTTGATTGGCAGGGATGAAAACCTTATAGTCGAACAGGAAGCCGAAGCTTTTATTTTTCTGTGTGTCGCTGTTTTTAGAATTTTAATTGCGGCGGCCTGGAAAGATCCGATAGCTCCCACATTTCAGATGTGGCTTACGAGACTGCTCGGGACTCATAACATCGAGGAATGTCTATATAGCTTTAAAGGTAAAAAGAGGAAAGAGTACGGTAAAAAGATATGGGCTCCTCTTAGTAATTGGAGGAAAATGAGATGAATAAATTGAATAGACCCTGCCTCACCTCTACCGCATTGGAATGTAACGTCTTCTTACAAGGTTAATCTCTTTTTAAGTTCTTTGGATTTTTGCCAAGGGTTGGAAGACGTAGAAGATTTATTTATATCTGCATATCTGTTTTAATTCTCATGTCTGATTTTATCATGTTCTTATCCAGATGATATTTGTAAATGTGTATGTTTTCTTTTTATATTCTAATCCATCTCAATAAAAAAATTAAAAAAAAAAAGATTGTGTGCATCAGTCGAAGTATCAGAAAGCCTCCCTGTTCTTTCAGGGGTCTCTGGAGTTCCATTGCATGTGAATGATGCTGCACTTATCCGCCATATTAAACGAACAGAGCAGAGTATGCATGGCCAACTCTATTAATATTTATTAATTTGCACTAGTAGTGTTTGAACATAAATAGCCACGAATACCTTTCAAAGTGGCCAGCATCACCTAATGACTCTTCTTAAACAAGGTTTAACTAAATATTCACCACTTGAGGAATGAATGGCATTTTTCAAATTCCCCTCGGGCCACTCACAAATTATAAATGCTTCAGGAAGGAGGGAAAACTTACACTGGCAAATTGGATGTTTACCTTGGCTTATGTAATTCCCATGGAAAATACGGCATGCCACCCTTTGGATAAAAAAGGTGACTAATCGGTGACAACACATTGTATATTACATACAAAAAAGGACGGTGCAAAAGAAGAAAGTATTCAATGGTTCCAATTCGTATTCCAAAAAAATGCTTTATTCAATACCAATAAAACCAGACTCCTCAGCCAACGCGTTTCGTTCACAAAGAACTTCGTCAGGGCTATTCAGTAAAGGGAGTATCCCGTAGATTCGTACCCATCGTTGGAATATATTGCAAGATATTGCAAACAACACCTTCACAGTGGACCAATAAATATGTAAGCCAAAGGACAAACCAAATATGTTGTCCGTTCTAAATCGAATGAGGTAATCAATTAGGTTTCCCGCAGTATAGTGACTTTGGGAATGTTCGGCCTAATTTGCGGCCGCCAGTTCGGGTAGCTGGTAGTGTGAAGAGCGAGATAGTCGCCGATTTAGAACGGACAACATATTTGGTTAGCCCTGACGAAGTTCTTTGTGAACGAAACACTGGCTGAGGAGTCTGGTTTTATTGGAATTGAATAAAGCATTTTTTTGGAATACGAATTGGAACTATTGAATACTTTAATCTGGTGCACCGTCCTTTTTTGTATATGAACTTTGGGATCCGCTTTGCAGGAGAGTGTTGGTGCGGCTCGCTCTGGACATATTGTGCACATCCTATGAACTTATATATCATACATTGAAAATACTGGTGCATAACCTTGGTCAGCCGCTCTCTTTCTTCGATAACTAAACATTGTATATTACAGTGGAGACTGTGTACAAATGCAAAGCCCATCTATAATAGTAATTTGTGTCTTTTACAGCTCAAAGGCATTGTACGCTTTTCTGAAGATTGGTAGATTGGCTATCAAGCCCTATATGTCAAACATATGGATTGATTAATTAAGTAACTCTTCACATATTTGCATTAGAAAGTAATTTAATAACTCTTGAAATATTTGCATTAGAATATAATGGTATGATTTGATAGTGCTCTTGATCGTTTGCCAATTAGCGTTGAGCACTGACTCTTCCAACCTAGGCAGGGCCGGCTTTAGGGCAGTAAGACTGGTGCAGCCACACTGGGCACTGACCTGGGTAAGGGCCGGTGATACCTCAAACTGGGTAGGGGGGCTGTTTTTAGCAATAACTTACGATTAAAAACACTTTAGGCAGAGTTCCCTGTGGATCTGTTTTTTAGGTAGCAATAAAAATGTCAAAATAACTTGTTATTAATGTTCCTGCTAGAGAAAGATATCAGAGTTTTGTCTAGGGGCAGTGGATTACTGCTTTTGTCACAGGTATCCTTTTGTTACTGCAGTTCATAAGATACAGCCCTTATATGGAACAGTGACTGTTACCAGTTGTCCTCAAAGAGATGCTTTGAAATTGTACAGGCGACCCCTGACCCTCCTGGTAGGTCGCTCCCCCTCCACGCAGCTCCGACTGTGTGCTCCTGCTGCCACTGCCACTGCCGCTGGTAAGTGTCCTTCGTCCTTTTTGCTTCTGTGCCACTGTCTCCCCCTCTTGTGCCTCGTTTTCTGCCCTCTGTTCCATCCATTTTTCCTTTGTTTTTTGTGTCTTTTTGCCCTCTGTTTCACGCGTTTTCCATCATTTTTTGTGCCTTTCTGCCCTCCGTTTCACCCGTTTTTCCCTCATTTTCTGTGCCTTCCTGCTCTCTGTTCCATCCGTTTTTCCATTGTTTTTTGTGCCTTTCTGCCCTCCGTTCCACCCGTTTTTCCGTCGTTTGTTGTGCTTTTCTACCCTCTGTTCCACCCATTTTTCCCTCGTTTTTGTGCCTTTCTGTCCTCTGTTCCACCCTTTTTCTCCTCGTTTTTTGTGCCTTTCTGCCCTCTGTTCCACCTGTTTTCCCTCATTTTTTGTGCCTTTCTGCCCATTGTTCCACTCAATTTTTGTGCCCTTCTGCCCTCTGTTCCACTAGTTTTTACCTCGTTTTTTGTACCGTTCTGCCCTGTGTTCCACTCGTTTTTTTGGTGCCCCTCTTGTCTTCTGTCGTATTCGTTTCCCCCTCTGTTGTGTCCCGTATAGCCCTGCCACCCTGACTGCCCACTGCCCAATCACTGCTCCCGCCTCCCAGCTGCTCCTCCCTCCCACCTCCCCATATATGCCGGACGATGCACGGTGAGGTGAGCGACCCCTGGCCCTCGTTGTAGGTCGCTCCCCCTCGACGCAGCTCCAACTGTGTGCTCCTGCTGCCACTGCCACTGCCGCTGGTAAGTGTCCTCCATCCTTTTTGCTTCTGTGCCACTGTCTCCCCCTCTTGTGCCTTGTTTTCTGAACTTTGCCACTCATTTCCCCCCCTTGTGCCCCATTTTGCCTTCTGTACCACTGTTTCCACCTCTTCATGCCTCGTTTTCTGCTCTGTGCCACTCGTTTCAGCCCCTTGTGCCCCATTTTGCTTTCTGTACCACTGTTTCCCCGCTGCTGTGACCCCTGCGGCCCTGCCCCCTGTCCACTTGCTGCTCCCTCCTCCCAGCTGCTCCTCCCTCCATCCTCCCCATATTTGCTGGACACTGCACAGCCGCAGCAGATGCGGGCAGCGGGCGTGGCGCTGCCATGCCGAAGGCGCGCCTAAGGCAAGCCTGTCTGCGCCCATCCGCGACTGGACCGCACCCACCGACAGAACCCCTGGACCCTGCGAACGCCACGACACCAGACTCCACTACGACGCCAGCACCCTCCACGCACTCAACGCCGACCAAAACCACACCTGCTTCCAGGCCGCTCTAAAACAGACCAATGGACCCTTCTCCTGCCGCACCTGCAGCTTCCCCTGCGACAGAGCCACCAAACCTCCAAGGACTGGACTCAACCACCTCCACTGCATACTCCTCAACACCCGCTCTGCACGTAAACACACCGTCGAGCTCTGGGATCTGCTCAACACCTCCGACCCAGACATAGCCTTCCTGACTGAGACCTGGTGGAACGACTCCTTGGCACCCGACATCGCCATAGCCATCCCGGACGGCTACAAGATCACCCGCAGGGATCGCGCCAACGGAATTGGAAGGGGAATAGCCATCGTCCACAAGTCCACCCTCAAGGTCGCCATCCATGCAGACGACACCCTGAAAACCGCCGAACACCTCCACTTCTGGTTCCACACCGACCCCAACACCACCCTCAGAGGAACAATCATCTACAGACCCCCCCGGACCCCGGACTCAGTTCAGCGACTCCATCGCCGACCCCGCCAGCACCCACTCACTCGCCTTCACTGACTACATCCTCCTCGGGGACCTTAACTTCCACCTCAAGAACAACAATGACGCCAACTCCGCCACCCTGATCGACAACCCCGCCAACCTTGGCCTCAGACAACTCGTCACTGCACCCACCCGCGCCGCCGGACACACGATGGACTCCGTCATCTCCACAGGCACCCATGTCACCTTTGACCACACCACCGAACGCCACTGGACCGACCACCGCTGCATCTACTTCACCTTCCGAAAACCCACCACACACCACTGGACTCAACAGATACCTCGCCGCTGCTGGACCAAAGTCACAGAAAACCAGCTAACCACAATCCTTGCCCAGAGCCCACCCACCGACTCCACCGATCCCGACTCCGCCACCCACAAACAGAGACAGTGGCTCGACGACTGTGCCAACACAATTGCCCCGCTCAAGAAGCCCTCCAACTGCCACACCAGCCAGCTGGTTCACTGAAGACCTCCAGGCCTCCAAGCTAATCTGCCGAAAGCTAAAGAAGAACTGGCTCCACAAAACGAACACCAGACAGATACGCAACCCACAGGGACACCACAAGCAAACACCATCACCTCATCAGAGCCACCAAAAATCCTCCTTCAAAAACCCCTAGACAACAATGCACACAACAGCAAATAGCTCTTCCACATCGTGAAAGAACTCTCCAACCCTAGCTCAAACACAAACGACATCCCACCCTTGCATGACCTGTGCGACTTACTGGCCTCCTTCTGCCATCGAAAAATCACAGACATCCATGACAGCTTCAACATCACTGCCACCCTGACCACCTTTGAGACACCAGCCCCCACGACCACCACCCACACCAGCCGCCAGGTCTCCTGGACCAACATAAATGACGACAACACCATCAAAATCATGAACACCATCGATTCCAGTTCTCCATCAGACCCTTGCCCGCACCACATCTTCAACAAAGCCTGCACCACCATCGCACTCCATCTCCAAAAGGTCATCAACAGTTCCTTTGAGACAGCTACTTTCTGTGCTGGAAGCACACCAAGATCAACACCCTACTCAAGAAACCCAAGGCGGATCTCAAAGACCTCAAGAACTTCCTGCCCATCTCCCTACTCCCATTCTGGGCGAAGGTCATCAAGAAGGCCGTCAAAAAACAACTAACCCACTACCTCGAGGAAAACAGCATCCTAGACCTGTCCCAGGCTGGTTTCTGCAGCAACCACAGCACCAAAACCGCCCTCATCGCCGCCACCAACGACATCAGGACCCTGCAAGACAATGGAGAAACCGCGGCCCTCATCCTCCTGGACATGTCAGCCACTTTCAACACAGTCTGCCACCAGACACTTCACACACTCCTCCGCGATGCCGGGATCCAAGAGAAGGCCCTGGACTGGACCACCTCCTTCCTCTCTGGTCGAACACAGAGCATCCGCCTCCCCTTTCCACTCCAAAGTCACAAGATCATCTGTGGCATACCCCAGGGCTGATCCCTCAGCCCAATGCTGTTTAACGTCTATATGGCACCGCTCACCCACGTCACCTGACTGCACAACCTCAACATCATCTCCTACACTGATGGCACCCAGCGGATCCTCTTCCTCACCAAGGACCACCACACACCAAAACCTACCTCCATGAAGAAATGAAGGCTGTTGCTGAATGGATGAGGAACAGCCGGCTGAAGCTGAACTCAGACTTTGTGGAGGTCTTCATCCTTGGATCCACCACCTCGGCCTGGAACGACTCGTGGTGGCCGACCGCACTAGGAACAACTCCAACACCCACCGACCATGCACAGGTCAACGCTGTCTCTTCCTCCTGCTTCAACACCCTCCACATGCTCGGCAAGATCTACAAGTGGATCCCCACTGAGATGAAAAGAACAGTCACCCAGGCCCTCGTCAGCAGTAGGCTGGACTATGGAAACGCCCTCTATGCAGGAGCCTTGGCCAAATTCCTGAAACAGCTCCAACGCATACAAAATGCCTCTGCACACCTGATCCTCAACATCCCTCATCAGAGCCACATCACGCCCCACTTGAGAGACCTGGACTGGTTCCCAGTCAACAAGAGGATAACCTTTAAGCATCTCACCCACGCACACAAGGCACTCCACAACACCGGGCCAGTGTACCTCAACAGACGACTCAGCTTCTACACCCCCACCCACCAGCTCCCTTCTGCCGACATCACCCTCGCCACAGTCCCCCATATCCGAAGAATGACCTCTGGTGGAAGATCATTCTGCCACCTCGCCGCCAAGACCTGGAACACCCTCCCCACTCACCTGTGGCAGACCCAAGTCCTGCTAACCTTCAGAAGACTCCTCAAGACCTGGCTCTTCGAGCAATAGCAGCACTCCCTACCCACCAGCGCCTTGAGACCCTCACGGGTAAGTAGTTCACTTTAAAAATCCTATGATTGAAACGTGAAAAAAGGAAAACGGTACAAGGACATGCCACACAGTTTACATTTACCTAGAATGGTGCGAGGACCAACCCTGGCCATGGGCTAGGACAAGAAAAAGGCTCCCTGACTAATCAGGTGCCAACAGGACAGGTGCAGGACAGGACAGGCAACCTCGGCTAAGTGCAACACCACCGTTCCACCCCTCTCTACGGCTACTATCAAACCCCAATTGAGCATATCAATTCTTCTCCCTCAGCAAATTCCCGATTATGCTGTCAAAGTATTCGACTAGCACTCTGCTATCGATTCTCCTTCAGCATACGTTGGGTCAGTGACAGGTCAGTCACAAGTTCAACTATCAAACTAACTAAGCCTACCGTAGTTACACCATTTTCCAGGGTATGTACTAAGTATGGGCTGAAAATTCGTTCCTCTCGCGGAATTTGAGGATTTTCCACAATTTCCCGATCCGCGAATCTCGCGAAATCGCAGCAAAATCGTCAGGAATTTCACTGAAACTATGAAAGGGAACGTTTAAGTCTTATGCATATGTGGACAGCGAATTGTGCAGTTTCATGAAATGTTCATGTACTCGTAAGTTTTTTAAAAACGTGCTACACTCAGCTTTTTCCTTTTAATTACTCATTATACGACTCTAGTGAGATGACTAACCTTTCTGATTTCCTAGTACTATTTCGTGAGGAAACCCCCTGTTGTAAAACACATTATACCCCTCTTTTCCACCATACACTCCACTTATCATACCTGTTTCGCGTGCCGTAGCCTCGCCTCACCTGGATTGAACTGCTAATCTACTTTCTAAACACCTATTCTCATTTTAACCTCATCAGCCGTAACTCCTCCTCTGTATGTTCCCCAATCAGCCATAATACTACGATACCCATAATACACCTTAGTCGAAAAACTTACAAGTGAATAAACATTTAATTAAACTGCACAATTCGCTGTCCGCATATGCATAAGACTTAAACGTTCCCTTTTATACTTTGAGAGAAATTCCTGATGAAGGGCCAGAAATGTAGGCCCGAAATGCATTGGATACTATTCACTACCGAAGATGAATTATGTATAAATTCCTACCGTAGAAAATGAAAGTCCTATTGGACACGTCTACTGTATCAGAATCAGACATACATAAATATGGCTTCTCTTGCGACAGATTTAAATGAAGTAACTTTGGAACTAATTTGATTAAGAAGATAAACAACTGAACTTTATTGTGGTACTCTTTTTGCAAAACGCATTTTTAAGCTGTGCTTCTAGTAAGGGAACAGGATCTCGTTCCCCAAACCCAACAATGTTTGAATAATCAACGTGGCCAAAGGGCTGAAAGCCACGAACTCAGAACGCACGCACAAAGCATATGAACTAGATAAATCGGATGAAAATGGTGTGCACCCGACCTCTCCATTCCTGATGACTTTATAAACAAGAGGCATGTGAACTCGCACAGAAGCCTGGCCCCACACAAACTAGGCTATGCAAGCTCTTCCATTTACCCAAGAGGTAGCACTTACTGCTTTCTCCTCATCTGCTGCTCTGATCGGTCTCTGACCTTTATACACTTGAAAGGAGCATCCGCCAGCCCTACTCCGCTTAAAGCGAGGGACAACATCCAGTGTCACTAGGCTATGCAACCTCTTCCTGCCCTTTCCCCCACTGTGATGGACAGCTCACTCGAGGGACCTAGGCGCCTATGGGCGCGGTGGCAAATTTACAGACACACAGGGTCACTAGAGACAACTCTTCTGGGTCTTTACCGCAGCTGTAGTGTAGGAAAAGCAAAATACATTTACCCAATGAGGTAGCACTTACTGCTTTCTCCTCATCTCCTGCTCAGATCGGTCTCTGACCTTTATAAACAAGAGGCATGTGAACTGGCACAGAAGCCCGGCCCCACACACACTAGGCTATGCAACCTCTTCCTGCCCTTTCCCCCACTGTGATGGACAGCTCACTCGAGGGATCTCGGCGCCTATGGGCGTGGTGGCAAAGTTACAGACGCACGGGGTCACTGGAGACAACTCTTCTGGGCCTTTACGCAGCTGTAATGTAGGAAAAGAACAATACATTTACCCAACGAGGTAGCACTTACTGCTTTCTCCTCATCTGCTGTGCTGATCGGTTTGTGACCTTAATAAACAAGAGGCTTGTGAACTAGCACAGAAGCCCGGACCCACACACACTAGGCTATGCAACCTCTTCCCGCCCTTTCCCCCACTGTGATGGACAGGTCACTCGAGGGACCTCGGCGCCCTTTGGGCACGGTGACAAAGTTACAGACACACAGGGTCACTGGAGACAACTCTTCTGGGCCTTTACGCAGCTGTAGTGTAGAAAAAGCACAATACATTTACCCAAGGGGGTAGCACTTGCTGCTTTCTCCTCATCTGCTGCTCTGATCAGTCTCTGACCTTTATAAACAAGAGGCATGTGAACTTGTACAGAAGCCCGTCCCCACACACACTAGGCTATGCAACCTCTTCCCGCCCTTCCCCCTACTGTGATGGATAGCTCACTCGAGGGACCTCAGTGCCTATGGGGCGGTGGCAAAGTTACAGAGACACTGGGTTATTGGAGACAACTATTCTGGGTCTTTACGCAGCTGTAGTGTAGGAAAAGCACGATACATTTACCCAACGAGGTAGCACTTACTGCTGTCTCCTCATCTGCTGCTCTGATTGGTCTGTGACCTTTATAAACAAGAGGCATGTGAACTCGCACAGAAGCCCGGCCCCACACACACTAGGCTATGCAACCTCTTCCCACTCTTTCCCCCACTGTGATGGACAGCTCACTCGAGGGACCTCGGTGCCTATGGGTGCGGTGGCAAAGTTAGCGACACATGGGGTCACTGGAGATTACTCTCCCGGGCCGTTACGCACCTGTAGTGTAGGAAAAGCACGATACATTTACCCAACGAGGTAGCATTGACTGCTTTCTCCTCATCTGCTGCTTTGATCGGTCTCTGACCTTTATAATCAAGAGGCATGTGAACTCGCACAGAAGCCCTGCCCCACATACACTAGGCTATGCAACCTCTTCCCGCCCTTTCCCCCACTGTGATGGACAGCTCACTCGAGGGACCTCGATGCCTATGGGCGCGGTGGCAAAGTTACAGAAACATGGGTTCACTGGAGACAACTCTTCTGGGCCTTTACGCAGCTGTAGTGTATGAAAAGCACGATACATTTATCCAACAAGGTAGCACTTACTGCTTTCTCCTCATCTGCTGCTCTGATCGGTCTCTGACCTTTATAAACAAGAGGCATGTGAACTCGCACAGAAGCCCGGCACCACACACACTAGGCTATGCAACCTCTTCCCGCCCTTTCCCCCACTGTGATGGACAGCTCACTCGAGGGACCTTGGCGCCTATAGGTGGGGTGGCAAAGTTACAGAAACATGGGTTCACTGGAGACAACTCTTCTGGGCCTTTACGCAGCTGTAGTGTATGAAAAGCACGATACATTTATCCAACAAGGTAGCACTTACTGCTTTCTCCTCATCTGCTGCTCTGATCGGTCTCTGACCTTTATAATCAAGAGGCATGTGAACTCGCACAGAAGCCCTGCCCCACATACACT
This sequence comes from Lissotriton vulgaris, assembly GCF_964263255.1. NCBI lineage: Eukaryota > Metazoa > Chordata > Amphibia > Caudata > Salamandridae > Lissotriton > Lissotriton vulgaris. Next base: position 279,802,038 of record NC_141691.1, read on the forward strand.
AGGCTATGCAACCTCTTCCCGCCCTTTCCCCCACTGTGATGGACAGCTCACTCGAGGGACCTCGATGCCTATGGGCGCGGTGGCAAAGTTACAGAAACATGGGGTCACTGGAGACAACTCTTCTGGGACTTTATGCAGCTGTAGTGTTGGAAAAGCACAATACATTTACCTAATGAGGTAGCACTTACTGCTTTCTCCTCATCTGCTGCTCTGATCGGTCTCTGACCTTTATAAACAAGAGGCATGTGAACTCGCACAGAAGCCCGGCCCCACATACACTAGGCTATGCAACCTCTTCCCGCCCTTTCCCCCAACTGTGACAGACAGCTCACTCGAGGGACCTCGGCGCCTTTGGGCTTGGTGGTAAAGTTACAGACACAAGTGGTCACTGGAGACAACTTTTCTTGGCCTTTACGCAGCTGTAGAGTAGGAAAAGCACGATACATTTACCCAACGAGGTAGCACTTACTGCTTTCTCCTCATCTGCTGCGCTGATCGGTCTCTGACTTATATACAAGAGGCATGTGAACTCGCACAGAAGCCCGACCCCACACACACTGGGCTATGCAACCTCTTCCCGCCCTTTCCCCCACTGTGATGGACAGCTCACTCGAGGGACCTAGGCGCCTATGGGCGCGGTGGCAAATTTACAGACACACGGAGTCACTGGAGACAACTCTTCTGGGCCTTTACCGCAGCTGTAGTGTAGGAAAAGCACAATACATTTTACCCAACGAGGTAGCACTTACTGCTTTCTCCTCATCTCCTGCTCAGATCGGTCTCTGACCTTTGTAAACAAGAGGCATGTGAACTCGCACAGAAGCCCGGCCCCACACACACTAGGCTATGCAACCTCTTCCCGCCCTTTCCCCCACTGTGATGGACAGCTCAATCGAGGGACCTCGACGCCTATGGGCGTGGTGGTAAAGTTACAGACGCACAGGGTCACTGGAGACAATTCTTGTGGGCCTTTACGCAGCTGTAATGTAGGAAAAGCACAATACATTTACCCAACGAGGTAGCACTTACTGCTTTCTCCTCATCTACTGCGCTGATCGGTTTCTGACCTTAATAAACAAGGTGCTTGTGAACTAGCACAGAAGCCCGTACCCACACACACTAGGCTATGCAACCTCTTCCCGCCCTTTCCCCCACTGTGATGGACAGGTCACTCGAGGGACCTTAGCGCCCTTTGGGCACGGTGACAAAGTTACAGACACACGGGGTCACTGGAGACAACTCTTCTGGGCCTTTACGCAGCTGTAGTGTAGAAAAAGCACGATACATTTACCCAAGGGATTAGCACTTGCTGCTTTCTCCTCATCTGCTGCTCAGATCGGTCTCTGACCTTTATAAACAAGAGGCATGTGAACTCGCACAGAAGCCCGGCCCCACATACACTAGGCTATGCAACCTCTTCCCGCCCTTTCCCCCAACTGTGACGGACAGCTCACTCAAGGGACCTAGGTGCCTATGGGCGTGGTGGCAAATTTACAGACACACAGAGTCACTGGAGACAACTCTTCTGGGCCTTTACCGCAGCTGTAGTGTAGGAAAAGCACAGTACATTTACCCAATGAGGTAGCACTTACTGCTTTCTCCTCATCTCCTGCTCAGATCGGTCTCTGACCATTGTAAACAAGAGGCATGTGAACTCGCACAGAAGCCCGGCCCCACACACACTAGGCTATGCAACCTCTTCCCGCCCTTTCCCCCACTGTGATGGACAGCTCAATCGAGGGACCTCGACGCCTATGGGCGTGGTGGTAAAGTTACAGACGCACAGGGTCACTGGAGACAACTCTTCTGGGCCTTTACGCAGCTGTAATGTAGGAAAAGCACAATACATTTACCCAACGAGGTAGCACTTACTGCTTTCTCCTCATCTGCTGCGCTGATCGGTTTCTGACCTTAATAAAGAAGGTGCTTGTGAACTAGCACAGAAGCCCGGACCCACACACACTAGGCTATGCAACCTCTTCCCGCCCTTTCTCCACTGTGATGGACAGCTCACTGGAGGGACCTCGGCGCCCTTTGGGCACGGTGACAAAGTTACACACTCGGGGTCACTGGAGACAACTCTTCTGGGCCTTTACCCAGCTGTAGTGTAGAAAAAGCACGATACATTTACCCAAGGGGGTAGCACTTGCTGCTTTCTCCTCATCTGCTGCTCTGATCGGTCTCTGACCTTTATAAACAAGAGGCATGTGAACTCGCACAGAAGCCCGGCCCCACACACACTAGGCTATGCAACCTCTTCCCGCCCTTTCCCCTACTGTGATGGACAGCTCACTTGAGGGACCTCAGTGCCTATGGGGGCGGTGGCAAAGTTACAGACACACGGGGTCACTGGAGACAACTCTTCTGTGCCTTTACGCAGCTGTAGTGTAGGAAAAGCACGATACATTTATCCAACAAGGTAGCACTTACTGCTTTCTCCTCATCTGCTGCTCTGATTGGTCTTTGACCTTTATAAACAAGAGGCATGTGAACTCGCACAGAAGCCCGGCCCAAACTCACTAGGCTATGCAACCTCTTCCCGCCCTTTCCCCCACTGTGATGGACAGCTCACTCGAGGGACCTCCGCGGCCATGGGCGCAGTGGCAAAGTTACAGACACACGGGGTCACTGGGGACAACTTTTCTGTGCCTTTAGGCAGCTGTAGTGTAGGAAAAGCACAATACATTTACCCAACGAGGTAGCACCTACTGATTAGCCAGTAGAAAGTACTCCAGTTGAGTATAGTGCAATTGCCAAAAAATATGCGATTTTTTAGCAAATTCACGCAAATTTGCTAACCGCGAATTCGCAAAATTCGCCCATACTTAGTATGTACACCCCCAGTGTTGTAAATTGGTGTATTCTCTTCAGTTGATTGGTCAGAAAGGCGAGGAGAGGTCATCACATCATACCGGTATGAGATCATTCCTTTTCTATATAGTTGATCAATGTTCCTGGCCATAATTTTCTTTGCCATGCTTTTGTTCCACCCAGCAATTTTAGCTTAAAAACGTATACAATGTATTAAATACAGTCCATATTTCCTACTCTCCTGGGGTCCTATGGTCAGGTTTAAGTATGGGTGAAATGTGCGAATTCGTGGTCTGTGAATTCGTTCGAAAGTGAATTCGTGATCCACAAAATTCGCAAATTCGTGCAAATTTGCGGTGTTTTTTTGGCGTGTTCGCGGGTTTTTTTGCGTATTCGCGGGCCGCTTGCAGAGCACCAACCGCGAAGTTACCCATGCGGTCGTACATGGGCGCGGCCATCTTGTGCGCGTTGCGTATTTCCGTTACCGGGCGTTATTTGCAATCTCGTGCTGTGTGCGGCGCGCTATTATGAGTTTGCTCATGTTTTTGCATACTCGCGGGGAAATATCGCACAAACTTACCCACGCGGTCCTCAATGGCAGCGGCAATCTTGTTTTTCATTCATTGCTATGGCTCTGGGCATGCTTTTTCTACCCAGCTTCAATCTTTGCGATCTGTTGTTTGTTTGAAGTTTTATTTTATCTTTTTTACCTATTATCTATCCCTCTATTTTTCTAGATCTATATTTTGTGTTTTCTTCTACTTTTGGTTACTATAAAACTACTTTTTTTCACCTCTTCTTTTATTTACTTTTTCCTTATTCTCTTTCCTATTGATTATTTCCATTCCTGTCCAGGACCATGGCAAAGGGAGCCGGGAAGGAGAAGGGGAAGGGTCCCGCACAGCCATCCACCGGTGCCAGGGCCAGCGTGGAGGTGAGAACACCCTGGGGCGGAGGTGGTGCAACAGCCAGCGGGAACTGCTGTGGGGGATGCCGCGGGATTGGCGGGCAGTGGTAAGCTATTATATTCCTTACTTATTGAGATTGCAGACTGCAGAGTGTGCTCTCTGCATGGGTGCATGTGTTGTACAGTACAAGTATACTTTACTGTTAAGAAGACTTCCAAATTTAGAACTAAGTTTATCAACCAGGTAGTAGCCTCCTCTAAATTGACTTCAACTCAGCTGTGAAAGTTTTATTGAGAAGCCAAGTTTGATCAGAGATGAACTTGATGGATGGTATGAACGAAAAGAGAAAGAAGGGTGTAAGTAAGTGTGGAGGGACGAGCGAGTTAAAAACTAATGATGACTGGCAAAGAATGATACGTGTTTTTGAATGCTGCCCAAGGTGGCTGGGAATATGATGCATGGCTGGTTGAAGGATGAAGCAAGGATGAGTGGAAGGAGAAAAGGAAGAGGACTGCCTGAGTGGGTGAAACAGAAACTGTATGTGTGCGCAATATATCCTTTGGTTCAAATTAAAATGCAAGTCAAACACAGATGCATGGCTTGCGGTTTCCAAAATAAAATGAAAATGTTGTTTTTCCCTGAGAAAAACTAAGGTTTGTCCAGTTGAGACATTAAGAAGAATGATTGACATTTACTTTGAATGGATGGATGCCTGGATCATGGTACTATCTGACTCATAGATTGCATATGTGTATGTAGACAGAGTAGACGGTCACAGGATGAAGTAAGTGTTACTTTGAAGAGCATGTAACACTGCGCCCGCGCGTCCGTTCCAGTGTAGCAAAGGCAAGGAAAAGTTGTAATTTTTCCAAATACTACCATGAATAGTAGCAGTAGTTTGTATTGCAAGCACAGCATATATCCGGCGTTTATGGGGGCTACTCGCTACCTCTGTTAATAATTTTAGTACAACTTTGTCATTCATGTGTGGCCTATCAGTGTTCACTCAATAAAAAACAAAGCACCTAAAGTCACCCCATATGTAAGCAAATATCCTGTGAAAGGATAGATAATCATATTATTTATCTTCTTAATTTTCCTTTTCTAGTAGTCATTGGCACTGTAGGGTGAAAGTTAAATTAATTAAGCAGTAGCCCTTGTAACAGAGTATTCTCAGTGCCACCCGTAATAGAAAAGTAAGAGCTTCACCACCTGCATGAACTGGACAGGTACAGTAACGCAATTCTGTGTCATCATTGCTTGCGTCTGTTTTTCTCGGGTGCAAGTTGACTGCGCTGGCATTATGCCGGCTTCCAGAAGTTTGCATACCTATTTCGCTACACAAGAGAGTAGAAGAAGAATAAGACTGGTGTACTGTCATAGTCGACTCTAATGTAATGAGTCCATATAGTGCTCGTAGAACTGATTCCTGAAACTGCCACTAATGTTAGAGCAGAGGCTGATGAAGTGGGACGTTAGATAGATACAGGCCACAAATGTTATGTACTGTGCTTGCAAGTTGCTAGTTCTACTGTGACACAACTTTCTGCTGAATTATTTTGTGTTAATCTTAAAGAGCATTGGTTACTTTATTTCTTTCTTTCTTTATATAGATGCTCCTCCCAAACTGACATGGAAGGAGCTGGCTAGACGGGCCCGGCAAAGGAAGCTGGAGGCGATTGTCGCCGAATATCAGCGGCTGCTGTCCACCACAACATCCACCGCGACAGCTGCATCCTCCTCCGCGCTCCCTGGGTCAGCCAGTCTGCACGAGCCTCCAGCGGTACGGAGCAGTGGTACCAAAGCTACCCGCCACCACCAAGCAGCAAAAAAATCAGCTGCCACCCACAGCAGTTGCAAGGCCCGCATCCACTGCCTAACCCTCAGGGTGTCCAACCTTGAGCAGGAGATGAAGAGAATGAAGAGCCTGCTCAAGAAGAACCTCCGCAGGGAGCAACGGGCCCACCTAGCCAAAGGACACCGCCGGCGGCAGTAGAGGAGGAGAGACTGTCCCTTGCCCCTTTTTTAAAGACTTTTGGGGGGGTGGGAATTGGGAGTTGGGTTTTTCCTTGGACTTTGTGGACTTTTTCACAGACATTCTTTGGGGTTAGGGAGCGGGGTGGGTCGGGTCTTGCGGGATAGTTTATTTTTGTTATGGATTTAAATAATTATTTACTTTCAACTTAAACATTGCATACATGTTTTTACTGTTTTGCGGGAGAGGTGGGGGAGGGGTTAACTGTTCGTTTTGTTTTCCTGAAAATTCACTGGCTGCTTGATTCAAATTGTCTAAGTAATCGCCCAAATGTTTACAAAAGTAAGTGCCACTCACAGACTTAGTGAATTCAATTGTCCTACTTATTTAGTAGTACTACCATCAGTTTCTCCTCTCTCTTCCTACTCCATTATTCTTCCTCCCCCCAAACGCTTATCTTACCTTGTGATTCGTGTTTGAGAATCGGCCTAGGGCTAGGAATGGGGCTGGCTGCATGGCAACTGGCGATGAAGGTTGGCAATCCTGGGCGGGTGAAATGGTATCATTGTGGTGGTAGTGGTGGTACACAGTAGCAGTAGCAGCATATGAAAAAAAAGAAAATGAAACCTTGAGTGGCCTGAGCGGATCATTACAACAGTACGATAGATAGCATAGTACACAAGATCAGTGCCATAATTTAGCCTAACTAATGCTAAAGTTTCCAAAGTATACTAGTTGGGTGGAGTTTATGCTTTGGCTACTACAAGAAATAGTACTGAAGGTGAAGGGCACAGCAGCGTAATCATTTGCCATGTGTAGGAGGAGGATGTTTTCTGTTGCTTTCACCTTATCCTCCCCAGCAAGTGTGTGGAATTATTGTTGTAATTTACTCACCTCAATGAAAACCACACAGCCCGGGGGGGAAGAGGGTTAGGGTTTGAAACTTGGATGGGAATGGGGTTTGTGGGGAAAGTTTTGTGCAGAGAGGAAAACAAAACACAGCATGGACAAACAACAAATAAAGATAAACAAATCTTTGAATACGAAGCTATCCATAAATCTTTTAAGGGACATAAAGGAAGTGCATGCACTACTGCATGCATGAAGTGGTTTGCTAAGTGGATAGGTTACTGTAAAGTAAGTAGTAATTTCTACAATGTACCAACTATGAAGAAACAATGTGACAGTATAGGGCTGCAGTAATTACGCAATTTCACTTGCTTATCTGCCCTCAGATAGAATAACCACTTAGTACATTAAATTAGTTTAAAAAATAGCAAAGAAAAAAGTATACAATGGCTGGAGGAATGAATTGAAGCAAAGAGCAAACAAATGCAAAGAGTCACACTCACAGAAGTTCACCGCAATAACATTACTTAGAAGATAAGTAGAAATGAAGATGGATACTGTAACTGTATGTTGTTGTAGTTGTCCTGTTGAATTTGGGAATTTGCATGCATCCAGCCATTCCTCTTTTTCGCGGTACTCCTCCATTCCATCTGACGCTCCGCCGATCATTGTTGGGGACCAGAAGACACCTTGTCCACTGCCTGCCTGGTGGATGCTGAATTGGGGGTCGCTACGCCTGAGGTCATCCTTTTTGCCATTGCACAGGGTAAAAACCAGCCTGTAATTGTTGATGGAAAAACAGGAAGTGATATTAAAACACCATGGAGAAAAAATATAAGGTACGCTGTGTAGTGCAATGATAACACTTTCAGTTTCAGAGTCGAGAGTATTACAAAACATACAAGCATCATTTCGAAAGTGCGTACTCTGAGTCTCCTTTTCAACGATAAATTAGTTTGGGCGAAATTTGTGAATCTTTCCCCTCAAGCTAGGTGTAAAGTGTAAACTGCGATTTTAGAACCCTAATCCTAACCCTAACCCTAACCCCCCTTTTTCACCATGGATTTTATCCAAAACACTTGCGCCCAATATTAGACCTTCCCAGAAAAGCCCCCAGAGCCGTCAACCCACCCACAAAAAAGTAGAACACCCCCAAACAGGCAAAAAGCAAAAATGGAAAATGTGACACTTAGAACATTTCAGGCCTACTTCCAAAATCAATCCAAGCGCGCTCTGCAGCTAAGCCCTAACTCCCCTTTCCCACCATGGATTTTCTTCAAACCATGTGCAACCAAAATTAGGCATGCCCAGCATTGCTCCAAGATGCCCCAACCCCCCGAAACACCATGAACCCCCAAACAGCCCCCGAAACACGAAAGTGAGCGAAAAGTCTGAAAACGGAAAGACTTTTTCACCATGGATTTTGTCCAAACCACATGATTCCGATATTAGACCTTCCCAGCTATTCCCCCAGACCCATGCAGCCACCCACAAAAAAGCAGAACACCCCCAAACAGGCAAAAAGCAAAAATGCAAAAACGGGGACTTAGACAAATTTAGGCCTGGTTCCCATTTCACTCTGTGTGTGCTCTGCAGCTAGGCCCTAACTCCCCTTTTCCACCATAGATTTTCTCCAAACCACTTGCAACCAAAATTAGGCATGCCCAGCATTGCTCCAAGACCTCCCCAAACCCCCCCAAACACCAGGAACCCCCTCAAACAGCCCCCCAAGCCACACAAAAGTGAGAGAAAAGTCTGAAAATGGAAAAACTTTTTCACCATGGATTTTGTCCAAACCACTTGATTCCGATATTAGACCTTCCCAGCTCTACCCCCAGACCCCTGCAGCCACCTACAAAAAAGCAGAACACCCACAAACAGGCAAAAAGCAAAAATGCAAAAACGGGGACTTAGACAAATTTAGGCCTACCGAATTTTCCGGCGTATAAGATGTAGATTTCAAGCTATACTCGCCGTATAAGACTACCCCTCTTCCAACGTCATGTCATCAAACATGTACGGTAAACATAAGTAGTTGTTAAAAGGCCCAAACAATTATTATACTGCTACATGTTGTACCGCATCATACTGCATAACTTGGCATTTCTTCAAGAATAACTCTTCTAAGGCTTACACATACGTTGGTCTTCCCCTGCCGCATACCTCTCGTGGCCTTTGTTTTAGAGCAGCATAACTCTAGTGATAGCGTGTCAGTTGTGAATAGCACCCAGGTCTGCCCTGGGTTCCTTTCCAGCACTATCGCAAATTGCTCCGCGTCCTTCAATTCCTTCCTCTGCGCATTTCAGCTCGAATAGGGAGCCCATGACACCCATACAGAACACTCCTTAACCCCTTCCGTGTACAACTCCATCAAGCGCACATCGTACATAATGGCGTGTAAAACTTTACAACAGAACACAAACACAACCATCAAACCAAACTAAGCATGTTCTGCAACAGCAATGTTTATTTAGTCAGCCAAACAAGATTACAGAAGACCAATACTTATCAGAAAAGGCTTCGACGTGCAAACACAACCAAGGCACGTTTACTGAAGCAATAGACACCTCTACTGACAAAACGATACATATTTTACACCATGCCTTTCCATTAATACAAAGACAGTTTGGTCATTGTTTCCACTCCCAAAAATGTTGTTCCTGGCGTATAAGACGACCCCCGACTTTCGAGACTATTTTAAAGGGTGAAAAAGTCATCTTATACGCCGGAAAATACAGTAGTTCCCAAATCACTTTGTGCGCGCTCTGCAGCTAGGCCCTAACTCCCCTTTTCCACCATGGATTTTCTCCAAACCAAACCCCCTAACCCCCCCAAACACCAGGAACCCCCCCAAACAGCCCCCCGAAAACACGAAAGTGAGCAAAAAGTCTAAAAACGGAAAAACGTTTTCACCATGGATTTTGTCGAAACCACTTGATTCCGATATTAGACCTTCCCAGCTATGCCCACAGACCCCTGCAGCGGCCCTCAAAAAAGCAGAACACCCCCCAACAGGCAAAAAGCAAAAATGGACCTACCTTCAATTCAGTCCAAATGCGCTCCGCAGCTAGACCCTAACTTTTCCACAATGGATTTTCTGAAAAACAAATGCAATCAAAATTAGACTGTGCCAGCAGTGCTCCCAGACCCCAAACCCCACCCCCAATAACCTAGGAGCCCCCCAAACAGCCCCCCAAAAACAGGCAAGTGAGCAAAGACAGAAAAACCTTTTCACCATGCATTTTGTCCAAACCATTTGATTCCGATATTAGACCGTCCCAGCTATGCCCCCAGACCCCTGCAGCCACCGGAAAAAAAGCAGAACACCCTGAAACAGGCAAAAAGTAAAAATGCAAAAACGGGGACAAATTTAGGCCTAGTTCCCATATCACTCCATGCGCACTGTGCAGCTAGGCCCTAACTCCCCTTTCCCACCATGGATTTTCTTCAAATCACTTGCTATCAAAATTATGGTATCCCAGCAGTGCTCCCAGACCCCCAGACCCTCCTCCACAAATCTAGAACCCCCCAAACAGCCCCCAGAAACACGCAATACTGCTAGGCCTCAGCTTCAATTGTGCCAAAAAGCTGTCTGCAACTAGGCCCAAAACCTCCTTTTCCACCATGGATTTTCTTCAAACCACTCGCAATCAAAATTAGACTATCCCAGCAGTGCTCCCAGCCCCCCCAACCCACCCCCCAAAAACATGCAATACTGGTATATTCAAAACATGGCAAATTGCGCTGTTCACAAAACATTGCTGTTTTCAGCACTTCCTCTACTTCGATCCTCTTGAAACTTACCTGGACAGTCACTTGTTCCAGCAATTCCCAAGAATCTCAGCAAGGCAGAACAAAATCGAACCACGGCGCTCTTTGAAGAAGAAGAAGAAGAAGAAGAAGAAGAAGAAGGTCTACGACTAGTTTTCACCCAAACACACGCGCCTGCAAAACACCCAAAAAGGCAAAAATTCTGCCAATTCTGGACCAAAGAACACCAAACCCCCCTAAAACCTTGCCAACATCATTATGAACGAGCCTGCATCGGGCCCCGAGCCCTAGACTCAGCGTGAACCATACCAACTTAAACCCAAAAGATAGTAGATGGTAGATCGGCTATCAAGCCCTATATGTCAAACATATGGACTGATTAATTAAGTAACTCTTCACATATTTGCATTAGAAAGTAATTTAATAACTCTTGAAATATTAGCATTAGAATATAATGGAATAATTTGATAGTGCTCTTGATCATTTGCCAATTAGCGTTCAGCACTGACTCTTCCAACCTAGGCAGGGCCGGCTTTAGGGCAGTAAGACTGGTGCAGCCACACTGGGCACTGACCTGGGTAAGGGCCAGTGATACCTCAAACTGGGTAGGGGGGCTGTTTTTAGCAATAACTTACAAATAAAAACACCTTCAGCAGAGTTCCCTGTGGATCTGTTTTTTTTGTGTGTTTTATTTAGGTAGCAATAAAAATGTCAAAATAACTCTTGTTAGTAATGTTCCTGCTAGAGAAAGATATCAGAGTTTTGTCTTGGGGCAGTCTTGACTCACCATAAAATAGCACAGAGGGTTAATATACCTGCTGCAAATAATGGGGGGCGTGGCTTCGCGGGCGAAGATGGTGGACGCAGCCTTCTAGAGCTCCCGCCAGCCCAACACTTATCCCTCGATTTATCCTGGCCCCCGGACCAGATCTGCAGACCACACTTGGGGCACTTGTGGCGGAAGGTGGGAAGGGTCCTCTGGTGCCGAGTGCTGTGTTCCCAGACCCTCCGACGCGGACATAGCGGCAGGGGCGGCCTGCGGCCGGCTCCCGGGAAGTGTAGGCGGGGCCTCGATTTTGGCGCCTCCTGGTCGAGGAGTCTCCGCGCGGGCGGGCCGTGCCATCATTCATCCAGCGCCTCTCCTTGACAGCAGACCTTTGGGCGATTCCTCTGCCTTAGTTACCGAGTAGGTTGAGACGGCCAGTGTGTTGGAGACGCCCGGGGGAGGCTGAGGCCTACATCGGAGCCCTACGACCGGGACCTCGAGTTTGGTGGTCCCTGGCTGTGGTACGAAGAATCCGGCAGAGCTGAGACCTTTGATACAGGGCCCACCCGACAAGCCGGGCACGGCGTTGCAGTGCCTCCTTGCCCTGTGAGTGGACGGGCAGCTGAGCGGTTCAACGAGTATCACGCCCGGACCGGGAGAGGCCCTGCGAGGGAGTCGGAGGTGGCAGAATGACGGCATGAGTGAGTGACTTTCCGGGGTCCCCTCTGAGAGTGAAATAGAAGGGTGAAGGGGAATTGGAGCCGGCGATGCCTGTTTGGGCCCGGCGCCATTCAGCTGTCCGACAAGGGCCCAGGGTGGCCGGGAGACAGAGGTGCCACGTGGCCCTCAGTGGAGTGTGGGCCGGACCGAGAGCAGAAGGCCGGTGTAGTGTAGTTCCTATTTTCCCAATAGGCCTTGCGCATTGGAATAACATAAACAGTAGTATCTACTGACTATGCTAAACTTAATTGGGTTTGTTACCAACTAGCTCAGAGGTCACTGGAAACTTTCTTGACTGAATAGGAAGTGATCAGCTTCCCTGGCACAGCCAAGAAGGGATTCAGTTTTCCAACAACCGTGCAACATGACAACTTTGCTCCTCAGATAAGAGTCAATCTCTAGAGTCGTGTGAACAATAGACAGTTATTTTACTCAGTCAGTTGTTGTGCAGATTACTTTCACAATATGTAGAGAATAGAGAGATGGGCGTTTTCAATAAAGGGTAACATTTATTGAACAATCTTTCTTCTCATACAAGAGAAATGAATTGCCACAATTGCAAGACTTGTTATTATAAAAAGTACGTACAGTAAGATGAGTATTGCAAAATAATACTGTAAAAGCATTGATATGGTTTCTTAGCCATACAATGGTTTAATAAGAATAAAACATATATACATTCATATATACATTAGGATAAAATACTCAACTGGTGCTTCTAACTACGCCTACCCCAGTGTACCTGACCTAAGCCTAATACTTGGGAGGGGAGTAAGTAAGTAGCTTTAAGTTAAGTTGGTTTTGCCAAGCTTTGCTTCAAGAATTCTCTCTAAGGGTTTAGTCAACACCATACCTCTGGAATAGAATGATGGAGGTCAGGTATCTCCTTCAGGGAACTCGATATCCCAGTCACTCGCAAGAGTGGGCTGGAAACGCCGGAGCTGGATTTCTCTGCAGGAGAAAAGACAGCGTCTCTCTCAGCGCGTCGAGGAGGAGGAGGGGCAGCGTCCGCGGGCAGCTTGCATCTGCTGGGCTCTTGCAGGGGGACGGCTGTTCAGCTCCTAAGTTCACCACACCATCGTTCGCTCATTAGCAGCGATAGCAGTAGTGATAGCAGCGATGGTATTATCAGCATGGCAGCAGCCACTTCAGCGTTTGCTTAAGGCAATGTTGGTAATATTTATACCTGAAAGGTGCCTTGTTTGATGTAAGTTTTTGGACATAAGACGTCAATAAAGATGTCACTAGGAAGTGATCGTCTATCAGTGCTCATTAGAGTTCTATTACTAATCAAAACATAGCAAGCGGGGCTTTCCCAGGTTGCTGAGTTTTTTATCTTGTTGAAGAACTCGGAGTGTTAATCTAGGAATCTTAGATAGTAACTTCTGCTATGTCATTGCACTAATTAGCTGCAAAGGAAGTGGCAGAGGAAGCGATTCTGAAATGTGGCTCTGTTCGTGTGAGGCCAGAGACGAGTTTCTGAATATTGCATTTGATTTCCAATATAGGGAATAAATGGATTTATAGCCGTATAGGGGCATAAGGTCACAGTATTGATCAGGGTCCTAGATTAGAACGCGACATCCACTCCACGAATAAATGTCCATCAAATTACTAAAACTAGAGCAATAAGATGCATGTGTAACATTGCCCACCCCAAAATACATATATGCACTTGAAATAGGCGTATTTGTAATACGTGAAAATATAGGTACTGTAAGTTTTTGAAGCTTAGAAATCATTCAAAATTATAGCATATGCAATCAATGAACGATTTTGCAAAAAGTATTACACATGAAATATCTCTGAATACAGAAAGAAAAGGTGAGATAATTTCATTACATATAAATGCATTGCAGTAAAATGTGCTAGAGGCTGGTGTAAAGTTATTATGTATCTAGATTTGTCAATTTCAATTTATTTTTTATTATGATTTGGAATTCCGTGGAATTCCACATAAAATACAGAATAAAAACAGCTTTTTCATACAAATCAAAGAGATAAAAAACTATTTCACAATTACACCTATCAATACAATATAGTTAGCCTCGTAAATCTGGTTTACTAAAAACATCAGTTGTTAAAATACAAAGATTAATACCGCATTTTCACTAAATTTCAACTGCAAGGGTAAGTAATCTAATACGTCACATTGCAGGGCAAAAGTATCATAGCAATCGGCTTTTAGTCTAAAAATCATCGATTATCAGCAAAGACAAACATTTCGAGAGACAACGGGTGTTAAAAAAGTTTTTTTTTTTTTGTTAGGAGATGATCTTGTCAAGAGGAAAATCGAAAATAGCAGCAATTATTTTCAACAGTACTAACTAAAGTGCTAATGCATTAATTAAAGTACAAATGCTTTACTAGTACTTTGTGATGCAACATACATAGTTAATTAACATTCCTACAAATGTGATCTGAAGCAGTAAGGGTGGAATGGAATTATTATTTTTAACGGTCTATCAAAGTGCCAATAGTGCTTCAATAAAATACTGATACAAAAAATGATTACACACAATATTTTTTAAAATATCTACAATTCACCCATACCCATTCATTTTTCTTTCAATAAACATTTAAAAATTCTTTAAAAAAGCAGAAAATTTTAAAACACATCTGTTCGGATGGGGGAAAGATAAGAAAATTGCGGGCCTGTTCTGCCATTGCAATGTTATGCTGTAAAAAAACCATGCCTTAAATATTTACGGCGAATTAGATGGAGTGCTGGACACACTATCAGGACATGATTAAGGTCTTGTACACCACCATTGCATAGATTACAGCGTCTTCCATTTTTGGGGATACCCTCCCAAGCACCTGTCACAATCAAGGAAGCATGTTCAATCTCAGTAATAAGAGCACTCGGCGTGCTCCATGATACAGGTTCCAAAGTACATATGGCTGAGGTTTTTTGACAAGAAAGCTCCCCATAATGCAATCTAGCCTTCCATTCGCATTACATGTTTGCTGATCTCTTCTACTTGAGATCATATATATAGATTTTTTAATCATAAGCTTTAGAGCTGATTTATCTAAACGGAGTACTTCTTCAAAATCAAGATCAAAAATACTTAAAGATTTTAAATAATTTCTACAAATTACACTTTTCTTTAGCAGATTAACAAAAATTTCCTTATACAATGCAGCCCTTAATAGATTCTCCTGCCCATTCAGCAGAGCCTTACACCACCGCAAACACGCTGCCATCGAAAGCACATATGTAGAAAGAAGGCCGAATTCAAGTCTAAGAGCTGCAATGGGCGCGGAATAATTTAGATTACATATTTGGCGCCAGATTTTTCCTTCCACCTTCTCAAACATTGCCCACTCACCTTCATCTATTATTTCAATTGCATAGTTTAGAGTCGGAGGAATCTTTATTTTATATACTGCAATAGTGTGAGAAAAATGTCTTTTTCCACATTGCAAGTAAAGGCGATTGATACCAGATGCTTGCGCGATGGCTTTACTTTTGCAATGGTCCAAATGTCTCTTAGCAGAGCACCTATTTGTAAAAAAAATTCCTAAGTACTGATAAAATTTTACTATTTCCATTCTTTCATCTCCTAAAAACCATTTCAAGTTTGGTCTAACCTTACAGCCACTATGACTAAAAATCATCACTTTGCTCTTCGAAATGTTTATCTTTAAAACATAATCCTTAGTATACCTGACCAATTCCGTTAATCGCCTCTGGAGTCCAATTGGGGTTAGATCCATTAATATTGCATCATCCGCATATAGCAGACAGCTTATTTTTAGATCACCCACTTGTGGAGGATCCCCCTTACATTCCCCTAACCGGCTTGGTAGATCATTTATATAAATTGAAAAAAGCAACGGGGCTAATAGGCACCCTTGCTTCAGGCCATTATTAGTGGGAATTGTCTTTGAAAGGCCCTGAGTCCCTCCTAACAAGACTTGAGTCCATGTTGCTGAGTGGAGTGCTATTATTACTCTTAACAAGTTCCCGGGTATTCCCATAGCAAGCAATTTCCTCCACAGCGTCCCTCGGTCCACCCTATCGAACGCTGTGGAGAAATCAATAAATGCAGTATACAATGGGGACCTCCGACCCACAGCATATTTATCGATCAGGGTCTGCAGGACAGATATATTGTCTAGCGTACCACTATTCTTTCGGAACCCTGATTGTTCAAGAGGAATTAATTTATTTCCCAAACCCCCTCTTGTAGGTGTACCAAGATGCTTTTTGCAAATAGTTTTCCAGTTGCATCTAGAAGTGAAATTTGCCTGAAACTTGCAGGAGAGTTTTTTGGGCCCTTTTTATATAGCGGAACTATAAAGCTTCCCTTCCAAGAGTAAGGGATGACCCCGAGAATGTAAAAATGGGCAAACAGAGGTTGTAATAATTTTGCCCAATCGCCACAATCATTCTTTATGATGGCCACGGGGACATCATCTGGCCCCATTGCCCCAGAATATCTTGCCCCCTTAATATATCCTTCAATTTCCTTCGTTGATGGGGCTTCGACATCACCTACCAGTTGAGAGATTTTAATAAACCCGTCATCATCTTCAGCCCCTGTATTTGTGGCATACAATAGAGATATATATGTAGACCATTCTACTTCTGGAATTAACATGGGTTGGGATTTTACTACACTATCGCAATATTTTGCTATTAACACCCAATATTTCCTGCTGTCCCCTGAAAGCGCCACTTCCCGGAGTTTAACCCATTTTTCATCTTCAGCAGCCCTACGATCTGCTGCTGCTTTCCTTTTCCAGACCTGTTTTAATCTATATATCTCTTTTTGTCTTAGTGCTATAGGGTCTTTAAATTGGGCTCGAATCAGCTCATTTATCTTTCTATTTAATATTTTAATGTCACTCAGCAGAGTTGCTAAGGGGTGCCTCTTCCGCTATGCTGATTTTTACCCAACGCTTTTATTGCAATCATAACTTTTTCATATCCCACTATCAAGTTCTCCCGATACCAGGTACAATATTTTTAAAAACCCACTGAAAATTCGGAAGGTTCTTGTATGACCAAAAAGTGCGACCATTATTTCGAGAATAGGATATATTATCATTCCTCTGATTCCAGAGTTCAGGCTTCTCGATACATATAGCTAGATTTACCTCCAAAATGTCATGGTCACTCAACTTCGTTGGAACCACTTTAAATTGTGAGCATGCCCCAAACAATTGAAAAGACACAGCCATGTAATCAAGTAGGGAGTGGCCAAAAACCCCATGGAAAGTAAGTGCTGCTGGTAGATCTTCTGCGAATCTACCATTTAATAAAACGAGGTCAAGCTCCCTGAGATTTTGCAAAAGTGAGAGGCCCCGTTTATCGGCTTTTAAATTGGGCGGGAATACAGAATCTGCTATACACCAGACCTCCTCCAAATCCTCATTAGAAAACGCCAAAATAGAACTATTACTTACTTTAGCTTTAAAGTCACCGACCATTAATATACACACTCTGTCTTCGCTCCTGCATAAATTATGCACGTAAGAACAAATCGAGTCAATCAATGGGGTGGACGCCTTCCCCGGAGGAATGTACACATTTACCAAGAACAGAGACCCACTGTAACCCTTATGATTCATTTCCATCTTCAATTTAGCACACATACAACATTTTGAGGGGTGTATATCTATCACTGCATCCCATGCTATCACAACTCAGCAGAATGGCTAATCCGCCCCTTGCACGTCCCCTCATAGATTTCTTTGCCGCAGCACAGTGCATATAGTAATTCTCCAACTGGAACTCATCCCTAACCCACGTCTCCTGGAGGCAAATTATCTTTGGGTCTAGGGATGCCAATGATTTAAGCTTCTGGTTTTCTTTTCCTAGCCCTGCCATATTTCATGAGACAATTGTACACGGCAGGCCACCCCCGCGCTATTGTTTTTATAGAAGATGTTTTTGCCCCATTCAGAGAACTTGCAATCCAACTCCATTTTGTTGCATCATCTTCTCTGTCTGTACTATGGACCTCTTGGACCTCCGGTGCCAAAAACTTAATTGATTTTACACCTGATGCCCTTCCTACTGTTATTTCTATGTCCTCATATTGTATGCATGTACTCTCTCCCTTATGTGCCAAAGATTCACTCCCTTGCCGATGGCTAGGTACCTTGATGTTTTTAAACGAGGCATCAGATGAACCTGAACTAGTAAGGACATCAATTCCTCTTTTCCTAAAGCCATCCGCATTAGCTAAGATAAGTGAAGCAACTACCCCTGATGTAAAAGTAGCTTTAGTTACATATGGCTTATACCTTCAATCTAAATGGACTAATTCAATATCTTTACTGGAGATTAGCTTTAGATCATCTACTTCTAAAATGATTTTTAGGAGAGCACTTCTATTTAGAGTTATTAACTCAGCATCAAAGAGACAAATAAAAATAATAGCCCTATTCGCTTGCCCAGCGCATGTCACTGGAATCTTAGCCTGATTAGCAACCTGCACACTTCTATGGGAGTCATCATGTAAATTCCCCTCTTTATTTTTATTAGTAGTTAGAATTATTCTCCGGCTAACTCCCCCATCTTTAGTTATATCAAGATTCATTGTCAGCGGAGTTTGCACAGCCAAGTCAAGTGCAGCGCCAATTAATTCTACTCTCGGGCAAATTTCAGAGCTATTTTCCGTGGCCACTTTATTTCCAGTACTACTATGCAAATTACTACCACCTCCTATACTACCTTCGACCCCCCCAACATTGTCCAGAAAGACATTCTGCCTACCAGATATGCTGTCCATCTGAGAACCAAGAGCTTGCTCGTGGTTAGAACTCATGTTTAATTTCAGATGACCCAAGGGCGTTTTGTTCTTTTTGTCAACAGGGGCTATGTAAGAATTTTCCTTTTCACTTACAGGTTCAAAACGCAACTTTCTATGTTTGCGTTTTGGGAACCTGCGGTATTTCATCATTGTTTTCCTCCTCCTACAACCATTTTTAATGGACCCTTTTCTTACTAGTAAATCTTCCCCTTCAGCTGGACTCTCTGCAATATCATTTGCTTCATCTAGTTTTTGTGGTATAGCTTTCTTCTGCTTATTCATATTTAAGGGTGTATCTATTGAGTCTTCTCCTACAGCTGAGCTCTCTAAGATGTTTTTTGCTTCAACTAAATGTTGTAATATGGTTTTATTTGGCTTACTCTTATTAAAAATTGGGAAAACTCGCACACCATCTAGTTTAGGGGAAGCATTTTCCGATAACTCTTCCCTCAGGGAGAGGGCTTTTACAGGAGCATTAAAGCTAGCTTTAGACAGACTTGAATTAAATTTTCCTACAGACGGTAAGTTTACAAAATCTGTCTGCAGTTCTTTTGGTCCCCCTACCCCTGAGACTTCATCAGCATTAAGAGATACGTTAAGCCTTTGACATGCTTTACTAGATGTAGAAGTAGCACAGTTCACACAAACCGGTCTATGATTTTTAAGATCCAAGACCCCTCCTAAGATTGGCGTGAGGACTTTCAGAATATGGTCGGAGTTTAAAGTACTTTTCTCCATCAGGGACAGAATTGCGGATTGGATTTTTTCTAATTTAGAGAATGTACTCATTAACCCATCTGCCCCTACAATCTCATTTATCGGCGAGGGGTACAAAGGAATCCCCACCACATTGTTAGGTGTCATTGAAGGTTCCACGCCTGATAGATCATGTAAGTCCGGAATCATAGACAAATCTGTAGGGGTGCTACTATACATGATAGGCATATGTGTTTGTGTTCCTATATGGGAGGATGATAGTAGTTTAATTGAGTGACATTCTAAGTCCCCTCCCTGCAAGTGCAGTTTTGCGAGATGCATTACTCGTTCAGCATTCTTTTCTAGTGGGAAGGCTAAGTCTTGGAGAGTAATGTCCTCGGCTTTAGCCTGCCCATTTGGCAAATTCTGTTCTTTCTGTTGTTCTATTTTTCGAGAAACAGCATTTTCTTCTGTTAATGAACAGTCCATCAAGCTCCTATGTGAGACGTTTACTTTATCTTCTACATTTTCAATAAGAGTGATTAGGTCTGCTAGGGTAGAGTTTGGCACAATTTCCCTAGTTTCGCTTCCATTCCTCTTAACATATTCTATTACCTCTGGCCTCTGATGGACCACTTCCACCTCCATATCAGATTTATTTTTCTCGTTCACTGCTTGCTGTACATCTATCCTGTTATCTAATGGAGGGGGTACTACTTTAAAATCTCCCCCATTCACCTTTAGTATAGTCAAAACAGGGTAAAGTCCCTCCCGACTTGACGCGTATCCATCCAATCTGTTCTCTGTTATCAATTCAGAGTCCATTGACCCCTCCAATAAGTTCCCCTCCAACTCTTCATCACCACTTTTTTGCCCTATTCCACACTTAAAGCTCCTTCCCTTACTGGTAAACATTGACTTTACCGATGGGTAGGATTTCAATAAAGACAGATGAGCGCCAGGTCTACGGCGTCTGATAGTTTTTTGAGGTTTTAGGGGACTCAGACTGCTCGTGACAGACTGACTAGTGGATACTAAAGATTCTGCGGTTTTTGCTTTTGACTATGAGCATAGTCGCCTTACAGACATTACCATTATAGTTGCAATTTAACACGACCTATGATTGTTTTCCACCCCACTATGAATGACACGAAGTAGGGGGGGACTGACAGTGTGTATAAATAAATGTTAAGACACAAACTCCACAAATTCCATGCAGTGAATCACGTACCACTCTGGCCGAGGCCTGGGCGATTCAACAGTGACCTAGTCTGAGCCACACGCCGACCCCCGTCTGGCAAGTGGGACAAAAAGGTTATAATAACCGCAAAGGTCTAGGAGATATTTTATATACAATCCTCGTCGTGGAGTACACGTCAGTGCCTGGCCTCCCCTTTGCCCGGGTGCTTCCGCGTGCGGCGGTGGAGTCCAATTTACAACGCCTCCTGGCACGATTCCTCAGGTGGCGGCTTCCGGCCGCACTGCAGGCTAGGACCTGTAGTCCTTGCAGTCCCGGTGGCAAGTGCCCTCCCACGCACTCAGCGGCCGCATGGGATGGAGCGGACTGCGGCGGCGGCAGGGAGGTTGCAGCAAAATATCAGCCCAATAACAAAGCAGAAAGCGCAGGAAAGATGAGTGCTCCCTCTAGTACTCACAGGTAGGAACTTTAATCGAGGGAATCACTCAACTCGACCCAACCCAACCCAGGTTGCAAACTTCAAGCAGACTTCAAGCGCTTCAAGCGCTACAAGCTTCAAGCGCTCATGAGTTCAAGTATCAGAAGCCAGAAGCCAGAGAACTCAGGCGTATGCAGGGCTCTCACTGCAGCGCTGCGCCCCCCATGGTTCCCGTCTCCCAGTAGCTCTCAGTGGCTCACAGCTGTACCTGCACCTTGATTTTCACAGTAGCGCCCTCCGTAGTTCCTGGCTTCCAACAGCTTTTCTGTGGCGCCTTGCTGCGGGCTCCAGCACTCCAGCGCCCCAGCGCTCGCAGCCTGCAGATCGTGTGAAGGCGATAGGGCTCTTAGTGTCATACAAGGTGGCATACAAGGTGTCATACAAGGTGATCAGAGCGGTCCGAGCAGTCCGAGTGCTCTGACCCCACAGTGCCCCCTCAGCGGTTTCCTCAGCAGTTTCCTGCGGCTGCGACAGTTTCCAAACAGCTCTATCGGTTCCAGCAACGGCTCTCTGCTTTTCTCAGTTTGTCCGCTTGTCTGTCTGTCCGCACGTGGCACGTGGATTCCGAACCCCCACGATGAAGTCCTCCCAGCAGTTGAGAGGCCGAGGCCAAGGCAGATTGAAAAGGGGCCGACCTCACAGCCCCACCGCAGCCTCAGCACCCAGCACCCAGCACACCCAGCGCAGCCCTCCCACCACTCCGGTGCGGGTCCGGTACGGGTGTAGGGAAGGGTGCAGGCTCAGGTACAAGCGCGGGTGCAGGTGTAAGCGCTGATGCGGGTTACCTCTGTAGTGCCTCCGTGGCGCCGATGCGGGGGCGGGTGCAGATGCGGGTCCGTGCTGCTTCCCGGTCAGGTGAAGGTGCGGGTACAGAACAGGCGTGCGATTAGCCTTTGCGGCCTCTGCAGTGCCGGGGAAAGATTATTGTGGTAGTCCGTGCAGCCGCTTGCAGCTCCCTCGTGGCAGCCTTCTCCTGGCGTCTGGACCGAATGGCGTTCTGGCCGGTGTCTCGGTCAGCTCTCTGGTGCTCTCTAGTGGTCAGCTTGTGTTTGGCAGCTGCTCTAGATTTGTCTAAAAATAGAAGTATAAGCTTCTGTTCTCTATGAATAGTTCTACGTTAAGCAAAGAATTTTCGTGACAGAAAAAGGTGAATATTAAAAAGTGTTCAATTCAAAAGAATTTTTGCTTGAACGGGGAAAATAGAGTTCCAATGCTTTTAGCAGTTTTTGTTGTTCAAAACTGAAGGCCGAATTCAGAGTTCATGGGAATTCTGTGTGTCGGAATGCTTCTCTAAAGTTATTGTTTCTGTTCGGGTGAGAACATCGTATCAGACAGGCTCTCAAAGAATTGGTCCACAAAATCAGGTGACAGTTCGACCAAATTCGATAGTGCTGTAACTTGGCAGGTGTGAGAATGATTGCTGTCATCAAAGGCTGGATCAGCAATGTTCACAGAAGGTCGTACCTGGGTGATGTTGCTTTTGTCACTCGCTCCACTGTTACCACCTAGTCGTAGTACAGGAGTCTCAACGAATGCCGTCATCAGGATTGGTGCAAATACAACAGGTGATGGACCGAATGTGGATCAATGTCACACACTCACCCCAGTCCAAAGATCTGGGCCCAAATCCATCGTTTTTTTGCACTCCACACCACCCTGGGTTAGACAATGGCAATATGCAAATCAGCTCTGACCCTGTGCCCCATGGGAACAGTCCAGTCCGAACTACAAAAGCCATGTCCTTCCCAGAACGGAATCAAGCATCCGAGGACCGGACCGGTTTCGAGGTAACACCTCTCATCAGCCCGGCTAGCTTGACTCCAGTGGTGTGGAGTGCCTGGGACCCACGTCTGGGCATCCCCAGCGCACTTAGGGCGGAATATGCAAATACAACAGGTGATGGACCGAATGTGGATCAATGTCACACACTCACCCCAGTCCAAAGATCTGGGCCCAAATCCATCGTTTTTTTGCACTCCACACCACCCTGGGTTAGACAATGGCAATATGCAAATCAGCTCTGACCCTGTGCCCCATGGGAACAGTCCAGTCCGAACTACAAAAGCCATGTCCTTCCCAGAACGGAATCAATCATCCGAGGACCGGACCGGTTTCGAGGTAACACCTCTCATCAGCCCGGCTAGCTTGACTCCAGTGGTGTGGAGTGCCTGGGACCCACGTCTGGGCATCCCCAGCTCACTTAGGGCGGAATATGCAAATACAACAGGTGATGGACCGAATGTGGATCAATGTCACACACTCACCCCAGTCCAAAGATCTGGGCCCAAATCCATCGTTTTTTTGCACTCCACACCACCCTGGGTTAGACAATGGCAATATGCAAATCAGCTCTGACCCTGTGCCCCATGGGAACAGTCCAGTCCGAACTACAAAAGCCATGTCCTTCCCAGAACGGAATCAAGCATCCGAGGACCGGACCGGTTTCGAGGTAACACCTCTCATCAGCCCGGCTAGCTTGACTCCAGTGGTGTGGAGTGCCTGGGACCCACGTCTGGGCATCCCCAGCGCACTTAGGGCGGAATATGCAAATACAACAGGTGATGGACCGAATGTGGATCAATGTCACACACTCACCCCAGTCCAAAGATCTGGGCCCAAATCCATCGTTTTTTTGCACTCCACACCACCCTGGGTTAGACAATGGCAATATGCAAATCAGCTCTGACCCTGTGCCCCATGGGAACAGTCCAGTCCGAACTACAAAAGCCATGTCCTTCCCAGAACGGAATCAAGCATCCGAGGACCGGACCGGTTTCGAGGTAACACCTCTCATCAGCCCGGCTAGCTTGACTCCAGTGGTGTGGAGTGCCTGGGACCCACGTCTGGGCATCCCCAGCGCACTTAGGGCGGAATATGCAAATACAACAGGTGATGGACCGAATGTGGATCAATGTCACACACTCACCCCAGTCCAAAGATCTGGGCCCAAATCCATCGTTTTTTTGCACTCCACACCACCCTGGGTTAGACAATGGCAATATGCAAATCAGCTCTGACCCTGTGCCCCATGGGAACAGTCCAGTCCGAACTACAAAAGCCATGTCCTTCCCAGAACGGAATCAAGCATCCGAGGACCGGACCGGTTTCGAGGTAACACCTCTCATCAGCCCGGCTAGCTTGACTCCAGTGGTGTGGAGTGCCTGGGACCCACGTCTGGGCATCCCCAGCGCACTTAGGGCGGAATATGCAAATACAACAGGTGATGGACCGAATGTGGATCAATGTCACACACTCACCCCAGTCCAAAGATCTGGGCCCAAATCCATCGTTTTTTTGCACTCCACACCACCCTGGGTTAGACAATGGCAATATGCAAATCAGCTCTGACCCTGTGCCCCATGGGAACAGTCCAGTCCGAACTACAAAAGCCATGTCCTTCCCAGAACGGAATCAAGCATCCGAGGACCGGACCGGTTTCGAGGTAACACCTCTCATCAGCCCGGCTAGCTTGACTCCAGTGGTGTGGAGTGCCTGGGACCCACGTCTGGGCATCCCCAGCGCACTTAGGGCGGAATATGCAAATACAACAGGTGATGGACCGAATGTGGATCAATGTCACACACTCACCCCAGTCCAAAGATCTGGGCCCAAATCCATCGTTTTTTTGCACTCCACACCACCCTGGGTTAGACAATGGCAATATGCAAATCAGCTCTGACCCTGTGCCCCATGGGAACAGTCCAGTCCGAACTACAAAAGCCATGTCCTTCCCAGAACGGAATCAAGCATCCGAGGACCGGACCGGTTTCGAGGTAACACCTCTCATCAGCCCGGCTAGCTTGACTCCAGTGGTGTGGAGTGCCTGGGACCCACGTCTGGGCATCCCCAGCGCACTTAGGGCGGAATATGCAAATACAACAGGTGATGGACCGAATGTGGATCAATGTCACACACTCACCCCAGTCCAAAGATCTGGGCCCAAATCCATCGTTTTTTTGCACTCCACACCACCCTGGGTTAGACAATGGCAATATGCAAATCAGCTCTGACCCTGTGCCCCATGGGAACAGTCCAGTCCGAACTACAAAAGCCATGTCCTTCCCAGAACGGAATCAAGCATCCGAGGACCGGACCGGTTTCGAGGTAACACCTCTCATCAGCCCGGCTAGCTTGACTCCAGTGGTGTGGAGTGCCTGGGACCCACGTCTGGGCATCCCCAGCGCACTTAGGGCGGAATATGCAAATACAACAGGTGATGGACCGAATGTGGGAAGGACATGGCTTTTGTAGTTCGGACTGGACTGTTCCCATGGGGCACAGGGTCAGAGCTGATTTGCATATCGCCATTGTCTAACCCAGGGTGGTGTGGAGTGCAAAAAAACGATGGATTAGGACCCAGATCTTTTGACTGGGTTGAATGTGTGACATTGATCCTCATTCGGTCCATCACCTGTTGTTTTTGCAGTCATCAGGATTGGTATTCACTGGGGACAACACAATGCGTGAGCCGTTATCGGACTGAGCAAAGTATCGATATCCATTGGTACTGCTGATGGAAGTGCAAGACAGATGTCCAACACGCACTCATCTCCGCATAGCATACATCGTAGTACAGGTAAGATGCAGTTTTGCCATATCGGTCTGAATGAAAGGAACCAGGTCATGTTTAGATCTCTCAGCCTGGCCAATCCAAGGACTCTAGTTATTCTGTCCCGGTAGCGGATTGCTAGGATTGTTTCTTCCATTCCCATAGGAGTCATGTCTGAGCTGTGGCTTGCCATATCGGAGCAGGAGGGTCAAAAACAAAATCCCTGCTACAAGTCCCAAAAATAGGGGTATGCCGCCAAAGACTGAATGGACAAAATTAGGAATGATTCCCAGAATTGCTTGAAATGGTGTTAGCAGTCCCGTAAAAATCATCTTAAATATGCCTGGGATGCCTGTGGCACTAGACATGTTAAGGAGTTGGCTAAGCATTTCTACGAAATGCACGGGGCAATTTGTTGAAAAAATGTCATGAACCTCCGTAGCTGTCCTTGCAACCAGGAGATCATACGTCTCTTTTGATGACGTGATGGGCATTGTTGTCTGCAAAAGCACAGACTTCATTCTGCTTAAAGTATCAATTCGTATAGAAGAGAAATGCAGACGAGGCCAGATGGGAGTCTCTATGTCTCCAGGGCCGCTCAGGAACAATGCTTGCATACAGCATTTGACCATGGAAGTTACGCTTACGAGATACACTTTGCCTGGCAAAAGGCCACAACATCTGTGATCCGTTCTTAGAATGTAACTCCCCTTCGCGAGTTGCATAAAGAAAGGCTCTATCTGCGTTACAGGTGTGACAAGCTGGTGGCATGAAAGGTTGTTAGAATTACCTTCACAGGCTCCGTGTAAATTAATACCCTGGCACAAAAGTATACCGCTTAGTGAACGTTTACAGTTTTCACCACTAAGAAATACATTTTTGTCGCTGTCACTATAGCATGAATGTGTGTATGGTAATTTCCATGCTGACTTAACATATCCTTTACCTAATTGTTCATACTGGCCAGTAGGTATGTATTCAAGGCACTTTTTAAATCGGAAAGTTGTTATCGGAATTGTGATAATCCTGTGTATTATCCATTCAATGACAGGACTTTCTGACATTGTCAATGGTAATCTCTCAAGTTTTTCGATGCTCAGGATTGTATAGTCTGCTCCTTTCTGTGCCAAGCTGATTTGTTTATCAGTAAGGTTAAAATGGAAAACAATGACGTTGTGTTGATTAAACGCCACGGCACATAGCCTGAACGAAGATTTTGCAGCGTCCAGCCTAATTGTACAATAGAACGTAATTGCGACTGGCCATGCTGTAACATTAGCAAGTCTCTGTCTATTATATCAAAGGCAGAGGATACAATATTGTCCAACGAATACATTCTGGAGGACAGAGTCATTAACCCATTGTCCACTACAGAAAGTGATTTTTCCAAATTATCACAATCAATTTCTCGTATTTTTTCTGCTGTTTCAATTTGTGTGACTTTCCAAGCCTCGTTGTATGCAGCATAGATGCTGGCCGCTATGAAACGCTTTTGACGCTGTTTGCGTGGTCCCATAATAAAATTGCGCAAATCAGCACCCTCTTTAAGTAAAGACAAGTGTTGCTTAATTTCAGCCAGTGTGGATGATCCTAGCCATTCGAGGCAGAGTTTCCCTACACTGTATGTTGTTACTATCCCTTTATGTTGTCTCTGGGAGTATCTAGGGTCTTGTCTGGTCATTTTTAACCCCTGTGTTTTATTCAGGAATCTATTTTGACTGTTGTTTGTGTCAGTAGGCCAGATTAACCACTTTTTCCAATCAGGATGTGTTCTGTTTAAATGTAAAATTTTAGTTACGTCTATCTCAATATCTGTTGTTGCATTTTCAGGTATTGGTTTTGGAATAGACAGTTTGTTTAGGTCTTTGATCTTAGCTAGGCCAAGACAGGATGTTTGATGAATTGTGTCATTTAAAAACATCATTTGTTCTGGTATCATGCAGGTTCTGAATAATGCTTCTACGCCTTGTACCTGCCAATCTTTCATACCCCAAATGGTTTTTGTTTCAATGTTATTTTTCCAATAATCAAAACCAAATGTCATCATTTTTTCATAAAATGCTTCTGAATATATCAATTTAGTGTTTGTCAGCATTGTTTTCATTCCTGTTTTATCTAACAGTTTGTAATAAAACGTTTCTGCATCACTGGTGTTAAACCCTGAGAAGTACTTGAATTTCTCAAAGAATGTTTTAGAACTGCATTTAGGTGGTGTAGCACAATGTTCCCATTGGTAATACTTAAAAACATTTCTAGGCTGTGCAGATTTATGCAAATAATGATCGCCATAATGTGTAAAACAGAACATCTGTTCATAACTAGACGAACCTTGTAAATAATCATGATCTGTGAATCTAGCTGACATTACTAAATCAGACATCATGTTATTAATACTGTCAAAGTCCCAATCATCAGAAAATGTACTAGGTTTTACAAAGTCACTTAAGGAAACCTTGAGTTGATGAGGATACTTTAGGATCTCGACTGGACCATAGATCTCATAGTCAGTTTTCTCCCATAGTACCCCACCGGGTATCGGAATGGCTGTGACATTCACTGTTGACAGTTCTCTTTTCTTCACGTGGGATGATCTGTGTGGTTTGAGGACTAAGTTGATGTTCTGACTTGCTGTGTCCATTGTACTATATTTCCCCTCAATGAATTTTCCCAAACAAAGTACCATGATGAGCCAAAGCAGGAGAAAAAATATACCTAGACCGAACCAGAACTCTAACCATGGAGAAATTAGGTAAATTTCCTTTAGTTGATGAAAGAGTTCCGTTGCTTTTTCTGTAAAAGTCTTTTTTATTTCTGGCATCACTTCGGGGTTGCTTTGATCCTCGTAAAAGTTGTCGAAGTTGATGAAATAACCAGAGGCAGTTCTGTCAATTGTTGGGATTGTTCTTTCAATCTGTCTTTCGGTAGCACATTCAGATGCCACATCATTGTAGACTGGTGTTTCTTGACGAACTGTTTCAATCTGTGTCTCAAGAGGCACGAGTTCCATGGCATTATTGCATAGTCCTTCTCTGTGCACTGCAGGCTGATCGAATGTGATTAGTCTTTCAGTTTGAACCTCTTGGATTGTTGCAAATTTGGGTATTCTGTTGTTTCTTGGGAGTCCACTGGGCCTACTGTTGATTATAGGCCACATGCTTGTGGTTTTACCAGGTCGATTGATACAACTCTGTTCTCCTTTTTACCAGCAAGGGGCGGTAGTACTACTGATCTTGTTCCGGTGACTGCCAAGACAGGTACTGTTTTTCTGTAAGAAGACCCAAATTCCTTCTTCACCGCTATTTTTTCTCTGACTAGATCCCCAATCTTTGGAATCCAGACACGCCTTGCTGGGGCTGTTGCTTGTGGTGCCTCGTCAGTGGTAGCTGGCTGTTGCTTTAACTTTATGTTGCTTAAGGATTTTCTTGTTTCATTCAAGTCCTGTAAAACAGCCAAACGATCTTTGATGTCAATGTCTGTTTTCTTATCTTGTACCACTGATACCTGACTATCTAGGTCCTGAACTCTCATTCTAGTTCCGAACAATAGTTCGTATGGGCTGAAACCTTTTAGAGAATTTCTTGGCAAATTATTAAGACTGATCTGGACACTTATTAAATGTTTGACCCACCCAGCACCCGAACCTAATACCTTCACTGTTATAGATCGCTTTATGTCCTGGTTTTTCTTTCTACCACACTGTTCCCTTCGGGGTTTGACGGACAAGAATACCGCAACCCAACTCCCATGCTGGCCATTGCCTCCTTATAAGCTCGAGAGCTGAAAACAGGACCCTGGTCAGAATGGAACATGGCAATTGCGTATGTGCCGATAAAGACTCGCAGATCTTTTATAACCGTTCTGGCGTCAGCCGAGCGCTGGGGCCACATTTTTTAAGTGTGTTTAGCCTTAATGATTAATAGGACGCAGGATGGGATGTAGACAGCGTTACACTGGTTGTGATTGGTAGCCGGTAGCATAGTTCACTACTGCGATCCCTGTTGCAGTTTTCACAGTTGTTTGCATATATTTGGTGTTGCACACTCATTCCCGGCCACCAGTATACTGATTGTAATTCAGTCAAGGATTCCTTGATCATTCTGTGCCTAGGACCCAAACCCATGTGTGCGTCTGCTATTAAAAGTATTCTCCTGTTTATGTTTGGAATTACCCTATCCCCCACTCCAGGGATTCGAGCAAAAGGAACGGAGTTTGCATCGATTATGTATGCATAATTGAGTGGATAGTTCACGGGTAGTGCTGCACAGTCGCCTTTTACGGTCGTTTTTACTGCCAGCATGGCTTCCCCGTCTACGTATTTTTCTGCACGCTTTTTTGTGGCTACGGAAGCCGGTTTAGTTGCTTCCGATGTGGCTGTGTTAGCCAATGAATTCCCTGTAATGTGAACGCCATCACGTTGAAGACTCTGTGCGTGTATCACGTGAGTCTTTTGTAGTTCTTTCTGAAAAAGAGCTACCTGTTTCCAGAGCAATTTATGCTTTATTGTGCACCTGTGTCATCTTTGTAATCGTTTTCAATCCAGCTCTGCAGTTTATTATTGTAAGAGTTGACGCAAAAATGAGAATCGCACACGATTAGTGTCGGGAATTCACGTTCTGCATTTTCGAGCGCCATCTTTAAAGATCTGATTTCAGCTCTCTGAGCCGAACAATTTCTAACTGATTCAGTTTTTGTTATTTTCGGTCCGAATTTACCGCACAGCCAACGACCTTTAACAATCGCACAGGCTGCATCGTAGGATTTGCTCTCTACGTTGAAATGCTGTACAAATCTATCTGTATAGATTATACAGGCGTACTGTGGGAGAGGCAGAAGTTCGATTGGCAGAGGATATTCTTCTTCATATTCTAAATCATTCAGTTCTTCGAATTGCGGGGCGAAATAGTATTTCACATCTTCCGCTCCTAGAGAATCTACATACTGTATCCATTTCGGATCCAGTGACACTGTAGGCAGGTTTACTGGGCTGAATAGCGCTTCGAAGGCGGATTCCGCTGTGAGGATATTAATCCTTTTACCATGTGCTAGTTCTCGTTCATTTGCTATTGCAGTTTGCACTGCTTTCACAGTATTTTCTGTGTGACTGAATGTTTTTTCCGCTTGTGTGTACAAGTGAGATTTAATTGAAATTGGTACCTTTTCTCCCTCATTAGAGGTCAGGTACGTGAATCCGCATCTTCCTGGGATGACTCGGATTACAAGATTGCGTGTGCTGTCACGTGTATCTAATTTTGTTTTTGCTAACATGTCTGTTTGCAGTGATCTCAAAATTTCTGTGTGTTTTTGAGTCCAATTGATTTGTTTAAAATCAGGTTTAATTAGTTCGTAGAGAGGTTTAACCCTCTCTGCGTAATTTAGAATGTAAGTTCTTCCGAAATTCAGACAGCCTAGAATCGATTGTAAATTCTTCAGCGTTTTTGGAGCTTGGAGTACAGCGCACTTCTCTAAGAAGTTGTCCGCTAGGCTTTTTCCTTCACTTGATAATTCGTATCCTAAAAATATTACTGTCAGATGGGCAATTCGGGACTTTTTAAAGTTGAATTTTTAACCCTCTGCTGCGAACCCAAGTATTATGGTGGTCACTCTTTTCAAGAGTGTATCCAAGTCGTCGTCTGTGAGATAGATATCATCTACGTAAGATAATGCCTCATCATCATATATTTGTAGTAACTCTGTTACTCTAGCTGAGAATAGTCCTGGGCTGTTCTTGAACCCCTGTGGGAGCCTACAGAAATTTTTCTGAGACCCCATTACTGAGAAAGCGGTCAAGTATCTGCTTTCTGGTGCAATGTTTTGACAAAAGAAACCATTAGATATGTCTAATGTCATTTTATGTTTTTTCCTAAGTATGTTGTTCATTAGTGCAGCACTATGCGAATTTTGTACTGCAAAAGTTTTGCAACATGCATTAAGGTGTCTGTAGTCCAAAACTAGACGATATGAATTGTCTGGTTTGGAGACAGGAAACAAAGGATTGTTCATTTGAGAGGTGCATGTTTCAATCACCCCCTGGTATTCAAGTTGATCTAAGATCTCCCTGACTTGTTTTTTACCTTCTTGCTTAATGGGACAATGCCTTTGGGCAGTCGGTTCACTTTTTAACTGGATTTTGTGGGGAGGAGAGTCCTTATCCCATCCTACATGATTTTTATATAATGCTGGTGCCTGGGCTACTGCCCATTTCCTTGCATAAGTATATTTTTGGGGAATCGGAATGTGATTCGAGAAGGCAGGCATAATCATTTCTTCGCCACGAGGGGACTCCCTGACAAACTCTGGGGGCCAATCTTTTTCAGCTAACAGAATATCATAGCCTTTTGAGAGTTTATCCCAAAATAGACCCCTTATTTTCCTAGTCTTATCACCCTCTATACGCAGTGTTATTTCGTATATCTTATGGGGCTCGCTAAGTCTGGTGTCGGCAGTTTCAACCTGAATGTATTCATTCGTGTCCACTGTCTCCAGATGACTCATCAAGATCTTGCGGGCTATAGTGATTTCTGCTGGACTGTCTAAAATTTCTTTGCCCATTCCACGTTTTTTAACTCTTTCCTCAGTATTCTCGGCAGGTTTGATTACTCTAATACTGGCTACCTTCTTTTTCGGAAATTGAGATTTTTTACTCTGAGCAGGTTCCTTATCTTTGGACTTGGTGTGCTCTCCTGGGTCTGACCGTCCTCTTCTTTCCGATTTCTGCGAAAAGATCGAGAGGGACGTATATCAATACTTCGATATCTATCAGGCTTCTTCAAATTATCCCTATTTCTAAGGTTGTATCTTTTCTCAGAGGGCTCCCTCTGGGGAGACTGGTGTTCTCGAGTCGGAGTTCTTTCCTCTCCGTCGAGGAGATCTTCCTCTGGACTGGAAAACTTTTTCCTTGGGAGTGGATTGTTTATTTCCATCCCAGCTCTTTTTAGGAGTGTTTGAATTATTTTTAATAAATAATTTTTCAGGATTTTCGAGCAGTTGGGGCTTTACTGGTTTCCCACCCAAGCTGTCTCTACCTAATTCTTCATAGAATTTCTCTATGATTCTGGCAAGCTCAATTGGTTGATCTGTTATATCTGTTTCCTTCAACTTCTGGCGGATCGCCACAGATGCTGCTTCTCCTTTTATGTTGGCTAATAATATAGCCGAGACCTGCTTGAAGTCTTTCAGTAATTTCATGCCAAGAGTTAAAGCAGTTTCTGGACCGTATTCATCTGGTATTACCGCCATAGACGGAACACCATGTGTTTTTGTGTAAATGGCAGCAAAGACTGTACCCCAAGTGTCACAGTCCTCCATGTCTGGTGAAAATTCCCATCGGAAGGCAGATGGTCAAGATTCTGTGTTTCTCAACAGGGGTAGTATTCGGAAATACTGCCTCTATTTGAGTGATTTTCTGCGCTAACCAGAAAGGAATTTGTTCCAGTTTTACGGGTGTTTTACCAAGACATGACTGTATGTTCTGTGGTGTAATTTTATTAGTGTTCCCCTGATGAGGGGTCAGCTGTGGTACATTAACAGCTGGTTGGACCGTTGCAGTCCGCATTACATATTGGACTAATTGCCTATGTATTTTTATAAGTGTTTTTAGCTGTACTAACAGCTCTTCTTTTGACATTTTTTCAATGTCCGGATGTGGTGTGTACCTGGCTAGAACCGGCCACGTTGTTCCTGGTCTACCTAGTGGACCGAGCCTGGTAATATGATCATTATGTTTTAGGGCGCCTTTAAACCAAAGTAAATGTTCTTGGTATTTAATGGGATTTCAGTCTCTTCGAAAGGAGCGTACTCTTCCGGTGGATCCTCTACTGTATGTTGTAGTGTTTGCCGCTGGAAATTTTATCCATGAATAGAATACCTCTGTCTGCCGATATTCGTGCGCCTCTATCACGAAGACGACTGTGCCACCTTAAATGTGCCGGGATAATTATTGCACCCGGTTCAGTAGTCCCGTCGGGACCCAGCTGAGTCGCATTTACTGCGGCATCTGTTCCGTTGTTTAACACTGACATTTTATAAATGCAGGTTTTGCAGAGTAGGTCTCCAAGGAGACAAAGATTATGTGCACAATATCTTGGAACACTGTATCCTTCAACGTTGAATAAACCAGAGCTTTACATAGGAATCTCTTCCTACTGAGTTCGGGCGGATTTTAACCTTTCACCCACTCCAGACGTCTATTGGAGTATTTACGGGAGAAAGGGGTCTGTGTGAAAAATGCACGACTGAGTTACTCTAACGTCTTGCGTTAGTTTATCGCCTTACCAAACGTTTGGGCGCCATGTAGTGTAGTTCCTATTTTCCCAATAGGCCCTGCGCATTGGAATAACATAAACAGTAGTATCGACGTAGAAGTGTGGATCTTCCAGGCCTCTACTGACTATGCTAAACTTAATTGGGTTTGTTACCAACTAGCTCAGAGGTCACTGGAAACTTTTTTGACTGAATAGGAAGTGATCAGCTTCCCTGGCACAGCCAAGAAGGGATTCAGTTTTCCAACAACCGTGCAAAATGACAACTTTGATCCTCAGATAAGAGTCAATCTCTAGAGTCGTGTGAACAATAGACAGTTATTTTACTCAGTCAGTTGTTGTGCAGATTACGTTCACAATATGTAGAGAATAGAGAGACGGGCGTTTTCATTAAAGGATAACATTTATTGAACAGTCTTTCTTCTCATACAAGAGAAATGAATTGCCACAATTGCAAGACTTGTTATTATAAAAAGTACGTACAGTAAGAGGAGTATTGCGAAATAATACTGTAAAAGCATTGATATGGTTTCTTAGCCATACAATGGTTTAAAATGAATAAAACATATACACATTCATATATACATTAGGCTAAAATACTCAACTGGTGCTTCTAACTACGCCTAACCCAGTGTACCTGACCTAAGCCTAATACTTGGGAGGGGAGTAAGTAAGTAGCTTTAAGTTAAGTTGGTTTTGCCAAGGTTTGCTTCAAGAATTCTCTCTAAGGGTTTAGTCAACACCATACCTCTGGAATAGAATGATGGAGGTCTGGTATCTCCTTCAGGGAACTCGATATCCCAGTCACTCGCAAGAGTGGGCTGGAAACGCCAGAGCTGGATTTCTCTGCAGGAGAAAAGACAGCGTCTCTCTCAGCGCGTCGAGGAGGAGGAGGGGCAGCGTCCGCGGGCAGCTTGCATCTGCTGGGCTCTTGCAGGGGGACGGCTGTTCAGCTCCTAAGTTCACCACACCATCGTTCGCTCATTAGCAGCGATAGCAGTAGTGATAGCAGCGATGGTATCATCAGCATGACAGCAGCAACTTCAGCGTTTGCTTAAGGCAATTATGGTAATATTTATACCTGAAAGGTGCCTTGTTTGACGTAAGTTTTTGGACATAAGACGTCAAAAAAGATGTCACTAGGAAGTGATTGTCTATCAGTGCTCATTAGAGTTCTATTACTAATCAAAACATAGCAAGCGGGGCTTTCCCAGGTTGCTGAGTTTTTATCTTGTTGAAGAACTCGGAGTGTTAATCTAGGAATCTTAGATAGTAACTTCTGTTATATCATTGCACTAATTAGCTGCAAAGGAAGTGGCAGAGGAAGCGATTCTGAAATGTGGCTCTGTTTGTGTGAGGCCAGAGACGAGTTTCTGAATATTGCATTTGATCGGTTATGCCAATATAGGGAATACATGGATTTATAGTCGTATAGGGGCATAAGGTCACAGTATCGATCAGGGTCCTAGATTAGAACCGACACCGGGTCCTGGCTGGAGCCGCGCTGCGCACCTACGACAAGGGTGTGAACATACAAATCCCAGTGTGTACCCCCCCCCGGTACCGGACGGCGGCAGTGTGAAAGAATTGTGTGCCTGGGGCAAAGAGGACATTCGTGTGAAATACCCTTGGCCGTTGCTGGAGGTGTGGGGTGCCCCCGCCGAGACGATCTGCGGATGCTCTGAAGGCAGCCTCCCCGGAGTGATCCTCGGCCATGACCAGAGGAGGGAGTGGGCCCGCCAAGCAAGGACCCATTGACAAGATAACAGGACCGAGTGGGGGGCCCCCGCCGAGACGATCTGCGGATGCTTTGAGGGCAGCGGCCCCGGAGTGATCCTCGGCCATGACCAGAGGAGGGAGTGGGCCCGCCAAGCAAGGACCCATTGACAAGTTTACGGGACCGAGTGGGGGGCCCGCATTGCCAGGTGGCCAGGGATCGGGACCGGACAATGCGCGCTCATGGCGGCGATAACCCAGTCCAGGGACATGCTGGATGCCAAGATTGGGGCAGTTGGGGCGGACGTGACCCTGCTGAGCCAGGACCTGTGAAACGCGGTGGCACGAAATCACAGAGGCTGAATCCAGGATGTCGGTGGTGGAGGATGATGTTGGGACCCTGAAGCAGAAAATGGCGGCGATGGAAAATATTCAAAAGGGCCTAGCGCTTCGTGTGGAGGATGCCGAAGGGCGGGCGCGTAGAAACAATCTTCGCTTTGTGGGTTTTCCGGAGGGTTGTGAGAAGGGCAATATGGAACAGTTCTTGTCCCAGTGGTTGGAGAGTTGGCTCCCCCCGGATGTCCTATCCAGCTGTTTCGTGATTGAACGTGCCCAAAGGGCCCTGACGCAGAAGCCGCCAGTGGGTGAGCGGCCCAGACCTGTGATTGCTAGAATCCTAAACTTTCATGACAGAGACACTATTTTGCGGGAAGCGAGGGCCAAAGAATCCCTTCTCTTCGAAAACCAGAAGATCATGATCTTGCCCGACTACACCAGAATTGTACAACAACAGCGGCACTCCTTTATTGCCGCCAAGGCAAAACTACGAGGCCTGAAGATTCAATACTCCTTGCTCTACCCAACCCGCCTACGGGTTGTCTTCCAATCACGAACTCACTTCTTTGATACACCGGAGGACGTTTTCAGATGGACTGATGAAACGGTGAGAGTCAGGCCACATGCTCAACTGGGTTTGGACCCGGGCCACTCGAGAGATCCATCCCAGGACCGGGGGGACCAGAATGCCCAAGGCAAAAGAAACAGGAGGTCTAGATCTCGGAAACGCTCTACTTCTCGCAGTGGAACTCAATCTGCTGCACCTACTGACTCTGATCATTCTGGAAAGGGCCGCTGAGAGACTGCGGGGAACTGTGTCTTTCTACAGATGCCATAAGCTCCAGATGGGAGGAGCTGTACAGCTGTGTTCTACTGTGCTGATGACTGAACGCTGAGTATATTGCCACAGCTAGTTTGTTATTATGACATTGTGTGGGGTTGTGGGAAGGGGTTCAGGGTGCTCCTTTATAGGGGCTACTTGCCTCCTACGTGAGTGGGAGTTGATTAAGGGGGTTCTTTTGTTCAGTGGGTAATTCGGATCCATTGGTATGGTTGGCCTTG
Organism: Lissotriton vulgaris; assembly: GCF_964263255.1. NCBI lineage: Eukaryota > Metazoa > Chordata > Amphibia > Caudata > Salamandridae > Lissotriton > Lissotriton vulgaris. The sequence continues at coordinate 279,838,901 of NC_141691.1, forward strand.
GGCGCTCTGTTTTGGGCCCGAGGTTGCCCATGCCGTGACAGATACTTCAGTGTTCTATGAGGTATTGGTGTGGGGGGCGAGGAACGGGGGATGGGGAGTTGAGGGATTCGTTTGGGGGGCAGGTGGGGGGGTGGGGTTTGAGTTGGTTGGTGGGGGGTACACGCGACATTTGGTGCCTTGTTCTGTGATGTGCTGTGCGCCTGGGCCTGGGGCGGGGCGTTCTTGTGTTGGATCCCGTGGGACTATGGCTGAAGCATCCACCCCGGGGCTCCCCAGGGAGTTACTACGTATACTGAGTTGGAATGTTAGAGGGATGCTGGATAAAATCAAGAGGGGGGCAATATTGCAGTGGGGTAAGAGGGAAGCGGCGGATGTCTTGTTGTTACAAGAGACTCACATGATGGGGACGAAAGTACTTAGCCTGCAAAGGTATGGATACCAACAAGTCTTTCATGCTGGGTTTTCCTGGGGCTCCAGGGGCGTTGCCATCCTGATGCATCGGAGGCTGGCTTACATGCATGAGAGACAGTGGATGGACCCCCAGGGTCGATATGTGTTTGTTATGGGGATGGTGGGCACGGAATCAATTGTGTTTGGCAGTATTTATGCTCCCCCCCTTGCAGTGGTCCCTGGCTGAGCGTTTGTTTGCAGTATGGGCTGAAATTCCGGATTCCCTAGCAGTACTAGGTGGTGATTGGAATGACGTGATGGATATGCATGAGGACCGTCAGAGGATGCAGGGGACGCTTGCTGTTGCCGCCCCTACTCGGCTACGTGCCATGGTGGAGGGGCTGGGCTGGGCGGATGTTTGGCGACATATGCATGCCAGGGCCCGTGAGTATACATATGTCTCTGCTGTCCATGGTTCCTTCTCCCGGCTGGATTATGTATTTGTGCCTTGTGGATTCCTGAATAGAGTGCGGGAGGCTAATATCCTACCTAGGGGACTTTCTGACCACTCCCCTGTGGCCGTGGTGGTTGACCTACAAAGGACGAGGCAGCCATTCCGGTGGAGGATGTCTTCATGCCACCTTCAGCAAGCTGACTATGTGCAACACATGCGTGGTGCGATTGCTAACTACTGGTGAGAAAATCTGGTGGAAGGCACAGATCTAACGATCGTCTGGGAAGCCACAAAACCTACTTTGTGGGAAATTGATATTGCGTGGTGTGCGGCGGCCCGTCGCAGGCATCGGGAAGCTATAGTGGCGGCAGCGGCTCGGGTGGAGGCTCTGGAGCGACGGTGTCAGGAGGAGGGGGACGCAGTGGCGGTGCGGCTGCTTCTGCAGGTGCAGCAGTCCAATGCTTCGGTGTTACTGGATGAGGCTCGGCTGGCGTGGTTGGCCACACGGAGTAGGGTTTATCAATGGGGGGACAAGTCCTGTACTATGCTCCACAGGCTGTGCCAGCGTACCCTGCAGCCAATTGCCCTGCCTGGTCTTACAGATGGGGACGGTGTCACCGTTACAGACCCAGCGGTACTGGCAGCTCGCTTCGCCAGTTATTATGCGGAGCAGTATGCGCCGCAGGATTGCCTTTCGGCTGAGCCGATTGACAAATTTATCGCTGACCTGCCCCCGAGGGCAGTCTGCACTGAGACACGAGCGGCGTTGGACCTTCCCTTCACGGCGGAAGAACTGGGTGATGCACAGGGACAGCTCAACACAGGGAAGGCACCCGGGCCGAGCGGCTTCCCGTGTGAATTCTATAAGAAATTCCATCTCCAATTGGGGTCCCATTACCGGGCCGCGCTAGAGGCAGCGCGAGAAGTGGGTAGGCTGCCAGATGACTGGCGCCATGCTGAGGTAGTGGTGTTTCAGAAACCGGGTAGGCCCCCTGATCGTCCCGACTTGTACCGCCCTATATCATTGCTCAACATCGAGGCTAAACTGTTGGCTAAGGCGTTGGCGAACCGTCTCCTCCCGTATGTAGCCGATCTGGTCCACCCGGATCAGGCGGGCTTTATGCCATGCAGAGCCACGCGACACAATATTCGCCTGGCGCAGACAGCCGTAGATGGGATGAGGGCCACGGGAGAGCGGGCGGCCCTGCTTTTGGCGGATATAGACAGGGCCTTCGACTCGGTGAGTTGGACCTATTTGTTCGCACTCCTGCCTCATCTTAATTTAGGCCCGGTGTTTATCTCCTATGTCAAACTTCTATATACTGACATCACGGCGTCCGTGCATATCTCCGAAGCGATCTCTGAGAGGTTTACCATGGGCCGAGGAACCCGTCAGGGTTGCCCGCTGTCCCCATATTAATTTGCGTTGATCATGTCGCCTCTCGCCTCTGGGGTGCGAATTGATGCACAGCTCCGGGGTATTGTATGTGATGGGGGCCTTACTGATAGAATCGCCTTCTATGTGGACGACGTCCTCTTTTTCCTCACTGACCTAAATAGATCGGGACCCCGAGTGTTGGAGATAATGCGCATCTTTGGTGACGTTTCAGGCCTCTACCTTAACCTGCGTAAGTCCACCCTGTGGGTGCTGGGTGATGGGGCGGGCGCGGGCTCATGGGCGCCAGCCTTGCGAGTGGCGGCCAGGGGCATATTGTATCTTGGAGTGTTCTTGTCCGAGTCCACAACGATCTCGTGGGAGCGTAACGTGCTACCGGTGTGGGAGAGGGTCCAAACGGACGTTAAGACCTGGTCTCGAATGCCCCTTACCATCTATGGCAGGTCGGCGATCTTTAAAATGGTCGCCCTTCCGCGCCTCCTCTATCAATTGCAGAACCATCCGCACCCAATCTCACCCCTATGGTTCCGGCAGGTTAATTCCGTCTTGGGCATCTTCTTGTGGGCTGGGGGTGATGCTGGAGTGGCGCTACGCACGTGCTTTATATCCACGTATTGTGGTGGCCTAGCTACATCGGACGTCCTCTCATATTACCAGGCATCTCATCTGTTGGTCTTAAATGAATGGTGGTATGGGGATGGAGGGAACCCAGCGTATGCTCTGGAGCGCTCGCTGATGGGGAATAACACATTACATACCATCCTGTACTCGGCCGGGCTCAGGAGGCGGCTGTCGTCTGCCACGCAAGTGGTCTTTGCAGTTTGGAGGCAAGCACTGCGTCGTATGGGTTGGTGGGGAAGGTTGACGGCGGAGACCCCATTGTGGCGGAATGGACGACTCCCCGCGCTGGCCTCGCTGACGGGGTTTGGCGGATGGGTCTCTATAGGGATTTCCTTGCTTGGAGACGTTATGTCCGGTGTGACTCTTAAGTCGTTCCAGGACCTGCGGGACGAGTTCCACATGCCTAAAACTCAATTCTTCAGATATCTACAATTTCGTCACGCATTGGCGCCTAGCCTAATTGGGTTGGAGTCGCTGCTGGAGTTCAGTCCTGTGGAAGCGAAGGTTTTCATGGGTGATCTTGGGGATAAAAAGGTGTCCTGCATCTGTTAGACGCTGGTCACTCACTGTTCCTCCTCCCTGCTCCCACTGAAGGATGCCTGGGAAAAGGATGTAGGGCCCCTGGATGAAGATGACTGGAGGGAGGCACTAGAGTACTCAAGTGGGGCTGCTATTGCGGTACGACTCCAACTAATCCAATTTAAATATTTGCACAAGGCCTACTATACACGGGAGAGGCTGTTGAAAGCGGGCCTGATTGGGTCCCCGGAGTGCCTGCGTTGTAGAGCTGAGATAGGTTCCCTGATACATACTGTGTGGTTGTGTGCTGGCTTGACTAGGTTCTGGAAAGGTGTTTGGAGTTGTTTGTCGGAAGTGCTGGGCTGGAATCTCCCCCGCACTCATCGTCTGGGTCTCCTTCATGTGTTAGAGGGGGTAGGTGGAAAAATTTACAAACGTCATCTTTTGCTGTTGGGCCTAGTGGTGGCCAAGCGTGACTTGGCACGAGCGTGGAAGAATGAGCGAGCCCCCCCCCCTGAGTGCGTGGAAGGCTGGACTGGATTATTTTATGGGGTTGGAGCGCCCAGTGTTCGAGGCCAGAGGTTGCCCCCGGAAACATGACAAAATCTGGAAACGGTGGGCAGATTACAGAGGTTTGACTCTAGATCCCCCAGCAGAACCTGATGACGATCTGGATTTGGGTGATGGACGCCAGGCCTAGAGTGGCGCATGGCGCTGGGCATACAGATAGCACTTACAGGAGGCTTGATATGATCGCATGTACAGGGCTAGGGAGGGATAAGGGGTGGGTAGTGGGGTTATTGGGTGGCTGTGGGAGGTGGGGGGTTAGGGCAAAATTTTTCTTTTATTGTTTGGGCTACATTGATATATATGTGTTGATAATTTGCAGTGACCTCCTGATTGTGGAGACCTGTATACATGCTTTTACCTGATCAATCAATAACATTTGTTGTGAAAAAATATACCTGCTGCAAATAACGCATACCATGCAAATCACATATCTGTTTTTATGTGGATAGCTGAGTAGATTACTGCTTTTGTCACAGGTAGCCTTTTGTTACTGTAGTTCATAAGATACAACCCTAATATGAAACAGTGACTGTTACCAGTTGTCCTCAAAGAGATGCATTGAAATTGTACAGGCGACCCCTGACCCTCCTGGTAGGTCGCTCCCCCTCCACGCAGCTCCGAGTGCTCCTGCTGCCGCTGGTAAGTGTCCTTTGTCCTTTTTGCTTCTGTGCCACTGTCTCCCCTCTTGTGCCTCACTTTCTGCCCTCTGTTCCATCTGTTTTTCCTTAGTTTTTTGTGTCTTTTTGCCCTCTGTTCCACCCGTTTTGCCTCCTTTTTTGTGCCTTTCTGCCCTCCGTTCCACCCGATTTTCCCTCTTTTTTTGTGCCTTTCTGCCCTCTGTTCCATCCATTTTTCCTTTGTTTTTTGTGCCTTTCTGCCCTCCGTTCCACCCTTTTTTCCTTCGTTTTTTGTGCCTTTCTGCCCTCTGGTCCACCCATGTTTCCCTCGTTTTTGTGCATGTCTGTCCTCTGTTCCACCCATTTTCCCCTCGTTTTTTGTGCCTTCTGCCCTCTGTTTGCAAGGTAATACGACAACTGAATTTCTTTTCAATTTAAATGAACATTTCATTAATAACAACAAAAAAAACATTTGCTACTTTGCCTGATTAACTAAATTCAAAGTATAGACAATTTCTTTCACAGCGAGTAAAACTTTTCCGTTTACCCATCACACACTACGAATAAAACCTCTTCTGCTTACTCTTCACTCAAGCATCAAATAACCTGTTACTCCTACAGACTTACCCTTTCTAGGTGATATAAGACCAAAGTTTCACCAGTGTACTCTTCTGCTATCAATTGCTCTCACTATTACACCAGAAAAAATAATCCCTACTAATGCCTCAAGTTTTACCTAACTTAACGCACTTACTTCATCAGGCCAGTAACCTCACTGCAGTGTGGCTTCCATTTACCATCCGCTATTCAGTATCCCTGGAGAATTCCAAAACAACATGTAGCAATACAAGCGGGTTTTGATTAATACATAAATCAATATAAAATCAACTAACTACCTATCTTAACTAAACCCTGACCATCCTCTGCTGCCAAAGAAATACTGATGGCGCAGGATTACAAGCTCAGTTTACCATACTCGCCTGGGCCTATAAACATTCACACTTTAAACCGGTAATCAAACTTTTCTTTCTGCCTATCAGAATTGTATTCACCTTTAGAACTTATACCTGTACAACGTGACTTACCAAATCCTTTTCACTTGCACTCTAAGTCCTAAATCTATTGGATCAAAGGAGTTAGAATAATAGGTGGAGAATTACATTTACCTTTATGGAAATAACTTCAGTCTTAGGTAAGTTTAAACACTTTATCCATGCAATATGTTGTGAGTCAGGTACCCTAACAATGAGAAAATAACTATCAAAGCATAAATCTTGCAGGACTTTAAGAAAAATACCTTTAGACAATATGTGTTCCCAGGTATCAGATCGGATACCGGGACATGAGTGTGTGTGAGAATAGTGAGTCAGGTATTTAGTGTATTCACAGTAAACTTGCCAAAGACACTACACAGTATGCAAAATGCAGAATGTGGCAGTTCCTCCTTTCTTTCTAGCCCCACCTGTGAACCGATAATAGTGTGGTAGAAGTGGAAATAGTTGTTTAGTCACTACGCCAGAGTTTATGGTACATCATTAAGTGTGGATGGAAATATGTCATTGTTCCATTGCCTAGGTTCACAAGGACAAGAGGTTTTTGAACATTTAGCTGACCTGACCAATGATGAAACTAATGGGTTGAATGATAAAAGATAAGTCTAGAAGACTGAGGTCTTCATGCTAGTACCCTCCCCCTCTGCATGGCACAACACCTGGAAGCCCACCGCCCTCGGCAGCCCCTCACACTCACATGGATCACGCCCATAACCTCGGCATTTTACTTGACTCCTCCCTCTCCATGACCCAACAGGTCTATACCGTTGCCTCCATCTGCTTCAACACCCTCTGCATTCTCCGAAAGACCTTCAAATGGATCCCCCTGAATCAAGGAAGTCCGTCAACCACGCACTCATAACCAGCAGACTTGACTACAGAAACACCCTCTACGCCGGGATGAACAAGTCTCTGTTCCGCAAACTCCAGACCATACAGAACACCACAGCCAGACTCGTCCTCGGCATCCCTCGACACAAGCGCATCACTCAACACCTGCAAAACCTCCACTGGCTTCCCATAGAAAAAATGATCACCTTCAAGATACTCACCCATGCCTACAAATACCTTCTCAACACCAGACCCCAATACCTCAACAAGAGAATCTCCGTCCAAGCACCCAAGCGAAACCTCAGATCTACCAAGCATTTTCAGGAAGACACTCAAGACCTGCCTCTTTTACTGAACAGAGCTGCTTACCCTCCCCCCCAGCACCTTGAGACCCTAAAGTGCGAGTAGTGTGCTTACAATTCCCTTGATTGATTAATCGTTGAGGAAACTAGCCTCAACCTGTAGGTTTGGAGCAACAGCTGATGAGAGATTTTGAGATCAATTCAAGCTGGGTTGTATTCTAGAGAAAGCTAGGGAGACCATGTGGTTAAAAGACAGCTGCTCATTAAGTGAAGTATTGACAAAGGCAAATGTGACTGAGCACTCACAAGCGTGCCTGGATGTGATTAAAAGAAACACACAGGGTGAGGAAAAGAAAGATGACATAAAATGGTGTGGGAACAACTTTGAGAGGTGCCTCTAGTGCTAAACAAGAGGTGAAAGGTGTGAAAGGAATAAAGGAATTCCATGGTAAATGTTTCAGGTGTGGAAAGGTGGGTCAACTGGTCAATTAAAAGGAGTGCCCAGGGTGGAAGGCATAGTGTAAGACATGTGGGAGGAAAGATCATTTTACGTCTTGTTGCAAAACTACGAAAGGTATGAAGGAAGTAAGAAATGTGTTGTGTGATTGTGATATGGAAAGTGTTGAGTTTGTAATGCTATTAAAGGAATACACAGGTGATGGTCTATACACGATGGTAAAAATAAATTAATGTCCAGTCAATATGTTGTTTGACTCTGGTACAAAAATATCTTTGATACCAACAGCATTTTTTTAAGAGAATCTGAAAACAGTAGTGAGCTTAAGAGAGGCTGATTTTAAACTGTAAGGGGACAGAGGATGGCCAATAAAGTTGGTATGTTACTTTTTGAGTACCATTGAATTACAAAGTATGGTTTATCCTGAAAAAAATTACTCTCACTTAGAAGAGATTCTTTGATTATTTGGTTTCATCAGAAGAACTTAGAAGTGTACCTAGATCAGAATGACAATTATTTTTTAAAATAAAAGGAAAGGAAACTGTGGTTGTCAGAGTGGATGAGGATTCATGTATGAAATTAAATGTTGAGCCATAATTGTCAGAGAATTTACAGAAAGATTTAGAGTTAAACATATAAAATTGAGAACGCGGTCTGTACCCAATGAATTCAAAGTAAAAAGAGTACCTATCATGGTAAATAATAATGTAGAAAGAGAGTCTGAAAGACTTCAGAGTGAAGAATACATCCAAGAGGTGGCCACCAGTTATGATGGCAAGAAAACTGAGTGGTAATGTGAGGTTATGTATAGCCCTGAGAGAACTCAATAAGACAGTAGTGGTAGCTCACTAACCTCTACCAAAATACCAGAAATGATGTGTAGTCTACATGGTGTGAGGATCTGCTCCTTTCTGGGTTTGACATGTGCATACCATAAGATTGTCTTGCATTGATTGCACCAAGATCTCACTGCATTCATAACTTTGTTTGGAACACTTAAGTGTCTTTGCATGCCTTTGGCTTGATTTCAGTGGCAGCTGTGTTTCAGCGAGCCATGGAGCATGTGTTGAGGGGTGTCAAGGGGGTAAGCATATATCAAGATGATGTGGTAGTACATGGCAAGACACAGAATGAGCATGAAAAAATTTGCAGGACGTGTTGAGGAGAATCAGTGTGAGCGGCTGAAAATTAAAACGTGAAAAGGGCAAGTTCAGTTTTACTGAGATTCCTCTTATAGGATATGTGATTAAAGTCTAGGCAATTTGACCCAAAGAGGATCCCATAAAAGCAATTGTGGAGATGCCAAACCCTTCCAATCAGTAGGAACTTGTGAAATTGTTGGGGACAGCTGAGTATTATAGTAAGTTTGTCCCTAACTTTGCAATTGAGTTTTGGTAAAATGAGGAAGCTATTAAAAAAGGAATGGAGATTACTTGATCTGAAGCACGTGATGAAGAGTTTCAAAGAGTAAAATTGAATTTGAGAGAGACATCTAATCTGTGCAGTTTTGTACCAGTAGCCAAAATCATCTTAAGAACTGATGCCAGTGCCATGGGGCTCTGTTGTTAGAACTGGTTGGGTAAATATGTGTTGTTCATCTCAAGAGGTTTACATAGAGTTTAGGTCAATTACTCTGTAATTCAAAAGCAGGCAATAGCATTTTATTGGGTGGCTAGACAATTTAGGAAGTTTGTGTGGGGTAGTCTATAAATTTGTGATAAACTAACTAACAGTGAATAACATCATGGGAAACTGCGTGTCTCAAAAAGCGCAATCCAATGATTTATTGTTCATAATGAGCACTATTTGATTTCATTTTGTTTAAATACATTAACGTACCCGTTTTCAAGTGGCTCTAGTTATAGCAACTTTATGTGAATCTGTCTCAGATGGAGGATACTTAAGCAAGATGGCGGCTATTGTAAACGCCAGCTAACCGAACACGGAAGGACTGTGCAGGAGAATACGAATATATGCGGGATTATGCTTTGAAACCGGTAAACTATAACCAAATAGAGGTTAGGACTGGGTAAACTTACACCCTAGATACTGAATTTTTGGGTTTTTCTTTGATAGATTCTGTAATTACGATTCTCTAAAGGACGTTGAAATATTGATAAGCGGGGGTGGAACACTTGAAAAGTAAAATGATTTTACCATCGTAATACCCAAATGAGGGTCTTTGTTTGAGTTTAGATAACTCAGACTGTATATATTCTGTTAACTGGGACTCTAGATAGATCGCTCTTGAGTAATGTAATACACTAATGACTTTTTAATTAATGCAAGCTGAAGTATGCTTGTATGCGCTAGGTTGCGGATTTACTTTCGAGATTTAGTTGTTAACAAATCAGGACTTATTTACAATGCGGTTCTTTTTTGGTTAACTTACGCAACTTATATTTATCTCAATTGCGTACTTGAAACCAGAGTACAAACGAGAATATATTCATGGTGCGGTTTAGTGGAGTTATCGTTAGCACGTTACAATTATATCGAGTGCATATATTCAGGAGGTTGTGTGTAAGTAATATAAAGTAAAGCTCTAAACAACTAGAGAGGCTTAGTAAAACATATTTACATTTATATTATTTCAGACTCGAGAGTGATTACGAAATCTCTACAGTCTTTATTATTTTTTGATAAATAAGGACGGCTTTACATTAAATAATTGTAAGTAGCATACGTAATTTTCTTTATTCTTATACTGGATGTGAACTGTGGGGTCAGAGCTAAGAGCTCCCTTATATCATTCCAGACACTGTTATTATTTCATGAAATTAACCCTGAGAAGAAACAAATAGAGAAGAAAAGCTACTGAACCTAGGTAACTTATACTCATGTGAACTGTTTATTTGGCTAAATACCTGAACATTTTGTTGAACCCTTTACACAGACACCGGGAGTCACATTAAAGTTACTTTTTGATCTATTGTCACAAATTTTGGGATCTATGTCTTTTCTTTCACTTAGGTGGTGATTAACTTAAAAGTATAATTAATTTTCTGATAAACTATAACAGTTTATCGTAGTTGGTATGTTATACCATGTTTTTTATTGTTTTGGCTTGCAGCTCTGAGGAAGTTGTTTAGGCATAAGATTGATGCCCAACGAAACACGTGTTGGCTGCAGAGTCTGTCTTGAACTGAAAAATTTGGGATCTTGAAATAAAATAAGGATCAACGCACTACAAGACTTTGGTGTCTGACTGGCTATTGGACTTCAGATGGACTTGTATTGTTTAATTTCAATTGAATGAACTCTGAAATTATTATGAATGCTAAATTGATTGCTCGGCAAGAACCTTTGGTATGATTTAATTTAAAAGTTTCATTGTATGCTGCGTATATACCGGCGTATATGAAACATTTTTGATGCTGTTTGCGAGGTCCCAGTATGAAATCTCGCAAGTCAACATCTTCTTTAAGTAAAGTTAAGTGTTTCTTAATTTCGGGAAGTGTGGATCTCTGTAGCCAGTCGAGGCATAGTTTTCCTACACTGTATGTTGTAATTATCCCTGGATGTTGTCTCTGGGAAAATCTTGGGTCTGGCCTGTTCTGTTTGAACCCCTGTATTTTGTTCAGGAATCTATCATGACAGTTATTTGTGTCTGTGGGCCATATCAACCATTTGTTCCCATCAGGAAGTGTTCTGTTTGGTTTTAAAATATAGGCCACGTCTAACCCTTCAACTGTAGATGTGTTTCTATCAGGCATTGGCTTTGGTATAGACAGGTTGTTTAAATCTTTTATCTTGGCTAAACCAAGACAGGTTGTTTGCTGAATTTTGTCATTCAGGAATATTATTTGTTCTGGGATCATGCAGGCTCTGAACAACGCTTCTAAACCTTGTACCTGCCAATCCTTTGTACCCCAGATGGTTTTTGTCTCAATGTTGTTTTTCCAAACTTCAAAACCAAATGTAGACATTTTTTCATAACATTTTTCAGAATAAATCAGTTTAGGGTTTGTTAACATGTTTTTCACTCCTGTCCTATTTAACATTTTAAAATAGAATGTTTCAGGATTTACATTTACATTTACATTTAATGATGCCCAAAGTGGTTGAAACAGTACATTTCCTCATAATTCGACGAACCCTGTAAATAATCATGTGCTGTAATCTTTGCTGACATTTCTGAATCTGACATCTTATTATTAATATTTTCAAAGTCCCAGTCATCAGAGAAACTACTAGGTGATACAAATTCACTGAAAGAAATCTTAAATTGGTGTGGATATTTCAAGAGCTCAACTGGGCCATAAATTTCATAGTCAGTTTAGTCCCATGCTATACCACCAGGTATAGGGATGGCTGTGATGTTCACTAATGACAGTTCTCTTTTTTCGATGTGTGATGATCTGTGTGGTTTCAGGACCAAGTTAATGTTCTGGCTTGCTGCGTCCATTGTACCATATTTTCCATCAATAAATCTACCCAAACTTAAAACCAAGATGAGCCAAAAGTATGCCTAACACAATCCATAATTTAATCCATTGTGAGTTTATATATGTTTCTCTGAGTTGATGAAAGAGTTCTGTGAATTTTTCTTTGAATGTTTTTGTTGCTGGCTTGTCTCCATGTTCACTTGGATCACCTGAAAAGTCATCAAAGTTGATAAAGTAGCCAGATGCAGTTCTGTCAATTGGTGGGTTTGCTTCCGGATTACCATTGATCTTTGCATTTTCTTTTGTTATATTTGTATAGTCCGAGGCTACATCGTTGTAGACTGGTGTTTCTTGTTGAACTGTTGCAATTTGGGTTTCAAGAGGCACAAGTTCCATGGCTTTGTTGCATAGTCCTTTTTTAATTACTGCAGGTTTGTCAAATGTGATTAATTTCTCAGTTTGAACCTCTTGGATTGTAGCAAGATTTGGTCTTCTGCTATTTCTTGGGAGTCCACTGGGCCTACTACTTATTATTGGCCACATGATTGTGGTTTCACCTGGTCGATTGAGACAACTCGGTTCTCCTTTTTACTAGCAAGGGGCGGTAGTACAACTGAACTTGTTCCGCTGACAGCTAAGACAGGTACTGGTTTTCTGTAAGAAGGCCCAAATTCCTTCTTCAACGCGATCTTTTCTCTGACCAGATCCCCAATCTTTGGAATCCAGACAGGTCTTGCTGGGACAGGTGGTTTTTCTTCAGTGGTAGTTGGCTTTAGCTTTTCGTTACTCAGACTTTTTCTTGTTTCATTTAGGTCCTGTAAAACAGCCAAACGATCTTTGATATCCCAGGCTTTTTGTTGCACCACTGAAGTCTGACAATCCAAGTCCTGAATGATCATTCTGGTACCAAATAAAACTTCATACGGATTGATACATCCTAGAGAATTTCTTGGCATATTATTAAGACTACGTTGGACACTTATTAGATGTTTGACTCACCCATCACCCGAACCTAATACCCTCACTGTTATAGATTGCTTTATGTCCCGTTTTTTTCTCTTCAATACTGCATTTCCCTCGGGATGGAATAGACTAGAATACCGCAATGCAATGCCCATGCTGGCCATGGCCTCCTTGTAAGCCAGAGAGCTAAACGCAGGACCCTGGTCAGAATGTAGCATGCCAATTGCGTATGTGCCGATAATGTTTCGCAAATCTGTTATAACAATTCTGACGTCAGCCGAGCGCTGGGGGTCTCATCTAAATGAATCTTGAAAATTTTTTATGGGACTGCATTTTTCCGTCTGGATGTCTGCTCATAGATAGCCTGATGCTGTCTAATAATGGTGTCTGGGCTGGTGCCTGGTTCGGTTCACAACTGTGATCTCTGTTGCAGTCCTGACAATTCATTGCAAATTTGTAATTTTCTATGCTCATCCCCAGCCACCAGTATTGTAATTGTAATTCTATTAGAGATTTCATGATCTCTTGGTGCCTCAGACCCAATCTCATGTGTGCTTCTTGTATCAAGAAGACTCTCCGGTTCGTTTTTGGAATTACTCTATCCCCCACTCCAGGGATCTGATCAAACGGAACGGAGTTCGCATCAATTATGTATGTTTTGCAGAGTGGATAGTTTAGAGGTAACGCCGCATAATTGCCTTCCAGTGAGGCTTTTACAGCAAGCAGCGTTTCGCCATCTATTTGCTTTTCGAATTTTTTTTGTAGCTACGGAAGCCGAGAGATCAGCTGCTGCTGTGGCTCTGTCAGCCAATGAATTCCATGCAACATGAACGCCATCACGTTGAAGACTCTGCGTATGTATCACGTGAGTCTTTTGTAGTTCTTTCTGCAAAAGAACTACTTGTTCCCATAGTTTTTTATGCTTTATTGTGGCATCTGTCTCATCTTTGTAACCGTTTTTTATCCAGGTCTGCATGGAATTATTGTAAGATCTGACACAGTAATATGAATCGCACACTATAAGTGTCGGGAATTCACGATCGGCATTTTCAAGCGCCATCTTTAGAGATCTTATTTCAGCTCGCTGAGCTGTACAGTTTCTGAGTGATTCAGTTTTAGTGACCATCGGTCTGAATTTACCTAAGCGCCAGCGACCTTTAACAATCGCGCATGCTGCATTGTAAATTTGTGTTTTCACAACATAGTGTTGTGCAAATCTGTCCGTGTAGATTACACAGGTGTACTGTTCGAGGGGCAGAGTTTCGATCGGCAGAGGACATTCATTTTCATATTCCAGATATTCTAGTTTTTTCATTTTTGGATCTAATGCGTGTGTCACGTCTTCTGTTGTAAGAGAAGTTTCCCATTTTATCCATTTTGGATCTAGAGCTTTAGCATTAGGATTGACAGGTATTGTTATCGCATCAAGGGCTGATACAGCTGTTAAAACAGATATCCCTTTTCCCTGGGCTAGGGCTCTTTCTTTTGCTACAGAAGTTTGAACCGCAGTTAGAACTTTTTCAGTTGAACTGAATTTCATTTCAGCTTGCATGTACAAATGTGAATTGTAAGCTATTGGTACCGTTTCTCCCTCATTAGAGGTCAGGTATGTGAATCCGCATCTTCCTGGGATGACTCGGATTACAAGGTTGCATTCATTTGCGCGTGTTTGCAGTTTTGTTTTAGTTAACATATCTGTCTGTAATGACCTTAAAATTTCTGTGTGTTTTTGAGTATAATTAATTGGTTTAAAATCAGGATTTATTAGTTCGTAGAAAGGTTTAACCCTCTCTGCATAATATAGAATGTATGTTCTTCCGAAATTCAGGAAACCTAGTAATGATTGTAAGTTCTTCAGCGTTTTTGCAGCTTGGAGTACTGCACACTTCTCTAAGAAATTGTCTGCTAGGCTTTTGCCTTCACTTGATAATTCATATCCTAAAAATAGGACAGTTAGATGTGCAATTTGATTTTTAAAAGTCAAATTTTTACCCTTCAGATGTGAACCCAAGTATGATGGTGTTCACTCTTTTCAAGTGAGTCTCCAGGTCGTCGTCTATAACATAGATGTCATTGACATAGGATAATGCCTCATCATCATACATTTGCAGTAACTCTGTTACCCTGGCTGAAAATAATCCTGGGCTGTTCTAGAATCCCTGTGGGAGACGACAAAATTGTTTATGGGTCCCCATACTGGAGAAAGCGGTCAAATATCTGCTTTCAGGTGCTATGTTTTGACAGAAGAAACCATTTGAAATATCTAATTTTGTTTTATATTTTTTGCGCACAATGTTATTCATTAGTGCTGCACTGTGTGAGTTTTGTACTGCAAAAGTTTTACAGCAGGAGTTTAGATGTCTGTAGTCCAAAACTAGACAATATGAATCGACTGGCTTGGAGACAGGAAACAAAGGATTCTTCATTTGTTAGGTGCATGTTTCAATCACCCCTTGATATTCAAGTTGATCTAAAATTTATTTTACTTGTTTTTTAGCTTCTTGCTTAACAGGATACTGCCTCTGTGCAGTAGGTTGATTTTTAACTGGATTTTATGGTGAGGAGAATCCTCATCCCATCCTACATGATTTTTATATAATGCAGGGGCTTGGGCCACTGCCCATTTTCTAGCAAGTGTGTATTTGTTATGAATTGAAATGTGATTTGAGAAGGCAGGCATAATATTTCTTCACCATGTGGGCACTCCCTGACAAACTCTGGTGGCCAGTCTTTCTCTGCTAGAAGGATATCATAGCCTTTAGATAGATTCTCCCAAAAGAGACCTCTTATTTTCCTAGTTTTATCTCCCTCTATACGTAATGTTATTTCATATAGTTTATGGGGCACGCTCACTTGGGTGTCTGCTGTTTCCACTTGAATGTATTCATTCGTGTCCACTGTCTCCAGAAGATTCTTCAGGATCTTGTGAGCTATGCTCACTTCTGCTGTGCTGTCTAGCATTGTCTGGGCCCACTCTCCGTTTTTCAGTTGTGTCCTCAGAATTCTCGGCATGTTTTATTTGGTACACAGTCAAAATATCGAGTAGGAAATATCGACCTACCATAATATCGAGTCTGAAATATCGAAGGTGCATAATATCGAAGGCAAGAATATCGTAGGACAGAATATCGACCCAAGGTAAGTAATATCGAAATACTTAATATCGATGTAAGTAATATCGAAGTTAGTAATATCGATAGCATATATATCGATGTTACTAATTTCGATGACACTAATATCGATATTTGTATTATTGTATAGTTTTTTATTATGTATGTGTTATATGTTTAATTTAAGTATTTAAAATAATTACTATTGTATGTGTATAAATTTGATATAATAATAAATAAATTTATAAGTAAATTTTATGTTTTTGTACCGGAGCGGGTTGTGGGTTTATAGGGGAATAGGGTGGGAAGTAATTTAATGATGCTAAATTGATTAGTAATTAGTAGGATTTATTAATAAATTATAATTAATTGGTAATTATGTGAAAATAATAGGAAAATAATTTTAATTCATTTAGTAATTGATATATATGTTCTGTAGCGGGTTGTGGGTTTAAAGGGGAATAGGGTGGGAAGTAATTTAATTATGGTAAGTTGATTAATAATTAGTAGGATTAATTAATTAATTATAATTATTTGCTAATTAATATTGATTAATTGGGAAAAAAATTAATTGATTAATTGATATATATTTTCTGTAGTGGGATGTGGGTTTATAGGGGAATGGGGTGGGGAGTAATTTAATAATAATTAATTAATTAATATATGTTTTTAAAAATTTATATTTAATTTATTGGGAAATAATTAATATTAATTAGTTAATTAATTATTATAATTTTGTACATATTTAAAATTATTAATTAATTGGTAATTAAATAATATTAATTAGTTACATTAATTAGAGTAATTTATTTATATATAATTTTTAGTTACTGTTAATTAATTAATTGGGGAAAAATAATATTAATTATTAAATTATATTAATTACAGCTAATGTGCTAATATATTTACTTTATTTGTTATTGTTCATTAATAATTAATTGCTAATTAAATAATATTAATTAAGTTTGGGTAAAGGAGTATTTTTAGGGTTCAGGGTCAGTTTTGGGTTTTTGGGTAAAGGGGTATTTTTTGGGTTCAGGCTCAGTTTTCAGTTCTTGGGTAAAGGGGTATTTTTTGGGTTCAGGGTCAGTTTTCAGTTTTTGGGTACAGGGGTATTTTTAGTGTTCAGGGTCAGTTTTCAGTTTTTGGGTAAAGGGGTATTTTTAGTGTTCAGGGTCAGTTTTCAGTTCTTGGGTAAAGGGGTATTTTTAGGGTTCAGGGTCAGTTTTCAGTTCTTGGGTAAAGGGGTATTTTTAGGGTTCAGGGTCAGTTTTCAGTTTTTGGGTAAAGGGGTATTTTGAGGGTTTAGGGTCAGTTTTCAGTTTTTGGGTAAAGGGTTATTTTTAGGGTTCAGGGTCAGTTTTCAGTTTTTGGGTAAAGGGGTATTTTTAGGGTTCAGGGTCCGTTTTCAGTTCTTGGGTAAAGGGGTAATTTTTGGGTTCAGGGTCAGTTTTCAGTTTTTGGGTAAAGGGGTATTTTTTGGGTTCAGGGTCAGTTTTCAGTTTCTGGGTAAAGGGGTATTTTTAGGGTTCAGGGTCAGTTTTTAGTTCTTGGGTAAAGGGGTATTTTTTGGGTTCAGGGTCAGTTTTCAGTTTTTGGGTAAAGGGGTATTTTTAGGGTTCAGGGTCAGTTTCAGTTCTTGGGTAAAGGGGTGTTTTTTGAGTTCAGGGTCAGTTTTCCCTACTGTTGCACTCTCTGGAGTAGGAATAGAAATGTTTACCCTTACGCTATCCAACGTTTTATTTAATTAATTGTAAAAATATCAAATGTTCATTTTATTTTTTATATTACTTACATTATATTTATGTTACTCTTTTATGTTTGTAAAAGTGTTAGTAAATTAGAATATATTCCATTAATTTATAAATTCGAAAAATAATTATTAATACTTATTGTTCAGTGCATATATATTACATATTTACTGTATATATTTAATTAATGTATTCTTAATATATATGTATTATTTATTACTTTTAAACATTATTAGATACTTTTAAATATGTTTATTTTATTTATTAGTCTTATAGACTTAATTTTACATTTATATATTTAAAAAAAAGAAACGATATTTTTAACATCTATATTTTTTACATCGATATTTTTTGTTCGATATTTTTGTACTTACCATGTTGTAGATAGGATGTCGATATTTTTGCCCTCGATATTGTTGACTCGATATTCTTGTAGGTCGATATTTCTGTAGTCGAAATTCTGTCAGTGATTCATTTTATTTTAAAACTGGCTACCTTCTCTCTGGGAAATTGGAATTTTTTACTTTGATGAGCAGGTTCTCTGTCTTTGGACTTGACGTGCTCTTCTTTATGTTCTGACTGTCCTCTTCTTTCTGATTTCTTTGATGAAGTCTGAAAAGGTTGAGAGGAACGTGTATCAATATCTTGATATCTATCAGGTTTTCTCAAATTGTCCCTATTTCTAATGTTGTATCTTTGGGGAGACTTGCCCCCCCCCCTTCTGGAGATCTATTTCTCCGTTGGGGAGACCTTCCTCTGGACTGAAATTGTTTTTCTCTGGGAGTGGTTTGTTTGTTACCCTCCCACTTCTTCTTTTGAGAATTGAGATTATTTTTAATAAAAGTTTTTTCAGGATTTTCAATTAGTGTATTTAGTCGGTAGGTTGTACCGTCAATTGTTAATTGAACTAAATCCCTATATGCTCTTGTTAATTCTTTTATTTTAACTAAGAGTTCTGTACTTGACATATTTTCAATGTCAGGATGTGGTGTGTAGCTGGCTAGAACCGGGCATGTGGCTCCTGGTCTACCTAGTGGACCGAGCCTGGTAATGTGATTTTGATGTTTTTAGGGTGCCATTAAACAAGAGCAGGTGCTCTTGGTATGTCACAGCATGTGCTGCTGGAAAATTTATCCACTAATAGAATACCTCTGTCTGCCGAAATTCATGTACCTCTACCACAAATATGTCCGTACCACCTCTTGATGTTACTCCATTTTCTATAATTTTTATAGTTATGGTTTTTCTTATATTGACCGGTATGAGTATTGCATCATGGTCGTCTTCATTAATCCCTGTAAGGTCTGCACCCGGTTGATTCGCATTTACTGCGGCTGCACCGGTTTCGTTGTTGTCGCCGTGATTTGACATTGTTTAATGAACGTTTCTTGCAGAGCAAGTTTTGAGGAAACAAAGATTAGGTGCGCAATATTTTGGAACACTGTATCCTTCAACTTTGACTATACCATAAACGAATACATAGGATTCTCATCCTACTAAGTTCCGGCGGATATTTAACCTTTCACCCACTCCAGACGTCTATTGGAGTTTTTACGGGGAAAAGGGGTCTGTGTGAAAAAGCACGACTGAGTTACTCTAGTTTCTTGCGTTAGATTATCGCGTTACCAAACGTTGGGCGCCATGTAGTGTAGGTCCTATTTTCCCAATAGGCTCTGCGCATTGGAATAACATAAACGATAGTTTAGACGTAGGACTAAGGTCGACTAGATCTCTATTGAATATGCTAGACTTAATTTAGGTTTACCAGCTAGCTCAGAGGTCACTAGAAACTTTCTCAAATGAACAGGGAGGAGAACTTCCCTGATTAGACAAGAAGGGATTCAGCTTCTGACAACCGCATAAACATGACAACTTTTCTCCCCCAGAATAACGAGTATATCTCCAGAGTCGTGTGAAAACAATAGATAGCTATTTCACTCAGTCAATCGTGCATACTTAGTTTCACCAGAGTGCAGAGAAATAGAGAGATGGGCGTTTTCAATAAAAGGTGTTATTTATTGAGCAGTCTTCTTTCTCATGCAAGAGAAATTAATTGCCACAATTGCAATACTTGTTATAAAGTAAGGTGCATACAGTAAAAGGAGTATTATGAAATAATACTGTAAAAGCATTGATATGGTTTCTGAGCCATATGATACTTAAAAGGTATAAAATATATACAATTACATACAATGATAAAAGTTTGACTAAACGTACTCAACTGGTGCAACCCCGATGTACCTATCCTAAGCCTAGTACGTGGGAAGAAGTCTATGAGCTGCAGTTTAGGTTAAGTTAGTTTTTGCCAAGAATCTGACTCAAGAATTCTCTAAGGATCTAATCAGCTCCGTACCTTGGTTTTAGAATGGAGGAGGTCTTGGATCTCGCTCTCAGGACTCGATCTCCCAGTAACTCGCAAGGGTGACTGGAAACACTGGATTTTCTCAGCAGGAGAAAAATACAGCGTCTTTCTCAGTGCGTCAAATGGGAGGGACGGCTTCCTTCGGCACTCGCATCAGCTGGGCTTTGGATAAGTAGATACAACTGTGTGTTGCATAAGGAAAACGTGTGTTTGACGTAAGGTTGGACATAAGACGTCAATAAAAGATGTCACTAAGAAATGGCCATTCTTTCAGTGCTCGCAGGAGTTCTAGGACAAATCAAAACAAAAGCATGGGGAATTCCCAGGTTGCTGGAGGTTTGGTTTGTTGAAAGAACTCGTTGTACTTTCTAGGAGTCTAAGGAAGTAGCCTTTCCGTATTTGGTTTGCGTTGGCTATTACTAAATATGGATTTCATTCTGATGCCTTTATAAGGGTATGATTTGTTATAACCACACAAGGGCATAAATCGGGATTATGTTATTAGGGTCCTTGATATGATCACAGCAAGGCTACAAGTGACATCCAAGGCTATAGAGACATTCTTGTGGAAGAGAGGCATAACACATTAAAGAAAATCTTTATATCACCCAGAGGCCTATGGAATGATTAAGTGCTTTAAAAGTTGTTAAAGATAGCATCCAACACTCTTTGGTCACCAAGTTAAATTGGGTGAAACAGCCAAAAAATAGGGTGAATATGTACGGAGTTACACCACACATTCTCTTCAACCAGTGTTATTCCTTTCTTTTTGTTCAGGAAAAGGTCTCCAAACCATTAAGTAGGACCCTCGTGGATGAATAGGATAAAAGCACTAGGTAGTAAAGAACAGAGGGGAGGTTGTAAAACAAACAAACAAAGGGGTGCATTGGAGATTGGATGAACAAAAGAGTCCAAGGAGAGTGGGTTTGAGTGAGAAGTTTAGTCAGCCCACAAAAATCATAAAATTATTCACTAATGCTGTCAAAACCAATGATCATCGCATTTGGAATTTGGGAAGAATAGCAGTGTGGGAAGAATGCAAGAATAGTGACAGGGTCACTAGCACAACAGAGAAAGAATCTTAAGAGCATGGGGAAAAGGTACAAGGGTGGTAAATAAACCAATTCCACTTAATTAGTATGTGTAACTAACAGTGTGTTTGTGTGAACATGGTGCACTCTTAAAAGCTGCAAGATGTATATGTGCATTCTTGCATTCGTCAGTGCTGTAACTTGTATATATGTTAAAGTTCGTTTTGATAATTTAGTTATTGTATTCGGAGAGACTTATGTGGTATTCTAGGCATACACCTGCAGCTTGATGGCTCAGCAAGCAGCATCTTTATTCAGTTCTGGAACAGCTTGGGGTTGCTACATGACTAGAATGTGTAGGTTTTTTAATGCTGGGGAGTTGTTATACATTTAAAAGGAGCTGATCATTGCTAATGGATAAGGCTTGCATTATCTGGCACTTATTAAACCCTCTTTGATAAATCTAAAGTGTGGAGTCCAACTTTTACACTTAGCTAGCCAACTTCACTGCTGCGAGGCAGCTGACATTCCTGTGCCTCACCTTGCCTTGTGTAGGACATGCCCATCTAATCAGGCTATGAACTCTACACTGTTTAGATAACTCTGTTGCCCTTTTTGACAATCACACAATCTTCATCATATTAGCCTCTTGAGTCATCATATTCTTCTTCAGGTAGCCAAGTCTTCTACTTCAGGCCTCCACTGCCACTTATCACAAGGCAACAATAAACATGGTTCTGAATGAGGGGAGGAATCAGATCAGGGGGAAGGGCCTGTGGACATCCAACAAAATACAACATCTTTAGATTGACATCACGCAATGAAAGCAGGTAAAGTCTACCAGGGCTTCTTCTAGCTAGATGGCATTCTTTCACAATACACAGAACAGTTCCTACTCTTTATTCATGCATGCCAATGTTGTCACATATTTATTGTCTCTATTTGGAACTATCATGTGTTCCTAAATGTTACTGTATTCATGCATTGCCATTGAACCTGGACCTATTAAATGATGACAATGGAAATGTTTACGTTCGAGAAAACAGTTTTAATGAATTTGACAAAATTGGGGGCAGACAAAGATATGCCAACCATAATCTAGAATATAATGGCATAATTATAATATCATAATAAAACCAGCAGTTAAAGGTGCTGCTGTTGGAATCCAGGATAGACACAACTATGAAGAACACATCATGCGTCAAATACTGAACTTGGAAGATACCATTAGACCTCACGAGAGAAAGATCAGAAGTTATCCATAGAATTCTGACCAATGGCAAAGATGCGGAATGGATGTTCAAGAAAGAATGTTCATATGTGTAGAATACAATGCAAGACCCCCAGTGATATATATCCCTCTTAATTTCACAAAGACAACATACACCATCTTTGGGGATGAATTATATTAGGGTGAATTCTATTTTGCAATGCATGGGCAAATACGTGGACCTGTTCTCAAAACATTCATTGAGATAGTTCCCTACGTTAAGAACACCATAGATAACATTAATCACATTGAAGAACAAGAATACAATGAGCAGAAATAGATTTTGATCATGATGAAATTCAAGAGCTTATGTACTAAATTACTACAGGAGGAAGGTCTGGAGGTTTTAGAATGGTATTTGGAAACAAGATCAAGACCTTATCCAGTCCTCAAATCCTTAAACATAGTGAAATGCAAAATTATGCTTCAGCAAAAACCATTTTAAATTCAATCAGGAATTCTACATCCAAAAACCTTAAAGCCAGTATCTTCATGTAGAGAAGATATTTTGTAGCTATATTAATAATTTTCAAGGCAGCATAGAGGAACTTAACAATTTTGTGTAATCTAATATGTTGAAATTAAACAGAGACTAGACCGAGGTTGTTATTTTAGGCAGACACAAGCATCTCTGGGGTCTCCAACATTGTCCCAGGAAATGGGTCTTCTTCCCCAAACTAAAAGAACAGTAGTCCAGGCACTTGTCACCTCTCGCCTGGACTACGGTAACATTCTTTACCTGGGTGAAAGTCAGGAGGTACTGAAGAAGCTCCAGGTGGTCTAGAATTCCGCAGCCCGCCTCCTATGTCACGTCCCAAGCAAAATATCCATCTCTCCTTTCCTTCAGGACCTGCATTGGCTCCGCATTGACAACCGTATCAAATTTAAGACCCTGTGCTACGTCTTTAAAATCAAACAAGGGACCGCTCCGGTCTATCTTCAGGAGCTTATCCATCCATATGTCCCTTTCCGGACAGTTTTATACTAACTGGAGTGGGTGGCCGCTCCTTCTCATGTCTCGGACCCAGACTATGGAATTCCCTCCCTAGTTCTATGAAACACGAATCTTCTTACCCCAAGTTTCGCTGAGATCTTAAGACCTGGCTTTTCTCTCAGTGATTAGCCCTCTGTTTACTCAGTCTGCAGTAGTGGACATGCCTGTCCGGGAAACCCTGTCAAGGGTAGCTGTGCGCAATATAAATTTAATTTGATAATAATAGCAATAATAATAATGGTTGAACGCAAGCTTGGCTGATACCAAAACCTCAAATAATGACAGTCACAATCAAATCATGCTCCTGGATTTGACAAAGAGACATGATGAAGGAAGGTTTTGCAAAACTCTTTACAGCAAGCATACTGACAAAAAAGTTCTCCACTATTAATTTTTCTGCCTGAGAAACTTTCAAGATACCATGCAGTATAGTACATTTCCTCGAGGAAGATGATATGGTACAAAAAAGAATAATATTTTAAGAATACTTATAACTTACTGTAGAAACACTTAATGAGAAATTATTTATATAAACACTCTTAAACTGTCCCTTAATAGAGAGGGTCTGGTACAAACCTATAGACAGTTTATAGGAACCAAGACAACAAAACATCAATGGCAAACAAGTCTGTATCACAAAGTTTAACAAAATAAATGAATTCAAATCTACTGGATGCCGCTCTTGGCATATTATTACCAGTTAGGAACTGAACTTGTAAAAACAACTATTTGCTGTGAAAATGAACGGAAACTTTATGGGATACATTATGCAGTCAAATATGTTCAAAACTGGTTAATAGATATTGTTGCGTCCATGCTAGGTTTCCAGTCTACCATTGTGGTAATTGTGTAGCTTCTTACCACACTAATAACGTATAACAAAACCAAGATCGTTTATCAGGAAAATATCTCCAAAAACAAAAATTAATGATCACAAAACACAAATCTTGCAGTAGGTGTAAGACCCAGAATGCCCCATCAGTATACCTTTTTTCAAAACAATTACAGTCAGTTTAAGTGGAGCTTCCGAAAACATTACAAAGAAAAGGAACTATAGGAATACACTTTACGGTATTATGAAATAAGAATGATTATGAAGCTTTATATAAAGAATGGACTGAGTGATTGATCCACATTATGTATATGATGTAAGTCATGTTTACCATTAAGAGGAACTGTGGCAGTTCAAGTTAAAGGTCATATCACTCACAAATTTGCTAATTGCATTTAACAATAGTTTTTCGGACATACCGTGAAAGCAGAAAGAGATATCCCAAAAGAAATAAAGTCACACATTGAAGACACTTGCAGAAAGTCACAAAGAAAGAAGGGCTGGGAGAAAACGTCAGCTCTGCTGAAGGAGTTCGCAGAGTTTTTCCAACTCTGCTTGGAGTGCGGAGTTCCGGTTTTCTTCGCACGTAGATCGCCAAAATTAAGCTGGTGAACTTTAGTGAGAATTTGCAACCCCTACTGTGATTTTCAAACGCTGGAACAACTCCCGGTGGGATTCATCAACTCAGAAGCTGCCACTCGCATTGAAAAAACTGCTGCTATGTAGAAAATGTACTGGAGTGGCAGCAAAGAAGCAGTGCCCTCTGGTGAGATGTGTGGTGCCATTCGCGCTGATTTTACACAGTGTAACAAACTCCCAGTGCTAACAATCAGCAAGAGCAGCGCACTGTGCCAAAAGTCTGCTGCTCAAAGAACTCCACAGAATTTCTCAGAGTTTTTTAGGTAATTATGAAGTGAATCTCCACGCGTTCCACCCACAGCATGGCAACTTTAATCCCCATGAGGCATAAGAAACCAAAACTGGCACTATGAAGTTATGCTGTCTTGTATGAAAACTGAACTATGTTAAATCCATCCAACTGCAGCAGGCAAAAGAAACACAACATCCCAGCAAACTGCAAAAATACAGACTCCTCTTTCTTTCTCCATTTTTCGTCAACACTGGTTTCCTGATGGTGCGATGATCCCGCATGATCAGGAACGCAGCTAGGACTGTCATATGAGCTATAAATGGACACCCAGTCAAGCCTGGCTAATGCAACAATATTATTATGAGGCATGCTGTGATTCTCAGTAAGTCTCCTTATTTCAAGGCCCATGGTTACTGATTAAATTCGAGGATGTGTAAACGCATAGCATTCAAGTAATGGTTTCCCCTCTGCTCTAAAGGTCTCTATTGAGAAAGAAAAGCAGCATCAGGTGCTATCATTAAGGTGACTGCCACACGCATGGGATGTGCTAAATAGAGTTAACATAGACTCACAAATATGCATTTTATTTGTTCCCTCACTTTCTTTTCCACTTCTTTTTTGCAGTGCCATTTATAGGAATATTGCTGATTGGTATGTATAGTTAGTCATATATATTGATAGTAAGAGGGGATGTACTAGGGTTTTGGTACTGTCACTGTTCTTTCTACTAACATTGCCTGGACAGAGAAGCACCACAGTGTCTCTGAGGAAGCCCTCAAGGATTTATAGCTCTAACCTAGGAGGTCAAAACTCAAAGGCAAACATCTTGAGGAGCAAAATTACCAAGTTTGTGTCATAGATTCTATCATATAATACTAGAACCTATGTGTCCAATCACTTGCAACCGACATTGTTTGCCCTCTCCTGGGACTATATTAAGTGTGATAGCTGCATCGAAAGGTTGAGCATGAAACCGATGTCATGATTAATTTGACTATTGCAAGGAACTTTATATTGAGATCAATGAAGGCATTCAAGTAATAAATGTCAATATGTTTACTGTTGAAATGTTTATGTTAACGTCTGCCTGAAATGTTGCTTAATTGTATTTGAGTCCCTCCCTCATGAGCCTAACAATCAACCTTCCTTTTACATTGTTATACATAGAAGGCCACCTGAATTGAAGCCAATACCTTCAACCAATTTCATCATGTCTTTGACACAATAAGATATATGAGTTATCTATTTATTTACTTAGTTGCAGTTGCATACAGGTGTTCTAGACCCAATTGGAGACAGAGGGCTTTACAATGAAACAGTTACGCTATAGCTTGATATGGGGAAAATTCCTCTGCCCAGTTTTATACAATATACGACTTAACATTTTTGGAATATATATAAAAATAAAATAGTGATGAAGGACATGATTTATTGATTACAGTAAAAATTATATAGGACACGACAATGGATGCATAAAGCATGAATTACAGACTGCCACTTTTTTTGCTTGTGGACAATGACACCTATACACAACGTTAGGGGGTGATGAAATGCGGCAACAGCAGACGTGTTGCTATGTTTTTTACTTCTTTTAAAGGAAGGCTTTAGTGTTGTCTTTTTAAATAATGACATTTCATGAAGGAGGGAAGAAAGGTTGTGGAGCCAAGTGAAGAATGTTTTGATAGTATACAAATTAAGGCAAAACAAACATTAAGCAGTTTTAAAAATGGTATCGATATACACAGACTATTTATAAAAAACGATATCTGTTGTTACCTTACATATATGAAACAAAGCTAAACATACTTTACACATATCTTTAGATAAATAAGTATTTCTTAAAAAGAAATAGAGCAGCAACCTTACATTAAATATGTGTGCATCTAATGGAGCATATATTCAATTTGCAAATAGTCATATACCAAAGTACATAGTGGAGATCTATTAGTAGTGCAGCAGTATACTATTAAACATCGGAACATATATTCTAGCATATATCCAATGTGCGCATAGACTATATACAAAAATGCAATCCATAGTGCCAATAAAGAACTAACAAGTATCCTAGGTTCATGAAAACCTCACCTAACGTAGACTATACATCAAAAACTCTGAGTGCTACCTGGACATATAACAGCCATAGTTGGGCCTTAACCATCTGAATGATCATGTAGCAAAACTTTACACCATCCAAGCAAACTTCAATTATTGTGCACTGAGCTAATCAATTTTAATTTGGATCACTTCAAAGTAATTCCCAAGACAATACCATCATAAATATATTATCACAGTTCATTATACAGGCTAGCAGTTTATCAACATTTCTTATAATTGTTTTTTTATACACACGCATTAAAATCTCATCCTTTCCATTACAAAATATGTACAAAAACTGTAAAATGAACAATGGTTGTCAGTGTATGTGCCCTTTAATAAACTAGTGTTGTGTAAGGTAATATCCAATAGTAAAGGGTAAAGGCTTCAACAGTTCGTAGTGAAAGGTCAGGCCACATTTCAGAGGATTGGTCTGTCTATTATTAAATGTTATAACAAAGGCAGTCTGCCTAATTTACTTATTATGAAAAGCATGTGTTAAGGACAACAGGCTTTTAAAAGCATTGGTATTACACTGTGCTAAAGTTTGTAGGCAGGAATATTTTGGATGACATTTCACAGATTACCATAGTAGGCAATGGGTTTGGTGTTGGTTAGACACCAGAATAAACTAGAGTGATAGAAAACATACACAACAATAATTCGTGCCAGGCTTTCTTTGTAATGTGTACTTTTATAATTGTATACTGGATGTTTGCCTTGTACAGAGTCTATACTCAGTGCAGTAAGTTTGAGTTGGCTTTGGTGACATGCCCATGATAAAAGCCTAAGCCTTCCTTATGCATTATGATACATTATAATACAGTCAGTAAAACTAGCATATTGATTGTCAATTGGCATTAATGGTGGATGATTATTGCTCGGATTTAAAGACAAGTTTTTGTTATTACATGGAATGTCACATAAAACTTTAGTTGGCATGGATTTTGGTGTTGATTTTCCCCCTCTGCCAAACCATGGATATAGAAAATTTGCCCTGTTATGTCCAGTTACAATAGATAGTATTTCATAGGGAAGGGCATAAATTGTGAAATTCTATATGGCATAATTACTCCTAATTACTGCATATTTGCTTATAATCATGCATAATTATGTGAGAAGCTAATCCAGCATTTAGCGTTATTAGTGAAAAATTCACTTTGCTTCCATAATGGGCCCAAGTAAGTAACACTAAGGGGCCAATTAGAATCTCGCTAGGAAAGCCCTCCATACAACACGGATCCGGAGGGCTTTCCTAGTGAATTGCACTTTGTGAATCTGACCGACTGATTCTGATGCACCAGTATGGTGACGGACTCGGTACGCACGGACTCCCATTGAACTCTATGGGAGCCTGTATACCGAATGCGTACAGAGAAAATGGGTAGGTCGGGAAAATCCTGCACCCTGTGGTGGGCACCACACTGTGCATGCATGGAAAGGGGGATACCCATCCCCACGGGGCCGATTCGGAGGGCCCCGGGTGAAGGGAGGCCTGCTACTGTCCCCCAAAGTCTGATTCCCACAGCTGTTTTGTTTCGCTGAGACTGACTTGATACGGTCGTCCGAATCATACATCGTACTCGCTCGTAGGGAAACCTGCTGTATCGCCCAGCACGATTCGGCTACGAATAAGTTGGACTGACAGGATTAGGTTTGCAAGTGATCCGATCGACGTGGATGAGATCTTCCCATCGTACTTTGTTGTTCAGAATGAGGGAAGATTTGTTCAGAAACATAGACTCCGAATCGGAGTTGCTCATTCCAGAAACAGCCTGGAGACCTTCCTAACAAGACCATAATCAGCCACCAAATGTTATAGGACCCAAACAGCAGTAGCCAGCATCTGTTCACTCTCTTCGTTTGCTGTTCCTGCAGTAGGATTTTTTGACCCAATGTACTGTTAATTACTCAAGCTCGCGTAATTGCATAATTCAGTAATTTAGCATCACTGGAGTTATACTCAATTACTTACATTTCTCTGATTACTCTGGCATAATTAGAAATTCCCCAAGCCTAGTATTTTGCCATGCCAACTGTAATTTTGCATATCTCGTCTATTTTCTGATTGTATGCCTCATGATTGCTTTGTGGGAAAGTAAAGGCTATGTACAGTAGGCATAAGTTGTTATGGTGAGATGCCACTGATAACAGTTGTAGGTTTGATTGGTGTGCAGGGAAATCTTATGCCACCTACCATAGGTATAATAAAGGCAGTAAGCATGATTTATTTATTGTGAAAAGTGTTTGGTAAAGCCAATATGCCTCTAACATTGGCTGTAAAAAAGTTATTAAGTTACATGTAATCTTAGAGACGACCATAGTAGGCTATGTAGTTGGTGTTGGTCACCTACTCTGACAAACCCTAGAAGCAAAGTTTTCCAGTGATTGTTCTTTTAGGCCTATTGAGAGAGACTGTGTATAGTTTTACAACTGTAATCTAGTATGTATTTTTCATTTTACAATATGCATGTTGTCTGCCAGTTTAAGCACACTTCAGTAGGGCGGTGCTATATACAGTGTTAAACCATTGGTAAAGGCGAAAGTCCTAATCAGTACAGTGACATAACATATGTCAGATTCCTTAAGTGTGATCTGTTTATCAGTAAACATTATGACAAACCCAGTAGGTTTGTTTGTGCAAAAGTATGTGCAAAAAGCAGTAGGCTTCTAAGGGTGAATTGTTATTATGCTTTGTTAGGCACTGTAGGCAGGTATTTGTTTACATAGAATCTCTCTTAAGGGGCAAGGGTTTGGTGTTGGTGATCCATCTGAACAAACCATGCTGATAGAAGACTTGCACTAAAGTAATCCTTACAGAGGCGGTACTAGTCTGGATTATATATTGGTTTGACAATTGCATTGTTTATATATTAATAATGTTATTGTTGTATACCTGATTGCTGCCTTGTGGGCAATCTTATAACCAGCATAATAGGTCTGAGTTGTTTATACTGATAAGCCAATGATAACAACTACAGGCCTGAAAGTAAATATGTAATTATGCGTGAATTTTTATTTCTCTATACTAAAGGCTACAGAAATATATTTTGTTAAAGGAAATGTCACAGATTGCCTTTGTAGGAAACATCCATATATATATGAATACATATACTTATATTTAAAGAGGGCGTTTGGTTCAGCTCTGGTCTGCCATTGGTCTGTTTGAGAGTTGTTTGTGCTCTGCTTCCATCCACTGCGGCATACTGCATGGGGTAATAGTTCAGTCTGTGTCAGTCATTAACTCTCTTGCCCTGTGATTGACAGCATTTTCTAATTGCACCTGTGCATCCACCTGCAAATGAGTATGATTCAGTGTCAGGGCTGGTTGGCTAGTCCTTTTGTTTCCAATGGTCTCCTTTTATTCCCTGACATCTTTATTTTATATTTTAATATTTCTTTAGTTGATACTACAGCTCTCCAAGCAGTGTTAACAGGTAACTCCATTGCCGTTCATCTGTAGTGTGCAGCATCCCTTGAGGCCACTTTTAAAAAAGTAAACTATTATGTTTGTTGTGGTCCATAGTGCATCATTGTTTTACCACTCCAACATGGCCAACACTTTGCTTCTAAATTCTAAATTTCTAAACAGCAAACCTGTGCTTAGATAGTGGGCCAAGCTGGATTTTAGAGCCACGTGCTTATCAGCACCCATGTGCACATGTATGTGTGCAGATGTTCACTGCAGCCTACCCAGAACTTCTTATCCCAGCTGCACAGCAGTGGGCCTTGTTTTAACTCGGGGCTAGAAGTTTAAATCTACCTGAACAGAGTGTATAGTGCATGAATCTCACTTAGTGAGATTTACTCACAAAAAAATGGTCCAGAAGCAAAAAATCTAGAGGGCTAAATTAGTCTGAATCCATTTTCTGCAGAGTGCATTAAATATAAACCCCTCTTTATACAGGGTATATAGTGACTGAGGCCTAGTCATTCAAGCAGTTCCAATTCAGAGGTCAACGATTCAGAAGTACAAAAAGAAAAAATGAACAAATAAACATGAGGAGACAAATTGGGCAATTTTAATTATTTTACATACATTATACCCCAGAAATAAATCCACATAATGCCATTAATACTTTAAAAAATATGAAATGCATAAGGAGTAGGTACAGTAAGAAAATACTCTCATAAGCTATTGTCAGATAGATGAGAGTGCATCTCTAAAAAGCTTTATACATACCTTTGACAAAGTAATGGATATGTTGTGTAAAGATTGTTCTGGCACCCTATTGTGGAGTTCAGACATGTTAATACAAAGGCCTAGATTCACTAAGAGCCCATGCAACATAGGGCAGCAAGAAAAGTAGCTGCTCTGCGTTGCATGATCTGGAGGGAGCAGAACTGGTCCATATCTTCAAAGAAATTACTTGCCACAGTTCTGATCTCTCCCTGCACTGGTAACCTTTCACCATTGTTCAATGATATCTGTGTTTTCTTTCAGGATATGTTTTGCCCAGGAAAAGCTACCCTCCTGCACAGACCTATTGTTTGAGGCTGCTTCTCTTTGTATATGTGCCGCAGAATTCAGCACTCATATATAGAGGTGCAATAGTGAAAAGATGTAAAGAGATTCTCCTCATATGCAAGCTTCAGGCAGGTGTACCTTTTTGGCACAAATCCATAGGCAGATAGATTTACTAATTTTTTGTTCAACGCAGGGCAGAAAGCAAAGTTGCATGGTCTGCATTGCATGAAATTGGACAGTAGAAATGCGCCATAGTTACTAAGAAATTGCACATTTCTGCTGTTTCCTAAGTCTGGCGCACTCTGTGCTGTCTAGCACCAATGCAGGCCCCCTTGCACCATGAAGCCAGGGTTGCCTGCATTACCAGCAGAATTGTTTTTGTGCAGGAAGGGACACCTTCTTCAACAAAAACTATCCTTAAAAGCAATATCCTCTTTCTATATGAGATGCAGAATGCTGCATGCACAGAAAGAAAAAGTAACAAGGAGAAATAAAGATATTTCTCTTTGTTATGCCTGCTTTCAGGAGGAGTAGCATTTTCACCATTTCTAAGTTTACAAGTCTTTTTCTAAATCTGAGAATTTGTCAAACTCAATTGGTGGTTGCAAGGGAATGCTTGCCCTCCACCCATGGAACACCCTCCCAAATCAAGGTAACACAAGGCACAGCTGTGCGCTGCCTTTCTTAACTGTGTATTTACAGAACCACAGAATGTGACTTTGCATAGCTTAGTAAATAACAAAAATGATTTTGCGTCAGGACTGCTCTACAAAAGTGACAGAACCACAATGCAAAATCTTAGTATGTTGCCCGGCATTTCTATAAGTCTTTGTAGGTATGGGTTTGTGTCAATATCGATGGGTGGATGCACAGGATCACACCAGCACTACCCATGGAATGCCTCTCTCATATACACTAATGCAAGGCTGTGCAATGGGCTGGGTTGCCATATTATTTTTTACAAAGGAATACAAATAGCATTTGCGTTGCTTTGTAAATACCAAGATGTGTTTTCTGTTGGGTCTATGGAAAAAAGTACAACACTTTAAATCTGGGCCATTGTGCCTTTCATAATGCTCCATTTCAAAGTACTTGTGTTAGAACACAGCTTCTGGAGACTTCTGCAAATCTTCCTCGTGTATTTAAAACATCTTACACGGTCAAGAATGCTGTTTAAATGCTAACGCAAGCAGAATTAGCATTTTAAAATACACAAGAGACCTCCAGTGTACACCATTTTAATGCTCTATCAATATAAATGCATTAAGCAAAGATGCGTGTCAAAAATAATGTGACATGACGTATATTTAGTAAAATATTTTCTACATTTAACATTGTTGCTACCTTGATGTAAGACAACTTAGAGCTCAGTGCAGGGTAACATCAAATGTTATCATTAGTAAAGTAATTATTTGGGATCATTTAGGGCCTTATTTATGAGAAGTGCTGCATCATTGCGACAAAGCAGCAATGCAACACTGCTCAGTGCACCCTCCTTGAGACATCATTGATGCGTTGTATTTACACTACCGCGTATCATGTTTCAAGGCGCAATGGCGTCCCGGAAGTGGCGCACTGAAATCCTATAGATTCCAATGCACAACTTCTATGAGGCTTTGATGCAGTGGAACACCCACCCTGCATACTTTATACCTGGCGCAGCAATAATGTAGCGCAGGTGTTCACAAAGTGACACATCTGCCTAGAATAGTCAGTTCATGAATAAGGTGCAACGTGGTGCATTATTTACACCACTGCAGCATCACAAAAAGTGACCCAACTGCAATGTAAATGTGACACAAGGGTCCATAAATAAAGCCCTTAGACTCTGTTACATATACCAACGTTGCTCTAGAACCGGGATTAAGCAAGTCCTAACATTTTCTTCCTATTAAATTTCCGCGATTGTGTGACTGCCAGTTTTAACGTTGAGCCCTCTAAAATGTGAGAGACCAATCGCATAAAATCAGTGCTTAATTTGAGCTGGTGCTTTCCGGTGCTCAGCACCGGCACTTAATTAGTTTCTGGTGCTCTTCACCGGCACCTAAATGTCAACCCCATATTTAGAACAGTCTGCTACATGGTGGCGCTGCTCATCTAATTTTGAGATGAATATAACAACGGTTGTTTAGGAGTACAATATACATTAAAATTGCTCATACCTGCCTCCCCAGCCATTCTTTTATCTTTGGGGACCTGGAATAATCTGAACTGTCGCATTCACATGCGAAAGAGATGGTTACTAGTTGTTTTGACAGTAATGACAAGGGTGATAAGTGATGCGAACTGCAGTGGCCTCCTGGTCAGAGCCCTGGTACTTAACATTTTACAAATTGGGCACTGCAAAAAATAAATTAATCACATAGGTCCTTCTTTTTTCTTGGCTACTCACGCAGAATACAGTGGATATATAAATATCAGCTACACTTCCAGCTGTCTGAGAGGTAATATACTCGGTGTGCATTATTCTTTTTAATTGAAATATGTGTGTTAGTGTTGAGGTCATTACTCAGACCAGTAACATTTTCATGTAACAATGCAATTTGCAAACTGGAATTGGAACAAACTTCTTTCTTCTGAGCGCAGTATTTGTAAGTGAGACGCAGTAATTCCTGCACATGTCTGCTGCGTGCCCAAACTACGAGTATGAGGTGCCCACTGCCTACAGATGACAGCCTTTGGATATTCTTCTGAAACATTAGAAATAAATGAAAGCTAGAAGCCTTTTGAATTTTCCAGATGAATGGCTTTGATATTTCTCATTGAAGTATCCCGGCATTGTACATCGCATCTCAACCGGATTTTTTCAATAATTCTACACTATGAGTGTCTTAGTCATTCAGTTTAATTCTCATCGGGGTAGAATATCCGTTAAAGTTGCTCAAGAAAAACCCTTTAAAATATGTACAATTCAACTAAAATTAATTTCTCCTAATGTCTAAAAAAAGTTTAAACAGGTTCGCCTTGCAATGTTCTGCTCATTAGTTCTCCTTACAAATGGTGCACCGCATTTATTTCCTAATTGTATAAAAAAACAAGACCGAAATTGATTTTGATGATCAAAAGTGTACAGTGATTAAAAGTTATATATGTTTTCTAGGTCCCATGCGTCTGTTCTCCTATGATTTAATTATTTACAGCACAGCCAGTTCTCTTCCGTCACATAAACGTACACTCAGCAACCGCATTTTCAATTCACGTACTTGGTGCCATGTACAAGCCCCTCGCGCCACAAAAGTGACAAACCAATGGCCCCTTAGGCTTGTAAATAAGCCCCTTGAAATTTACTCTATTTCTATCTGGGCCTAAAAGCTGTTTGGGGTGCATTGCTGTGACAACTGTTCTCTCGTATTTCCTAATGTTCAGTCTTTATAAATCTAACCCTTTCTTGAAACAAAAAATGTGGTTACCCTTTATCACCAAAATTCATACTGCTGATCTTCAAAATCCCTCTCTTTCTTTCTCCCTCTCTCTTCATCTCTCTCTCTTTCTCTCTCTCTCTCTCTCTCTCACACACACACACACACACACACACACACACCTTATTTAACAGTGGAACCTCAATTTGTGATCGAGAATTCGTTATATTAATATCTATATCATTAGCTATATTTAAAACTCTGAGGGGCATACAACCAGCTTAAATTGTGAAGACTACACCAGATGGTCAAATGAATTCCACAGAAAGATGCACAAGGGTTGCGGAAAGAAGAGACAGAGGTACCGAAAGAAGCAAGAGAAGTACTGAAAGAAGCAACAGATGTGCAGAAAGAGGGATAAAAAGGTGGAGAAAGAGGCAAGAGAAGTACAGAAAAAAAAACAGAGATGTAAAAAGGGGGAAGAGGGGTGGAGAAAGTTGCAAGTGGGGTGCAGAAAGAAGCAAGAGAGGTGCATAAAAACAAAAGAAGTGCAAAAAGAAGAAACAGGTGAAGAAAGTGGCAAGAGGGGTGCAGAAAGAGGCACGAGTGGTGCAGGAAGAAGTGAAAGATGAGCAGAAAGACACAAAAGAAGAACAGAAAGAAGGAACAGAGCTGTAGAAAGAGGCAGGAGGGGTGCAGAAAGAGGGAAGTGGAATGCAGGAAGAATCATGAGGGTTGCAGTAAGAAGAGACATAACTTCAGAAAGAAGCAAGAGTCTAGTAGAAAGAAGCAACAGAGTTGCAGAAATACTGATGAGGGGTAGTGAAAGAGGCAAGAGAAGTGCAGAAAGAAGCAACAGAGTTACAAAAAAGTGGAAGAGGGATAGCGAAAGAGACAGGAGGGGTGCTTAAAGAAGAAAGTGAGGTGCAAAAATAAATCAAAGAAAAGCAAAAAGTAGGAACAGAGGTAGAGGCAAGCCGGATGCAGATAGAGGGGTGTGATACAGGCATGAGGGCTGCAGAAAGAAGCTAGAGACGTGCAGATAGACGCAAATGAGGTGAGAAGAGTGCAGAGGGGTACAGAAAGAAGCACAAGTGGTGCAGAAAGAGGCAAGAGGGGTGCAAAAATAGGGAAGAGTGGTACAGAATGCAACAGAGGTGCAGAAAGAGTCAGGCAGGGTATAAAAAGTGGTAAAGAGGGGTGCAGAAAGAGGCATGATGGGTGTAGTGAGAAGCAAGTGACAGGCTGAAAGAAACAAAAGAAGAACAGAAAGAAGGAACAAAGGTGCACAGACAGGCAAAAGGGGTGCAGAAACAGGCAAATCGGTTGCAGAAAGAAGGGACAGAGGTGACGAAAGTACCAAGAGAGTTGTAAAAAGAACATCAGAGGTGCAGAAAGAATGAAAAGAGGTAAAGAAAGAGGCAAATGGGGTGCTTAAAGAGGGAAATGGGGTACAGAAAGAGGCAGACGTATTGCAGAAAGAGGTACAAGGGTACCATAATGAAGATAATGAAGGGACAGATGTGCAGAAAGAAGAGAAGTGCAGAAAGAAGCAACAGAGGTACAGAAAGAGGGATGACGGGTGGAGAAAGAGGCAAGAGATGTGCAGAAAGATACAACAGAGATACAAAAGGGGGGATCAGGGGTAGAGAAAGTAGCAAGAGGGGTGCAGAAAGAAGCAAGAGAGGTAAAGAAATAAATAAAATAAGAGCATAAAGAAGGAACAGAATTGCTGAAAAAGTAAGAAGAGTGCAGTAAGAGGGAAGAGGGGTACAGAAAGAAGCACACGTGGTGGTGCAGACATAAGAAAAGAGGTTCAAAAAGAAGCAAGAGTAGTGCAGAAAGAGGCAAGTGGAATGCAAAAAGAGGGAAGGGGTGCAGAAAGAGGCACAAGGGATGCAGAAAGAAGCATGAGATGTGCAGGAAAAAAAGAAGTGCAGAAAGAAGCAACACAGGTGCAGAAAGAAGCAAGAGAAGTGCAGAAACAAGCAATAGAGGTGCAGAATGATGGAAGAGGAAAGAGAAGTGCAGAAGGAAGCAACAGAGATGCAAAAAGGGGAAGAGAGGTGGGAAAGAGGCAAGAGGGGTGCAGAAATAAGCAATAGAGGTACAGAAAGGATCAAAAGTAGACCAGAAAGATGGAACAGAGGTACAGAAAGAGGCAAGACAAGTGCAGTAAGAGAGAAGAGGCATACAGAAAGAAGCACAATTAGTGAAGAAAGAAGAAAAGAGGTGCAAAAATAAGCAAGAGTAGTAAAGAAAAAAGCAACAGAGGTACAGAAAGAGGCAAGAGGGATGCAAAAAGAGGGACGAGGGGTGCAGAAATAGGCACAAGGGATGCAAAAAGATGTAAGAGATGTGCAGAAAGAAGCAAAATAAGTCTAGAAAGAAGGAACAGAGGTACAGAAAGGGGCAACCGGGGTGCAGAAAGAGAGAAGAGGGGTGGAGAAAGAGGCAAGGGGCCGAAAAAGAAGCAGGAAAGCTGCAGAAAGAAACAAAAGAAGTGCAGAAAGAAGAAACAGGTGCAGAAAGTGGCAAGAGGGGAACATAAAGAGGCACAGGTGGTGCATACAGAAACATGAGATGTGCAGAAAGAATCAAAACAGGTGCAGAATGAAGGATCACATGTGCAGAAACAGGCAAGAGGGGTACAGAAAGAAGAACAAGGGTTGCAGAAAGAAGGTATAGAGGTGCCGAAAGAAGCAAGAGAAGTGCAGAAAGAAGCAATAGAGGTGCAGAAAGGAGGATGAGGGGTGGAGAAAAATGAAAGAGAAGTGCTGAAAAAAGCAATAGAAGTGAAGCAAAACAGAAAAGGTGCAGAAAGAGGCAAGAGAAGTGCAGAAAGAGGGAACAGGGGTACTGAAAGAAGCCTGAGTGGTGCAGAAAGAACCAAAGATGTACAGAAAGAAGCAAGAGTAGTACTGAAAGAAGCAACAGAGGTACAGAAAGGGGCAAGAGGGGTGCAAAAAGACAGAAAGGGCTTAAGAAAGACTCAAAAGAAGAACAGAAAAAAGGAACAGAGGTGCAGAAAGAGGCAAGAGAAGTGCAAGAGAAGTGCAGTAAGAGGGAAGAGGAATACATAAAGAAGCGAAAGTAGTGAAGTAAAGAAGCAAAGGGGTGCAAAAAAGAGCAAAAATTAAGCATGGGCGAATTTTGCAAATTCGTAATTCACAAATTTGCGAATTTACGAATTCGCGATCTGCAAAATCCGCGAAGTTGCAGATTCATGGATTTTGCGGATTGTGTGGGTAAAGGCCGGGCGGGAAAACGGTGCACATCGCTAGTGTGAGGGGCAGGGCCAAACGGGCAAGGCTTATATGCGAGTTCACATGCCTCTTGTGTGCATAAAAGGACAGGCACGGATCAGAGAAGCTCGTGGTCACAGGAACTGCACAGGGATTGAGCTCATGAAAGTCAATAATGCAAAGGCCTCCATCAAGCATCAAAGCTAATTTTCGACGATAGATATGGGGAGAATGCACACCTACCCAGCCTCGACAAAACACACATTTTTGGGGGGGCTGATTAACTTTGGCATCACACCAAAGAGCGCCGGGGTCACTCGAGTGAGCTGTTCATCAAGTGGGTAAAGGGTGCGAAGACGGTGCACACCACTAGTGGGTGGGGAGGGGCCAAACGGACGGGGTTTATATGCGAGTTCACATGCCTCTTGTGTGCATAAAAGGACAGGCATGGATCAGAGAAGCTCGTGGTCACAGGAACTGCACAGGGATTGAGCTCGTGAAAGTCAATAATGCAAAGGCCTCCATCAAGCATCAAAGCTAATTTTCGACGATAGATATGGGAGAGAATGCACACCTGCCCAGCCTTGACAAAACTCACATTTTTGGGGGGGCTGATTAACTTTGCCATCACACCGAAGAACGCAGGGGTCCCTTGAGTGAGCTGCCTGCCAGTGCCCATCATCCTGTAACTATTTTAGGATGGCGCTGGCAGCTTGCTGGCGCCATCCTAAAATAGTTACAAGTTCAACAGGCTTGAACTTTTGCCCCCCAAATCCGCCGCTCGCGGATTTCGCGGATTTTCGGTAAATTTGCGGGAGTTCGCGGATTGCGGATTTACCGAAAATCCACAAAATCCACGAGCGGAACGGATTTTGCGCTCACCCTTAGCAAAAATAGTCAAGAAAGAAGCAACAGAGGTACAGAAAGAGGGAGGAGGGACACAAAAAGAGGGAGGAGGGGTGCAGAATGAGACACTAGTGATGCAGAAAAAAGTAAGAGATGTGCTGACAGAAGCAAAAGAAGTGTAGAAAGAAGGAACAGAGGTACAGAAAGGGGCAAGCAGGCTGCCGAAAGAGAGACAAAGGGGTGGAGAAAATGGCAAGGGGGCACATAAAGAAACATGAGAGCTGTAGAAAGAAACAAAAGAAGTGCAGAAAGAAGAAACAGGTGAAGAAAGTGGCAAGAGGGGTGCATAAAGAGGCACAGGTAGTGCATAAAGAAGTATGAGATGTGCAGAAAGAAACAAAACAACTGCAGAAAGAAGGATCACAGGTGCAAACACAGGCAAGTGGGGTGCAGAAAGAGGGAAGAGCGGCGCATAAAGAGGAACACAGGTTGCAGGAAGAAGGGACAGAGGTACAGAAAGAAGCAAGAAAAGTGCAGAAAGAAGCAAGAGAGATGCAGAAAGACAGAACAGGTGCAGAAAGAGGCAAGAGGAGTTCAGAAAGAGGGAACAGGGGTACGGAAAGAAGCACGAGTGGTGCAGAAATAACCACAAGATGTGCAGAAAGAAGCAAGAGTAGTGCAGAAAGAAGCAACAGAGGTGCAGAAAGAGGTAAGAGGGGTGCAAAATGAGGGAAAGGGGTTTCGGAAAGAGGCACAGTGGGTACAGAAAGAAGCAAGAAGTGTGCAGAAAGAAACAAACAAAGTGCAGAAAGAAGAGACAAAGGTGTTGAAAGGGGTAACATGGTGCAGAAAGATGGAAGGGGTGGACAAATGGGCATGGGGCACAGAAAGAAGCATGAGAGCAGCAGAATGAAACAAAAGAAATGAAGAAAGAAGAAATAGAGGTGCAGAAAGATGTAGGAGGGTACACAGAGAGGGAAGAGGGGTGTGAATGAATGAATGAATGAATGAATGAATGAATGAATGAATGAATGAATGAAGAGACTTTTATATAGCGCATGGCTACCCAGAGGCATCCCAGCACTGCGGAATGACTAAAAGAGGAAGGGTGAAGCCATTAGGGGATGAGCCCGGTCTTCAGTTGTTTCCGGAAAGCCAGGTGGTTGGATTCTTTCCTGAGAGAGATTGGAAGGGAGTACCAAAATTTGGCCACATTGTATGAACAAAGGCGACCGCTGATCTGGCCCTCCTAATTCAAGGGACCTCTGCCAGGTGTAGATCGTCAGAGTGGAGTCTTCTGGTGGCCTTGTATGGTCTAACAAGGGCCTTGATGAGGGGTGGGCCATTTCCCTTTAGAGCTTTATGGGTGACGCAAAGAGCCCTAAAGTGGATTCTCTCCTGTACAGGGAGCCAGTAGATGGAGTGTAGGGTGCGTTTGGATGGACAGCGATTGCTCTTTCCTGTAAACAATCTGGCTGCCGAATTCTGAACGATCTGAAGCTTGGTGGTTACTGAATCTGGGGCACCTAGATTGAGAGAATTGCCAAGATCTAACCTGGACAAGATCAGGGCCTGAATCAGGTTCTTTTTAGCTTGACAGTGGAGCAAGGGGAGAACTTTCCGGATCGTTCTAAGTAAGCCGTAGCACATAACGGCAGTCTTTCTCGCGTGGGTCTTGAATGTAAGCTCTTGGTTCAACCAGATGCCCAGGCTCTTTATTTCAGTTTTTGTGATGGGACGTAGGCCCATAGACGCTGGCCACATGGTGCTGGATATGAAGCATAACTGGTTACCGAGTACCATCAGTCGGTTCTATCACCATTGAGCTTCAGATGGGATAAGCTCATCCTGTTGGCGACTTCCTAAAGACAGGAATGAAGATCAGTGGGTGACTGCTTGGCCTGGTTCAGTGCTACGACCAGCTGGGTATCATCAGTGTATGTAACTATATGGATACCGAAGGGGGATGCAATATCCGCCAATGGGGCCATAATCAATGAATCAATCAAGAAATGTATATAGCGCGCTACTCACCCGGAGGGTCTCAAGGCGCTTGGGGGAGGGAGGTCTGCTACTGTTCAAACAGCCAGGTCTTGAGTTGCTTCCTGAAGGAGAGGTGGTCTTGGGTCTGGCGGAGGTGGATGGGGAGGGAGTTCCATGTCTTGGCTGCCAGGTAGGAGAAGGATCTTCCTCCCATGGTGGCTCTTCGGATGTGTAGAATGGCGGCGAGGGCATGGCTGGTTGATCGAAGCTAGCAGATGGGGGTGTAGAAGGTCAGGCGGTTGTTGAGGTACCTGGGGCCCAGGTCTTGGAGAGCCTTGTGTGCGTGGGTGAGGAGTCGGACCGTGATTCTCTTGTTGACGGGGAGCCAGTGCAGGTCTCTCAGGTGTCCGAAGATGTGGCTGTGACGGGGGATGTCCAGGATGAGTCGTGCAGAGGCGTTCTGGATGCATTGGAGCCTTTTCTGTAGTTTGGCTGTGGTTCCGGTGAAGAGGGTGTTTCCGTAGTCCAGTCGGCTGGTGACGAGTGCCTGGTATCGGTGGGGATCCATCGGAAGATCTTACGGAGCATGCGTAGGATGTTGAAGCATGAAGCTGAGACGGCGTTGACTTGTCCGGTCATCGAGAGGGAGGAGTCCAGGATGAAGCCCAGGTTGCGTGCGTGGCCCGTTGGTTTGGGTGCGCTGTCCAGGGCAGGGGGCCACCAGGAGTCGTCCCAGGTGGAGGGAGATGGTCCCAGGATGAGGACTTCCATCTTCTCTGAGTTGAGTTTCAGGTGACTGTTCATCCTCCACTTGGCGACGTCTTTCATCCCTTCGTGTAGGTTGGTTCTGGCGGTGGCTGGGTCGTTGGTGAGGGAGAGGATCAGCTGAGTGTCGTCGGCGTAGGAGATGATGTTGAGGTTGTGTTGGCGTGCGATGGCCGCGAGGGGGCTCATGTAGATGTTGAAGAGGGTGGGACTGAGCGATGATCCTTGTGGTATGCCGCAGATGACTACGGTGGCCTCGGATCTGAACGGGGGGAGGCGGACTATCTGGGTTCTTCCGGCGAGGAACGAGATGATCCACTCCAGAGCCTTTTCTTGGATTCCGAAGTTGCTGAGGCGTTGTACTACGGTGCAGTGGCAGACAGTGTCGAACGCTGAGGAGAGGTCCAGGAGGATGAGGGCCGCTGTTTCCTCATTGTCGAGCAGGGCTCGGATGTCGTCAGTGGCTGCGATGAGGGCGGTCTCGGTGCTGTGGCAGAAAAACACGTCAACAAAATACTTTTGGCATTCCTCGAACTCCATAATCATCTCCACCCCTCACAAACGGGTTTCTGTTCCCACCAAGGCACGAAACAGGCCATATATACATTGAAAAGAGTGAGGCTCAGGAATGAGCCCTGAGGGACTCCTCACAGCAACGGAAGGGATTAAGATAAGGTGTCACCTTCAAATGACTGAAAGTATTTGTTTTCCAGGAATGATTGAAGCCATGATAGGGCTGTTCCTGACACTCCCACCTTCTTGAGGCGGTCGACCAGAGTACGATGGTTCACAGTGTGGAAGGCTGCGCTTAGGTCAAGGAGTATTATGGCGGCGGACCCTCCCAGGTCGAGGATCTTCCTTGATTTTTCTACCACCGCTAACAGCTCTGTTTCATGCCTTGGTGGGAACAGAAACCCGTTTGTGAGGGATGGAGATGATTATGGAGTTCGAGGAACGCCAAAAGTATTTTGTTGACGTGTTTTTCCGCCAATTTGCTAATGTCAGGGAGAAGCGAAATGGGGCGATAATTCAGCCAGATCCAAGTGAGGCTTCTTTAACAGTGCTTTGACCATTGCTTTCTTCCATTCGGGAGGGACTGTTCCCGTGGTTAGTGAAGCATTGATCAAGTGGATGATAAAAAATATAACTGGGGGTAGTCCCTTTTTGAGGATGTTAAGTGGTGCCCAATCAAGTGGTGACCCGCTCTTAACAGAGGCTGGAATGGGTAGGAGAGATTCATGGGTAAGAGGGGCATAAGTGTCCAGGAGGGGCTTATTCTCATGCTGTTCTGAGTCTATAGATTTAGATGTCAATGTGGTGTCTGGGGGGGGAAATATGCTTCAGGATGTTTTGAACGTTGGTAAAGAAGACATCAGCAATTCATTGTGTCATCCCGAGAGGTCTGATCCTACTGGGGGATAAAGGAGTGTGAGTAATTTTTTGATAATGAGGAACAAATCTCAGGATGAATTGGCTGATATTGACATCTTTTGCTCATAATATGAGGACTGAGATTTTTTTATTTCGGCATTGTAAATTGCTATGGCTGCCCTATACTCTACTTTCTTATCAGGTGCACATTCTTTCCTCCAAATCCGCTCTAATTTTTTTGAGTATTGTTTCAAGAGGTGAAGCTTGGGAGTGAACCATGTGTGTTTATAAGGTTCGGCTTTCTTCCGGATAGGTGTGAAAGAGGAACGAGGAATACAGAAAGAAGCATGAGCAGCGCCGGAAGAAGTGCCAGAGTTGAAGGAAAAGG
This sequence comes from Lissotriton vulgaris, assembly GCF_964263255.1. NCBI lineage: Eukaryota > Metazoa > Chordata > Amphibia > Caudata > Salamandridae > Lissotriton > Lissotriton vulgaris. Next base: position 279,882,201 of record NC_141691.1, read on the forward strand.
CAGGAGGGTTACAGAGGCAGGAGGGTTGCAGAAAGAGTGAAGTGGAGAGAAAAAAGAGTCAAAAGGGTTGTAGAAAAAAGTGAGAGGTGCAGGAAGAAACAAAATAAGTACAGAAAGAAGGAACAGAGGTGTATAAAGAGAGAAGGGCATGGAGAAAGAGACAAAAGGGGTGCAGAAAGAAGCAAGCTAGGTACCGAAAGAAACAAAAGAAGTGCAGAAAGAAGGGACAGAGGTACAGAAAGAGACAAAAGGGAATGTGTAGAAAGAGGCAGGAGGGGTGTTGAAAGATTCAAAAGAGGTGCAGAATGAGGCTAAAGAGGTGCATACAAAGGGACGAGGGGTGCAGAAAGTGGCAGGAGAGTTGCAGAACGAAGAAAGAGGGGTGCACAAAGAAGCAAGTAAGGTGTAGAAAGTGCAGCAGAGGTGCAGAAAGAGGCAAAAGAGGTGCATAAAGTAGAAGAGTTGTACAGAAAGAGGCAAGAGAAGTACAGAAAAAGAATGAAAGGTACAGAAAGAAGCAACAGGAATGCAGAAAGAAGCAAATGTGACCAGTCTAGCTTTTCGAAGGACCTTCCACCTTGCTGTAACACTTGTCACTGCATTAATTGGTAAGGTTTGAGTTGTTTGAGCTGGAAATAAGCCTTTTTTGTTCCAATCTGCATATTAGGCAGCAGATAATGGATTATGTGGCTAATGCTGCAAACGTATAATTGTGAGAAAGACGGTGCAGCCAAACAGTTGCATAATTCCATTGGCCCTGATCATACCTCAGACTAGGTCCAGAAATGTTTCTCTGTGATTCCTTCTTATTTTGTCTCATTGAGTTCATAGTTTAGCTTCTATGGAAACGAGGAAGACTAAACCTGAGATTACTACTCCACAACACAGACTACCATGCCACATAATTACTCTCCATTACAGATAATCCAACTCTACCTAATTCCTATACACTAAATACCACATACTTTCTATCCACATAATTTCACTGCACAACATACCACATTTACATTCCAAATGCTTCTTTAACTAGTGGTCGCTTTGATGAGTGGTGGAGAAAGGGGGCAGAGCCTCCGAAAATCGCTCAGGAATCACGCCTCATAGGACTTTCAAGAGGTACCAGGAGGGCTTCTGGGCCCCAAAGTCACTCAAGAGTAATGTGGACTTCATCCCCCAACCCTTGGTGTGCCAGGAGGTGCATTTGAAGAGTGGTGGAGAAAGGGGGGGCGTGACCTCCAAAGACCTGTTAGCAATTCCATTGTTTGATACTTACTGGAGGTAAAAGGAGGGGTAGTTGGCCCCTGAGGATGTCATTGGGGGATAACTACCCCTCCTATTACCTCCAGTAAGTCACACACAACAGCATTGGTAAGTTCTCAAACCAGGCAATGTCCCCTTTGCCCACCACATTGCAAACACGCTCTCTGGCGTGCTTTTAGATGGGGATAAAAGTCCCCTTCAATGCTAGGGATCCTTAGGGGCCAACTAGCCTACCTGACACCTCCAGTAAGCCCCACACAGTGGGATTGCTGAGAAGTAGACACAGGCCACACACCCTTTCTGCACAACTCTGGGAACATGCCAACTGGAGCACTCTTGGTTGGGGGATGAAGTCCCCTTGCCCCCTGAGGGTCCCTGGGGGCCAACTAGCCTTCCTGTTATCTCTAGTAAGCCCCACACAGCTGGATTGCTGATAGTGGTCTGAGGCAATGCCCCCTATTTACATCTCTCTCTAAAGGTGACTCCTGGTGCACTGCTGCTTGGGGGATGAAGTTCCCTTTAGTCCAGAGGACCTTAGGGCACAAGAGGGCTTTATTACTCCACCAGCAGGGTGCCAAGAGGTGCCTTTGCAGAGTAGTGTAAAAAGGGGCATGGCCTCTAACCACCTCTCAGCAATACCACTGTGTGGGGTTTCCTGGAAGTATCTGGTGGGCTAGTTGGAAACTAAGGACCCTTAAGATTCTATGGGACCTAATCCCCTAACCCAGAACATGCCCAGGAGGGGCATTTGCAGAGTGGTGCAGGGAGGAGGGGCCTCCGGCAAGCTGCTGGTTTTTCTTATCTTTTGATATTTTTAGAAGGCGGGCTCTATTGTCCCCTTCTCTTACTATGCTTTGGGGCCTGTGTACCCCATCCCAGAGGACATTTTTACTTTTTTTTAAAACTGAAATTGGGCCGCATGGCCCACCACCCAATGCCAATTTAGGCGCCGGGAACCCCATCCCCCGGAGTTTGGCCACTTTTTTTTCTCTTACTTTTATTGTAAGGGGGCCTCCTGATGGCATTTATACGAGAGGGCGGCCACATGGCCCCTCTTCCCTGGGCCCTATTGGCTCTGGGGACCCCATCCCCAGGGTCTGGCCCCCATGTTGGGGACCACGGGGGAGCCCGAATGACCCTGTGGTTCCAGCAGGCTTCCCGCCTACTGCGGGAGCCAACATTGCTTTTGGACAAGGGGAGCTGCTGACATGCAGCTCCCCTTGTCCAAACGCAATCTGCTTTGCTACATGGAAGCAAGAGCAGGTTTTCTGCTTTTGCTTCCATAAAGAGAAGCATAGTTTGCAATGACAGGGAGGGAGCTGTGCTCCCGCCCTGCCAGTGCAAACTGCAATGTCCCGAGGTGGGCACCCGGAGACATTACCGGGGCTCGCCCTGGGGGTGGCAGCACCCAGGGCCATAGAGGGCTACAATGTGGCCCCCCTCCCAACATGTGAATAGCCCATGGAAGGTGGTGGTCTGTAAAAGAACCTGCACTTCAATAATTAGTGCCCCAGGGAGGTGGTGGTCTCCGGGGAGTGTGGGAGTGCCTGAGACTGTCCCTGGGACTTGGGGGGATGCAAGGCCCCCCAATTTGGTAAAGCCTTTGGGAGGTGGCAGTCCCCTGGGCTTGGGGGGCATGCAAGGCCCTTCCACCCATTATTATAGACAGCCTCCAGGCGAGGTGGCAGTCCCGGGGGCTTGGGGTGAGCCCACAAGGCCCCTCACCCTTTATGACGCTTGCCCCGGAGAGTTGGTGGTCCATGGGGCAGCATGGGGGGACAGGAGCCCCCATACAGTTTTTGTATGAAGGCCTGGGGAGGTGGAGGTACCCGGGATGGTGGTCCCTGAGACTGCGGGTAGCCGAGTGCCCCATGTATATTAAATAAAGCCCCAGGGACCCCACAGGCCCCTGCTCACTAATAAGACACTGCCCCCAGTACCTAGCCCATCAGGGGGCTTAAATAAATGAAGAGTGGGAGTCTGTGCTTTGTGACATTTTGATTTTTTTTATCCAGATTTGCGCACCCAACGCAAATTTGCCCAAAAATATTTAAAAAATGTTTTTTTGTGCCCTGGATGTCCATGTGTGACCCCCTGAGCAGGCCTAGGGGGTCAAGGTGTTTTTACCCCGCCCCCTTTTCTTATTATTTATCCTTTTTTCTTGTGACTTGGTTTTACGGAGTCATAAGATGGATGCCAACACTTCTTGGTTTGGAGTGCTGACAGCCAATCAAAATTAAGCTAGTGCTCGGGAGAGTTCACACATCCACCTTGTCCACCAGATATCAATATTTTATATTTTTGAATTTCTCAGGGATGTATTTTCACCACTTAAAAATAGGCATGCTTTCTGAACCAAGACCTATTTTTTTGCCAAATCTGGTGTAATTCCATTCAGCAGTTCGGTCTGTATCTTTGTCAAAAAATTCCAATAGAAATGAACATTGAGAAAACGCTTTTTGGAACCCCCCTTTCTTCTCAGACCCCACTTGACGAATCACCCCAAAACTTTCAAGACAGAAGCTGACTGGAGCACCCTATTAGTTTTGAAATGTTTGCGAAGATTCGTCAACCTGATTGGTTGTGCCTTATTCATGATCAGCTGTAGACGCCATGTGTATGTTGTCATCATCGGTATTGTGATCCCTATCTGCTCCCCAATCTCCCAAGAGGCCCTTAAGAACACTTAAGTTGTTTAACCCCAGAAGTCCCGGCTTGAGGAAATCTATTGCAATCAAAACAGTTCCTGCTTTTACAAGAGTAACCTTTCATCTTGTTGGCTCCTGTCCGGGTGTGGACGTCTATCAAACAGTAGAGGGACTGGGGGACATCTGGATCTGTGTCGATAGACGGCGCTATAACTGCATGAGTGTGGTGGAAGATGGGGACCCTGTTCAGCGGAAAAAAAGTGTTCTTTGTGGAACCAAAAATCTAATGTGTCATCCTGCTCTCCCTTTCATCTTGGGAACATGACTCAACTGTAAGTGACACCCTCAGGTCCAAGAAAGTGCATCTCTGGTGCTAAAACGGACACCTCATTCACAGAACCAGGGTCCTCCAAGCAGGCGTGAAGTTATTCCAGTGCAAAAGTGCAGTTAGGCTCAGTTAGTGCAGGACAGGGGAGCAGAAAAGCCACGGGTAGACGGAAAACGTAGAGGTACGGTAAGCTTTTCTCTTGCAAACAGTTCATCATTCATATGAAAAAGTTGCTCACTTCAAGTAGGTCACAAAGTTATCTGCGTAGAGAAGTTAATTGGAACAATTAGTCTCTTTTAGCTACTTTACGTATTTAAAAAAATGGTAACATCCACATAGGTTCATGGTTGTAATAACAATAGTTTTACATTTCTATTCAAAGAAAATGTCATCCATTTCATCCTCAGCTAACAGTCACAAAAAACGACAGTTTCTGGTAAAACTATGGCAGGGCACAGGCAGGGCACAAGTCCTAAAAAACAAGACATACTTCACAGAGCTTTGAGCGCCGAAAGCCTCACCAGCCAGTGACAGACCAATGAGAGAGCTGACTGGTGCATGCTCCAGGCGTGAAGCCAGCGTGGTTGCAGGACACCTGGTGCATGCTCCTTCACGGCTCTCGTTAAGACATTTCTTATCAGCTTTTTAAATAAACAAGCTACTAAGAAATTTCTTCACGACAGATGCAAAGCAGGCAAGCCAGTCTGGCTCGGAGAGAAAGGGCAGGAACAGAAAACCCTAATTTACAATGGCAGGCCACCGTTTACCATAAATGGTGATGCCGGCCAATGGAAATGAGGGGCGCGGCTTAAAGCCCAATTCCAAAAGTCCTCTCCCCCAAAATCTCGTGCGGAGGCAGAGCAGGCCTGTGCCCTGCAACCCTCGTGAGGCCTAAAAACAAATACCTTCAGAGGGGCTTTGACTCACCCCTCTTCATCCACTGGTCTGCTTGGCTTTCAACCAATACAGTACTCTGCAGATGGCTTGAGTCAGGCCACTTTATCCACTGATTCTCTTGCCAGGGATGGTGGGACAATAATTGCTTTTTGGTTATCCTTCAGTTTGAAATACTGCAACCTGTAGAGATATTTCAAAGCCTATACTATCTTTTCGTTGCACCAATAAGAAACCTACTTTCCTGTGGAGTAAAATGAAAATGGTTTTATAACCATTGTAAGTACACTGGCCTACTAGAAAGCGACCGTACTGACCTACAAAAAATATGTGTGATGCCCAGTATTTTTTAGTTTTGATCTTTTTATTGTAAGCATATGGCTGCCACATGTAGGGGGCAGAATGTTCTCTTTGTTTGTGGAACTGTCAGGTTATTTGGGTAGACGCACAGCAAGTTAGTGAGGTTTTAGGCGTTTTAATTAGGTTTAGGTGCTACGCAAGTGACGTCTGGTGTCCCACGACGTTGAACTATAACCATGAACTGTGGGATCAGTGGGTCACTGGTCCCATCCTTGGGTGCACACTGTAATTCCTCTATGCTTCACAGAGGTTCCACACTTAGTTCATTGTAAATTGTTCATATTTATTTATTTCATAAACATGTTTGATTTGGTAAATTATTCCATTCTCAACATATTGGCTGTATCCTTTGCTTCAATCCAATGCATTTCGGGGCTATATACTGCCCCTTCATCAGGGAAAAGGTACTGTAACAGAGTTAGATAAAAAAGGTGTAAGTCGTGATGGGTATGAACGTTATGGATTTGTGGTGTTGGGGAGACGCTAGGGAGTGTGGGGAGAGGGGGCTGTGTGTGTCAATTAAAGGATCACCTTAAAAAACTATTGTCGGCCCGTGTTAAAAACAAAACCATGCTTTCAATATGGCTTACGTATGCTGAGGATAGTCGAGTTATGCCGGTGTGCTGAAAAAGGAAAGGGTGCATTTCGTGAGTCTTAGTTTCGATCGGTAAAAGCCATCATGCTATTGTGGTTCATGCGGTAAACTAACCTGTTAGAAAAGGAGATTGGAGTGCAATGTTCATCCGCTCGTAACGCCGGTCTGGACGAGAAGCGTTTCCAGCCGCGTTTGGTCAGTTACGTGTATGACGGTCACGTGAGTGATAAACAAGGAAAACAGACTCGCATTTGCTGTCTGGGTTTGAAGGCTATGATGGGCGATTGAGATTAAACAAATGGAATTAGAGTTGGGATTTCATGCAGTGCCCGAAAGTATAAAGTATAAAGTGAAATGTTAGTGTGGCCGGTGTGGTAAATGATGAAAGTAAAATACAAATGCATTTTACAGATGAGTTTTGACAGTGTCCGGTGGGAACACGTGAGACCTAGTTAAATAACAGAAGGGGGTGGACATCATTGCATACATAAAAATAAACTTTAAACTACAGTACATGTAATGAATAACGGCAGGAAGCCTTTTAAGGCTCCATGGGCAACATTCATAGGTAGCAAGAAAGTTCGATTCTGTCATTGAGGCCCATAGGCTTCTGTGTGGAAAGTCTTTGAATCCAGGTATTTTCTCGTTGCAGGAGGTATTTGGTGTTATCTCTACCTTCAATTTTGGCAACAGTTTCCAATATAATGAATTTTAACTGCGAGATGTTATGTTTTTGTTCTTCAAAGTGGGTAGCAATCGAAGATTTGGTGTTTTTCAATCTTATGTTAGATTTATGTTCTGTTAATCTAATTTTGATTTTTCTTTCGGTCTTGCCGATATACAATTTCCCGCAGGGGCATTTAAGGGCATAGATTACATTGCTCGAATCGCAGGTTGCATTGACATGTAGTTTGATTGTATTACCCTTCATAGGGTGGTTGATTGTATTGCCCTTTATTATGCTATTGCAATTCCCACAGTTGAGACAGGGTTTGGTGCCAGTGTGTTTGACAGTCACAATGGGTTTGTGTTGAACCAGTTCACCTAAATTCTGGGCTCTGGTGAATGCGAATAATGGGGGTTCCAAAAAGATCTGGTTGAAATCCGGTTCCAGATTGAGTAGTGACCAATGTTGGTATATAGTTCGTTTGAATTTCATGGTAGCTGTGGAGTATTTAGAGACTACCACAATACGTGTCTGTTGTTTCTTAATACCAGGTTGTAGCAGTTTTTGTCGATCAATACTCAACATTTTCCCTTTTGATTCTTCAATGAGATTCGGTGGATATCCTCTATCCTTGAATTTGGTGGCAATTTGTTCAATTCTCTGTGTGGATTTCACAGGATTTGATACGATTCTTTTGGCTCTGGCCATTTGTGAAAATGGAAGGTATCTTTTTAAATTTGGTTCGTGAAAACTCGTGTAATGGAGCATATTGTTTCTGTCGGTGGGCTTTACAAATAGGTCTGTCTCTAATCCCTGTTGGGTAATGGATACTCTGACGTCTAGGAAGTTGATGCTCTCTTCCGATATTTCCCACGTGATTTGTATATGTTCATCAATGTTGTTAAATTGTGTCAATAGTTCTTGTAATTTTTCACTGGAGTTCTTCCACACAATGAAGATGTCATCGATGTATCGTGTTAGTAGCACTAGATTCTCTGTCCATTCTGGTTTTTTAAAGATGTGGGTTTCTTCATATTGTTCCATGAAAAGATTGGCGTATACCGGCGCCGCAGAATTGCCCATGGCCATGCCCACCAGTTGTTGATACCATGTTTCTTGGTGTTTAAAATAACTTTGGTATAAGGTAAAGAGCATGAGTTCCATCAGGAAAGATTGGAATTGACTGTCTATGGTGGAATTCAGTAGAGTTTTTTCAATGGCTTCTATGCCTAGAGAGTGTGGTATAGAAGTATAGAGGGATCGTACGTCCGCGGTGCATAGAATCAGTTTGTCTTCAGGATTGATTTGTACGTTGTTTAATTTGGAAATGAAATCTGTGGCGTCTCTTGTGTAAGTTCTCATTGATTGTACTGCTGGTTGTAGGTATTTATCCAGTACTTGTCCGATCGGTTCATGGATACTTCCACATGTTGAGACTATGGGTCTCATGGGGGGGTCCATGAGGTTCTTGTGAATCTTGGGTACCATCCTTAGGGTGGGGCTCTTGGGATTGGTCTTAATAAGAAAGTTCTTGGTCCTATTGTTTATAGTTCCATTGTCATGGGCTTTGTCAATGATGTTTTTCAAAGTCGTCATGAACTCCTGTGTGGGGTTCCTTTCCAGTTTCATGTATGTTTGAGTATCCATAATGTGTTCCATTATGAAGGGTAATACAATCAAACTACATGTCAATGCAACCTGCGATTCGAGCAATGTAATCTATGCCCTTAAATGCCCCTGCGGGAAATTGTATATCGGCAAGACCGAAAGAAAAATCAAAATTAGATTAACAGAACATAAATCTAACATAAGATTGAAAAACACCAAATCTTCGATTGCTACCCACTTTGAAGAACAAAAACATAACATCTCGCAGTTAAAATTCATTATATTGGAAACTGTTGCCAAAATTGAAGGTAGAGATAACACCAAATACCTCCTGCAACGAGAAAATACCTGGATTCAAAGACTTTCCACACAGAAGCCTATGGGCCTCAATGACAGAATCAAACTTTCTTGCTACCTATGAATGTTGCCCATGGAGCCTTAAAAGGCTTCCTGCCGTTATTCATTACATGTACTGTAGTTTAAAGTTTATTTTTATGTATGCAATGATGTCCACCCCCTTCTGTTATTTAACTAGGTCTCACGTGTTCCCACCGGACACTGTCAAAACTCATCTGTAAAATGCATTTGTATTTTACTTTCATCATTTACCACACCGGCCACACTAACATTTCACTTTATACTTTATACTTTCGGGTACTGCATGAAATCCCAACTCTAATTCCATTTGTTTAATCTCAATCGCCCATCATAGCCTTCGAACCCAGATTGCAAATGCGAGTCTGTTTTCCTTGTTTATCACTCACGTGACCGTCATACACGTAACTGACCAAACGCGGCTGGAAACACTTCTCGTCCAGACCGGCGTTACGAGCGGATGAACATTGCACTCCAATCTCCTTTTCTAACAGGTTAGTTTACCGCATGAACCACAATAGCATGATGGCTTTTACCGATCGAAACTAAGACTCACGAAATGCACCCTTTCCTTTTTCAGCACACCGGCATAACTCGACTATCCTCAGCATACGTAAGCCATATTGAAAGCATGGTTTTGTTTTTAACACGGGCCGACAATAGTTTTTTATGGTGATCCTTTAATTGACACACACAGCCCCCTCTCCCCACACTCCCTAGTGTCTCCCCAACACCACAAATCCATAACGTTCATACCCATCACGACTTACACCTTTTTTATCTAACTCTGTTACAGTACCTTTTCCCTGATGAAGGGGCAGTATATAGCCCCGAAATGCATTGGATTGACGCAAAGGATACAGCCAATATGTTGAGAATGGAATAATTTACCAAATCAAACATGTTTATGAAATAAATAAATATGAACAATTTACAATGAACTAAGTGTGGAACCTCTGTGAAGCATAGAGGAATTACAGTGTGCACCCAAGGATGGGACCAGTGACCCACTGATCCCACAGTTCATGGTTATAGTTCAACGTCGTGGGACACCAGACGTCACTTGCGTAGCACCTAAACCTAATTAAAACGCCTAAAACCTCACTAACTTGCTGTGCATCTACCCAAATAACCTGACAGTTCTACTTCCCGGTGTCCACCCTGGGTTAGATAGCACGCCATCACCCACCATGAGTAACTACGAGGATATCTCTAAAAGCACTGAGGCGAGAGCCTCCACGTTTGCGTTCAAAACCGATGAAGCTGACCGAATCTATGCACTGATAAGGGAAGAAAACGCGCAGGAAACCAATACCCGCTCCAAAGAACAACATATCAAACAATTGATTTATCTTAGCAAGAGACGTATTAATCAACAATTACATGCTAGCACTCTAGTTAAATATCATCGCAACCAACGTATACCAAGGGGCCTCAGGATAGCTCTAAAACCATCGCTCTGCAAGAATTCGAAAAAATTCCAAGAAAGGTGGTATGAAATCCTTAATAAATGTTCTTTGGACCTCATTCTCCTAATCATCGAGGAGTTATCTGGAATTTTGGATGAATTGGCTACTGAAATTACTGAAACCTCCACTGAATTATCTAAAATGCTCACTGAAGAAGAACTAACAACCATACTAGAAGATATCAAAACGCAAATGGACAAACGTACCAGTGACATAAATGAATGAAAAATTCGGAAATACAAAAGAGATACCTTAGACTATCGTCTTGGAGAGGTCTGCACATGGGCCGAGGTCTATGCGCAGAAGAGAAGAAATAAACCATATAATTCTCAAACCGAAACCTCCTCATCGGACAGTGACAGTACACAAAGAACTAAGAGACAGCAGCCAACAAACACCAGACAAGACACCCAAAGAGATCAACAACCAACCACCAGTCAAATAACTGAAAGAAGTCCTTTTTTAGAACAGGGCCAATCCCAACAAGGAGACCCCGGAGAGGAAAGAACAAAAGAAAAAGACAAGGAAATAGAACCACCTACCACGAGGAGTGTGACGGCAACCACCAAGGAGAAGAAAAAGAAAACGACACAGAACAATTAGTGATTAACATCAGTAAATACCCACTCACCAAAAGTGAAGAGCGACTATTACAAAAGGGTACATCGTTTGTACCCACGACTGACACCAACAGCCTGGAATTAGAAGTCAGTTTCTTCAAGCTAATGCGTAAACTACGTTTGCGTCACTTCTTTGAAAACGTCCTACCTAAACAACCTGATCAACAGGAGGATCAACTACTTGGACTAAGACCACATAGTACTTTTCAACCTCCAATCAGCCACAAAACCTTGGATTTATTTGAGAATATAGTGAAACAGGATCTCACTAACATCAAACACAACAAAAAACACACGAGAAACATTACCCAAAAAGACTTTGACACATTAAAAAAGATATCAAGAAACCACCAGATAACATGTACTAAAGCTGATAAAGGGGGAGCCCTTGTGATCATGGACCACAACATGTACGAATCCAAAGTTATGGAACACATTATGGATACTCAAACATACATGAAACTGGAAAGGAACCCCACACAGGAGTTCATGACGACTTTGAAAAACATCATTGACAAAGCCCATGACAATGGAACTATAAACGATAGGACCAAGAACTTTCTTATTAAGACCAATCCCAAGAGCCCCACCCTAAGGATGGTTCCCAAGATTCACAAGAACCTCATGGACTACCCCATGAGACCCATAGTCTCAACATGTGGAAGTATCCATGAACCGATCGGACAAGTACTGGATAAATACCTACAACCAGCAGTAAATTCAATGAGAACTTACACAAGAGACACCACAGATTTCATTTCCAAATTAAACAACGTACAAATCAATCCTGAAGACAAACTGATTCTATGCACCGCGGATGTACGATCCCTCTATACTTCTATACCACACTCTCTAGGCATAGAAGCCATTGAAAAAACTCTACTGAATTCCACCATAGACAGTCAATTCCAATCTTTCCTGCTGGAACTCATGCTCTTTACCTTATACCAAAGTTATTTTAAACACCAAGAAACATGGTATCAACAACTGGTGGGCATGGCCATGGGCAATTCTGCGGCGCCGGTATACGCCAATCTTTTCATGGAACAATATGAAGAAACCCACATCTTTAAAAAACCAGAATGGACAGAGAATCTAGTGCTACTAACACGATACATCAATGACATCTTCATTGTGTGGAAGAACTCCAGTGAAAAATTACAAGAACTATTGACACAATTTAACAACATTGATGAACGTATACAAATCACGTGGGAAATATCGGAAGAGAGCATCAACTTCCTAGACGTCAGAGTATCCATTACCCAACAGGGATTTGAGACAGACCTATTTGTAAAGCCCACCGACAGAAACAATATGCTCCATTACACGAGTTTTCACGAACCAAATTTAAAAAGATACCTTCCATTTTCACAAATGGCCAGAGCCAAAAGAATCGTATCAAATCCTGTGAAATCCACACAGAGAATTGAACAAATTGCCACCAAATTCAAGGATAGAGGATATCCACCGAATCTCATTGAAGAATCAAAAGGGAAAATTTTGAGTATTGATCGACAAAAACTGCTACAACCTGGTATTAAAAAACAACAGACACGTATTGTGGTAGTCTCTAAATACTCCACAGCTACCATGAAATTCAAACGAACTATATACCAACATTGGTCACTACTCAATCTGGAACCGGATTTCAACCAGATCTTTTTGGAACCCCCATTATTCGCATTCACCAGAGCCCAGAATTTAGGTGAACTGGTTCAACACAAACCCATTGTGACTGTCAAACACACTGGCACCAAACCCTGTCTCAACTGTGGGAATTGCAATAGCATAATAAATGGCAATACAATCAACCACCCCATGAAGGGTAATACAATCAAACTACATGTCAATGCAACCTGCGATTCGAGCAATGTAATCTATGCCCTTAAATGCCCCTGCAGGAAATTGTATATCGGCAAGACCGAAAGAAAAATCAAAATTAGATTAACAGAACATAAATCTAACATAAGATTGAAAAACACCAAATCTTGGATTGCTACCCACTTTGAAGAACAAAAACATAACATCTCGCAGTTAAAATTCATTATATTGGAAACTGTTGCCAAAATTGAAGGTAGAGATAACACCAAATACCTCCTGCAACGAGAAAATACCTGGATTCAAAGACTTTCCACACAGAAGCCTATGGGCCTCAATGACAGAATCGAACTTTCTTGCTACCTATGAATGTTGCCCTTGGAGCCTTAAAAGGCTTCCTGCCGTTATTCATTACATGTACTGTAGTTTAAAGTTTATTTTTATGTATGCAATGATGTCCACCCCCTTCTGTTATTTAACTAGGTCTCACGTGTTCCCACCGGACACTGTCAAAACTCATCTGTAAAATGCATTTGTATTTTACTTTCATCATTTACCACACCGGCCACACTAACATTTCACTTTATACTTTATACTTTCGGGCACTGCATGAAATCCCAACTCTAATTCCATTTGTTTAATCTCAATCGCCCATCATAGCCTTCGAACCCAGACTGCAAATGCGAGTCTGTTTTCCTTGTTTATCACTCACGTGACCGTCATACACGTAACTGACCAAACGCGGCTGGAAACGCTTCTCGTCCAGACCGGCGTTACGAGCGGATGAACATTGCACTCCAATCTCCTTTTCTAACAGGTTAGTTTACCGCACGAACCACAATAGCATGATGGCTTTTACCGATCGAAACTAAGACTCACGAAATGCACCCTTTCCTTTTTCAGCACACCGGCATAACTCGACTATCCTCAGCATACGTAAGCCATATTGAAAGCATGGTTTTGTTTTTAACACGGGCCGACAATAGTTTTTTAAGGTGATCCTTTAATTGACACACACAGCCCCCTCTCCCCACACTCCCTAGCTTCTCCCCAACACCACAAATCCATAACGTTCATAGCCATCACGACTTACACCTTTTTTATCTAACTCTGTTACAGTACCTCTTTGTTTGTGGCACACAATTGCCAAGGTCAAATGTATTAGCTTTGGCATTGCTTACTGCAGTCGCAAAGGATGCGCTGTATAATTTGGAAGCGTTTGCAGTAGCAAAAACTCAATGTGCTGTCTACTGAATTGCGACTGTGAGCTGCACAATGCCATTGCCGTGCTTCCTTGCAACTGGCACTGGCAAATGGCATGTGATTTCCTGCAATTCGCAATGAAATGTATGGTGGTTCGCAAGCGCTACGTTTAGTTGCAAAGCACTGAAAGATGAGAAAGTGGTCAGTATCCATTCAACACTGGAGCTGTACTTCGAGGGCACGCTCACCAGATGAAGTGTACAGTCGCCACGTATGGCTGCACGCCCTTACCATGTGAGATCACAGTATGACAAATATTATAGTCACTGCAGTCCCGCTACATCTACTCTTTGTATTCAACTTAAGCATTCCTAAATTCCTCAGCACTGAAATCATTGCTTTGGGGGGGGTACCTTGCTAAATATTGTGCTTGTGCTTTCCGCTGTATACACATACAGGCAGAATATTCTATATTTTTTTTTATATCTTTGCCACACGTTTCACTGCGGCAGAGATACCGTTGACACAGGGGATGGACCCTAATAACCCCAATAAGTCTGGGCCACCTAGAAAACTATATCAAACAGCACTTTGCCAGTACTGGAAGAAATGGTAGACCCTCAGTTAATCTGTTGACCACCCTATTCAATCATAATATTTGATCATTTTAGTCTTTTTTTGATTTCATCAAATTGAAAAAACAGTCATATAAAACATCATGAGGACATACAAAATGTTCAATTCATTACAACACCATCCACTCCATCTAATCATCCATACAATCCCTCTTATTCCACAACTATAAATGAAACTATACATAAAATGAACAGTTACAAACTAACAATTAGCACAGTTCTGCCTTCTTTTTGACCAGCAAGGAAAAGTACTTGATATTTATGGATCCCAATCTCTACAATGTCTTCTATCAGAGAGTCCAGAGAGTCCATGGGGACCAAAGCCCAGCAGAGAGTCCACGGGGACCAAAGCCTGGCAGAATGTCCACAGGAAACAAAGCCTGGCAGAGAATCCACGCGGACCAAAGCCCAGCAGGTGGTCCACGTGGACCAAAGCCCAGCAGAGAGTCCACACGGACCAAAGCCCGGAAGAGAGTCCATGCAGACCAAAGCCCGGCAGAGAGTCCACGCATACCAAAGCCCAGCAGGGAGTCCACAATGAGCAAAGCCCGACAGTGAGTCCATGTGGACCAAAGCCCAGCAGAGAGTCCACGTGGACCAAAGCCCGGCAGGAAGTCCACGTGGACCAAAGCCAGGCAGAGAGTCCATGTGGACCGAAGCCCAGCAGAGAGACCATAAGGACCAAAGCCTGGCAGGGAGCCTGAGGAAAAGTAGGAAATTACTCACTCTCCCCACCAGGGATCTATCCAGCAGTTTGCAAAATAAAGCAGATAAGGAATTGGAAGCCAATCTGTAAAATTAAAAGACATCTTTATTATAATTAATTATGAGGCTTCGTCGTCCAACCGTAGTTTTACAATTGAAAGAGGGAGCCTGCCTGAGCTTTCTCAGGCAGGCTTTTTATACAAAAAGTTTGGCCCTAGGCTCACATTCTTGCTGTGACACACATCATTGTAGGTCGCTCCCATGGTACCATAACAAAGCAGGCTATAATTATGAATTCCATTCTACTTGCCCAAACTGACCAACCCATCTTCCATCATGAACATATGTCAAACTTCACATATTTTCCTGTGCAGGCCGGAGAAGCTCACAATAGAACTGGTTTCCTCCCCATCATATAAACAGTCACCTCCCCATTGTAAAAGCCCAGAAGCAGAGAAACAGAGCCAGGTGTGGAAGATAGAAATGTAGGATAAGGGATGCTTGTGGGTCATAAACAGGCATGGCTACTGTATTCGGCCTTCTAATCTTGCTCAGGCCAATGTACACAACAAGTTGCTCAGATCTTTAATATAGATTGACTAGAGGGCATGGACTGGTTTGGTGAGGCCAACATCACGTAGGCAGATTCAGCCTGTTCAGGTCATGAAGAAGTCAGAGAAAGGTGGACGTGTCCTTTGGATCAAATTCAGACTTTAATCAATTGACTATATAAGGGCAAGACACAAGTTGGATGCCGTGGGCTCAGGACAAGAACAGTGATTTAAGGGTGATAGCATCACTCGATTGTGACGCAAATACACAGGCATAATGTCCTGATCATTACCGGTCTATTGATACCAAATTCGTCGTGGTATGATGATATTTTCTGCACGAGTGTTTAGGCCTTGGTACACCATTATGGCAGAGTCCGGAATTTTCAGAACCACAGACGCTCCTTTTGCCCTTATATAGGCAATAACCTAAACCCATGTCAGTCTGAATCTAGGTCTATACTTATAAGATCACCCACCCAACAATTAGTGATGTTCTAGTGTTGATGTAGAAGCTGTACAGAAGGGTCTGTCAGTAAACTCTGGCCTAACCAATGTATGTTCAGGTAAAATATGAAAGTTATGTGAAGAAACAGTAAAGAAAGAGTAGGTTGAGAAGTTCTTGCATACGTCAATTGTGTAGAAGAAACAAACCAAAAAATATAGTAGCCAATAAAATACATAAAGGTATTAAAATAGATAGAGCTACACCGCACTTAGAGAACAATATGCTATAATGTCTGTTTTTCATCTCTTGCTTTTTATCGTCATTCCTCAATACAATCTCCATTTTCTAATGTCGCTCACGCAATCTTGATAGAGTACTTCAGCTGTGATTATTAGCAGGTCATAGGGACACTGCAAGTCCTGCAGGCCTACTGCCACTACTCAGGTCACAAACTGAACCGTTTGTACTCCTACGTGACCCTGCAACTGGCAAATGGTAACCAATCAAGAAATTTAACAGAAAACCATAATACAATTTCAGAAAAAGCAAGAGAGAAAAGGAAAAGCAAAAGTCAGATGCAAAGAAGTAATAGTAGGAAGAGACATAGGTTGGGAGGTGGGTACAGATGTCAATTGGGTAGCAACAAAAACAATCCCACCCATAAAAGACAATGTCATTTTAGAATACCACTAGAAAACACGTTGTTGAGAACATATAGACCACGGGAGGACGTAGTGACCATTATTACGAATGAAATCATAATTTTCCACAATCCTAAACAGAAGGCAAATCCTAGAATTATCTAATAACATTCCATATAGCTTCCTATGCATTTCAGTAATCTATTATATGTTCAAGTGAAACAGTGGCGTTCCTGATCAATGCTCTCAGATGGAAAAGGGATACACTTCCACAGAGAGACTTCATTCTGCTTTTACTAAACAGAATAGTACTTTAAAACAAATGCCAGCAAAGCAGCAAAAATTAGTTTCCAAACTTCAAGTCTATACAAGCTCACAGAAAATACCCAGAGTCCGCCAAAGCCTCTCCTTGCAGGCTTCTATTGTCCATCAAATCCGCTTCCAGTGTCTTCTTCGCGTTGGGCCTCTTCAATTCAGGCTTTTTCATGAGAAGACAATACTGTTTAGTAGGAGTGCCCTCCGGGCAAACACTCACAGCTCACTCGAAAGTCTCAATGTCTCAAAACAATGCACCAGTGTCTCTTCTCTGTGACACCTCAGGAAATGTGCTCTTCATAGATCAAGGGCACAAAACATCTCGTGCAGAAACAAGCACCACTTAGCAAAATCAGCAGCACTTTCAGACTCCAACACTCATCAGTTAGTGTCAGAGGACGCTCAAGCTGCTCTCTCATTGGCACAAGAAGGTAGTGCCTTTTTCCAAATGTGGATCCTTGGGTGCACTGCCGTTCCGCTGGTGCAAAGCAAAAGAGGTGTGGGTGAGGCCAAAACTCGGGCCAAGGGGATCAGGGGACCGCGCGCTGCCAGAGGTTCAAGCACATGACAGTTTGAACAAATTGCACAAAGTGGATGACAGTCCTGCCATCAAAAGCAGGGATCCTTCGCATCTTTGCACTGAACTTCTGAGGCAAAACAGCTCCTTTTTTCTTTTCTTTTCACAACGCCTTCTGATGAAACAAATGGCTTGCTTAGGAGGTACCACTGGAGGCACGCTGATGATCGCTGTCCATGCTGATGACCGCTGCGCACGCTGCTGATTGCTGTTCACGCTGCTGATTGCTGTCAGGAATTGCAGGGCCAAGAAGTCTGTAGTCGTCTGCCATGTTTACTGATGGGGAGTGGGTTTAGTGTTGATCACAGGTCTGCAGGGAATCACTCTTCCTTTGACTCTGGAAGATCCAGCAGGACCCTAGTGATGTAGCAAGTGTAACACAATTGTTAGTTTCCTTCAAGTCAGATATAAAAACAGTTAAGCAAGTGGCCTGTAATCTTCAAAGGAGTGGCAATACACCATGGGAACCTAAATGGATGCCCTCACACAGTGGCATTGTCTAATGGGGTACATTATTTAATGGGGTAAATACATATTCTTCTTAATGATGAAGCCTAGGTGTTCCTAAACTCCTTATCTAGAGCATCTCAAATAGAGCAATGACATAATACACATTATCAAGGACATGAAGAAGTCCCTTCTTTAAACAATGTGCATCAAATGCGCTATGTAATACAAAGGCTAATGATCAACTGTGCAGACAAAAGGACAAGAACTAATGAGTCCTGGTATCTGCATGATTAGAACACATCTTATTAAAAAATTGAAACAGAAGAAACAGAAGAGAACTGAAAAATTAAAAATAGACATTAAAAATATGTTGTACTAAAAAAAAGAATGTAAACTTGAGATATCTCCTATTGAGATGGAAAATCTCCTATTGAGATGGAAAACTTGTATTGGGTCAATTAACCAGGCTATCACTATCCTGACAGTCAGTCTGAAAAGACATTTGAAGTGGGCCTAAAGAAAATTCTCGAAAACTAGTCTCATCAATCAAAAGGGAATGTATGTGACATAAGGGGGTTCCTACTACATCACTGCAGTCTTGAAGTGTGAACATGAACAATACACCCATAATAATAAATGGGCTGACTGGTGAAAGGAAGACGGAGAAGGGAAAAAATGGAAGTAGGACACAACTAAAATCTTCAATAACTAAACATGATGCAACATTGGTCAGGGAAGAAGCAAAAAGAAAAATCTATTGGAAGGACAAGAGTTTGCTTGGGTGGCCTAAGACATGTGACACAGCACCAAGAGCACGGGGATACATGAAAAGACCAATGTTACACCAATTTAACTCTACCGCTGACAATCTATACCCTACACGGTAATTCTAACTAATGTTCAGTTGTCTCTTCAGGGGAAAAAAATGAATCCATAGGCTTATTCAGGAATCAAAAAATGCGATAAAAAATGCGATATCAAAATTAGGCCACCTTTAGTCACGGATCTATAATTCCATCCTTAGGCCCAATCAAGGATACATAAATGCAGAGCTGCCTGTCCTTATGGAAAAAGGGCAGTTAAGTGACTAACAACGGATGGCAATCTTTGATCCAGTATATCATTTTAGTTTTCTTAAAAAAAAATCATTACAGCCAAATTAGGCATGCACTGGAAAAACAGCTGCCTTACTCGCTCACAGTATGAGGTCCATATCTGTGAAATTTATCTTAATACAATATTCATCCAATTTATTGTGAAATAACACATATCGTCATATGTGTTCTTTCACAACACAGGGGAACTTGTAATTCAAAGTAGCACCATAGAACAGAACATACACACAAAAATACACATATCAAGCCATCAGATATACTTGCTGTATATAAAACACAAAGAAACAGCCCAGACAAACAAACAGCATATATGAATAAGCAGTCAAGCACAATATTATGGCATATGTACTTTACACTATAAACCTGCAGCCCAATCTCAATTGTCAAGTCTAAAATCCTATACCGTCCTTTTGACAGCAGGGCATCAGGTAATTGATACTCTGCTGTAAAATATAGTGTCGCTGTGTCAAATAACGCGTTTCAGTGGACCAAATGTATAAATGAAACATAAACACACACATTTTTTCCTTAAAGAAATTACGCCAAAAAAATATTTCTCTTCAACCAATCAACTCACGTGTCTTGTGAATTAATCCATGAATTATCTGTAGGAAGAAGCAGAAAAGATACACAACACACACATTTCTCATTATACAACATCAATTATAACCCTTTTTATCAGACTACAAAACATGACACAACGTGACATATAAAAACTTTTCATTACTTACCTGTAACTTTTTTTTTGTACTTTGCAAAAACGCCCGTTCTCACTCAGGCCTAAGGCCTTTAAGTTGCAGAATTTTGGGGAAGGGCTTCTACTTATTGCCTATCTAAAACTTAATGTAACACTTCGTTTTTCTTTTTGTCAAATAAACTTAACTAAAAAAAATTAGTTCCTAGCATGGAGACACACATATACCAGTTCTACAGATCATCTAGCAGACCGTTTGATATTTGTTTTCTCAAAGAAATCACTTTTGCATTTGCCCTTTTTAAATCATGTTCCCTCATTTTACACAGTGCTTAATTTGTAAGACATGAAGTGCAGGTGCTACAATTTTGCATGAGGAATACCTTTCCTATTTGTTTATTATCTCAGATGTGCGCTTTTAACGCAGATGTAATGTGAATGCGGCAAATAAGAACAAGCCAGCCTGCAATGAATGAAGGTTATAAAAGGGTTTAAATTATATACAATCAACTACATCTCATATAAAGCGCTTGGGTGCAGCATTTTGAAAGCAACTGGGAGCTATGCAAACCACGTGTGGGCTCTACAATCCTTCAGGGTATTGACAAATGAGGCTGCAGTTTTACAAATTAAATAGTGTTCCTTTTATTATTATTAGCGGGATGCAATGCTGTGTCAGCACATATCTAATTGAAAATAAATGTGTTGGTGACATAATTTACCAAACAACAAGCGTTTTGAGGAACATGCTGGAGCTATTATTTATTCTTTGGCTAAAATGCAATCATCATTGCTGTACATGGCCCTGCATCCTTTGCTCATTTTAGTTCCCAAAAACGAAAATCCCATCCCAGCTAATGTCAAATTTGTAATGCTTTAAGAAGACACTTTTAAATTATGAGCATGAGCAGGAATTAAATTTATCGGAGCAAGTCAGGCTATTCAAGTGACCTCGGGTCAGGACCGTGGCAGGGGCAGGGATTTAAATACAAAGAGGCAGCTGAAGTTAGCATCAGATGCATGTTTAACCATGTCATGCTGCATTCCACAGGTGAGGCCCTAATTAAAAGGTCACAAATGTCAACAAGACATCCTTACAAGATAGCATCTGGGCTGCTACTGCTGGAACACGTTATACAGGTTCTGCCAGTCCCCTGCTCATGGTAACTGAAGCTGACAAGGCCAGTAGGTTTAACCCCTTCCACATAACCTGCAATATTTCAGTATATTTAAAACAATTTCTATGACACATTGACTTGCAAAATCATAAGAAGGCACAACCTGCAAACATATATTATGACATAAATGTATGCATTTTACTGAAGTGACGCTTTAAAAAGGGGCCCTGAAACTATTTAAAACAGTCTATTTATCTGAAAATCGACTTTTGCATTCTGGATACTAACAAATAAATATCCTACAATTTTTTTGCATAATGGGTATTACTAGAATGTCTACTACCCAATTTATTTGAAAATAATAATTTATACCTTATAGAAATGAGCTTGTTTGCGCCTAGGGTAAGGGAAATTGCGCACAGAAGTGTTTGGTCATTTTCGTGGTACAACATAACTTAAATCAAACATTTTAATGCTAGGGGGTCATAGTATGAGTGTTAAGCTTCACAAATATTAAAAAACGATTTTTGTAGCACTTCTTTTTTAATAATTATTTTTCATAATTAATAATTATTTTTTCCTAATGAAGCCTAATTATTGCTATTTGTGACTGTTCTACTTATAAAACGCTCACTACATCCCTTGCCTATTATTTAGATACATATTAACACACAAGCCTAGGTGCAGCTGCCTAACTGGGAATGCGTGAGATTACTGCGCCACAATTTTTTAAAAAGGACTGTTTGCAAAATTCCACCACCCGTGTTTAACTAGAGAGGTGCTAGCTGAAAGAACATTCTTATTAGATATACTACAGCTGAAAAGACTTGGCTGCGAACATCTAACACCGTGCGTCTAAAGAACACGCAATTTCGTTTTTTCATTTTTTTTTTCTTGGAGCCTTATTTACATCAATTGAACGTGACCCATACACATACATACATTGAGCTCATTCCAGACACAAAACAGAAGGGGGGTCAAACACTCAGGACACACAAAACAGCGCACTCTAACCATTTCTTGTACATAGCGCCGTTCTTGTACATAGCGCCGTCGCAATTTACAACAAAACCCACAAACAACATAGACATTTAAACACACATTTTAACCCATAGGTCAACACTTAGGACAGGAACAAGGAACAGCCTACAGACTGTCTTAGAAAATAACCTGTCAAAACTAGTTGTAAACCATATTTACAACAAAAACGTTTTAGTTCCTATTTTTTTTTTTTTTTTTAATTCTTCAACAGAGAGCTCATAAATTGGAGTTCCAACCGGAGGTATCAGACCCGAATCCTCCAACCGGGAATCCTTTGTTGCAACCTAGTCAATACTAATACAAAACAAAATACCGCAACCAGGCATCTGCGCTCACTAGTCGGGTTTCAAACTTCATGGGGCTATCTCCAATGATATACACGCAAATGTACGTGACCCACGGTTTTTGAATACTGCAGTGTTCAAATAAAACTAAGGAACCAATACTGAGGAAGATTATCCAACGATAATCTGAACCACAGCAACCAAAGGCCTACCAAATGAACCAAATGTACCGGTACCCAAACCAAAGCGTCACATTTCTGCGACCAATAAATAACTAAGGACTGCGTCACATTTCTGCGACCAATAAATAACTAAGGACTCAGAACCAAAGGACTGGGAGCGACCCATTTTTATTCTTCAACTAAAACAGATGGAGAAAATATCTCTTCAACTGCCTATACAAATTGCAATTTGCATATACACAAATATTTGTCCAGATTATAACTGTCAATTCCCCACTGCACTAACAGTCTGTTAAAAAATACTTACAGCAAAAAAAAGAATGGGTTCCTTAGTCAGGAGTGACATCTTTAGGAGAGTTTTAAGTCAGAAAAATCGAAAAACATACTGGGCCACAGAGACAGATAATCCCCCAGAAAACCCTGTGCCCAGAGTACCTCTTTTTGGTAGAATTCTGTCTTGTCTTCCCCAGCAGTTCTTCCATCCTTTGACAAAATACTCCTGTAGATAACCACTCCATGATAAGGCCCCGAGTTGGGCAGCCAACTGAGGAAAAGTAGGAAATGACTCACTCTCCCCACCAGGGATCTATCCAGCAGTTTGCAAAATAAAGCAGATAAGGAATTGGAAGCCAATCTGTAAAATTAAAAGACATCTTTATTATAATTAATTATGAGGCTTCGTCGTCCAACCGTAGTTTTACAATTGAAAGAGGGAGCCTGCCTGAGCTTTCTCAGGCAGGCTTTTTATACAAAAAGTTTGGCCCTAGGCTCACATTCTTGCTGTGACACACATCATTGTAGGTCGCTCCCATGGTACCATAACAAAGCAGGCTATAATTATGAATTCCATTCTACTTGCCCAAACTGACCAACCCATCTTCCATCATGAACATATGTCAAACTTCACATATTTTCCTGTGCAGGCCGGAGAAGCTCACAATAGAACTGGTTTCCTCCCCATCATATAAACAGTCACCTCCCCATTGTAAAAGCCCAGAAGCAGAGAAACAGAGCCAGGTGTGGAAGATAGAAATGTAGGATAAGGGATGCTTGTGGGTCATAAACAGGCATGGCTACTGTATTCGGCCTTCTAATCTTGCTCAGGCCAATGTACACAACAAGTTGCTCAGATCTTTAATATAGATTGACTAGAGGGCATGGACTGGTTTGGTGAGGCCAACATCACGTAGGCAGATTCAGCCTGTTCAGGTCATGAAGAAGTCAGAGAAAGGTGGACGTGTCCTTTGGATCAAATTCAGACTTTAATCAATTGACTATATAAGGGCAAGACACAAGATGGATGCCGTGGGCTCAGGACAAGAACAGTGATTTAAGGGTGATAGCATCACTCGATTGTGACGCAAATACACAGGCATAATGTCCTGATCATTTCCGGTCTATTGATACCAAATTCGTCGTGGTATGATGATATTTTCTGCACGAGTGTTTAGGCCTTGGTACACCATTATGGCAGGGTCCGGAATTTTCAGAACCACAAGCCCACGCGGACCAAAGTCCGGCAGGGAGTCCACGCGGAGAAAGCCCGACAGAGAGTCCATGCGGACCAAAGCCTGGCCGAGTCCATGCGGACTGAAGCCCGGCAGAGAGTCCACATGGACCAAAGCCCGGCATGGAGTCCAGGCGGACCAAAGCCTGGCAGGGAGTCCATGTGGACCAAAGCTTGGCAGGGAGTCCACGTGGAGCAAAGGCTGGCAGGGAGTCCACGCGGACCAAAGCCCGGCAGGGAGTCCAGGCGGACCAAAGCCTGGCAGGGAGTCCATGTGGACCAAAGCTCGGCAGGGAGTCCACGCGGAGCAAAGCCTGGCAGGGAGTCCACTCGGACCAAAGCCCGGCAGAGAGTCCACGCGGACCAAAGCCCGGCAGAGAGTCCATGTAGACCAAAGCCCCGCAGAGAGCCCACGAGGACCAATGCCTGGCAGAGAGTTCACGCTAACCAAAGCCTGGCAGAGAGTCCACGAGGACCAAACCCTGGCAGAAAGTCCTTTGTGGAGGTAGTCTGAAACATGAGAGCCTCCCAGGAGCCACAAGGATCCTGCAGGCCAGCCCACTAGTACAAGAATGAAGATGGTTAAGGGTCTGGCGAGCACAGTGCAGGACTACATGCCAAGTGAGTCCTGGGCCCATACCATTTCCCAACTATACGTAAGTGCAGAGTCCAGGGCACTCCTTTCCCAGCCAGAAGGGCTTGAGGGTTTCCAGGTCTCTCAAAAGTGATTGTCAGCAAGATCAGCATGCATTTAAGAGCTCATTGGCACTAAAGACTGCATGTCCTGCATGCCTGCAGGAGCAGGAAACAGAACTAAGCAGTTTAGTGCAGAAAAGGTGCCAACGTGAAGACGCCACAACAAATTTCGGATCTCAGATCCTATCTTTCAAACTCTGGCCAGACAACAACATCTCCGAGATGCACAGGTACAAGACAAGGCACTAACTTTAGGACCAACACCTGCACTTTCATCCCTATGTAACTTAAAATGGTGATATTCGCTAAACCAATCTTGTGCGTTTCTGCAAATTGGCTCACTTCAATCAAGAACCAGGCAACTTGTTTGTGTCAAGTGTGTGTGTGGGGGGATTATAAAAAGTTTATTCAAAGGTGATCTCCCCCTTTAAAGTTTATCATGCCAGCGCTTGGGATGAGGGAGTCTGTCCTAAAATCCAAACCACTGGTATCTCCTCACTGGTGCTTTGTGTCCCTCTTCTGAGCTTTAAGCGCCCTGAGGCGGCTGGCTGATGTCGGAGGAGTTGCAGAGGGATAGGCAGGGATAGGCAGTGCTTGCCTGTGGTGCAGATAAACATCACCGCAGCTTTTACATCCAGAATGTGGCACCTGAACATGTCACCAGAAAATGGGTGCTCGAGATCCGAGCCGTAAATACGGACGTCAGACAAAAACATCAGCCGCGTGCGCAGGAGAGGGAGGCGTGCTCAGAGGCAGGAGGTCTGAACCGCACAGAGCACTGGGCTGTATGGCTGTAGACACACCTCCTGGCCCTCAGATGTCTCAGCAGCAAGAGTTGTCTATCACAATGTCACTATGAAAGAGATAACAGTCTTTGCCTCTCTAAGGAGAGTAGGATGTGGCACAACGACCAAAGCTGCCGACATAGGAGCCAGGGAACCGGATTGCCCCAGATTGCAGTGAGCAGAGTCCAGGAAGTGGTATGGAGACAGACTAGTGGAGTGGTGTGGTGTGGTTCACTGGTTAGAGGCGGCAGACCCGAGAGCCGAGGACGGCCCGGGACCAGGGTTCAATTCCCGACGCGGCAGGGTCGTGGACCAGGGTCAGTGGACTTGATAATTCTCATCTTGGTGCCTACTCTAACCAGGGATCACACTCGGCAGCTCTGGGCATTAGCTCACCTCATCTCCACAACGGCCCCCCACATACACCGGGAATGCCTGGTTTCACCTTGGAGATACCCAGTAGGGACCATCTCACAGGGAAAGCCAGGACGGGTTCCCCAGCGGTCTACTGTGCAGAGATACTCCTTCGGGAGTCGATTCTAGCGCATTACAAACCCACAATTAATTAATTAGTACTGTCTCTTCCCAAGACAAAAAGTTGTTTAAAAAACGATTTTCACTTTCTGTGTTTACTGTCTATGCCTGTGGTTGTTACAGTTAAAAATTGTAGTTTTAGCCTGCCTGTAATTGCATATTTTATCATCTGTGTTGTGTTTTAAACTTGTGGTTTTCCCTGCCCATAATAGCCTCCATTTAGCGTATTGAATTGTGGGAGTTGCAGTCCTACCTCTGTAGTTTGTCCCTCTCATTCCTTGGTGACAATTCTGTTTTCCCTACAAATTTCTCCTTTGTTCTGTGCTAAGACATGTATGTTAAAACAGTGCACCTTCAGCCACCATTTTATGTTCACAAGCCAGTGAATCCAGCCCCCCTGTTCTCCCCCCCCCCCCCCCCCAACAACAGGGATTTTCTATATCAGAGGGTGCTTCTGTGAGCTGTTTAAACTGTGTTTTACTAGGGCCTGTGCACTTCGTCTTTTGGCCAGCAGGGGGAGTAAAGTTTTATTAAAACAGTATTGTTAGATTTTCAAGTTAGTGAGGCCCTTAACTGCTGAAGTCCAAAGTGTGTATTGAGCCTGTTTGTCTCCTAGGAGATTCTGAACAGGAGAAGCAGCTTCCAACTCCCTGGTCAGCAAACCTTGTCTGAGGTCGCTGGGACCTTATACGGTCTGCTAGTGGTTGGTACAGGTCTACACTGATTGGTGGTTGTATCTAGTGTTTCTATTGGATTAGGGTTAATGTCCTCATTGGTTGGGTATTTGAGGGTTCTGATTGGTTTCTGGGTCTGTGTGTCTGTTGTAGGGTTGGGACTAGGGTTAGGGTTAGGGTTAGGATTTCTATTAGAAGTAGGGACTAGGGCTTCCTACTTTATTGGTTGTTGGGAGTAGGGTGGGACTAGTGCTAGGGTTAGACCTTTAATTGGAAGTAGCTATTAGGGCTTCTGGTGTGATTGGCTGCTGGACTAGGTGTGGGACTTAGAGTAGGGTTAGACTTTCTATTGGAAGTAGGGACTAGGGCTACCTGTGTCATTGGTTGCATGGACTTGTTTTAGGAGTTTTGGTAGGGCTAGGGCCTTAATTGGACATAGAGATCAGGGGTTTTGAACTGATTGGGTGCTTGGACTAGGGCTAAGATTGGCTGTAAGGTCCTGGTCTCCTATTGGCTCTAGATTTTAGGGCTAGTGTTGTGATTGGAAAATGTTAGGGCTAGGGTTCCCATTGGATACAGGGGTCACCTGATTACTAGGGCTATAAAAAAGGCCAGGCGTAGGGCGACTCAGCCTAGGCGTTGAGGCGAAGGGCAGAGAGAACCAGCCTGTTTGAGAGTAGTCGGGACTAGGGCCAGAAATGCTGCCCTTTTTCTCATTTAGCAATACCCAGCCTACACCATCCACATCCACAAACAGAGCAGCAAACTCACACCAAATGTACACCGCGGACAACACTATGCACAAATTAATGTACCAGCCTGCACTACAAACCCAACCAAACCACATCTACACACCCTACTATGCCAACTACCACACATATCCACCATCACCTACAAACAGTACACAACTCTATCCTATACCACTAACCAATAGGCTCATCACTAACACAATGCCAATCAACACCATACATAAATACATCCTATTCAGACAAACTCTCCCTACTGTAATTACACCTAACAAACCACCTTTTATCTCCTACTCTACTCCTCCTTGCATCATCTGACACCTCTTTTACTATACCGAGCCCCTATAATAAACCTTTCTAAACTATTTCCTCTGAGTCCTCCCCTCCAAAACTCCTTTTTACTCATCCAAAAGCCTCCTCCAACTGCTAAGACCTAAAATATATATATATATATTTCACTCTTTTATCCCTCCACTATCCTTTCCAATTGAAATTAACAGACTAACATGTTCACTTCTCAAATTCCATATTAAACTATACTAATATACTACCCAAATAACTGAATAACATATCCACGCGCCAGAAAAGCGATTCAACACCCATCAGGGGTAACAAGTGCTATATGAATGCAAATCTTTCTCCCCCTTAATCTCTGCTATCCTTCTCACTCCAAGTAACTTACTAATATCCACCACTGAAATTACTTCATATTTCACTATATTAATTCACCACAAATCCTTTGTAGGCTTCCTGAATAGCGTGTGTCAACAAGCGCTATATAAATACAAACCTTTGTCCTCCTCTAACCTTCTGCTATCATTCCAAGTAACTGACTAACCTATCCACCACTTAGAATGTACTTGCATGTTTTAGTATACTAATTAAACACTAATCCTCTAAGGGTCTCAGAGAACCGTGCTATTCGCTGAAAAAGCACTTCGGCGCCTCGTCAGGGGTAGTAAGTGCTATATAAATGCAATTACAATACAATCTTGTGATTCTGGTCAAATCACTTTTTCTCCCTGTGCTTATGAATGTGTCCTTCTGTGATGTACCTGGTGCTCATGTAGCGCTCCAATATCTTCAGGTTAAGTTTGCGCTATACAAAGAAGAACAAAAAAGAGAATAATTATTGGGGTAAAACATGTAAAATAAGAAGTCTGTGGCTATGATGAGGCCGGTTCGCAGAAGACAGTGACAGAAGGAGGCAGATCCAATTCTACACACACTCTTTTGATGTTGCACTCAGATGCTATCTCAATCCAGCAATCAATGCAATGGAAACATTCCCCATGACTGCTTCTAATCACGTGGTTTTAGCCCCAAAAACGAATGGAATGACATTTTTACTTAAGAAACCTCATGTGTTACCTGCATCAACCATCCCAACTACAGGAGGTCCACCAATCACAGGCTCGGCCGACTGTGACCACGTGCAGCGACATACACCCATGCCAGCAACTCCCTTATGGCTGAATGCGTTTAATGTATCATTTTCATTCATAGAAAGGCCGCCCGGCTGCACTTAGAGAGGGTGTAAATGGTAAGTTAGCCCTGCACCATAAATCACAAGGTCAAAGGTTACCTCAGACTGCAGCTAAACAGCAGGAGGGAGGGATGTATTTCAACAATGCTTGCAGTGTATTTCAGGAGCGCCGCAGCTCTCTGGCTGGAAGGCTTCAGTCGATAAACTGTAGTATTAGGGCTCAGGTTAGTAAATTATTGTATTATAAATACTGTGCTTTTATAAAATCGGTGGGGAAATCACGACAACCGATTGGTCCAATAGGGTCATATGACCACACTTCTTTGCATGCCCCTAACTGAAACTTTTTGAAAGGCTCGGCTCGTGCACAGGTTTTTAGAGTCAGAGCCTGCCCCGGCTGTTTTTTTTGTGGCCTCACTCACCGTGCAAGCTCCATTTGTGCCAAGGAGCAGCCTGAGTTTCAGGCTTCCTCTCAACGCCAGCTGAAGTGGGGAGACTCAGTGGTCGAAGTGGGAAATAGAAAGTAGGGGAACTGTGGGTGGAGAATCAGGGGGCAGGAATTACTGAAGATTTAATCAGTGGGCGGAGTCAGGGGTGTGGTTAGAAATAGCAAAACATACCCATTTTTAGTACGTTTAGCATTTCACTGACCAGTTACAGCTTATAACACATTTTTAATTAAAACAATGGATAACATGTTTATTTGAGGTTTAATTCAGGAAAAAGCAAACACTTATAGGGAATACAGATTTATGTAAAGTGTTTGAAATATGAGCAGGAACAACATGTAACTTTAACCCTTTCGTTGCTGCCGTCGGCCAACGGCCGTTGCGAGCACTACTTTTGTAGTGCTGCGCATGTCCGTTGGCCCTGCCCACTCATCAGAACGCCCACACCGTGGCGGAATTGCTGCCGCGGTTAAGGTGTTAATGCTTTTTAAACATTGAGGTCATCAATACAGGGCTCCTCATGTACACATGTGTTAAGCAGGGCTCAGAAGAGAAAGGGACACTTCAGGAGAATCTAGCCTCATGGGAACCCACAAAGGCTCCTTTATATTCATGTCAGCCAGCTAGCTGCTCAACCATATTATAGCAAAAAGAACAACTGGTGGACAGAATACAGAACACAATCATACATTCACCCCAGTACAGAGATCTGGGCTTAAATCCATCATTTTTTTGCTCACCATGCCATTCCAGTTTGGACCCAGCCATGTGCAAATCAGTCTTAATAATAATAATAATAATAATAAAGGAATTTCTAAAGCGCCTGGTGACGCCATCACGGCGTGTCCCCGCGCTGTGGAGTAAGAGTCAGAAAGGAGGAGGGGCATCTATCCCTACAGGGCAAACAGATGTGTTTTCAAGAGTTTCCGGAACATGGTTTCATTGTTGGCTAGTCTGATCCCAAGTGGAAGGCTGTTCCACTGGGTGGTAGCCAGCACCCGAAAGGAGCGGCCTCCCATCCTGGCCTTTCTAACACGAGGAACTGTCAGGAGACCCATACCCGCCGAGCGAAGTGCTCTTTGGGGTAGATAGGGGATGGCCAGATCCTTCAAATACCCTGGCGCTTCTGCAGAGGCTATCCTGTAGCAAAAGAGGAGGGCTTTAAAAAGGATTCTTTCCTTTACAGGCAGCCAATGAAGGGCAGCCAAAGTAGGCTTGGATGCTGTTCTTTTGGGGAGTCTGAGGGCTAACCGGGCCGCCGTATTTTGCAGCACTTGCAGTCTCCTCAGGTTCTTCTCCGTAGTACCTAATAGCAGCACATTCGCATAGTCCATGCGAGAAGTAACCAGCGCTTGGATCATAATACGTCTGGCCTCCAGTGGCAGTAGGTCCAGAGTGCGATTTAAGGTCTTCATAACCCCAAAGCATTTCCCCACCACTTTGTTCACATGACTCTCAAACAAGAGTTTAGGATCTACCCAGAACCCCAGGTTCTTGGCCTCACTGCATGGGATGGGCAGAGAGCCAAGGCAGGGCGGCCACCATTCCTGAGTCCAGCTCGCCCCATCTCCCCCTATCACTAGCACCTCCGTTTTAGCCCCATTGAGCTTAAGGCAGTGTTGATTCATCCAGCCAGCAAGCTCCTTCATGCAGGTTTTAAAATTGGCCGCTGCTAGCTTAGGTGACTGTGACAGGGAGATGAGCAGCTGCGTGTCATCGGCATAAGATACAAGATCTATGCCGTATGACTGAACAACCGCTGCCAATGGAGCCATATACAGGTTGAACAGGGTGGGACTCAGGGCAGAGCCCTGAGGCACCCCCTGTTCTAAGGCCACGCTGTCGGAGAGGAACATCCCTCTCTGAACCTGGAAACTACGGTCCGAGAGAAAGTCCTTGAGCCATCCCCAAGCTGCCTTAGTAACCCCCGCGCTGCTCAGACACCGTAGCAAGGTGGAGTGTGCTACGGTGTCGAAAGCAGCGCTGAGGTCTAGCATGATAAGTGCCATAGTGTTCCCCTCATCAGCACCAATCCGTAAAGTTTCGGTTGCTCTCAGCAGGGCAGTCTCAGTGGAGTAGTTCTTACGAAAGCCAGACTGAGAGCCATGAAACATATTGTTTGACTCTAAATATTCCATGAGCTGAGTGTTTACCAATTTTTCCGTCACTTTAGCTAAGTAAGGTAAAAGAGATATTGGGCGGAGATTTTCCATTATATCCTGACTTACATTAGGTTTTTTTTTTATCGGTAAAACTATGGCTTTCTTCCAGTCACCTGGCAGGGTGGCCGAAGAGAAAGACAGCTGGATAACATGTCTGAACAGCGGCTCTAGCACATCCAGACTGGCATTGAGTATTTTGGGGGGGGCCGGATCACGGGGGGAGCCTGATTTAACTTTCTTGCATACAGTAACTAGTGTTTCCGCAGCAGGGACATGAAAGCTGGGTAATTCATAATCTAATGAGCCTACCTCCCTGCTACTGTCGAGATCAGGGCCATTGATCAGATTCCCCGTAAAATTGGCATAGATGTTCGAAATTTTGCCTGCAAAATAATGAGCAATATTGTTGCAGGTTTCCACAGAATCTGCGGACGGCCCACTATTGTTCGAGATTACCGAGATCTCTTTAAAAATTTTAAAAAGTTCCTTCGAAGAGTTTTCAGCCTCCACAATACGATTTTTATAATGTGTGGCTTTAGAGACCCTTATAGCCTTATAGTACTCTTTTTGCTTTTTCTTATAGTCTGTTTTGATCTCTGGACAGAATCTGACTCGCCACTCACGTTCCAACTGCTTGCAGGCAGATTTCGCAAGCTGAAGTTCCGGAGTGAACCAAGGGGAGGTTTTCCTCACATTCCTCGTGTTTCTCTCAGTACGCATTGGGGCCGTTTTATCAAGTGCACCTACAATGCGATTATGTAGCTCATGATGGGCCATTTCACAGTCCATTCCTCCTAAAGGGCCGCCTACTGTAATTAGTTCATTGAAGGTGGACTGCGAAAAACTTTTCCATTTCCGTCGCTGATACCTCTGCTCAAAATCTCTCTTAGACTCCGCCTCTGCAATCTGAATCAGGAACGGAATCACAAAGTGATCCGACCAGGGGACCGGAATCGGAGTAAGAGGTTGTACCCCAAAGCGATGACCAAAGATGGGGTCTAAAAGGTTCCCTAATCTATGCGTAGGGTCCTGATTGATAAGCTCAAGCTGTAGGGAGCTGAGATTGGAGCAAATATCCTTAGCATCCATATCCAGTGGATCGTTGAAATGAGCGTTCATGTCACCGAGCACAAGGAAGCTCCTTTTCCTAATAGCTTGATGAGCAGAAACCTCCATGAGGCTGGAGCTAAAATCAAACATCCTGCCAGGTGGTCTATATACCAGGATGCCTGAGAGAGAGGTTTGGGGTCCCAAGTTAATATTAAAAGCACCAGCTTCAGAGTTTTTAATGGTGAGGGGTGTTAAAGAGCATTGGAAAGGCAGTCTGGTAGCGATAGCAATCCCCCCCCCTGCCATTCCTATCCAATCTGGCCAAGGAAAAACCGGGGGGCAAGGACTCTATGATATCAGGATCAGATGAGCCCCCAAGCCACGTCTCAGTAAAGAACATGATGTCATAGTCCTCATCCTCCAGTAGATGGTATATTTGAGTGCTATGCTTACTGAGTGAGCGACAGTTGACCAATCCTGCCTTAACCTGCCAATTGCCCGGCGCCTTCCTAGCAGTGGTGGAGGGCTTGAAAGAGCACCAGGAGCAGTCCCGTAGGGATAGAGCTTCCGAGGTGTGTAAACACTGGGGGACAACCTCGGGACAGAGAGCTAACAGCTCCCTACTATCATACTGTATCCTAGGGGGAGTTGAGTGGCCAGAGTCCTTAGCCCCTCGCCCCGTCCTGTCGCGGACGGGCGCAGACGGGCTGGACTTTGGCTCGACTTCGGCGCGCTTCCGGCGCGCCCGCTGCACGCGTCCGCTGCGCGGACGCGGGCCTACACACATTTATAGTCGACCTAGGGGGAACTAGAGCGCTGAACTCTCAGACCTTAGCCCGGAAGTGCTGGGCTCCTCCTCCACCCTCCGCAGCAAACGCCCACAGTGGACGCGGCGGACCGGGGCGGGAGTGTTCAGGTAACAGAGTGAGTTACAGGTGAGGCAAAGTTTAAAAATACAGTATTACACAGGTATTAAAAGTCAGTAGAACGCCAAAGTTTAAAAACACACGCTGTTCAGTCAGCGCTCGCTCGCATTGTAACACGCACACAAGATTCCCAGCGTGAGCGGACAGAGTCGACCTCTGCCACCGGCCAGACTCTTCTCCACCACGCGAGTGTGCAGGATAGCGGTATTTATGCTCTCCGGTAATACAGCGAAACTAGAGCGCTGAACTCTCAGACCTTAGCCCGGAAGTGCTGGGCTCCTCCTCCACCCTCCGCAGCAAACGCCCACAGTGGACGCGGCGGACCGGGGCGGGAGTGTTCAGGTAACAGAGTGAGTTACAGGTGAGGCAAAGTTTAAAAATACAGTATTACACAGGTATTAAAAGTCAGTAGAACGCCAAAGTTTAAAAACACACGCTGTTCAGTCAGCGCTCGCTCGCAGTGTAACACGCACACAAGATTCCCAGCGTGAGCGGACAGAGTCGACCTCTGCCACCGGCCAGACTCTTCTCCACCACGCGAGTGTGCAGGATAGCGGTATTTATGCTCTCCGGTAATACAGCGAAACTAGAGCGCTGAACTCTCAGACCTTAGCCCGGAAGTGCTGGGCTCCTCCTCCACCCTCCGCAGCAAACGCCCACAGTGGACGCGGCGGACCGGGGCGGGAGTGTTCAGGTAACAGAGTGAGTTACAGTCTTGATCCTGCGGCCAATGTGAACAGTCCAGACCGAACTGCCAGGACATATGTATTCAAGTATCCTTTAATTCGGGAAATGAACACAAAGCAGTACCCACTGAACTAGGCACAAAAAATATTGCTCTTTGATATGCATGGTACATGTTCTTTGCAGCAGGCAATTCCCTTCTGCGCTACCTTAGATGAGTAAAACAGCCACTAGACAAAACATGCGCCCATCTCTCTTCAGCAGGTACATTGATCACCAAAGTTATCTTGGTACTTGTATTGTTGACCAAAACCTGCTGAATATACAAAGAACTTTGCAGTGTTATTAAAACTCCTGCACTTGTACAAAAACGGTCCCCCACAAACTAAACTGGCCCCCTACCCTTCCAGTCACCCTGGGAAACGCCTGCTCCTGTCCAGTCAGTACTCCTGCTCATGCTCGATCAACACTCCTGTCTCGTCAAATCCCCTGCCCCCTCCCTTCTCCTGCCCCGTCACTTCTCCTGGCCGGTCACTGCTCCTGCCCTGTTCACTGCTCCTGCCCTGTTCACTGTTCCTGCCCTGTTCACTGCTCCTGTCCTGTTCACTGCTCCTGTCCTGTTCAATGCTCCTGCCCTGTTCAATGCTCCTGCCCTGTTCAATGCTCCTGCCCCGTTCAATGCTCCTGCCCCGTTCACCACTCCTGCTCATGCCTAATCACTGCTTCTGCCCGGTCACCTCTCCTGCCTTGTCACCTCTCCTGCCTTGTCACCTCTCCTGCCTTGTCACCTCTCCTGCCCAGTCACCTCTCCTGCCCTGTCACCTCTCCTGCCCCGTCACCTCTCCTGCCCCATCACCTCTCCTTTCCGGCCCTGTCATGTCACCTGCCCATCATGTCACCTGCCCGTCATGTTACCTGCCCATCACTTCTTCTGCCCGGTCACTTCTCCAGCCCGTCACTTCTCCAGCCGTCACATCTCCTGCCCGGTCACTTCTCCTGCCCGGTCACTTCTCCTGCCCAGTCACTACTCTTGCCTGGTCACCTCTCCTGCCCAGTCACCTCTCCTTTCCTGTTGCCTGTTGTCCCCCGTCACTTCTCATGGCCCGTCACTTCTCCTGGCCCGTCACTTCTCCTGGCCCGTCACTTCTCCTGTCCTGTCACTTTTCCTGCACCGTTGCTTCTGCCCCGTTCACTGCTCCTGCCCCATTCACTGCTCCTGCCCCATTCACTGCTCCTGCCCCGTTCACTGCTCCTGCCCCGTTCACTGCTCCTGACCCGTTCACTGCTCCTGCCCTGTTCACTGCTCCTGCCCCGTTCACTGCTCCTGCTCCGTTCACTGCTCCTGCCCCATTCACTGCTCCTGTCCTTTCACCGCTCCTGTCCCGTCACCTCTCCTGCCCCGTCACCTCTCCTGCCCCGTCACCTCTCCTTTCCTGTCACCTCTCCTGTCCCATCACTGCTCCTAAAACGTCACCTCTCCTGCCCCGCCACTTCTCCTATCCATTACTTCTCCT
The DNA here is from genome assembly GCF_964263255.1 of Lissotriton vulgaris. Classification (NCBI taxonomy): domain Eukaryota; kingdom Metazoa; phylum Chordata; class Amphibia; order Caudata; family Salamandridae; genus Lissotriton; species Lissotriton vulgaris. The sequence goes on from NC_141691.1 coordinate 279,918,015, forward strand.
GCCCGTCACTTCTCCTGCCCTGTCACTTCTCTTGCCCATTACTACTCCTGCCCAGTCACCTCTCCTGCCCTATTACCTCTCCTTTCCTGTCGCCTCTTCTGTCCCGTCACTGCTATTGCCCATTTCACTCTTTGTACAACATTGACAAATTACACAAGGTGGCAAATTCCCCACAGTACTGTGTTTGGGGAAAGCTCCTCTGTAATCACTAACTCCAATCTCACTGGCACATGGCACGTTAAAGGCAGACGCCGGGCGCATTGTCATTCGAAAGGGGGTAATCAGCCTCAATTGGAAACTGAATCATTTTCAATCGGAATCTAAAGCATTTTCAATATTATATACAACAACGCCATAGTTGAATGAATGTAGTATATTTATCTGTTCCAACCAACAACATTTGACAAAGCTAACAGTCTTGGCTTGTTGTAGGTGTAATGTTACTTGTTGTATTATATATGTGGGACGATAACAGAAGCAGCAAAATACAAGTCGGGCAGCACATTACGCTGGGCACACATTTTTAGCATAAATGTTTTAAGCCACATCCTTAATTATATCGGCCACGTCCCTTTGAGAGCCCCCAGTTTTTCCTCCCACTTAAAGCCCTGCCCCAATTGTGCTGTGAGTGATAGAAGGTCATGAAAAGTTGGTCGTATGGGTGTCAAGGGGGATCATATTGTCAGAGCCAGTGTAGCGTCACAACGAGAGATTCCCCAGCACACAGGCCCTTTACGAGGAGATACAAAGCAATACTGATCTGCGCTGCTTAACGATTTCAAAGAGATCTGCAGCCCTTGCAGTCTCAGGCAAACAAAATCAGCATAGAGGGAATTGAGACAAATAGTTTTCCCAGTCTCCTTTGATTGTACTGGGTTGCCTTCCTGAGGAACAGTGCAAAAAATGTCAGTGCAGTGAAAACAAAAATTTCTCCTTGAGTAACCCTATACACCGAAAAGGCATTTTTTTCAGGCCTTCTCATGTAAAATGACACAATCATTGTATTATATTGTAATTGCATTTAAATAGTGCTTACTACCCCCAACGAGGAGTCGAAGCGCTCTTTCCGGGAAAGCTCCTCTGTAATCAATAACTCCAATCTCACTGGCACATGACATGCTAAAGGCAGAGGGCGGGCGCATTGTCATTCGAAAGGGGATAATCTGCCTCAATCGGAATGACAATGGGCCTGCCCTCAGCCTGTGAGAGCTCAGGGAGGGCTGCTGCAGCCTCTGGAGTTCAACAGAGAAGTGCGAGCAGCCCCTGAAAGCTGAAAGGAAAAAGTTATCGTTTTTATAAGTAGGACAATTCTTGCCGTCCCAGGATGCTTTTTTGAAAGTAAGAAGTAGGGGAACGGACTGGAATAATTTTTAGAAGTAGGGTCACGCCGTGCCCTTCCGTCCCCGCCCACTTCTACCACTGGGGAGACTGATTAAGAAACTGAATTAAATCCAGAAGCTCGCCACCCCTCATTCACAACACCAAGATACCCGGCATCACACTGGCTAAGAGGCATAAAACGGGGGGTTGCAGCCCACGGGCAAGGCTGCACGCTCAAACACCAGTTACAGAAAAGGCCAAAACGGATTGTTACTTGGTTTGGACGTGGAGTGCAGGGCCCAGCAAACAAGCAGAGAACTGCATCCTCCTAACCCAATAAACTCCACCATGTTCTGTATCTCATTTATTCGGCCCTGATATGTCCTGTTTAACTGTTTCATCTAATAACAGGCACTTTAGTTCATGTGTTGTCGCCGCCCACTAAGGTTCACCGCCTTCGGCCGCTTCTGTGTTTTCCTCAGGATCCCCAAGCTGCAGGGTGCTGGCAGTCTCGATGAGCTGCTCAATCTGCTCCTCCATCAGTAACTCCTTGCTCTCTTCCACCATCAGCAGGATCTCCAATGCCGTGTACGGCCGGTGGTTGAGCAGCTGCAGTTACTCGGCCTTGGTGAGCCGGTGCGGCCTCAAGGCCCCCAGAAATATTTGCAGCACTGCCGGGCTCTGCAGCAGGCCGGGAATTAGGGACAGATACTTGAGCATCTCGTTCATAACAGTATTGAGGTTCTGTTGCCCAACCCGGGCTTGTGCTTGCCACTCTCCTGGCACTGCTCTTTCAAGTCCCCCAGAAACCGAAATACCTCATAGTTACTCAGCATTGCTGCGTTATTCACCTCCATGGTTGCAAATAGATAGAGCTCTGCTTCTGCGCCTTAGTTCCTGCCATTGGTCCTTTTTTGATGCCAACTACCACGATGGAGATACTAGAATTTACCAAATTATCACGAAAAAGCAAGACCTATGTCCTCTAAAATTCTTGTTTTATCTTTTTTTTTCTTTTTCCTTTCTCCCTCGGGCCGAGAACAAGATGGCTGCCAACACTCCCTGGTTGGAAGTGTTGGCAGCCAATTAGAGCCACGCTCGTGCTCGGAGGGTTAGGCTCCGCCCAGATGTCGAAACTTTTTATTGTTTGAATATCTCGGAAACTAATGAACAGATTTACACCATTTAACAAAAAGGGATCTTTCTGAACCAAGGGCTACCTTTTTGCCAAATTTGGTGTACTTCCGTTCAGCATTTCAGGCTGTAGCCGTGTCTAAAGCTTCCTATGAGAAATTGCATGGGGACCTATTTTCCATAGGAAATCCTCAACATTCTATTTGGAATAACTTTGGCGCCAGTTGAGAAATCATCGTGAAATTTTCAGAACTGGTGGGGTGCTCTGGTCCTCTCCTATCCAGAAAGTCTCCGGGTGATTCGTCAAGCCGTGGCCGAGAAACAAGTGGTTTAATCACAGCTACAGCCCAAACTGCTGAATGGAATTACACCAAATTAGGCAAAAAGGTAGCCCTTGGTTCAGAGTCATGCCTTTTGGTTAAATGGTGTAAATCCGTTCAGTAGTTCCTTTGAAAATCAAAATCATAGATATACCTATGGCCGCGCAGGATGGCTTTATTTGCTCATTTTCTGTGATTGTTTGTCAACTATCCATTTAAATATATATGTTAGTGTCTCCCTTTAAGCTAATTTGTGTCATGAATAGGCGAGGTCCTTTTTTCTTCAAAAGAAGTTGGACATATTTTCTTAAAATTACTTCTTTATATTTTTAACAAGCTTCAAAGATCCATGGTTTGTGTTGAGCAATTTACAATTAGCAGCCGTCTTTTAAGACAAGCACATACACATACACACAAAGTCATTCCTGTGCATTACTATTTTGCAGATCAACATGAGCCCAGCTGCAGTGACCCAGCTGCTATATACTGCAAAAAACTATTTACATTTTATTCTGAAACACACTCAAAAACTGTCCATCCGAAGTTGTCAGTTTATTCAGAAATTCTCAATGCATGAATGTTTTTATTAATTAATGGGAATGAATAACTGCGTCTTCAATCAGTTCATCTTCTCATTGTTTATTCCATTAAGAATTAAAAGGCTACCGACACATGTAGTTCCCCATTTCCAATGAACTTCTTCAGGGCTAATCAGACAGTTCAGTGCTCAATGTTGTGGACTTCCAAACGTGCTTTTCATACCCATGGTATGATATAGTCAAATGTTCATAATTCACAAATATACATTCAATAGTATAGTCCCCCACCCCTGGTTCTAGAAAATAAACACATGTGTATCTCTATCAAACCCCCAACCTTTTTTGCTGTAACCACATAAAGTCATTTATAACTCACATTTAAGAGTGCAAATACAACTACAAGGAAATCGCAACAGGTGACCTTGAAGTTGTAAATCCTTTTACCGCAACATAATACTAGCCCACGATTATTATGTTATTTGAGGATTAAATACCAAACAACGGGTGGGAATTGGGCATGTCACAGGAAACAAAAACTGATTTAAACTACTCCCAAGTTAAAGTGAGAATCCGTGGGTTGTAAATTTAGAGTTTAGATCCTTGTCTTAGAGTAGAAACAGACTTTTACATTTGTTTTCTCTTTGGGTTTAACATAAAATGCAGCCATGTGACATGGATTGAAGTAAGCATTAACTGTTATCATCTCCAAGACACATTGCGATGGAAAGGGGAGTTATATATTGTTTACTCCTCTAAAGTCATTAAAATGACCCCCAGAACCTTTAAAAAGAACATTAAGATGACACTGCTTCTCAGGTGGCTGATTAAATTGTGTAAGGCCTTTGTAAAGATCACTATGGACACATGTGTATTTTTTATTTTATGGTTGTTCATGGAACAGACTTAGTTTAGCACATTCTAGGTGTTAGGAGCTTGGATACCCAATTCTAAGCAAGTAGGATTTTTAGAATTTGTGGTCACGAATAGAACATGTTCGACTTTATTGTTAGATGGGGATCTCTTTTGCTTGCAAAGTAGTATGCACATTGGTTGCAATTTCATTCATTATGAAGTTAATGTTTTAATTAGGATGTAAGACATTACAATAATATCATATGAAATTGCCCAGATGACAAGTTTATATATATTTTATATCTCAAATTTTTTTTAAGGTTTTTTAAATAGAGACCTCATCTACTACAACCGAGAGGCTGGCATAAAAAAGGGTCTTTTTCATGACCAAGAAAAAAAAGAGACTAGGCAAAAAAGAAATTCCCAAGTGTCTCAACCATGATGTCATCAGTGATGTCATTTGAGATGTCATCAGTGATGTCATCAGGGATGTCACTGACCATGTCATATATATATATATATATATATATATATATATATATATATATATATATATATATATATTACCTACTGGCGGTAGCAGTAGGTATATATAGTTAGGACCTAGTTCCATAGGAAATCCCCAACATTCTATTGGGAATAACTTTGGCGCTGGTTGATGAATCTTCGCAAATTTCTCAAAGAAGATGGCTCACTCCGCTCCGCTCCTTCCCTGATAGTTTGGGGGGGATTCGTCAAGTGGGGGCTGAGAAAAAAGGGGGGTCCCAAAACGTGTTTTCCCCATGTTAATTTCCATCGGACCTTTAGACTCAGCTACAGCTTGTACCGCTGGAGGGAATTACACCAAACTTGTCAAAATGGTAGTGTCTGTTACGCAGATCACGCTTTTGGTAAAATAGTGTAAATCCCTCCAGTGGTTCCTGAGAAAATTAGAAGAGAAATCAATTATATATCTATAAGCGCGAACGCGTGCGCGCACCCCGCGATTTTCCGCGATTTTTTTTGGGTGGGGGCTTGGGGGGCTTCTCTCTTTCATTTTTATTGTTTTTAATTTCATTTCAAGGGTGCCCACCCCTCGTTTTGCCCCCCAAGGTCACCGCCGCTGCCCGAGCTGCCTTAAGATGGCCGCCGCCTGGTTGTGGGCGGGGCCGGGAGGACGTGGTTTCCGCTTCCCCCTGCCTGGGGGAAGCCTTTGCTGTGCCCGTCCGGTCTCCCGTGCCGAGGGGAGACCGGGTGATGTTGGCGACCAAACCATCCCTCCTGTGTCCATGGCTAGAGCCCCGGGGTGAGGCAGCCGAGGCGCGGCTGACCGGCGAGGCTCCGGAGAGGAGGAGCCTCGCCCGCGGTATCCGAGGAGCTTAGGAAGGAGCCGCTCTCTGATCAACAGAAGTCGGTGAGTGCGGCACCTCTGCAGAGAGCTCCTCAGAGTCAGGGAGGCAGAGGCACTTATGTTGTTGTCTGGGCCCCTGGTGCGGTTTGGTTAAATTACATTACAATAATTGTTACACATGGTGCCACGGGGCGGGCCCCGGCCGGGGCCCGTGAGGGCGGCTGGCAGTGGCAGCAGCGGCTCTGACTCAGACTTGTGAGGAATGAGAGGAAGACGTAGTTTGAGAAAGAGCGATAGAGAAATCGATTCTGTTTTAGAGTGTGATAAAGAGAGATAAAGAGAGTGAAATGCAGAGAGACAGAAGGGTACAGTGCTCCAAGGGGGGAGTGGGGGGAGAGAGAGAGAGAGAGAGAGAACATTTACAAAAAGGGGTGAATTAGACAGAGGCAAATGCATCGACAGGTGTGGTAGAGAAAGACTTGAGAAAAATCAAAGTGATGTAAAGCAGAGCGAGCAAAATAAGAAACTGCACAGAAAAGAAGTTCAGGTAAAGAGTAGTAGGGAAGAGAGAAAGACAGAGGGATTAAGAGTAGAAAGAGAATAGTACTATAAAGTCAAAAGAGCCTCTACAGAGCAAGAGAGGTGAGGTTTACACAGTGATAGAAAAGTGCGAGAAAAAGAGATGGAGAGCTAGTGAGATCTATTAAGAGAGAGTATGAGAGAGATAGTTGAGGTGGAGAGGGTGAGTTGAAATGGAGAAGGTAGTCCTATGAGAGATACGTGTATATATATGAGTGAAAAAGAGAGACAGCATTAGAGGAGGTGATGATGGGAAAAAGGTGCAGAGGTGGAGAAATAGAGCTAGCCAGATAGGAGTATAACACTCACCCACCATTTACTATGTACAGTCACCCTGACATTGTGCAGGGAGTCTGATACTGCTCACCCACCACTGACACAGTCCACCATCCAGCCACCCATCCATCCACCATCCATCCAGCCACCCATCTAGCCACCCATCCAGCCATCATACATCCATCCATTATTCATTCATTCAAGCATGCATGCATCCACCCATCCATCCAGCTATCCACCCAACATGCATCCATCCATGCATCCATCCATCCACCCTGCATCCACCCATCATGCATTCACCCATCATGCATCCACCCAACAATCATTCATGCATCATGCATCCACCAGCCATCCATCCATCTTCCAGCCAACAATCATGCATCCATCCAACACCCAGCCACCCTCCCACCCACCATTCATGCACCCCATCATCCACCCACCCATCCATCCATCCTGCATCCATCCATCATTCATGCATCCATTCACCCATCTATCATGCATGCATCCATCCATGCATCCACCCAACAATCATTCATGCATCAAAAATCAGATCCCTAGGGCTGCTCAGGTGGTCCCACAAGGATATTAACATATTTAAACGTTATCCGCTAATAGAATTAGCATTTTCAAAACCTTGCAAATTCACTGAAAAAACCATAGGTTTCTGGCCTTATATATATATATATATATATATATATATATATATATATATATATATATATATATATATATATATATATTAGCTTTTAAAAAACCAATAATATTCACTGAAAAAAACATAGGGTATACACTATATATAGTTAGGAATTAGCCTTTAAAAAACCAATGAAATTCACTAAAAAACCCATAGGTTTAGGCCTTATATAGTTAGGAATTAACATATAAAAAACCATTGAAATTCCTCCTATATTGTTAGCTGGACATTTTATTGATATAAAACCAATGAAATTCGACATATAGTTAGTTGCACTAAATATATATTTCGCGCATCCGCAATCCAATGCTGAAGATGTCACATATTACATCATTCATGACATGGTCAGTGACATCACTGATGACATCACTGATGACAGCTCATTTAACATCAATAATCACACCACTGATGATATACTTCATGTGATAATACAATGCACCTCCTTACACTCTAATACACCTATTGTAAAATACAGAGTATCATTTTTGAAACTATTGACACACCAATACCATTTACTACATACCCACTCACTGATTCCTACGTCTACATGCACATTCATTCATTCACCCATAAGGTCATTCGTACATACTGTCACTCATCATTGCAACACTATCATATGCACTCATACACCTATGCAGACACTCACACACTGCCACTCATCCATGGAGTTACTCACACACCTACTCAGTCCTGTAAAGAATCAATCACACTTTGATTTCTTCATCTATACAGTTAAACACAGAACAGCTTACATTTTCACAGATATACTAACACATACTTACTCACTTATACAATCAAATCCTTCATCCATACTCTTATACATCCTCTCATTCTTCAATATGTAAAACATATTTAAACTTTACAAAAACACACAGACACTGGATGATGTCATCAGTGATGTCATCAGTGATGTCACTGACCATGTCATGAATGATGTAATATGTGACATCATCAGCATTGGATTGCGGATGCGCGAAATATATAGTTAGTGCAACTAACTATATGTCGAATTTCATTGGTTTTATATCAATAAAATGTCCAGCTAACTATATAGGAGGAATTTCAATGGTTTTTTATATGTTAATTCCTAACTAGATAAGGCCTAAAACCTATGGGTTTTTTAGTGAATTTCATTGGTTTTTTAAAGGCTAATTCCTAACTATATATAGTGTATACCCTATGGTTTTTTCAGTGAATTTCATTTTTTTTGAAAGCTAATATATATATATATATACAATTTTATTTTATTTGAAAAATTTTTACATAGCGCTACCTTGACCCGTAGGTATCAGAGCGCTTTGCATACACGCTGTAAAAAAACAGACGGATATTGCATTACGTAGTAGGTAGGCAGTAAGGAAGCAAACCAGGGATTAAAAAATACAGCATGAAAAATAATGTGGTTAATTGTTGGGTACGGGTGATTTCAGTCGGGTTTAGTGAGGTGGCTGGAATATTTTTACACCCACAAACAAAAACACGCACACTCCCTTATTGACCGAGCTACGCCCCTGGCAACATATACTCCATGTACATAGAAGTTGGAACAGTAATGGAAACTGTCCAGTTCGTCCTAAACATCTCGTGAAAAGGACTTCACGGTGCCTCATGTGTTCTTGCAGCAAAGACGAGAAACATTTATAGACAAATCCCCAGGAGGCCGCGTGCACTAGTGCAACATGAAATGATGCCCGTGGCAAATCAGTTCGCGTTATTTGCACCATTCAATTGATGAATGGTATTTGCACTGCACGAAGGCAAACGTGCAGAAATTGGTTGCACATTATTTGTTCTGTGAATACATCTATAATATATATAAGAAGCAGAGGACATCATTTCCTATACTTTAACATTTTATATTTTCTAGGTAAAAAAATAAATAATTGTTGCATTATTTTTATTACATGAGGGGCAGAAATAATGCAAGTTTGTATTACTTTTTAAATGGCTTTATTTGACTATATTTTGTATCCAAACTGTGATGTAGGTAAAATTGTTTGTAAGCAAAACCGTGCTATGTATGTTTAGCAGTAAAGCCGCGCTCTGTTTTTCCATTTTTACCCTTGTGCGAAAACCCTGTAGTGCACGCAGTGGTTGAAGTCACTGTCTGGTCTCCAGTCTACTGTACCCATCCCACTATCGGTACCATCCAGGGTCGCCCCAGTTCTGCATACGACCATCACAAGACATGTGGTGGTTTGCCGAGGGGATTAGTGCCTGCAGTGATGAGATAAAAGGAGACTCAAGGACCCTATGGCAGGCGTCCATTGCCTGAAATATTAATACAAATGTTTATTTTATACAGCGCTTAAAATCGCACTTCTTCCGACCTCTAGGAGCTGCGAATTAACAGTATGGGCAGAAGGAATTGAATAAACAATCCAACCGGAAAGCAGGCTTGTGGCAGGGGAAGTTTATTTATTTATTTATTTATTTGTGCAATTTTTATATAGCGCAAACTTTACCTGAAGGTGTCAGAGTGCTTTACATAGGATCCAGTTGAAAACATAAGGACTGACGGTTACATGCATGAAATGATTGCACATTTTTGCATTACATAAGAACCAATTGAAAGCATATGGACTTAGGATTACATGTGTTACAAAAAGGTACAAACAGAAAAAAATTGCAAATGTACAAGAGATAGAATCACACAAGGAGGAGATACAAATGGATATACTCTAGGCCTATACTAGTAATATCTCTATCAACATAGGGAGGGGATACACATGGATAAGAAAAACAAAAGGGTGGAGAGGGACCCGAGGGGAGAATTTATTTAAAGACCTACTGGTATCTTGTCCCCCAACTATACAGTTAAACACACGGAAGATGCCAAAGGTCTTTGTTTGATTAAATTCCTATATGGAACCTGTAAAGTGTCCTACATAGGTAGTGGAACCAGAAGGTTACTACAGAAGAGGAGAGACACAAGAGATAGGGAGATACAGTTCAGAATATGAACCCAAAAAGAGTACCCATCATCCCACTCAATAGTGGAACTTTGTCATCTGGGATTTCATGTTGGAAAATGGTGTCCAATAAGCCCTTCCCCAATAAAAACTTGAGGCTAGCTATTCTTGGACCCAATGGTTGAACCCTCAACCGAAGAAGATGACAGAGTTTAGGCTGGTAGGGCTTAGTTGCAGTGCTCGGAAACAGTGTGAAAAAATGAAACAGAAAGGAAAATGATCCAGGTGATTAAAAATACCTATCTTGATGTCATAAGGAAACTTTATTAGGTCTGCCCATCAAGGTGGTATAATTAAAAGCAGAGTGATAATAGCGTGCAAAAAATTGCTATTTACCATAGATGTTATGTGGTCAACATGTTTCAGCCTTTATAGGCTTTCGTCAGGACCTATGATTCACTACTGGAACACTTACTTTCTGTGCTGTGAATGACAATCTACAGACATTCTCCAAATTGGTGTGTCATCTCCTGTGAAAAAACATATATAAGAGAACACAAAGGGAACCACACAACAAAGAGTTATGGTGCTTGAAACAATTGTCATATATGTACATGCATTGATTTGTACAATGTGTTCTTATTTGTAACTTACCCACATTTTTTTTTGGGGATGAGAAACCTCGCCTCACCTGGCAACGGCTCAGGATAAAGGAGGCCACGCACTATAAATCAGAATAATGTGTTTTAGTTCATCTTGTAAATCGGATAGATAAATCCAGGTAATATTCCAGTAAGATACATAGAGGCAGTCCGGGTGGCCGTAGGAAGAATGACGCTTTTGAAAGAGGGGGATAGCATGCTGTAATATAAGTGCAGTCTGTTCGTTCACAGTGACAGAGTTGCACTGCATGCCCTCTTCAAAGAATGACGTTTTTAAAAAATGGGAATAACACGCTGTTGTGTAAGTGTAGTCTGTTTCGTTCTTAGACAAAGACAGAGTTGCCCTGTTTTCCCTCTTTAAAGAGGTCTTACTCTCCTAATATTTAGTAGAGTGTGTAAAGAGGGAGGGGTAAATAAGAATGTGACATATCTGTCTGAGCGATCTTATAGCTCTGAATAGTGCGCTCCTTATTTCTCATGTCAAGATGTCAGTTCTAGAGCTATCTGTGGATGCACAGAAAGGTGGTAATGTGGACAGATCAATATTCTTAACGCAGCTCAGAGCGCACTTACCTCTCCGTCGTTGCCTCGTGCTGTACTAAGCCGAGGGGGAGGTGGTGACGCAGTGCGGTGTGAAAGAGTAAATGTTGAGCCTGCGGACCTTAGAGAGAGCCAACTATCGCAGCATTTTGATAGGCTCTTTGTGCTGTTCAAACGCGGCCCAATGATTGTTCGTAAAAATCCAGGGTCATATACTCGCATCTCATCTCCCTACAATATACACCACATGTTGGGGTCATGCTTTTTGTGCTCCCGTCTGGTGTTTACATTACTCCACCTACCGGTGGCGGATATTGGGCTATTCCGATATACATCGCTCGCCCCCACGAGGCATATTCCATACAATACAGCTGACTGGACGAACTTGCCCACGTGCCTGCACTGTGTCACTATCACCACAACTATCAGTCATCCACGCCCCTATATAGGTAGGCAGGCACGCGACCACACCACACAGGTCGACTCCTCCCCAGTTCCAAGCTAGCACTTATCCAGCTACATGTCCACATCTAGACTTGGATTTTACATTTAGACTGTCTATTTACGACATCAGTACATTCTACTTGTGACTATCAGGATTATTTCAGACTGTATTCAAACTTTATATTTCAATATTTTAGTCTGTTGATATGTCTCGTTCAACCCATTTACGTGTGGAGCTGTATCATAACACTGTATACTAGTAAATGTAGTTTATTTATACTAAGGAATAGAATGAGAGTATATTCTAACATTCCAAGATGGCGCTACATTGTACAGTCTTGTTTGTAAGTCCCTCATTTATGTTGTTATCATGGAAACAGTAAATACGGCTAACTTTGTTTTCACCGTTGTGTGAACAAGCACTCATGGAGTGCGAAACGCGTCACGTAGGGCTTATGGCATGAATAAACCCTACCTTTGCTGACAGACCAATGGTGTGAGCGTGGATTATTTGCAACTGAGAGCAACGCTTGGAATGCCGCTTTGTATGGTGTATATATATATATATATATTCACTGAAAAAAACATAGGTTATAGACCATATATAGTTAGGAATTCGCATTTACAAAACCTTAATTTACTCGCACAAAACCATTGAAATTCCATATATAGTTAGTTGCACTAACTATATATCGCGCACCCACAATCCACTGCTGATGATGTCACATATTACATCATTCATGACATGGTCAGTGACATCACTGATGACATCACTGATGACATCTCAAATGACATCACTGATGACATCTCAAATGACATCACTGATGACATCACTGATGACAACATCCAGTGACTGTATGTTTCTGTAAAGTTAAAATATGTCTTACATATTGAAGAATGAGTGGATGTATAAGTGTCTGGATGAAGGATTTAGTAGGTGCATGACTGACTGTATGAGTGAGTGATTAAATGTGTCTCACTGAGTGCATGGGTTAGTGACTAAACTGTCTTAATTTGTGCATCATTATGTCTGTTGTTCTGTAAACTGTTGCATGTGTAGATAAGTAGCTATATGAGTAACTATATGGGTTATTGATTGGTTGCCCAAGTATTTGTATGGGAGACTGTAGGAGAGTAGGGTCTGCTATCCTATGGTCACCCCAAATTTTTGCTTTTTGCTTCACTGGTTTCTGACTTAATGTGGCTGTGGGCCTGCTAATCAGACCCACAGCCTGCTGTTCTCTCTCTAAATTACTGCCAATGCACTCTAGGTGCATTACGAATTGGAACTGGTTCACCTTATGAGCCCCTGTAATAGTGCACCCTAGGTGCCCAGGGCATAGGTGTATCCAAGGCCTACCAGGGGCTGCAGCACGTATTGTGCCACCCCTGGCCTGGCCTCCATAATTGACACAACTGGCTGATCACTCAGCTGGGGTAAGTCGGTGTAACCACCTCTTACTTAGGTACAGTATGTCTGTGCCTAACCCTAAACTGGGCACATATGTTCCTATCAGCCACTCCTATGGAAGGCCTCATCAATCCTGGAGGCAGAGTGCTTGGAAATATGTGAGATGGTGCTCTAGCATGAGCTGAGCCTGTCTGCAGCGGTCGGGAACAACTCCCTAAGCTGTTCCGGGATATTGCCATACCATATACTCTTAAGTGCATTATAATCCTCGCGGTTAAATGCTATCTTTGGTTTGGCTTTATCAAAACATGTCGAGTAAGGTGTCATACGAATTGGAATACTATCCCCTCGCCAATTCTGGCGACGGGGATAGCATTCCACCCTTCTAGAGGGACACGACATGTGTGTAGCCTTAACCCCGGTTAAAGTTAAACAGAGCCTCAGCTTCACAAAATGGACGCTGCCACCACAGACACAAGTCTGGCCTCCTGCTGCTGACCGAAACTCGGCAGATGGTGGCCTGGACAAAGGGTTTCCTGCCTTGGGAGGTGCGAGCACCACCCCAGACAGGATTTTGTGTATTGGGTAGGACAGGGCTGAATAGAATCAGACATGCCCGGGGCACACAAGGTGTCCCCGTGCATAGGCCAGCCCAAACCGGTTCTGGGGCCTTCCAGCCCCAGTCCTGGCGCGGAGCTGGACAAAGGAAAGGGGGTGTAACCGCCCCCCTTCCTGGTTCCTCCCAGAGGAGGGACCTAGTAGGTGATCCACCCCCTAGATTGGAATAAGAGGGGGAGCAGTGCCATTGCACGGCAGATCATCCCGAAATCAACTTAAAACTAAGAAGAAGACTGGACTTCGACATTCTGCTGCACAGAAGACTGAAGAAGAATCTCCCTTGTGGCCAAGGAGTGACCACCCTGTGAACACAGGCACCAACCAGCAACTCGACGTCTGCTTTGCCGCCGCCTCCCGCCGGAGCCCGAGCCCAGAGCCCGACAAGAACCAGATTCCCAGACCTCTCAGAGCCCGATCCACAGTCCCTGCAAAGAAGGGACCCGTGGAGGCACCGAGTGACGTGGGACCGGACCTCTTGGAAGACACTCGTAAAGCTGACTGCGCAGCTTCTGAGGCATCCTCGACGTTGTGCTTTGGGGACTGAGAACCCCCACCACCGAGCAGCCCTTGCACCGAAGATCAGCCCCCCAGCATCTCCACGATCTGCGTGGGGCCCTTTTGCACTGTGCCACTCGACGCGCCATCCCGGCCACTAGCCACGCGGCCAGCGGCCATCTTGGCGACGAACCCGAAGATTTAAACAGCAGGTCTGGTTGCTCCAGACCTACCCAAGCTCCTGTGAAAAGGAGCACCCGCTCTGACCTTGCTGGTCCGAGTGAACAGCATCTTTCGACTTCTGCGTGGCTTGCATTTGCCAAGGCCTGTTTGCTCCGATCAGGTCGCCGACATCGCCAACAGCGAGAAGCCTACGTGGGACAGCTCGTGACCGACTCCTGGACGTCCTCGACCCCGGGTATCCACGTGGCTGCAGAAAGAAGCTACCCGACAACGCCTGTTTGCACCCGACATCGCCTGGTTCCAATCTGGTTCCACGGTAGTCACTGGCTAGTGACTTTGAACACTGTCCCCTCTGCTTTCAGGTCTTCAACTCTTCAGATCCACCCTTGGATCCACCGGAACTCTTCTCATCGAGCCGCCTGCAGCATCTTCAGCTCCAAGCACCATCGACCAGCGTGACGAAACCCGACACATCTTCGACCCTGTGCACCCGCTTCCTGTGGGTGAGGTAACTCAGCTCCGCCGGTGCTCCTGCACTGGTACACATCCCAAGGGCCTGTGTTTTAAGTTTCAGCTCCGTAGGTCACTCGGAAGGTTCCTAACTTTCTAACTTTGTGCTTTTTACGCACCATAGACTTTGTATTGAGAAGTGCGTGCACTTTGGACACTGCACCCGAGTCCCGTGGGCCTTTCCCGACTTAGCTAACTCCAGTCTCGAATAGCTCCAGCGATTCCCAAGGCCCTAGGCCTCTTCACTTTCCTCCTGGTATCTCTTATACCACTTATTTAGTATATGGTTTAGGTGGCCCCTAGGGCTCATCCATATTGTGCAACTTTTGTGTATTTTAAACTGTCTTGTGATTTAACGCTTGCGCTTCTGTGCTCATAAAGAGTCCAGGGGATTTTATAGTTAATAAATCAATATATATTTTCAATATATATCTGTGTGGTGTCCCTTTCATTTGGTATTCAAGGGGGTTGTATATGGTATAACAGCTGGCTTCACATGCCTTTCAGAGTTTAGCCTAAGACTGCTTTGTCCACGTTACCACTAGGATAACTGGTCTACAAGGTTGAATTACAACCATCATCATAAGGGTTGCTTGGCATGGTACAAAGTGATCACTAGAACTAGTGAGCATTATATACCAGGCCAACTTCTCACATTGGTGAGCAGCGGATTGGGATCTGAGCTTGCTGTTGTTTTACCATTACAATCTTTGAGATTATCATCTGAAAGATCACACAGGTACCTGCTAGGTACATATAAAACAAGACTAGTATACTTAAGTTCTACTGAACTTAGTTGTTGTAGAGCAAAGGGAGTAGCACACCCTAGCTACAACTACTAGATAGGTTTAGTAGGTAAACACCAGTGTAGGTAGATTGCAACACATCCACCCACACTAGAGCAATGTCTGGAACAGAGGGGTCCAGTGGACTTACTCCTGTTGAGAGTGACCCTCCAAGGGCACCATCCCAGTTTGCTATTTTTCCTTTTAAGGAACTAAGACAGCTTTGTGTCTTAAGGGGTCTGAAGACAGGGCCTTCCCCTACTGCAGACCACCTAAGAGAGCTTTTGGATCAGTCTGAAGCTCTAAAGACCTCTAAAGCAAACCCCACAGGGAATGCTGAAGGAGGCCATCCTTCAGAGGATGACACTGTAGACACCCCTGCCCCTATCATCCTAGAAGATGAGGAAGCCTCCACCACTGGAGCTCCTCAAGTAGATGTAGAGGAAGAAGAAGAAGAGGGGGAGGAGGTGGAGAGCAGTGAGTCAGATGATGACAGAGATAGTCAGGTGCTGGTCAGTAGACTGAACCAGGCTAACTTAAGTCAACTTGGGAATGAATCAGGTAACAACCCATTCAGACCCTCAGGTGGACTTAACCAGAGCCATAGGAGGAGGAGGCATCACTCAGGTGAATCCAATACCTCCCATGTCTCTAGAGGCTCTCATGGTCACTCCAGAAAGGAGATGACTAGCCCTCAGAGAAGGGAACATGAGGCCAAGATGAGAGAGGCTGAGCTTAGGATCCAGAGGCAAGAATTAGAGGTTGCCCTGGCTAAGGAGAAACTTGCTAGAGCAAGACAGCCTAGAGAGAGTGGGGTAATAGAACCCACTGGTGGCAGCAATATCCACAAGGATAAAGACAGGTCTTTTGATAATAGAAACCTGAGTAAGATTGTGCCCCCCTACAAAGCTGGGGATGACATCCATAAATGGATTACTGCAATGGAGAGAGCCTGCAGAGTACAGCAGATCCCTCAGGAGCAGTGGGCAGCAATCTTGTGGCTCTCCTTTGAAGGTAGAGGCCGAGACAGACTCCTCACAGTTAGTGATGGGGATTCTAGAAACTACCTGGTCCTGAAGAGTGCTCTGATTGATGGGTTAGGCTTAACCACTGAACAGTACAGGTTAATGTTCAGAGATACCCAGAAGACACAGACTCAGGACTGGTCTGAATTTGTTGAGTGTGCCACTAAGGCTCTGGAGGGATGGTTGCTGGGAAGCAAGGTTACAGACTATGAAGGATTGTATAATTTGCTGATGAGAGAACAAATTTTAAATAATTGTCAGAACCAGCAGTTGCATCAACATTTGGTTGACTCAGATTTGACCTCTCCCCAAGAATTGGGAAAGAGGGCAGATAAATGGGTAAGAACCAGAGTTAAGCAAAAGAACCAGAACCAGAACCAGGGTGGTGACCAGAAGAAAACAGACCAGAAGGGTGGGGAGCAGAAAGCTAAAGACCAGAAGTCTTCAACAGGGCCCCAAACTGAGACAGAGGGTGGGTCCCAAACTTCCAAGAAGAAGAAGAAAGAAGGTCAGAAGAAACCCTGGTGTAAAACTTGTAAGAACACCTCTCACTGGACAAGTGAGTGTAAAAAGGGTGGAGCCCCCAGCACTGCAGCCCCTAAGGCACCTGCACCCACTAGTACAGTTAGCAGTGCTGGTCCTCAAGCCAAGGGTTTAGTGGGAATCACTTTGGGAACTGAAGGAGATTCTGACCTAGTCAGAACTCTTACACAGGCTGTTCTGGTTTGTGAAGGGGACATAGATTTGACCCCTGACATAAGTCCCAGTAACCTGGGCAAATACAGACAGACACCTTTGATTAACAACAAAGTGGCTCAAGCTTACAGGGACACATGTGCCAGTGTCACTATGGTGACACCTAACTTTGTGGACCCTGGACAATACATGCCAGGCGATGATTACCTGGTGACCAATGCCAGCAATGTCACTACTACACATAGTGTGGCACTTGTTAACTTTTCCTGGGGAGGGGTAACTGGCCTAAAGAAAGTTGTGGTTAGTGCTGATCTCCCAGTAGAATGTTTGTTGGGCAATGACCTGGAGAACTCTCTATGGTCAGAAGTTGAGTACAGGACTCATGCAGAGATGTTAGGGATATCATCACATGTCCTTGCTGTGACCAGGTCACAGGCCAAAAAGTGCCTCTCTGAACCTCAGGTCTTGGATCCTGGAACAATGGACCAAGTACCTCCCAAGAAGAAGAACAGGAGGGTTAAGGCTGCGCCTTCCCAACTGCCTACAAGTGAGGATCAGGCTTCACAGGAAACTGATCTTGAGACCCCTGAAGGAACTGTCCCTGAAGAACTTGAACCTGATCAGGTTGAGTTTCTGGGGACAGGGGGACCTTCTAGGGCAGACTTGGGGCAGGCTCAGTTAACCTGTCCTTCTCTTGAACCCCTCAGACAGCAGGCTGCTGCTGAGGCTGCTGGGAATGCTCAAGGTGCCCATAAAGTATATTGGGACGATGGACTCCTTTATTCAGAGGCTAGAGACCCCAAGCCTGGTGCTACCAGGAGGTTGGTTATACCTCTGCAATTTAGGGGCTTCCTACTCACCTTGGCTCATGATATTCCTTTAGCAGGACACCTAGGCCAGAACAAGACTTGGGACAGGCTTGTCCCTCACTTTCACTGGCCTCACATGTCTGAAGACACCAAGGAGTTTTGTCGCTCCTGTGAAACCTGCCAAGCCAGTGGTAAAGCAGGTGGAACAAAAAAGGCCCCCCTGATCCCACTACCGGTGGTGGGGGTTCCCTTTGAAAGAGTGGGGATTGATATTGTTGGACCAATGGATCCCCCTACAGCATCTGGGCACAGATTCATACTGGTGGTAGTGGATCATGCCACCAGGTACCCAGAGGCAATTCCCCTTAGGACCACCACAGCTCCTGTTGTGGCCAGGGCCCTACTTGGAGTTTTCTCCAGAGTGGGGTTTCCTAAGGAGGTAATATCAGATAGAGGTACCAACTTCATGTCTGGATATTTGACAGCTATGTGGAAGGAATGTGGTGTAAACTACAAGTTCACCACTCCTTATCACCCACAATGCAATGGGCTTGTTGAGAGATTTAACAAGACCCTAAAGGGCATGATTAAAGGATTACCTGAAAAGCTCAGGCGAAGATGGGACATCCTTCTGCCCTGCCTTTTGTTCGCTTACAGAGAGGTCCCTCAAAAGGGGGTTGGCTTCAGCCCCTTTGAATTGTTGTTTGGGCACCCTGTAAGAGGACCCCTGTGTCTTGTGAAGGAAGGATGGGAGTTACCTCTCAAAAAGCCTAAACAGGACATAGTGGACTATGTACTTGGTCTCCGCTCCAGGATGGCAGAGTACATGGAAAAGGCATCCAAAAACCTTGAGGCTAGCCAAGAATTACAAAAAGCTTGGCATGACCAAAAGGCTGTCCTTGTTGAATTTCAGCCTGGACAGAAGGTATGGGTGTTGGAGCCAGTGGCCCCAGCAGCACTCCAAGACAAATGGTCTGGACCCCATACAATTCTGGAAAAGAAGGGAGAGGTTACCTACTTGGTGGACCTAGGAACTCCCAGGAGCCCCCACAGGGTGCTCCATGTGAACAGATTGAAGGCATATGTCAGCAGGGCAGACATGGGCTTGCTCATGGCTACAGATGAGGGACAGGAGGAAGAGAGTGACCCTCTCCCAGACCTGCTCACTCAGAACCCTGAGGATGGCTCAGTTGATGGTGTGGCCTTAGGTGGCAGCCTCACTGAACATCAGCAACATGACTGCAGACAAGTTCTACAGGCATACAGGCATATGTTCTCCTTGACCCCCAGTCAGACTAACTGGTGTACCCATGTGGTGGACACTGGTGACAGTCTTCCTGTAAAGAGCAAGATTTACAGGCAACCTGACCACGTCAGGGACTGTATAAAGACTGAGGTGCAAAAGATGCTGGAATTAGGTGTCATTGAGCCTTCAGAGAGCCCCTGGGCTAGCCCAGTGGTTCTGGTCCCCAAACCTCACACCAAAGATGGCAAGAGAGAGATGAGGTTCTGTGTGGATTACAGAGGACTCAATGCTGTCACCAGGACAGATGCACACCCTATTCCAAGGGCAGATGAGCTCATTGACAAGTTGGCTTCTGCCAAATATTTGAGCACATTTGACTTAACAGCTGGCTACTGGCAAATCAGGTTAGCTGAGGAGTCTAAAGCCAAGACAGCATTTTCTACCCCTAGTGGGCATTATCAGTTTGTGGTGATGCCCTTTGGTTTGAAAAATGCACCTGCCACCTTCCAAAGGTTGGTGAACCAAGTCCTCACTGGGTTGGATGACTTTTGTGCAGCTTATCTGGACGATATTGCTGTCTTTAGCTCCACCTGGGAGGATCACCTGATCCACCTGAAGGAAGTGCTTGAGGCTCTGCAGAAGGCAGGCCTCACTATCAAGGCAACAAAGTGCCAGATAGGGCAGAGCAAGGTTGTATACCTGGGCCACCTTGTAGGTGGAGGCCAAGTTCAACCACTGGAGAGTAAGATCCAGACCATCAAGGACTGGTCCCCTCCAACTACCCAGACTCAGGTCAGAGCTTTCTTGGGCCTGACTGGGTACTACAGGAAGTTTGTTAAGAACTATGGGTCCATTGTGACTCCTCTTAATGATCTGACATCCAAGAAGATGCCCAAAAAGGTTCAGTGGACAGAAATCTGTCAAAAGGCATTTGATGACCTGAAGAAGGCCATGTGCTCTGCACCTATCCTGAAGAGTCCTGACTACTCAAGAGAGTTCATTGTCCAAACAGATGCTTCTGAGTTGGGAGTGGGAGCAGTGCTTTCACAGCTTAATGTAGATGGCCAGGACCAGCCCATTGCTTTCATTAGCAGAAGGCTGACCCCCAGAGAGAAACGTTGGTCAGCTATAGAGAGGGAGGCCTTTGCTGTGGTGTGGGCCCTGAAGAAGTTGAGACCATACTTATTTGGCACTCACTTCAAGATTCAGACCGACCATAAGCCCCTCCTATGGCTTAATCAGATGAAGGGTGAAAACCCCAAACTACTCAGGTGGTCCATTTCCCTACAGGGGATGGACTTTACAGTGGAGCACCGCCCAGGGACTGACCATGGCAACGCAGATGGTCTCTCCAGGTACTTCCACTTAGAACATGAAGACACAACTGGTCAAGGTTAGTCTAATGTCCCTGCGTTTGGGGGGGGGTTATGTAGGAGAGTAGGGTCTGCTATCCTATGGTCACCCCAAATTTTTGCTTTTTGCTTCACTGGTTTCTGACTTAATGTGGCTGTGGGCCTGCTAATCAGACCCACAGCCTGCTGTTCTCTCTCTAAATTACTGCCAATGCACTCTAGGTGCATTACGAATTGGAACTGGTTCACCTTATGAGCCCCTGTAATAGTGCACCCTAGGTGCCCAGGGCATAGGTGTATCCAAGGCCTACCAGGGGCTGCAGCACGTATTGTGCCACCCCTGGCCTGGCCTCCATAATTGACACAACTGGCTGATCACTCAGCTGGGGTAAGTCGGTGTAACCACCTCTTACTTAGGTACAGTATGTCTGTGCCTAACCCTAAACTGGGCACATATGTTCCTATCAGCCACTCCTATGGAAGGCCTCATCAATCCTGGAGGCAGAGTGCTTGGAAATATGTGAGATGGTGCTCTAGCATGAGCTGAGCCTGTCTGCAGCGGTCGGGAACAACTCCCTAAGCTGTTCCGGGATATTGCCATACCATATACTCTTAAGTGCATTATAATCCTCGCGGTTAAATGCTATCTTTGGTTTGGCTTTATCAAAACATGTCGAGTAAGGTGTCATACGAATTGGAATACTATCCCCTCGCCAATTCTGGCGACGGGGATAGCATTCCACCCTTCTAGAGGGACACGACATGTGTGTAGCCTTAACCCCGGTTAAAGTTAAACAGAGCCTCAGCTTCACAAAATGGACGCTGCCACCACAGACACAAGTCTGGCCTCCTGCTGCTGACCGAAACTCGGCAGATGGTGGCCTGGACAAAGGGTTTCCTGCCTTGGGAGGTGCGAGCACCACCCCAGACAGGATTTTGTGTATTGGGTAGGACAGGGCTGAATAGAATCAGACATGCCCGGGGCACACAAGGTGTCCCCGTGCATAGGCCAGCCCAAACCGGTTCTGGGGCCTTCCAGCCCCAGTCCTGGCGCGGAGCTGGACAAAGGAAAGGGGGTGTAACCGCCCCCCTTCCTGGTTCCTCCCAGAGGAGGGACCTAGTAGGTGATCCACCCCCTAGATTGGAATAAGAGGGGGAGCAGTGCCATTGCACGGCAGATCATCCCGAAATCAACTTAAAACTAAGAAGAAGACTGGACTTCGACATTCTGCTGCACAGAAGACTGAAGAAGAATCTCCCTTGTGGCCAAGGAGTGACCACCCTGTGAACACAGGCACCAACCAGCAACTCGACGTCTGCTTTGCCGCCGCCTCCCGCCGGAGCCCGAGCCCAGAGCCCGACAAGAACCAGATTCCCAGACCTCTCAGAGCCCGATCCACAGTCCCTGCAAAGAAGGGACCCGTGGAGGCACCGAGTGACGTGGGACCGGACCTCTTGGAAGACACTCGTAAAGCTGACTGCGCAGCTTCTGAGGCATCCTCGACGTTGTGCTTTGGGGACTGAGAACCCCCACCACCGAGCAGCTCTTGCACCGAAGATCAGCCCCCCAGCATCTCCACGATCTGCGTGGGGCCCTTTTGCACTGTGCCACTCGACGCGCCATCCCGGCCACTAGCCACGCGGCCAGCGGCCATCTTGGCGACGAACCCGAAGATTTAAACAGCAGGTCTGGTTGCTCCAGACCTACCCAAGCTCCTGTGAAAAGGAGCACCCGCTCTGACCTTGCTGGTCCGAGTGAACAGCATCTTTCGACTTCTGCGTGGCTTGCATTTGCCAAGGCCTGTTTGCTCCGATCAGGTCGCCGACATCGCCAACAGCGAGAAGCCTACGTGGGACAGCTCGTGACCGACTCCTGGACGTCCTCGACCCCGGGTATCCACGTGGCTGCAGAAAGAAGCTACCCGACAACGCCTGTTTGCACCCGACATCGCCTGGTTCCAATCTGGTTCCACGGTAGTCACTGGCTAGTGACTTTGAACACTGTCCCCTCTGCTTTCAGGTCTTCAACTCTTCAGATCCACCCTTGGATCCACCGGAACTCTTCTCATCGAGCCGCCTGCAGCATCTTCAGCTCCAAGCACCATCGACCAGCGTGACGAAACCCGACACATCTTCGACCCTGTGCACCCGCTTCCTGTGGGTGAGGTAACTCAGCTCCGCCGGTGCTCCTGCACTGGTACACATCCCAAGGGCCTGTGTTTTAAGTTTCAGCTCCGTAGGTCACTCGGAAGGTTCCTAACTTTCTAACTTTGTGCTTTTTACGCACCATAGACTTTGTATTGAGAAGTGCGTGCACTTTGGACACTGCACCCGAGTCCCGTGGGCCTTTCCCGACTTAGCTAACTCCAGTCTCGAATAGCTCCAGCGATTCCCAAGGCCCTAGGCCTCTTCACTTTCCTCCTGGTATCTCTTATACCACTTATTTAGTATATGGTTTAGGTGGCCCCTAGGGCTCATCCATATTGTGCAACTTTTGTGTATTTTAAACTGTCTTGTGATTTAACGCTTGCGCTTCTGTGCTCATAAAGAGTCCAGGGGATTTTATAGTTAATAAATCAATATATATTTTCAATATATATCTGTGTGGTGTCCCTTTCATTTGGTATTCAAGGGGGTTGTATATGGTATAACAGCTGGCTTCACATGCCTTTCAGAGTTTAGCCTAAGACTGCTTTGTCCACGTTACCACTAGGATAACTGGTCTACAAGGTTGAATTACAACCATCATCATAAGGGTTGCTTGGCATGGTACAAAGTGATCACTAGAACTAGTGAGCATTATATACCAGGCCAACTTCTCACAGAGACTGAGTGTGTGTGTGGGTGGCTGGGAGGTGTATGACTCTGTGCATAGATGTGTGAGCAGTTAATTCACTAGATGTATGGTTTCAAAAGTGCATGTGGAAACAGCTGTATGGGCGGTTGACTGTGTGCATGAGTGTATTGGTGAGTGAATGGATATCTCAGTGCTACATGTCAAAGTAAGTACATATGTAAAACACAGTACATGTGAGAGTTGACATATATAAATAACTGTGCATAAGAGCCAGTGAATGTGTGAGTGGCTTTATGGATCATTGTGAACTTGCATCAGGGATTGTATAAGAGAGTAAATATGTGTTAGTATATGTTTGAATAAGTAAAGTTTGTATAACTGTATAGTTGAGGAAATGGAGGTGTGATTGATTCTTTGCATGACTGACTAGGTGTGTGAGTAACTCCATGGATGAGTGACAGTCTGTGAGTGTCTGTTTACACTGATTGTATCTAAGGTTATATTAGAGTCTGAAGAGGTTCATCGTATTATCACATGAATGATATCATCAGTGATGTGATCAGTAATGTCAAATGAGATGTCATCAGTGATGTCATCAGTGATGTCATTTGAGATGTCATCAGTGATGTCATTTGAGATGTCATCAGTGATGTCATCAGTGATGTCACTGACCATGTCATGAATGATGGAATATGTGACATCATCAGCAGTGGATTGCAGGTGCGCGATATATAGTTAGTGCAACTAACTATATATGGAATTTCAATGGTTTTGTGCGAGTAAATTAAGGTTTTGTAAATGCGAATTCCTAACTATATATGGTCTATAACCTATGGTTTTTTCAGTGAATTTTCAAGGTTTTGTAAATGCTAATTCCTAACTATATATGGTCTATAACCTATGGTTTTTTCAGTGAATTTCATTGGTTTTTTAAAAGCTAACTTCTGAAGCTGTAAAATGTATTCTTCTTTAAATCCAAAAATATATTTTAGATGTTTATTAATAATTTTTTTAAAAATATTTGTTTTGCTTCGCTTTCGGTTCGCGAACCGGGAAGCTTTCCGTTAGCTCATCTTGATGCCGCGACCTAGTCCGCGAACCGGTAAACGTTTCGTTTGCGCAACTGTGACGCTTTGCGGAAGCGCGACGTATCACTTTGTTGCGTAATGCGTCTTATGACGCGCCGCGTTAGCGCTCCCGGAAGTGCTCCGGACCGCTAACCAGAAGCGATCTGGGACGCGGCGCGCACCGCGTAACGTGAGCGGAACAGGTCATGTGACTTGTTTATAAAACTTTTCATTGGTTCATTTCACTTTTGGTTTCCTAATGATGTAATACTAGGTCATGTGATCTAAAATTAACACTTTTCATTGGTTTAGAACTTTTGCTTTTCCCAAATGATGAAAACCCCTCCTTCTTTCTTCACTCTGACTTTCATCTTGGTGAGAGAAAGACCATTTACCTATTATTGAGCAATGGCTTCTGTACTTGCTTCAGCTGGTGCACCCCCACCACCACCTCCACCTCTTCATGAGAAGAGAGGACCATCATCTCGGTTCATCGCCAACACAGAGGAGGAGGAAGAGGATGAACTTGAAGAAGAGGAGAGAGAAGAACAAGAGTTCTTACAGGAGTTGCCCCGTGTTTCCCGTCGGAAAACTAGTTTTATCTGGCAGTTTTTTTCAATCCCTCGAGGGGAGAAGAAAGTCAATGCAAAATATGCCACCTGCCTTATCTGTAAAAAAAGGCTATCAAGAGGCACTGAAAAAAAGTATAGCATGGGAAACTATACCATGCATCGCCATATGAGCAGGTGGCATCCACTCAACTACAGCCGTGCAGAGTTGCGTGACCTGCAGGATAATCCCCCAACAACTCCTGTGGCCAGGTCAACCTTGCATATCTCTTTGACTGGAGGAGAGGCACAGGAAACCGTGCCAAACATTCAAAAGAACTTTAAACACATGAAACTAACCTGCTTGTATTGCGGGGCATTGCTTTCATGTGGGAACATGAGCGTAAACTTAATGAACATTGCTTACGAGAATCACAAGTGCCCTAACCCACCCAAACAGTAATTTTTTTTTTGCTCCTGTTGAGCCTTTTTCAATGCCTGTTTTTTGTTGTTTCCCCTCCATCAAAAACAAAAAAAAACATAAAACTATGCAAAAATACAAAAAAATCAAAAAATGTTTAGAAAAAAAAATAAAATAAATAAAACAACAAAAACATTAAAAAAAAGTTCTTTTCAGAACTACCTCCCCTTTCAAATAAAATTGCTAGAATGTTTAGCACTCTGGCAAGCTCTATTTCTTTTGGTTCGCTTTCCAGTTAGCTGCCCGGTTCGCGAACTAGAAGCGAACCAAAAAATTTTTTTTTAAAAAAAAGAAGAGTTAGTATAAGGGAAGTAAACAGAGAGTAATGTTAAAAGAAAGACAGCTATAGGGAGTAAACCAGAGATACTGTTTAATAGATCTATTTAACGAAGAAAAGATGGAAGAGGGTATAATTGCGAAAAACAAAATGGATAAGGAAGTGGAAGAAAAAAAAGAGAGTAGAACAATAACAAAGAAGAGTTTCTTGGAGAATGTGAGTGAATGTTCAAAATAAGATTAAAACATGGGGAATAACAGAGAGAAAAAATAGAAAACAGAAAAGAAGAAATAACTGAAAAAGATTAATTGAAACAGCAAAGAAATGTAAATAACATAGAGCCATATCATCAACATAGGCAATAAAACTTTTGCTTTTTTTATCAGCAGAAATATGTCGCCAAAGCATTCTAATTAGCTTGATACATATGACTCCTTGTGAGGCCTGTCTTGCAACATGGTGCATCTTTTTCATCAGTGCTGCATCGGTTTCATGTGGCACGGTTTTAAAACAGCATGACACATTTGCCTAAATGCATCAATTTGTAATTTCGACGCCTCATAACATATCTTTTGCACCGCCACTGTGTCACAAAACTGACGCACAGTGGCGCAAAAGAGGCATACATATATCATAAATCTATCCCTAACATTTTAAATAATTAATTCAGGATGACGATAAGGTGTGGTCTCTCCTGAGGTTTGTTTAAGGTGAGGCCTACTCAGGGTTGCATATCAATTTTACGCTTGTTGAAGAATACAGAGGAGATAATACATGTGAAGGCCTACCAATGAACTAAGTCATGTCCTCTTATTACATCATTCATGACATGGTCAGTGACATCATCAGCAGTGCATTGCGGGTAAAAAGAGTAGAAAACATTTACCTTATAATTCTTGTTAACTTTTAAAAATATTTTTTCATACTTTCAATCTGTAAAAGAGAGAACAAACATTTCCAAAAATATTAAAACATGTATTTAAAAATTAGAAAAAAGAAGGGAAAAGGTTCAAGAAGAAACAGTTTTTCAACAACTTTGACATTTACAGAAGCCTCTGCTTCTCTACGTCCCCTACACAATCCTAAAGATATTTATTTTAAACAAACAGTATCTTCATGCTGATGAAGTGAGGCCTATTTTGGAACATGGTGCTTCTTTTGCATTGCTGATGTCTCACAATAGTGATGCAATAGCAGCGCAAAAGAGATGTAAAGCCATCATAAAATTGTGTCTCACATTGTAAATGATTGTTTCAGGATGCAAATAAGATGTGTCCTTTCAAGAGGTTTCTTTGAGGTGAGGCATATTCAGTTTTTTTTAAGAAAACAGTACCCAGAAGTACTGCACTGTAAGCATTAACTTTGACACTTACAGAAGACTCAGTTTCTCTATATCTACCTCACATTTCTAAATGTATATCATAAGTACAAAAAGCAGAACATTAATTATACATGTTAAATGGTTTATTTTTGCTGTTCTCAGAATGTATCAAATTTCACTTAAATCAGTGACTTGAAGGTATTCATCATGTAACAGCGGGGAAAAAAAAACACAATCAAAATGATTGTGTTCAAAAAAGCCATACAACCTAAGAAATCTGAATTCAAAACTCCTTAAAATTAACTTACTTTCAATGACGTCGAAGGATGTCCTATGAACAGCGTCCACTCTGTTGTGCTATAAATATTTTCAGCCCGCCACTTTCTGAAAGAAAACCTCCATTGTTTTGAAAAATATGTTACATACAAGAAAAGACTTCTCACATTCTACCACATGTTTCCACTTGGCCAAATCATGTTGCAGCGATTCACAACTCTTGTAATTCTTCCAATCAAATCCCGTCATTTTCTATTTTCGCAACTTTCAAAAAGAAAACATTTAAGATTATTTTCACAATCCTGGACTACTAATATCTTACCCTTCTTTCTCACTCATGTTCTCCTTTTCCTATGACACTGATACTGCTTACTATGAAGCAGACTTACTTGCATCAGGTTTATATAGTTGGATTTTTAAATTGACATTATAATTAAAGGTTTTGGACCAATAATCTAGACAGCATTGCAGACTTACATTCCCTCTACTTGATGAACCTTTTGCAATTCCTCAGAGGAAATCCCGAGATTCTTTCTTTAAAATTTTGGTTTTAAAAACACCAGGTAAGATTTTTTAAGGTCAAACGGCAATTTTTTTTTGAAAGTTACAACAGAATCATTGCAGAATGACCAGCCGTTTCGAGACTTTAAATAGGCTGTGTAATGTCCTGATGTTGTTGAAGGACCATCGTGATAGATAATTGCTACAGTTACAAAAGTCCTTCCTGATATTGACAGCTGAGAAGCCACAACATTTTTTATTAAAGTTGACAATTTTGATCCATCAGGCCTACATCGTTGGATCATTAAAATGACATACTGGCCATATCTACGTATAAATAATGTTGACATCATTTCAGATTTACATTGGCTACACTCCATGTTGTGATCCGCTGCATTTACTAGCTTATTAAAGGAGACTGATTTACTGTCTGGCAAAGTTAAATATATAAATCTTTCTGAGTCTACACTAGTAGTACTTGATACCATACAGTTCTCGCAGTCATGCTGCCATTGATAAGAAAGCCCAAACAGGTGATCTACATCTACACCCTCATCTTGCAATACATCAAGCATATACATTAAAAACTCCTGACAATCTTGCTGATTATTTTCAGAGAAGTCTGTTTGACCTGAACATTCATCTAACAGATAACGAACTTCAGACACACTTTCTACTTTTGTTCGATCAGTGCTACATTTCTCGAAAACAGAATTCAACAAACAGCATAAAATTTGTTCTGAATTCAACAGAATCTGTTCTTTTAAACTCTCTAGTGAAAAGAGAACATTAACCACTACATTTGCATAGCAGTTGACACCAGAACTGTTTTCAAATTGAAAACCGACAACATCTTCAACAGAATCCACTTTCTTTCTGCTAACAATTTTCGGTTCATTGACTTTTGGTCTTTTTGCTACAACCTCCCTACTATTACTGATATTTCTTCGTTTCCGGCCTACCACACGTTTCTCAAAGGATATTGAGGCAAATGTGGCGCATACTCTCTTCTTAACCTATTGTATTCCTTAACACAATCTAGATCCGCACAAATGTTTGTGACATCACAGTCAATCAAGTACAATCCCGATAAAGTTCTAAATCGTGACAATGCCACATATGCCATACCCTCCTTGAACACAGAACTGCCAATATTCACCAATGCACTATCTACACTTAAACCTTGCGATTTATGGATTGTCACCGCATATGCCAAGCAAACAGGAAACTGTTTACGGCGAACATATAAGTCTTTAACAAGCAAAAACCTAGCAGAACAACGACCAATTAGCTGTACTTCCTCAATGCCATCAAATTTAATTTTTAAAAATTCTATTCCATCTCTATTTCTGTATTTCTCAAAATCAACAACATTACCCATTGATCCATTTACCAGACCTCTTTCAACATGTAAATTCCTTCTCAAAATGATTCGGCAATTTAAACACACATTCAAAGTCTTTTCAAAACCCGCTGTTTTAGATATAGTCTTCTCTAATGAATCCAATTTTGATTTCAAATTCTCTGACAAAATAATTGTTGATCCCATATGCTCTATTTTGTCATTAGCTTCAATTTTCACAATCTCTTGCTTTTCTAAATTCAACATTTTGTTGTTGAAGATGGCACATTCTGCAAGAGTTGGCATCAAACATATTCCGGATTTCTTCTCAGTAATTTTCTGAAAAATATTCTCAGGCACAATGTCTTGTTCGGGATATAAATTTGAAAGTAATCGTGCATTTAAAGCTTCTTTTCCATGCTCGGTCACTTTTCCAATTCTAATATCTTGTAGAATATTCTTGTAATCTTCATCCTTCGCCTGACGCATATTTTCATGCAGTTCAGCATAATTGAAGTTTAACCATATATTGACGTTGCCAATGCTCCCTAGGCACTTCCTGGTATCTTCATGCATGAGTATTTTGAACACAGGTTGACCTTTTACTGGTGTCAGCTGCAGAAGATCTCCGAAAACAATGATGTGTTTGCCACCAAATAACACATCATACTCAGTTTTAAGAACTTCTTGCATCCTCAAATGCACAAAGGCAAGCATGACATTGGAAACCATGCTTACTTCGTCAATGATAAGAAGTTTCATTTTCCTCAAGACTCTTGAAACTTCACAACAAGCATCCCCAGATAACTTGTGGTATTGTAATTTGTTGTCATGCTCCACTGGCAGCATCAGTAGACGATGCAAAGTAATACCTTTAATGTTATGTGCTGCCAGTCCAGTAGGAGCAGTGACAACACAAGACAGCGATGACTCAGTCCGTTCCTGCAAATAACAAGAAATTGCTTTAATGAGGAAACTTCTCCAGTTCCCGCTTCTCCACTCACGTACAATCGGACAGGCTTCAACGATGTACATGAGCACTCTTTCTTCTCATGACTTAATCCATGCTCAATTTGCTTAGTAACTTCATCATATATTTTCCTCTGCTCAACGTTGAGTTGTTTTTCCAAGTCTTCTAAGTTAACTGAATCCTCCTGAGCATGTGCCATGGCTCTTTCCACTTCATTCATAGCAGTGGCAGCTTCATTTTCGATAATAGGTCCTCCAAGTGGATCTTGACTCAATGAAACAGAACTCTGACTGTCCTGAGAACTGTCTCTGGCAATCTCTGCTGCAATCGTTGCTTCCTGCTCAATTTCCAAAGTTAGCATTTCTTGATATTTGGGAAAATCAGGACATTCTATGGTCTCCTTAGCAGCAGTGAAAGAGTCTTCGTAACAGAGGAAATCTCCAAGCAGTTCCTCTTCTGCACGCCAAGGCTTGAAAAGTTGCAAAAGTGCTAAATAGAAAAACTCCTTTTTTTCTGGAGATTCGCCACTCAATTTTCGATGGTTTACTAATTGGCATTTTCTTTGCTTGACCAGACATCCCTCACTTCCAATTACAGCATACACTCCTTTCTCAATATCTTCTTTGATGTTCCTCTTGAATATATAATTTTGTAGAACCTCATATAGACAAACATTCTCAAGGTGACTGCTTCGATTTGGATAATATGTATCCAACATGTTGGTCTTCAAAATGTCGGTACTGTTTGGTTCCTTTTCTGCCAAATACTCAATTTCCCGGACAGATTTTAGAACTCGATTTCGCGTTGCAGCAAGACCAAGACTCGCCCAAACGATACTCCTGGATTTGGCATAGAGACTTGCTGAAGACAACCGGTCAGAACATTCATAAGCTCCAATTTCTCGATGCGACAACATCTTCAGACTGAAACTGTACAACTTCTTGCTGAGGCTCTTTTCATGGGAAATGTCCTCCCACATATCCTTCAGTTCTGTCTTTTCTTTTTTGGTGATGTAAGATGTCACATACCGAGCCACAGCCATACAGTTGTCAGCCACAAACTGTATATCCATGTTAGCATTCCACATGGACAAAATCACTGGGTTGTAGTCGTTGATGTACTTGGACTCTTCGGTCCTTTTCAAACTGTATGTATTTTTAGGTGATTTCCTCGTGACATTATGTCGCAGCGAAGACATCAAACTGTTCACTCTTCCTTTAGAAATCACCGGTCGTGGAAAGTTGAAACGACATTTGGTGTAGAACTTGTCCTTGTTTCTGAATTTACGACGACAGTACTTTCCACAACGATGGCTTTGGAAACGTAGAACTTGTTCTCTTAGGCTTTTCTTCTCCGTTGCGTTTGGAACAGCACACGTAGAATACTGTTCTATGAAGTTCATCACTAAGTCATCCGGATCTGTTCCAAATTTAGGTGCATCCTTGATCCACAGCAACATATGTATATGAGGAGCACCTCTTGCTTGGTACTCCTTTCTCCAGAAGAAATCCAACACCTCTCCAAGAGGTGGATTCTTCTTATTTGTGATGAAAGACATCATAGCTTCAAATCTATGATTGAAGTACCTGCATACATTCAGTGGATCCAAAGAACACAGTTCTCCAGGTGTCTTGAATTCAATGTTTTCAATATTTCCATTTGCCTCTCGTAGAAATTCAAGTAAGTCTTCCCAGCCATACTCGGCACAGCTCAGAGTAAGGAACCATGTTGGAGTTCCTAAGTTGCTCAGCATACATTTTAAATCACCATGACGACGATACCGGTACTCATTAGTACCACGCTGACACGCCATGAGATTAATTAGGTGAGAATCCAAAATACTGTCTTGGACATTGACTTTATGCATAAAGTCACTTGCCGAGATGTTTCGCATCTGTATACCACTTTTTAAGATGTGGTTCACTGCATATGACAGTCCAGACAGATCGCTTTCAAACAAGAGATGAAACAAATAGGGAATGCATTGACGAAACCTAGGATCTTCTGCATACAATCGTAAAGTCCGGTATTCAGACGCAGGAATTTGATGAGGCCGCTCATCATATCTTCCTCCTTGACCTGTTGGAAATAGCTGTGGGAAACACCGAGCTTCCAAACTTTCCTCCCAAACACTAATGGGACTCCCTTTGGCTTGTTTCATTTGAAACAACTCAATTGCATTCCCCATGACTTCCTTGGAATGCAAAGGATGAACACTATAATGTTCATATATTTCTTCACTTTTAGAGGCCTCTACTTTCTCAATTTGGCCAGCACACAAATCGCTATCCTCTTCATCACTTACTTCCTCTTCTGCAACATATACATTTATATAGTACTTATTATTTTTCTTCAAATACAATGTTGCATTTTTGACTTTCCTAACATCCACTAAATCTTGCCATATTTTCTTATTCTTTGTCGGAACCCCATTAACCAAGATAACCAGAGGTTCCTCTTCCACTTTTTCTCCTCCAATTGTGTTAATGTTTTTGTTCAAATCTAGAGGCAAATAAATAACTCTTCCCTTTAATCCTCTCTGTAAATCTGATGGAGGCAACTTCCCTGTCTTTGGCTCCATTCTTACAATTGCCTGAAAGGGATGGATACTTTGAATCAAAATAGATTCATAAGTATTTAAATCCTTCAATTCAGAAGGAACCTCAACCAATTCCAGATTATTATGAACCGCCCTAGCAGGCATCTGGTTTTGGTTTAATTTGTTACAACAATAAGTACACACACGTTGATCCGATCCCAAATCAAAACAATTTTCTACCATCAAGTATGTGGCAAAATCCTTCCATTCACTATTAATTTCCCTTTCACTTTTTGCATATAAATCCACTAACTTAGTTTGATTCTCATAATAAGTGCGTCGACAACACACACAAGTGAAATTAGGCCTCTGACTTGATTTCATCTGAAACGTGGCAATTTCCTTCTGAAATTTATCTGTACTAGAAACCTGTGCATTATCTTCAACATTACCCTCTACTTCTGGGTCAATTTGAACATTCTCATCTTTATTTCCAAAGTAACAAAACTCAATTTCTTCACAAATATTCTTGACATCTATTTCAGAACCATGCAAAAGAGCAGCACATAATTGTTTAAGCATAATTGCTGGACTCTTAGCATGATACAACATTCTCACTATTTTCCTGACTTTATTATGATGCACTGCTAGCATCCTGAAATGATGAAAAACACTCTGGCATACTCTCCTGGAAAGACAAGCCAGTGAATGACCATGCAAACCTGTCGCTTCTCTCACTCTGCAAGGATCTAATTCTTGCAACAACTTCATTTTCTGCTTCAAACTTTTCTTATTAAATGTCCGTACAAAATCACAAAGCAAATTGATGGAATCCTGTCGCACACTGCAAATAGAACTACACTTCCAGGTGTACACAGGACGCTTAGGACGTCTTCCTAAAACCTCATTACCTAACACCTCGTCTGTCTCTGTTGTCACAAGAGTTTCTTTTTCAACTGGACAACCATCCTTCACTTCATAAGCTCGACCACTGGTGTCAACTGCAAACACCAAATCATTATCCTGAAAATAACTCTCCTCATTAAAAAATGCCTCACAACTTGAACTATGCATCCATTCTCCGGAAAAAACTTCACAAAAGTTACTACGATTTACTACTCTCTTCCATCTACTATTTGATTTGAAATCAGAAATTACCTTGTTTAGTTTCCTAATTCTATTGATTACCAAAAGAAATAACTTTCGCTTAATTTCGAAAGCATGATCAATAATTTTCTCTACATTTTTCTTCTTCTTATAAAATGCCACTTTCTGTTGGCCTTTCTTAATATTTTTTAATAAATTAACTATTATCCTGTTGCGGAACATTCGTTTTCGAATGTCCCTAAATTGTTGTTTCCTTCTACTATCATGCACAGAGTTATCTCTTCCTCTACCAGTAACATTTTTGATGGGTCTTTCCGTTCCATTTAAATTGCTTTTCTTTATCTGGACTGAAACATTTTTGGGAGAAATACTTTTTTTACTACAAATATTTCTTATGAATGATTTCGTGCTCTTACCCGGAGCTTTCTTGGTGATTTCACGAGTATTTTGGGTAGAGGACTGCTGCAATAATACATGATCTTGCTGTCTTTGACGTTTTCTCGCCTTTGTAATACAATTTTTAGTTGGCATTTTTTCAATTTAGAAATGATGTGCAGTTGAATCTGTGGAAAAATATAATAAAAAACTGTTATTAACCACTATTACCAAACAGTAAATGAATAACAGTCATCATAAACTTAACACCCTACTTATTATATAACATAGCAAATCTTTGGCACCACCACTGCGTCACAAAAATGACACACAGTGGTATAAAACAGGCATACAACAATCATAAATCTCTCCCTAACATTTTAAATGATTTATTCAAGTTGACGATAAAGTGTGGCCTATCTAGAGGTTTGTTTGGGCCCAGATCTTTGGACTGGGGTAAATGGGTGTCATTGATCCACATTCGGTCCATCACCTGTTTTGTTTGTTTAAGGTGAGGCCAACACACGGTTGCAGATGAGATTTTCACTTGTTGAAGAAAACACAGGAGATAATACATGTGAAGACCTAGCAATGAAGTAAGTCATGTCCTCTTCACTCTTGAACAAAGGGCAGACATCTTTTGAATCTGTGGTCACACCTAAACTTCATCTGCACAATGTCATTCATAAACTTAGGAAACACTAGTGATGTAATTGAAAAATGTGAAGTTTCTTTTCCTCATTTCAGAATTACATCACCTGTGTTTCCTTATTGACTTAAAATGTCCTTAATGCACATGAAACCGTTTTTTAGATTGCCCTTGCACCATTTTAGGGTCATTTTGAACATGGCTATCTTACTCCCATAATCAAAATCTAAATTTGCCAACCACAGGTGGGAGCGAATTTACAAGAAACTTGACCCATGAGAAACGCTTTCCATTTAAAAAGGGAAAAATAACATCATAGACACTCAAATGCCTTATAAATATGACCCAAAACAACCTATGAAGCTCTAGCAGTACATATCTAGAAATGTAATTGATTTCAAAAAATCGTTTTTAAACACAGCATATAAATCAATTGTATAGCTGCATTCAAGAGGAAATGACTGAAAATGTCCTTGAGACACATGAAAGCGTTTTATTGAATGCCCTTGCACCATTTTTGGGACATTATTAACATGGCTATGTAACTCCCATAATCAAAATCTAAATTTGCCAAGCACAGGTGGGAGCGTATTTACAACAAACTTGCCCCATGAGGAACGCTTTCCATTGAAAAAGGGAAAAATAACATCATAGACACTCAAATGCCTTATAAATATGACCCAAAACAACCTATGAAGCTCTAGCAGTACATATCCAGAAATGTAATTGATTTGAAAAAATCGTTTTTAAACACAGCATATAAATCAATTGTATACCTGCATTCAAGAAGAAATGACTGAAAATGTCCTTGAGACACATGAAAGCGTTTTATTGAATGCCCTTGCACCATTTTTGGGACATTATTAACATGGCTATGTAACTCCCATAATCAAAATCTAAATTTGCAAAGCACAGGTGGGAGCGTATTTACAACAAACTTTACAAATCATTTTCTCCTTAAATCATACTATTCTCTATCTAAATTAAATAAATCTTTTCTCACCTTAGCAAATACTTTTTGAGTTTCAAAACAGTCTCAGAAATACACCAAATTGTCTTGAGCAGATCAAACAGGATGCACTCCAGAGGCTGCAGCTATTGAAAGCACAGAAATACAGATATTCATTACACATATCTCTCATATTAGCCAATCATAACTCTTCCCTCACTTTTTTCAAATCAAAACCCTTCCCCCCTCTGCACTTTCTGCCTTTTTTCCATAGCAACCACCTCCTGGAAGACCTCTCATGTTTGCAAATTCACACAACAATGTTTCAATTGAACTCTGAACTCTCAGTGCACCTGCGTATCCAGTGCAATCTTTCATTAAATGTTTTTTCCTTGACCATTCAAATTGCATCTTTCAAAGAACACATCCATGCACCCTAACCTTCTGTTTTCAGAAATGGAAATCCACCAATCACTGCTAATGAATCATTAGCACTGAAACTCCTACTGTTTCAACTGCCCTTTCATTACCACACTTCATCTGACTGCAGCACAACCTTCTCTCACCATGTTTAAAGTCTGGATTGTTGGACATAGTTACATCCACTGGGCTCAAAGGTATGCTGAGAACAGAAATTTACCTAACCTCAATTTACAAGATGTGGAAATTAAGTGGTTGGGCCAAAGAGGATTAAACTGTCACCAATTGATACCATTGGTGAAAACCTTTATGCATTTGCCAAAACCTGACCTGTTAATTGTGCACTGTGGAGGTAATGATTTGGGCACTTTGACTGGAGTAGGTCTGTAAATGCTTTTAAAGGACACCTTTGAGCAATTAATGGCACTTTTACCTCAAACTGACTTGGTATATTCCAATATATGCCAAAGACAGAAATGGAGGTGGTCCAACCAATTTTGTCCACAAATTGAGAAAGCGAGGAAGCATGTAGACAAATCCGTTTCAGCTTACATGAGAGACCATGGAATGGGCTCCTTGTACAACAATAACTTGCGTTACTACATGCAAGATATCTACAGAGGAGATGGAGTTCACTTCTCAGATGAGGGCAACAGAATTTTCATTCTAAATTTAAGACTGTGCATTGGTACCTACTTATAAGTACCTAAATGTACCATAAACCCAAAAGCTCTTCTCAGAGCTACCCTTCATCTGATCACTCACAATTATTATTTTTTTCTAACTTTTTTCACTAATTTTCCACAAATTACGCTCCCCGGGGCGCTACCCGGTTCGCGAACCGAAAGCTAACCTCGCAGAATTTTTTTAAAAAATGGTTTTTTTCCGCACATATAAGCCTCCTCAGCCACCCTCAGAAAACCTAGGGGGTCAAGATAAGTCTACCATGACCCCTTCTACCCATTCTAAACATTATTTGTCCTCCATCTTGTATCTTAATGCGACCGAAACACAAAATGGTGGACTCCCGTGACGCTTAAAGTTCGCGAACCGGGAAGCGGTCCAAAAAAAAGGTGGGAAAGTAATTTACAGAAAAACGACTAGAGACACTCTCACCAAATATAGATTAGCTCATACTACATAACAATCCCTTTCATTTTCACAAATTTGATTGAAATTCCATTTAGCCATTAAGCCTGTAGACCTCTCTAAGTACCGTGAGGTAAATTACTTCACAAAACACATCTGAAGTGTTGGAATTGACAACCAATGAAAATGTTACTTTCATTTTCTACTTTTATTACCTGACATTTGATTGGTTATATACCTGTATATATATAAAGGAGGAGAAGAAAACACAGCCATTTTGACTGCTACTTCTTGTTGTACTTGTACATCACATTTGAATAGCTATCAAACACTTCAACTTGTTTGTGAAGGTAAGTTGTTATTTTTAAAACTGAAGTATATTGTGCACTATAACTTAATATGGTAGACTTTTTCTGATAGATATATACTATCCCTCTATAGTAGTTATAGATTTAGATAGACTTCTCTGTTATAGTTATGAATGGAGTTAGGCTTGTCTTGGTTAAATCACATACACTTTTTTATAGTCCTATTTCCACTCTGATACTATACACTGCCAAAAGATAAATTCACTGATAAAAACTGCCTATCTAAAATTAATCCCAACAGTGCCCTATCTCTACTAATATATATTTTTTTAATCAAAATTTCAGGGAAAATGGAAGGCGAGCAACAAGTTAAATTTACAATTGTACTGGAGGAGAGCAGCCAAGAAAAAATTGATGATTTTATGGATCAAAGTAGAGACCAGGAACTACTACAATGTGTTGAAGCAGTGGATAACCTGCTTCAAAATGAGGACATGTTACACCCTATATTCAATTTTGAAATTTCTGACACTGAAATGTTAGAAAATTTAATGAATTATGAAACACAATCAAAATAAAAAAAAATACTTTAAAGATAAAGAAAACAAAACAAAACAACAAAAACAACAAACAATTAACATACAGTATTAGAAAAGTCTATCATTCTTTTATCCTTATAGTACGCTGCCCAGAACGCTTCCCGGTTCGCGAACTTGGCGCTCACCACGCAAAAAATTTTTGTGACCCTCCTGGGCCCTTTTAAAACCTCCACATAAAACCTAGGGGGTCAACGAGGATCTACTATGCCCCCTTATGGTAATTTCCCCCTTTGTTTTGGCCTCCTCTTGTCTCTCGATCCTACCGAGAGACAAGATGGCGGCCGCTCCGGACTGTTTAGAATGTTGACAGACACCGGAGAGCCAATCTGCTTCGCTTCGCAAAGTTCCGATACGCGAAAAGTTCGCGAACCGGAGCGCTGCCCGGAGCGCTGTTACAGATATATATCTTGTTTTAAACGTTAATTTCTCAAAATCCACTGAGGCACATATATTACGACCTAGCAAAGGCACATCGGGCTAACAGTCCCTACAATTTTGCCAAGTTTCGTGGAAATCCATTCAGCCGTTCGGGCTAAAAGTGAGGCCAACCGCCCTATGGAAATTAACATGGGAAAAACGCGTTTTGGGACCCCCCTTTTTTCTCGGCCCCCCCTTGACGAACCCCCCCCAAATTTCCAGGAGCTGCTCAGAAACAAAATTTGCCATTTTCCTGAAAATTTCAGCCGATTACGTCCACAAACGCCAAAGTTATTAGACATAGAATTTTCAAAAATCCCATAGGGAAAAAATCCTAACTATATATACCTACTGGCGACCGCCAGTAGGTAATATATATATATATATATGTATACATATATACGCCAGTAGGTAATATATATATATATATATATATATCCACAACATTCTATTTGGAATAACTTTGGCACATTTCTTGTAGAAATCGCCTGCTCGGTTCCGCTCCTTCCCTGAAAGTTTGGGGGTGATTCGTCAAGCAGGGGCCGAGAAAAAAGGGGGGGCCCAAAACGTGTTTTCCCTATGCAATTTTTCATAGGGTCCTTTAGCCAGTGCTACAGTTCGAACGGCTAAACGGAATTACACAAAACTTGGTAGAGAGGTAGAGTTTGGTTTGCAGATTGTGCTTTTTGTTAAATGGTGTAAATCCGTACAATCATCATTTTGAACCTCTAAGCTTGCTCAGGGGGTCGTACATGGATGTTTAGGCTCAATTTTTATTTTTTTTAAATAAAAAATGGTGGGGTACTCATGCAGTACTTGTACGCCGTGGAAAAGGTGAGAAAAAACTAGAAGTCCATTTTATTTGTTAGGTCTCGGGGGGCTAATTACGGGGGTCATTT
Source organism: Lissotriton vulgaris (assembly GCF_964263255.1). NCBI lineage: Eukaryota > Metazoa > Chordata > Amphibia > Caudata > Salamandridae > Lissotriton > Lissotriton vulgaris. The sequence continues at coordinate 279,957,678 of NC_141691.1, forward strand.
TTTTTGCATAATGGGGGTTTGTAAGGTGCCCCGAGCACTGAGGAACGGCACTCCTCTGGTTTTTTTATTAAGTAGGCGGGGAGGGTTACGTTCCTACTCCCCACAGTCTCAGAGAGCGACACCCCTCGGTCTTTTAAAAAAAAAATATGTTTTGAGCTCTTTCTCTCTCCCCCCGTACACGTCGCGGGGAACACCACCTTTCTAGGGCAGTAATATGTAAAATCACCCTCCAGCTCCGGGTACTTACATTGTCTGGAGATTTTTAATAATGTTGGGAGAGTTGGGCTGGATAATACGTCCTTGTAAATTACCATTGAAGCACATGTTCTGGTGTTAACATGGGCTTTCATGGGAAATAACAAGGCCGTATTATCAAGCTCATTATCGCCGTTTTAATGGCAGTTTCCTGCCAAAAATAACGGCAATAATTTTAACACTGGTCCTTGATAATATGCACCTAAGTTTACTGGTCAAAAAAAAAGAGCAATGGGCTATATTATCAACAAAAGGCAATACATTATCGCTGCTTTTATCGCCAGGAAACTGCCGATAAGCTGCGATAATGGGCTTGATAATATGCCCTTGTGAATAACCATAGCCGCTCTGTTTAACATCAGAACATGGGCTGCTATGGGAATTTACAAGGGCCTATTATCAAGCGCAATACCGCCGCTTTATTGGCTGTTTCCTGCCGATAAAAGCGGCTATAATGTATCGCCTTTTGTTGATAATATGCCCCTTCATTTCTATTATAGTATGTAAAACTTTCCTTTTTTTTGTGTAGAAGTTGTACTCTCCACGCATGCGCAGCCTCGTTTCGAAGTCCACATATTTTTCTTTTTCTTGAAGTTCAACAAGCAAACCTTTCTTAATTTCAGGTTGTAAATTCGTCGCTTTCTTTTTCTGGGTCGTGTGTGTCATCCGCTGCTGTACTTTTTGTTATATATTAACAATCATATTTTTTCAAAATGTATTTGAAAGGTAGTGTCGAGGCGCCAAACGTTGATTACGTACTCCGCCACCACCATTTTAGTAGTTCTTCACCGTTATTTTTATTCTATCTTTTACTTAGAACTTAGTAATTCTCTCTCTCTCTCCCCGTACACGTCACGGTGAATGCCACCTTTCTAGGGCAGTAATATGTAAAATGACCTTCCAGCTCCGGGTACTTGCATTGTCTGGAGTTTATTAATGTTGGGAGGGTGGGCTTGATAATACGTCCTTGTTGATTACCATAGAAGCGCATGTTCTGGTGTTGGGCTTCTATGGGAAATAACAAGGCCGTATTATCAAGCGTATTATCGCCGTTTTATCAGCAGTTTCCTGCCAATAAAACTGCGATAATTTTAACACCGGTCCTTGATAATATGCATCTAAGTTTACTGGTAAAAAAAAGAGCAATGGGCCATATTATCAACAAAAGGCGATACATTATAGCCGCTTTTATCGGCAGGAAACTGCCGATAAAGCGGCGATAATGGGCTTGTTAATATGCCTTGTGAATAACCATAGCAGCCCAGCTTAACATCAGATCCTGGGCTGCTATGGGATTTTACAAGGGACTATTAGCAAGCCTATTACCGCCGCTTTATCAGCAGTTTCCTGCTGATAAAAGCGGCTATAATGTATCGCCTTTTGTTGATAATATGCCCCTTCATTTCTGTAATAGTATGTAAAACATTCCTTTTTTTTGTGTAGCAGTCGTACTCTCTATGCATGCACAGCCTCGTTTCGAAGTCCATGTTTTTTTTTTCTTGAAGTTCAACAAGCAAACCTTTCTTTATTTGAGGTAGTACATTTGTCGCTTTCTTTTTCCGAGTCGTGTGTGTCATCCGTTGCTGTACTTTTGTAATATATTAATAATCATATTTTTTCTAAATGTATTTGAAAGGTAGTGTCAAGGCGCCAAACGTTGATTACGTACTCCATCCACCGCCATTTTAGTAGTTCTTCACCGTTATTTTTATTATATCTGTTACTTAGAACTCAGTAGTTTTCAATCCTAGTCTTGAATATCTTACTATAGCATTTCAACATTATTTTTGTTGTGAACCGTCATACCTCTCAGCCACAAAATAAAAGAAGTATGTAGTTGTTTTTATTACCTTTTATTAAATCAATAAATGTAAACGAAACTGAATTATAAGTATAATAGAAGGAACTAGAAAAATAACTTTAACACCTTCGCTGCTAGGTGTTTTCCCCTCCTGTGCTGAAGAATGCAGGATGTCAGTGTTTCATGACGAGCTCAGCTCGTCATCAGCACAGCTCAACCGTGCATCATGACGAGCTGAGCTCGTCATGAGCATGGAAAGGGTTAACAACAAACAATATTATAAACAAATTGTAAATTGGATTCCAAAAGATGTACGATTGGTAATCTGCAAAACAAAAAATAAAATTAAATATTAGAATTATGTAGATGTGAGTAAATGAGCCTAATAAGCATTACAAGTTTTGGTTACTCTACAGTTTTACATGTGCAGTGTGCCTCGTACAGTTAATTCTAGTTAAACTGCCACGTTCAAGTGGTGTCTAGTTGGATGTGACTACTGCGTTACTGACGCCCGTTATGCCAACTTATTTCTAATGTATTGCTATGATGGCTTTGTAGATCTAGGCCTCTGTGCTTTCCGTTGTATAAACATTGCGGCCAAACATTTCAGATAGTTGATTCCACATCTTCACTTGGGCTGTTCTTCTACACGTCGAAGACATTCAAGATTTTACAGAGAAGCTGTTGTACGCACTCTGGGCCATAATTTCAAGCTTGGGCAACAAAATTATCGGCACTTTAGGTACACTTTCCTGCCGATAAAGTGGCGATGATTTTGTTGCCCAGGCTTGATATTATGGCCCAGAGTGCGTAGTGTATAGCAGCTTCTCTGTAAAATCTTGAATGTCCTTCATATCTAACATGAGCTTTGATTGGGATTCCATAGAGCATATTATCAGACCCATTATCGCCACTTTAGCGGCACTTTCCTGACGATAAAGTGGCGATAATTTTGTCACCCAGGCTTCATATTATGGCCCTCTCTCCTTTCACAAATAAAGGTAACACTCCAGTTTTACGAGTGCAGTGTACCTGGTACATTTCACTTGTTATAGTGCCGCGTTCAAGTGGTGTCTATATGGAAGTGGCTACTGCGTCACTGAAGTCCGTTATGCCTACTTATTTCTAATGCATTGCTATAAAGGCTTTGTAGATCCATGCCTCTGTGCTTACCGTTGTTTAAAGACTGCGGTCATACTCTTCGGCCAGTTGATTCCACAACTTGACTTGGGCTGTTCTTCTACACGTCCAAGCAGATAGCAGTGTCTTTAAGTTTAAGAGAGAAAGAGAAATGATGTCACAGAGAGTGAGAGAGAGAAAGAGAGAGAAAATAACATTAAAACTGTGTCGCAGAGTCTGGAGTTGAGATTTTTTCTTGAAAAGTCAGACGTAGATTTACAAGCTTCTTGTGTCACTTTATCAATGTTAAAAGTGATTAAAAAGTGGCGTAATAAGGTTGTGGATATGTTTGTCAGACTGTTGTAACGTATCTGTTGTCACTGCTCAGAGGTAATTATAGATTTTACAGAGAAGCTGCTGTCCACTACGCACTCTGGGCCATAATATCAAGCCTGGGCAACAAAATTATTGCCACTTTATAGGCAGGAAAGTGCTGCTAAAGTGCCAATAATGGGTTTGATAATATGCTCTATGGTATTCCAATCGAAGCTTATGTTAGATGTCCTTCACATCTAACATTTTATAGTAGTAAATGTGTTTTGCTACAAATGCATGCTGTTATTTTTTTTGTTTGATATCAGTTTGTGCATCTCTGTACATTAAGGGATTATGGGCCATATTATCAATAAAGGGCGATACATTATCGCCGCTTTTATCAGCAGGAAACTGCCGGCAAAGCGGTGATAATGGTCTTGATAATATGTGCTTGTGAATTGCCATAGAAGCCCAGGTTAACACTAGAACCTTGGCTGCTATGGGAATTTACAAGGGCCTATTTTCAAGCCCATTTTTGCAGCTTTAGCGGCAGTTTCCTGCCGATAAAAGCAGCGATAATGTATCGCCCTTTACTGATAATATGGCACTGATGGGCATATTATCAAGGAACGGTGTTAAAATTATCGACGTTTAATGGGCAGGAAACTGCTGATAAAACGGCGAAAATGGTCTTGATAATACGCCCTTGTCAATTACCATAGAAGCCCATGTTCTGGTGTTGACATGGACTTCTTTGGGAATTAGCAAGGGCGTATTATCAAGGCCAGATGCAGCCCATGGAGGGAGTTGTGGTGGGACAGGTGGGGAAGGGGAGGGGCAGGGTGGGTGGTGATAAACAACGCAATCTGGATGATTGTAGGCAAGTAAACAATTAAATTAATAAAACGAATTTCGGGCCATATTATCAACAACATAAGGCGATAAATTATCGCCGGTTTTATCGGCAGGAAACTGCTGATAAAACAGCGATAATGGCCTTGATAATATGCCCTTGTGAATTCCCATAGCAGCCCAGGTTAATACCAGAACCTGGGCTGCTATAGGAATTTACAAGGGCCTATTATCAAGCCCATTATTGCCGCTTTATCGTCAGTTTCCTGCCGATAAAACCGGCGATAATGTATCGCCTTATGTTGTTGATAATAATCCTCTTCGTTCCGTGCCCTTCATCGCAAAATGCGATGCAGGGCACGCTACGAAATTCGGGTCATATTATGAAAGACCGGTGTTAAAATTATCACTGTTTTATCGTATTCATAGCATATGCTGAGAATAATTAGCAGTAGAAACTATGGTGCGATCACTCTCTCTCTGTCAAATCAGAGCACAGGGCGCGCTATGAGAATAGTTAGAAGTGGTCACTTATTGGAGATCCGATTCAGCTGTGTGGCTTATTGTGCAATGTTAGCAGGCATTGCTTACATGATTACGGTAACTTAGCGTGTGGTTTGTTATAAAAAAAGTTGCTTTTAGTCCTCTGTATGGGAAGCTGGATTTTCCCATCTGGCCGTCGATTCCGACCTTGAAGAAGAGTCAACCAAGAAAAAAAAGAGGCCGCTCTTACATCTGCTAGAGAAACATTTGTCCTTCATGTAGTAAACACCCGCACAGAAGTGTATGCTTTATTAAATACAGGCGTGTCCCAGAATTTTAGGGAGTTAATTTAAACTACCTTTAATGCGTCCTTGGGTTGGGGGTTAGCTTACTTTTTTAAAGTTATAAGCATTGACCTTGTGACTTCTGTAGAAATTATATTTTGTGTCTTGTCGGTGTTTTTTCATTCAATTTTTTCCAGCATCTTTGGTGAATTGTACTTAATGCTCACATTAGTTGCCGGTGTGCTTGTATTAATTTGTTTACTTAAATAAGGATGCACATTTTGCAGCAGACAACAATATTTCTCGGTTGTTGCTGGTCCGCAACCGAATGCTTAGTTATTTTGGAGTGCTGCCTCTTGCAACGTTGAGTGTAGCTTATGGATTATCGTTTCGATTCGCCTTTTTCACATGCGTTCAACCTGTCTTCCATTGCCTGAGCTGTGATTTCGACTGGGCCCTGGATTTGTGTCACTGCAGTACGGTGTCTCCCAATGCGTATAATGATCAGCTGATGAGCCCCTTAGGTGCTCATGAATTGCTCTGTTCTGGCGGCGGGATTATGGCCTTAGCAGCGACACATGGATTAATGGGACGTTGGATTTTTTTTGCAGCAGCGTATGACTTCTTGGCACACAGTTACATTGAAGATGACCCGAGTTTTCCTCCGATGGTGATAGAGGCTCTGGTGGTTGAGGAACATGTATGTTCATTCCCACTATTGAATTGGATGGATGAAATGTTTTCAGATGAGAACAATGACTTCCTGTTGGAGGCTGTTGCTACATATGGTGCTTATACGCTGGTGGAATAAGACTGTTTGATTTTTCTACCTATTCTTTATTATTTAGTTACTGCTTTTTATCAAAGATCGAATAACTTTTTTTGCAAAATTTAACTTGACTCTGCTTTTTAGGCTTGGAGTCTGCGTTCTTAATTTGCCCATGTTTACACTATGTGCTTTGGTCAAGGAAATGTGTCGTGGGCTGAGCCTTGCTCTCACACCGTGTTAAGTTAGCACAGGTTTATTAGAAGCTTAAATACCATTTTTGTTTTCCTGCTCTGGTTTGTACACAACACACACTTGCAATATAGTTTAGAGAAGGCTGAGTATTTTGCTTCTTATGAGAATAATTTGATATACTACATTTGTAGACTGTGTCGCTACTTTAGCGTGTATAGTGAGAGCATGAAACATCAAGGTTATGTTGGAAACTATGTGTGTTATTTGGAATGATGTTCGCACGTTTGAGCCATAAGAGATATGCAGCTGTGGCATATCTTATACTTGCACGTTTAGTAATGAAGTGTGTAGGCATGATTACAAACAGTTTGAGAAAATTTGTATCTTGACAGTTTGTGTAGAACTCAATGTGATCCACTACTGCTGAGTAACAGAGGTATGGGTCTGCCTATGTAGTCGTATGTGATCTTCTGTAGTTATAAACTAACCTGCTAAGTAGGAAGTGTGAAATATAAGTATATTTAAAATCTGTTTCCCTTTTGCGTTATATGATGCTTTCTCCCTTTGTATTTTTTGGAATAGTAACAATGCTGACGACTTTGTTTCTGATAACATGTTTGCTTGTATTATGTAAGGTACTGGGCATGAGATTACGGTATTAGAAATAAACATTTCAAAGTTGCAGGTGTGTTTATTAAGTGCTTGTTTTGGACTTATGTAAGAATGTAACGAAAGAGTGCTCTTGTTATCTACCTTACCTGAGCTAACCTAAGTCGCATGTTGTAGGTTGACTAATAATTGGTGTTTTTGCTATAGGAGGAAGAAGCAATGAGTCACTGATTGCTAGTCTGTTAGAGAGTTTGGTTACAAAGGTGGGGTTTGGAACACCGTAATTCACTGAGGTTGTAAGTCTTTATGCACAGTAGTTACAAGAAAAAGGCTCAATAAAGGCCCTTGATTTTGAATCAAAATATGAAATTGAAGAATAATTGAGAAGTGCAGCCAAGAAAGGGAGCAAGTGTGCAAATTTCAGAGTGCCTTCGGCCGGGATAGTTGTTATAATAAAAAGTGTTGATAAAGGGCCTTTAGTTTGAAATTGAATTAAAGAAGAATGATTGATAACCGCAGCCAAGAAAGGGGGCAAGGAGGTGTGTGTATGTGTGGATGATGTGTTGATTGAGCAGAAGATGAAGAAGGTGAAAAACCATAGGTTTCAGGCACATTATAGTTAGGAATTAGCATTTAAAAAACCTTTGAAATTTACTGAAAAAACCATAGGTTTCAGGCACGTTATAGTTAGGAATTAGCATTTAAAAAACCTTAGAAATTCACTGAAAACACCATAGGTTTCAACCACGTTATAGTTAGGAATTAGCATTTGAAAAACCTTAGAAATTCACTGAAAAAACTATAGGTTTCACCCATGTTATAGTTAGCTGGACATTTCTCTCATACAAAACCATTGAAATTCCTCTGTTATGGTCAGTTCAGCTAACTATAACTCGTGCGCCCGCAATGCACTTCTGGTGACGTCACATATTACATTTCTCATGTCATGGTCAGTTACATAACTCATGACATCACTGATGACATCTCAAATGACATCACTGATGACATCACTGATGACATTATCCTTGTGAAAGAGTGGGAGGCCTCCTCTTAGCGTAATATAACCTTTGATAGACACAGTGAAAAATAGAAACTAAAATTTTAAAACAATGGAGATACCAATACCAGTTAAAACAAACTGTTCAGTAATTCCAACATCTACATACACATCCACTCATTCACCAACAGTTCTATATAGTCCCAACAGTGATTGGGAAGATGCGCTTATCATACGAGGCCAACCCTCGCACAATCTGCGGATCCACCACGCCCATAGATATATATAAATGAATTTAACAGTAATTTTCAAAGAAACTACTGGACAGATTGACAATCGATGAGAGAAAGGCACAAGTCCGAACTGAGGACTACATCTCTGCCAAATTTGCTGTAATTCCGTTCATCCGTTCGGGCTGTAGCCGTGGCTAAAGATCCTACGGGAAATTGCATGGGGAAAGCACATTTTGGGACCTCCTTTTCTATCGGCCCCCGCTTCACCAATCCCCCCCCAAACTTTCAGGGAAGGAGTGGAACTGAGCTGGCCAAAAGTTTGGAAAAGTTCAAGAAGATTCATCAATCAACGCAAAAGTTATTACAAATAGAATGTTGAGGGTAGGACGAAGGAGCAGCATGTTACAAACACAATAAATACACAGGGCCCGATTCACAGAACTAACTTAAGACAAAATCCTAAACTTACTACTTTTGGTATTCACAGAAGTTAGGATTTTGTCTTAAGTTTTTCTTAAGACAGACTAAAGACAAAATCCTAACTTAAGTCTGTCTTAAGTCTGTCTTAAGTCTGTCTTAAGTTTGTCTTAAGACAAACTTAAGACCAAATCCTAACTTCTGTGAATACCAAAAGTAATTTATGTTGATATGTTATGACATTTGGTTAAGCGCGAACAATTGCCCTTGGGCGTCTCGACGCTGCAACGTCTGCAAAATTCTCCACAGCTGGTTCATTGGAGGGTTACTGATTAAACAGTAAAGTCTTTAGCTTTTTACGGAATGACCAGAGGGAGTGACTGGTCCTGATCAACTGAGGCAGGGTGTTCCACAGTCTTGGTGCCGTGACCATGAACCGGCGATCTCCCAAAGAGACGGTCTTGGTACGTGGCACCACTAGTTTGTTGAAGGTAGTGGATCGAAGTAGTCTGGGGGGGGGGGGCAGTAGGATGTCAGCTGATCTTTGAGGAACTGAGGTCCTTGCCCATGCAATGCTTTGAATACAATGCATAGAGTCTTAAACTTGATCCGGTTTCTGATCAGGAGCCAGTGATAGTTTCTGATTGTGTCAGCGATTGACTTATGTTTGGGGGTTCTGGAAAGGAGTCTTGCTGCTGCATTATGTATGGTCTGCATTTTATTGATTACACGGATCTGAGCATTGGCAAATAAGCTGTTGCAGTAGTCCAGTGAGTATAACACCAGGGAACTTATCAGGGTTTTGCCGGCACTATCAGGTAGGAAAGGGATGATTTTCCTTACTAGTCGCAGCTTGTGAAAAGCTGTAGCCGCTATTTGATTGGCATGGGCGACAAAGTTAAGGTTTTTTCGAAGACAACTCAAAGGTTCCTTACTTTAGGAACAGGTTTAGGCAGGGTTCCAAAAGATGAGGGCCACCAAGCGGGCGAACAGCTTGGGGCTAGTTGTCCAAAGATGACAACCTCCGTCTTTTCGGAATTGAGCTTTAGACAATTGGAGGACATCCAGTCTCCTATTGCCAGCATACCTGCTTTAAAACTCTCGGCCACCCTTTCTCCATCTTTTTTGATGGTCAGGACTAACTGAGTATCATCTGCATATGAGGTAAGGCTCATCTCGTGCGCTTTGATGACTTTAGCTAGGTCCAACACGTAGATATTTAAGAGTGTCAGACTCAGGGATGAGCCTTGAGGGACCCCACAAGGCAGAGACAAATTGGCCGACTGGAAAGCTCCCAAGGTGACAGCTTGTGTTCTTTCGGACAGAAAGGAGACCAATAAGTCCTTAGCTGTCTGTCGAATGCCCATTTTTTCGACACGATCGACCAGGATCGAGTGGTCGACCGTGTCGAAAGCTGCAGATAGATCCAGTAGCACCAGTACTGCTGTTCCTCCTTGATCTCGAATGACTCTGATGTCATCAGCGGCTTTGATGAAGGTGGTTTCTGTGCCGTGGAACTTGCGGAACCCAAATTGGGTGCTATCCAATTGGTGATGTTCCTCTATGAATTCTGATAACTGGAAATTCATCGCTTTCTCTGCAACTTTTGCCAAAAATGGGAGGCTGGCAATCGGTCGACAGTTTTTCAAGTCGTCCTTATCTAGATGCCGTTTTTTTAAGAGTGGTTTTAGGAGAGTTTTTTGAGTATGTTAGGATAGATCCCTGATCTAAACATAGAGTTGCAGATTTGAGTGATGACCATAATCAAGGAGTCCATGACCGGGGGAAGAATTTTAAAAGGGCAAGGGTCCAGGGCTGAACCGGTTTTAATGGAAGTGATGATATCCTCTGTTTGGGCCTCCGTGATGTCATTTAATTAGGTGAATAAAGAATCAGGAAGAGTGGAATTTATGGTATGTGTGGGAGTATTGGTGTTGGAGGAGAAAGCTGAATAGATATCATTAACTTTTGTGAAAAATAAATTTGCCAGTGCATCACAAAGGGATTGAGAGGGGGGAGGGTTTAAATCAGGGGTATTCCCTACTAGCTGCTTAGTAATATCGTAGAGTTGTTTGTTTGAATTCTTAGCTTTCTCTACTTGTTCGCTAAAATACTTCCTCCTAGCATCTGTGATCATAGATTTGTATTAACGAGCATCTCCTTGTAGCGAGATTTACTTTCTTCATTGTAGAGTTTCCGCCAATGCCTCTCCCTATTTCTACAGAGTTGTTTCTGATTCCTGAGTTCTTCAGTGAACCATGGTGCCGAAGGGGCCATCCTATTTCTGGTGACAGTTTTAAGAGGAACCAAATAATTCGTAGCATGACCTTACCAATCCTGGTATTGATTGGCGGCTATGTTGGGATCTGTGGATAAAGTAGGCTGGGTACTGTCGAGTAAGGCTTTTAGGTTTGTGCTATTTACGTCTTTCCAAGCCTTAAAAGGTTCACGACTGGGAATTGATACACTAGTAGAGGGGGCCTCCTTGGATGTGATTGTACCAAGAATTACATGGTGGTCTGACCATGGGAGCGGGAGGATGTCTGTTATATGAATATCCTCTAGGTTTGAAAAGATCCATCCAGAATGTGACCGGCATCATGGGTGAGAGAATTGACCAATTGAGGGAGCCCCAGGGTTTCCATGTCTGATAAAAGAGAAAGCGTATCCCTATCATCTGGTTTCTCTAGATGAAAATTAAAATCACTAAGTACCGTTAGTGACTCTTCAATTGCTAGGCATTCCAGGATGGTGCCTAGGTCAGAGAGGAATAAGGAACGCGCTCCTGGTGGTCTATATAGGAGCATACCTCTGAAATTATGGGATGGAGACAGATTAATGGCAAATTGCATGGCTTCACAGGTGATTCCTTACTCTGTAGGTGTCGCGGGCGATAATAGCTAGCCAGCCCCCTCTTTTGCCCTGTCCGTCCTGTTGGTAGACCTTGAATCCACCAGGGACCGTGATAACTAGATCTGGATCGGACGTACTATCCATCCAGGTCTCGGTCATAAACAGTATATCTATATTCCTGTCCCTAACCAGATCCGCTATGTCCTGTCTGTGCTTTCCTAATGAACGAACATTAGTAAGCGCTATTGTGGTGTTTTTTGGATTTTTCTTTTTGCTGGAATTAGTTGTGTTGTTTACCAAAGGTATCATGGCCTTACAATGGGGACATGCAGGCGTTGTTAGTTCTAAGGCATGCTCAGGGTCATGCTTTATGCAATTACTTACTGGAGGTGAGCGAAGGTCGTTCAGCATTGTTATCGAATAGGAGATCGTGTGGGGTGCGCTGGCAAGACCAGGGGTTACGGCCCTGGGCCCGGTCCCGGCGCGGACGGGCGCAGATGGGCGAAGACGGGCTTGCCTTTGACGTGCCTTCGGTGTGCCGCCGGCCCACCCGCTGCACCAGCCCGCTGTGCCCGCCCGCTGTGCCTACCCGCTGCGCTGACGGGAAGGCATTGTCCTTTTATACAGTGTGGAGGAGGGTGGGAGGCGTCCTGCAGCTGGACCGCAACCCTTTCCTCCCAGTAGGATGGCGGCTACTGCCCTTTGACTCACGGCGTCAACGCCTTAATCGGCTGCGCCGGAAATGAAGGATCGGGTGCAAGGAGCTTCGGTGCGATGTATATCTCGCACACGAGTGTCCGGTCTCCTTCTTAGTAAGTAAAACAGCAATTTAAAATATTCACAATTTTAAAAACAGGCTTTACGTGCAAAATACAATCTTTACATGCAAAGATGCAGGAGGGATAGTTGAGGAGCCCCTGGCTTCTGCCTCAGGGGAGAAATGAGCAAATAGTCTAAGCGCTAACAGTAAACGCCCCTTAAGTATCCTGGGAGGGTGGGAGTTTATTATTTTGTCTTAAGTGAGTTCTGTGAATCGGGCCCACAGACACACATAGATAGTTGAAGTGGATTTGGGCACCTGTGCTCGACTCCATTTTGCTACTTTGTTGTTGGTAAGAAGTAGAATAGTAATCATAATATCATATACAAATATTTAATTATAAACGGTTTATGACTTCTGATGTACAAAGGTCGGAGCCTTGTATGTGAAATAATACACAGAAGATTCTATTGTAAAGAGTTCATGAGTTGTGGTGGACTGACGTAGGGGCGGTTTGTGTGCATCCTGCGATGATGTGTGGTTCAGGCAGACCGCACTGGTAAAAATGTGTTTTGACTATTCAATTTTGCCTTAACAAGGGCACCTGACGATTATTTATGGTGTACTGAGTTAGTTGTACGTCTGGTGTTTATAGTGTGCTCCTCCTGCGATGATGCGTGGTATGAACAGGCTGCACTGAAATCCTTCACTGTTGCATACTGGAGTATATGAACTTTTAGGGGGAAAAAAACTAGCATCAATTGTTTATCAATTGCTGTGAAAACTAGGTGTACTGATTGTTCCTCATAACAAATTACACGATTCTTCTTTACGCAGTGCATTGTAACTTTCACAAATTGCGTACGTATGTCTGGTGGCTAAGTTGAGGGTGATACCCCAGAGGATCTTGATATTGCTGGTGGCGGAGGTACATTTTGGCACAAACTTGTACATTGTTTATTATCATAGTTCACATGATGCAGCTATTGAAGGTGCTTGCGCATACTAGCAGTACAACAGCATTATTTTTTGTCTCTTCTTTAAATAAATAGAGGCTGAATTTAATGCTGTCTGTAGTGCTTATGCGGCACTGATAAAGCGGTAAACTCTTTTGATCACAGTGTACATTTGAAAACAGAACTCACTACAGTCATTGAGGAATGTTTTTTGTGGCATCCTTTACTAAAATAATCTTTGCCTTATATAAATCACGGATATCTTGAATGCTGTCCGTAGTGTAGATGGAAAGCTGAATGCAAGTTGTGAACCCTGTGTAGATTTAAGACAGTAGTCGACACAAAGATTGAAGCATGCTATTTTGTCACAGAATCTGAGGACACAGTACAACTGTGTCTGCCTTAAGCAAAGCAAGGCTGGATTCAATTATGTCCGTAGTGTTGATGCAAAGCGGAATTGAAGTTGAGAACCCTGTTGTACGTAGTGTAGATTGAAGGCTGTAGTTGACACAAAGATCGATGAATGCTATTTTGCACAGTTCACAAAATCTGAGGACACAGTACAATTGTCTCTGCCTTAAATAAGGCAGGACTGGATTCAATGCTGTCCGTAGTGATGATGCAAAGCTGAATTCAACTGGTATTAAGTTGTCAACTCTACTGACCGCAGAATAGATTGTAGCCACTTCTCAGCACAGATACTGAAGACAAATTTAGATTAAAAATTGAACTCAAGATGTGAACCCTGCTGTCCGCAGTGTTGATGGATACCACTGGTCGATATAGATACAAGTTTGCGGTGCTGTGGAGCTGAGTTAGACCTGTATAGAGGAGGCATGTGGTCATGGTGGCAGCCACGTGGCAGGGTGGGGACCTTCGCTGCACCTCAGTCTCTTCTCTTTGCAGAAGTGAACCACGCCCAAGGTGTAGCCTAATTATTTATAGTTGTACGTTGACATTGTTTACGTTGGACTAGCCCACTCCGCTTCTGTTTCAAAGGAGGGGGGTAAACACAGCTACATGACCGAAAAATTCCCTAGTGTCTGAGATAATATGGTTGCGTCCACTATTCAGTACACTACACGTATCAATGGTATATATACACACTGAAAAGTTTTTGATTTCTATAGTGAATTGTGTATAGTATTTCACCGGTAGTCTTAGCATTGTGTACATTATTGTTGATGTTTGAGTTTTTTCCCTTATACATACTTGGTTGCCACATCTTTGTAGATTGAGCTAGTGTGCTGTTGAGGGGATATATTATTTTGGAAAGGTCTGTTGTCCTGTTTTGCGTTGCCTCTGAGGTAGTAGAGGGGAGGGGTAGGTGGGGTGGTTGTAGTGGTAGTGGCGCTGAGTATTGTGATTTTGTTGGGTGTCGGAAGTGCATAATTACAATCTCTATGACATATTGCTCTTTAAACATGGGTATGAGTTCGATGTAATTCACGTCGTCCAAGTTCGGCGTTCTAACATTAGTTAAATGTTGATGTTAATTTGTTAATGGTAAGTGGAACTGTTGCCTGATTTTTTACGTAGCATTGCAGATTTGGTTTGTGGTTGAAAATATGGGGAAGTCGTCAACATAATAAGTAGAAATTGTCATTTTAAAATACCTTAAAATTCACTGAAAAAAACATAGGTTTCAGGCCGGATATAGTTAGGAATTAGCATTTAAAAAACCTTAAAAATTCACAGAAAAAAACATAGGTTTCAGGAATGTTATAGGTAACTGGACATTTCACTCATACAAAAACATTGAAATTTCTCTGTTATAGTTAGTAGTACTAACTGTAACTCTCGTGCCCGCATTCCACTGGTGATGATATCACATATTATATCATTCATGACATGGTCAGTGACATCACTGATGACATCTCAAATGACATCACTGATGACATCACTGATGATATCATCCACGTGACAATCAGATACACCTCATCCTACACTACTATGATCTTTCATTACTCACTATAACATTTAGAGTACCATATTTGAATCCATTGACACACTAATACAAGTATCTAAAATCCCATTCAGTCATTTTGCCAGAAAACTTTTAACATTTTTTTTTGGGCAGAAACCTTTGCGAGAGTGTACTCAACAACTTACCAAAGTTTCATGGCGATCAGATGAATAGTGTAGTAATGCATAAAGGGCAAACAGACATACTTTTGTTTTATTTATATATATATAGATATGTCATATACACTGCCTTTTATTATTCTAGTTTTTTGGACTGGTACATCAGGACATCCATATACATATTCACATACAATTTTTCAGTGAATATATATATATATATATATATATATATATATATATATATATATATATATTCTTGAGCGATCTTTTACTATATCAAAAGATACTCGGACACCTTCCTTCTGCAAACCGATTTATTGCGGCAACGAACAACGCGTTTCGGCGGTTAAGCCTTGATCACGTGATCAAGGCTTAACCGCCGAAATGCGTTGTTTGTTGCAGCAATAAATCGGTTTGCAAAAGGAAGGTGTCCGAGTATCTTTTGATATAGTAAAAGATCGCTCAAGAAGTTTTTGGATTCTCGGTATCCAGGCTCGGACCGCCCGATGACAGCTTCATAACCTGACCGGGGATCGTGGAGAGAAAATATATATATATATATATATATATAATGTTCACTGAAAACAACTCAGGTTTCAGGGATGTTACAGTTGGTTGGACATTTCACTCATGCAAAACCAGAGAAATGTAGCTGTTATAGTTAGTTGAGCTAACTATAACTTGCAACCCCGCAATGCGCTGCTGATGACGTCACATATTACATCACTCATGGCATGGTCAGTGACATCACTGATGATATCACTGATGACATCTCAAATACATCATTGATGACATCTTTGATGACCTCATCCACTCAATGTCTGATGCACCTCTTCACACCCTAATATAATCTTTCATACACCCACTCAAAAATACAAACTACCATTGTGGAAACCATGGACACACCAATACCAGTTAGTACAAACCCACTCACTGATTCATAGGTCTACACACATCCACTTACTCACCGATACAGTCATGCAGCAGGCCCAACTTCACCCATAGACCTTTGGTTGGGGTCTGAGGGGGTACCCATGGGACCCCTCTTTATAACCATGCAAAGTATGGAAGGCACCATGGGGTGCCTGCCACCCGGATCAAGGTTTTCCCCAAGTAGCCACAGGGAGCCATTGTACTCTTTCGGGACACTGCCTCAATTGAAGTCAATGTGAGTCCGACCGATTGTTAGCCCTGCAGGCCCTGTCACACACACACTCCTTCCACCCACCCCAAACAGCATACCTGGGACAATGCTGTCACTGAGACTCAATGGAAATATACTATCAAGATGGATGACACTGGGGACAGGTGTTTGCTGCTGCCCACAACTCTCATCAAGGCCTAGTTCTCCCGAAACCAGTCACCAGTGTCTGGCTGGGAAGGTGTGTGTGAAGGAAAGGGCATGATAGGAGTTTATGTTACTACAAATACTCCTCTTCCACCCAGCCCAAGCCCACCAGGAACCATGCATACCTGATAGTGCGTGGAAATGTACTGACAAAATAGCTGACACTGGGGACTGGTAAACTGGACCACAAGTCCCTGCTGTAAGTTGGTCTCAAACCACAAACCACGCCCTACTGTCAGACAACTTGAATGTACACTTTACTTATTGTCAGGACATCAAACTCCCTGAAGGCATGGTTGGGCTGCCTGGGAGTAGGAGTGGTTCTACTGACTACATCTAACATCAGGCCCTGTCCTCCATACACCTTTCCAGCCAGCATACCAGGGACCATGTAGTCCCTGAAAGTGAATGGGAATGTACTAGCAAGATGGCTGACACTTGGATTTGCTGTTTGCTATTGGTCAAAACTCCCACCAAGGCCTTGTGGTCCCCACACCAGTCTACAGTGTCAGACATCTTAATAGTACTTTTGCACTCAACATCTAGGACAGCATTGTCTCAGGTGTGCTGTCTAAGCTGGCTGGGAAGGTGTGTGGAGGATAATGCATGTGGCCATTGACAAGACATGGTAATGATCAGAGGGGCTGTAGACATTCACAACACTCATTGTGTCTTTCATGTACCCACTGGGCAAGCTGGGAACACCTCACCAACAAACCAGGACAGCCAGTCCCAGATTCTGATCAACACTGAGCTCTCCAACTTTGAGGTCTCTCTACATCATTTGGATGATGAAAAACTACCTGGCCAATCAGGTGTGAGTCAGACCACAGCACCAGCAGCAGTAACATCAGCATCTTCTGCGACCTAAACTGCCTCAGCAGCCAGCACACAGCTTACCCTACCCTCACAGACACACCAGCCCGAACAAACGCCGAAAGCACAGGAACACAGGCACTCTGGAGTTGGACAACAATACTACCATTATCATTAAGGAAGGAGCCTCTGCTGTGACTTTGCCAGAACCAACTGTTCCTGCTCGGGTGGATAGCAGTGGTAGGAGGGGCCATTGGGGCATGCGCCAACATGCAGCTGGTTCTGATGCTACAGATGACCCACACCTAGAATCCTCAGTGCATTTGAGGGTTTCACATGGGACTTTGGCCAGATAGTTGGGATCCTCAGGGCCATGCAAGAATAGGAGGCAGCCCATTGTGTAAAAGTGGAAAAATTAATTTCAGAAAATGAAGACCTGGCGGTGGTGCACAGGGACCTTGTCACCTGCCTCCACCAGATTGCCACCAACATGTCCACACGTCCCAGTGCGCCCACAACATCAGGTGTATCAACATCTGTACCTGCCACAGGGAGTGATATGGACTCTGATGGAGAGTCACATGCACATCAGCTGCCTTCTCCTGAGGGTCCCCGCCCCAAGTGTGGGAGGGGTAATCCAGAGAATTATCACTGAGAGACCAAAGGCTTCGCACCCCCCAGGAAGTGACAGCCTGCTAACAATACCCTTGATTGTGTGCCAAGCATTCCATTTGTTGACTCTCAATGAACTCTCCCACATTGTCTTGGGGACTTAGTTGGACTTTGGATTGTGGAGAAACTTCTGACAACTTCATTTACAAACACTACCAACCCCTTTCTGAACTTTGTTGTCCCTGCTTTGTTTGATCACTCCCTCAACAACTAACTTGTCATTAACCAACCATGCATCAAAATAAGTCACTGTGTACCAATCTCTTGCTCATGTTGTGACTTTGATTTTTTTTTTTTACATTTTTGTATTATTTCAAGATAAGACATATAACATAATGAAGCAAATATATAAATCCTATTACAATACATTGACATAGTGTTAACTTTGTTTTACAATTTAGGAAAATCAAAAAGGATAACCGAGAGAAAAAGAATATAGAGACAGTATAGTACTTATTAAGTGGCTAAGAAAAAAATACTTAAAGAAAGTAAATAGTCTTCTATAACTAGAGATCCCCACTCTTTATATCTCAAAAAATTGTTTCCAAATCTTTTCTTTTTTAATAAAGGCTTTTGGGCCTCTATGTTTAGCTAGTGTGAGTTCCATAGTTCTTACTTCGCTAACCAAAGCGCGCCATTCTGCAACGTTTGGAGGATCCTTAGATATCCATGTCCTGGCTATAACTAATCTTGCACATGCAAACAGGATGGTAATAAGATCCTTATTGAGACAATTAGTTTCTTGAATATCCAGTAAAACTAAGTGTACAGAAAGTGCCGGAGTTGTTATCTGATTGGTTTTTAAGATTTCAGTTATTCCATTCCAGTAAGTAGAAAGTGCAGGACAGGAGAATAGCATATGTTCGATTCCAGCAACAAATAGATTACATTTTGTACATTTAGTTTTATCTGATGTAGAATTCCCCTGCGTCCATGTGGATATTCTTTGTGGTGTATAGTAAAGCTCTGTAATTGTCCTATAGGATTGCAATCTAAGATTGGAGGAATGTACTATATCATTTAAGTGTGTTAATGCATTAGCAATCTGTGTTGAATTTGTATCCAGATTTAATCTGCGAGACCAATTTGATGCAATTTTGGTCGTATTCTCACATTTGTCCTTAGTTAAGTGTTGATAACCCAATTTTATTAATGATTTTATTTTATCAGAATATATACACTCTAAGATATCCGACTGAGTAACTTCTAAGTATGGGCGAATTTTGCGAATCTCGCGTTTGCGAATTTTGCGGATTTGCGAACTCGCAATCCGCAAAATCTGCGAATTCTTGCGAATTTGCGGATTTTTTTTTTTTTTTGTGTTCGCAAGGATTTCTGCCAGTTATCAATTGCGAACTTACATTTCGGCGCGCAACGGTCGAAAATTATGTTGTTTCTACGTCTGGTTCATCATCACAGGTTCCCAGCACCCTCTGTTTCACCACTGCAACCCTCTGTTACATCAATGCCACCCTCTGGTTCATCATTACTGTAGATTATGGGGGGGAAAAGCAAGCACACCAGCCCTGCTTCAACTGAGATGAATTAATTTGGGGTTAGTTTATTAATGTGTCACTGTTTTAAAATTCCAGTCTGGCACCTGCTTCCTTATCTGTAATTTTGCTTTCTGTTGCAGTGCATTTTTTTTCCCCAGGACCTTTGCGGCCTACTTGTAGCTATTCTATGAGCCTGCTGTGAGGGTCAGAGCAGGGTCATACAATTGTTGCAACTAGCAACTGAATTCTGGAGGGGCCCCAGTCAGGAAGCACTACCGGGAATTGTTACTAATGATGAGTTTGAACTCTTGCCCCTGCCGAGTGCTTTCAGTTTTGAAAAACTCGTTTTTCTGCAATTTCGCGGGGTTCGCGGGGCGCGAACACGCGCAAGATCGGATTCGGAAGCCGCAAATTCGTGCGAATATGCAATTTGTTTTTTTTGCGGCGTGTTAGTTGGCAAGGTTTTGTGCGTTTTTGCGAGCCGCTCGTAGCGCAAGGCGCGAAGTTACCCTCGCGGTCGTTCAAGGGCGCAGCCATCTTGTTTGCCTGACGTATTTCCGTTTCCGGGCGCGAAGTGTAATCTCGCAAAGTCTGCGGCTTGCCAGTACAGTTTTGCGCGTGTTCGCAAGGAAAATCTTGCGCGAACTTACCCGCATGGTCGTGAACGGGCGCGGCCATCTTGTTTCTCATTCATTGCTATGGTTCTGGGCATGGTCTTTGTATCCTCTGTCAATCTCTGCCATCCTTTGCTTGTTTGAAGTTTTTTTTGATCTATTTTACTTATTATCTATCCCTCTATTTTTCTAGCCCTATATTTTTGTGTTTACTGCTACTTTTGGTTAATTTTAAACTACTTTTGTAAACTCTTTTCTTTTCTTCTCTTCCCTATTCTATTTTCTTTATTCCTTTCCGCCCAGACCATGGTGAAGGGAGCCGGGAAGCATCCCGAGAAGGGGAAGGGTCCCGCACCCCGTGTCCGGCTCCCGTGCGGGAGTTTGAGGGGGGAGCTAGTGATGCCACGGGAGATCTTTACCCGGGAGGAGTCGGGCCAACTCGTTTTTTATGTTCAGCGCCGCCTCCCCAGGACCATCATGGGAGGCGGCAAGATCAGTGCCGGGTACGGGGCCCGGGAGCGCCGGAAGCGGTGGGAGAAGGTGTGCCAGGCCATTTACCACCACTCTCGGGTCTGGCGCACCTACAACCAGGCCACCCACCGCTGGACGGATGTCCTGACCCGTGAGCGAGATCTGCTCGACCTCCTTGGCCTTGAGATCCCCGGGCTTGGTGAGTAGTAGTAGCTATGTCTTTACTATGTTTTCTCCTGCTGTGTTATTATATTGCAAATTTTTGTTTTTTACCAAGAGCAATAATGCTGCTCATTACATTGTAGGTAAATTATATTTCAAAATCTTCTGTGCATTTCAGGTACACTGCTCTCCTTCTTCTCAGTAATGTTGCTACTATGCTTATTTGTTTTAGATTTTGTGTTCATTTCATTGGCCTGTGAAATTATGTATGAGTGTAGTTGAAAGAACTGCGTAATGCTACACACTAAGGTTCAGATTTTTAATTACCGGCGCATCCCTGCAAAGTAGCAGGGATGCGCCAGTAATTGTGCGTCACGCCACCATCACCCATGGTGCGCCGTATTTACAATGCGGCGCACCATGGGCCCAAAACGTCACAAAGCGTTACGCATCTGTGCCGTAAAGGCGGCGCATTGCTGGAGTTGCGTCGCAACGATGGTGCAGCTCCATCAATGCTCTGGGGTGCCCTATCTCCCCAATGCTGCGTCAAGCCGTACGTGTGCTTCAAGCAGGCGCAGGGTTTGAGTCACGCATCATTGTCCTCAAAGTGACTGATTGAAATCTTGTAGATTTCCCTCAGCCACTTTTAGGATGCGTTCCTGCGCAGGAACGCCCTCCCTTGCGCCAGAACGCCCCCTATTGGCGCAGGGCTTTACAACGTGATGCATCTCCCATATGCGTCACGTTGTAAATATACGCCGCACCATTGCGCCTCTTTTGTGCTGTCGCTGCGTCACAAAAGTCACGCAACAATCGAGCAAAAGAGCCGCAAGGGCCTTCTAAATCAGCCCCTACAGACTCAAGTCCAGTCCTTCCTTTGTACACATGGCGATAAGAAGAAATAGTGGTGGTGGATTAATAGTTTGAGGAAACTTTAGTGTTGTCGCTGATCTTCAATCACGATGGACTTTGGCTGTCACTTTGCGTGCTGCGGACTGCTGCCTGCCAATCCTAGGCAAACCTTTTTAGTACTTTGTTTAGTGAGTTACATAGGGTAGTTTCCAATTCGACGGTCCGCAAATCAAGCAATACTAAAGTAATGAATTAGTCGACCACATGAGATTGGTCAATAATATATCCCGTGGAGTCGTTCCCTATTTGCTATTTCGCAAAAATATTATGTTACTTTGTTAGTTCTTTTGAAATGTTTGATTTGGTTGAGAAATATCATCCATGTTTTCTGTTTTTCTTTCTTTCATGTTGTACATCAGCTTCCCCCAGGGGCAAGAGGTGGACACAGGAGGAGGAGGAGGAGGGTGCTGTTGACGATGCAGGCCAGGACCGGGCAGGCGAGGGCTCCTTTGCTGGCCCCAGTAAGTTTTAATTTTAATATAGAGTACTTATTTTTTCCTAGCGTTCCTCATTCGATTTTTTCTAAATCGTCTTTGATCTTCTTGTAGACAGGATCTAAATTCTTATCCTGCCTCGACTATGACTCCGTGTGGTATTACTAGATTATTCTCATTAGTCTGTCTGAGTAGCTAACTAAGATTGCACATTTGGCATTTCCATTGGACTCCCATTCTAGTCAGCAATAGCTCTATGCACTGAGTGCAGTCCTCTGGGATTGTCCATAATGTCTTTTCAAGTATTCTAAATGTTTATGCTTTGACCAATGCCAACAATAAAAAGGTGAATGACCACCAAGAAAGAATAAGATACTACTTTACTTTTGGTTTGGATAGGAGGACAATCCATTCTACTACTGTTGCAGGGACAAATCTGCACAAACAGAACTATGGACACTAAATAATGCATCGCTTAGCTTATCAATTATAATAGGTGCTGTAACTGTTAGACTTTCCACATACCTCAGTGATAACAGACTTTGTAGTTGAACCCCCAATCTCCTTACTGACTAGATAGTGTGGCAGAGTCATTTAGCTCCCAAAGTCACCGATGGCAGAGGCATGGACTCATGCTTGCAAAAATTCGAAAACCTTTAGCTCATCCACTCTAGTCTGGAGGACCAAAAACCATAGAGTCTATTTAAGTTTAAAAGCTTTATTAAAAGTAAACACATTTATTAAATTCAAGTTTGTCATAAAAGTGAACGTGTAACTGAAAATGGAAAAGTGCTTAGTGCTGACAATTAATTGGACACATTTCTTGCGGTCGAGCGGAGCTCTCACCTGGTTTGAACTTGATCCTGCTTGTGTTCTTAGAAGTCAAGGTTCTGTCTGTTAGGAGAAAAAGTGGTGCGTGTTAAAAAGTAAAAAGCAAACATTCATCAGTTGTGCCAAAAAGTGCAGCAGGACATCAGCCTTCCCTGGAAAAAGGGACATTTTTACTCTAGAGTACACAGTCATAAATTATTAAATTGTATACTGTTTTTTTCACATTTCTTTCTTCCTCCTAGACCAAATATTATATAGTAGTGAGTAGTGTATTCTAACATTATTAAATGTACTTTGTAGGTGGAACATCTGGAGACGGGGCCAGCGCGGAGGTGGTGGTGGCATTGGACGAGGAGGACAACTCTGGGGAGGAGGCGGTGCAAGTGCCGGACAAGGACATGCCTGTGAGGGTTCACACGGTGGTGGCGGGCAGAGGTAAGCTATACATTCCTTAGTCATTGAGATTGAAGACTGCAGAGTGTGCTTTCTGCACGGGTGTATTATAAAAAAAGCAGGTAGTAGCCTCCTCTAAATGTACTTCGACTTAGCTGTGAAGTTTTTGGCGAGAAGAATCCCAATCAGATCTGAGGTGAACTTGATGGATGGGATGAACGAAAAGCGAAAGAAGGGTGTAAGTAAGTGTGGAAGCACGAGAAATGTAATGATGACTGGCAAAGAAGAATGATATGTGTTTGCTTGGTCCCCGAGGTGGCTGGGAAGGTAAGAAAATGGTATGGTGCATGGCTGGGTGAATGATGAAGCAAGGATGGGTGGAAGGAGAACAGCCTGGGTGGGTGAGACAGAAACTGTATGTGTGCAATATACTTTGAATGGATGGATGCCTGGATCATTCATGGTACTATCTGACTCTTAGATAGCATATGTGTATCTAGAGAGAGTAGACGGTCACTGGATGAACTAAGTGTTACTTTGAAGAGCATGTAACACCGCACCCGCACGTCCGTTCCAGTGTAGGAAAGGCAAGGAAAAGAAGTTGTAACGTTGTCCAAATACTACCATGAATAGTAGCAGTAGTTTGTATTGCAACTGCAAGCACAGCATATATCAGGTTATTACGGTGGACACTCCCTACCTCTCTTAATAACTTTAGTTTAGTAGTAGTACGTCATTCATGTGTGGGGGTATCACTGTTCACTCAATAATAAGCAAAGCACCTAAAGTCATCCCATATGTCATCAAATACATCCCATGTGAAGTGATAGATAATCAGATAATTTAGCTTCTTCATTTTCCTTTTCTAATACTCATTTGCACTGTAGGGTGAAAGCTAAATTAATTAAGCAGTAGCCCTTTTAACAGAGTATTCTCAGTGCCACCCGTAATAGAAAAGTAAGAGCTTCACCACCTGCATGTACTGGACCGGTACAGTAACGCAAGTCTGTCTCACTCACCATGGTGTGCGTCTGTTTTTATCGGGTGCAAGTTCACTGCGCTGGCATTATGCCGGGTTGCATAAGATAACGTACCAATTTTCCTAAACAAGAGAGAAGAAGAAGAATAAGAGTGGTGTACTGTCATAGTTCACTGTAATGGAAGTCCATAGTGCTCGTAGAATTTGTTCCTGAAACTCCCACTAATGTTAGAGCAAGGATGAAGAACTCGGAGGTTACATAGATACTGTCCTCAATAGTTATGTACTGTGCTTTCAATTTGCTACTTGTACTGTGACAACTTTCTGCTCAATCATTTTGTGTTAATCTTAAGGAGCATTGGTTACAGACTATGTCTTTCTTTTTTCATGTAGTTGCTCCTTCCAAATCCAAGACACCATCAAGGAGGAAGGAGCTGGCTCAAATGGCCCGGCAACGGAGTCTGGATGCCACTGTCGCTGAATATCGGCGGCTGGTGGCCCTGGAGGAGGAGGAGACGCAGTCTGGTACAACAACAACGTCCACTGGGACAGCTGCATCCTCCTCCGTGCGGGATGCCAGCCAGCGCAGTGCTCCAGCGGTACGGAGCCGGGCTACCAAAGCCAAACGCCCCCGCCCAGCAGCAAAGAAAGCAGCTGCCCCTCACAGGATTTGCAAGGCACACTGGCGCCGCTTATCCCTCAGACTGTCCTACCTGGAGCAGGAGGTCCATAACTATAAGAACGTGGTGGAGGGCCTCCGCTTCGAACTTGCCACCCTCCGCAAGGAGCATGATGCCCTGGCTGCTAATTCGAACAGCACCCTGCCATAGTGTCCCTTGCCCCTTTTTTAGAGACTTTTGGGGGTGGGAATTGGGAGTTGGGATTTTTGGGGACTTTTGAAGGACAATTGTTGGGGTTAGGGAGGGTCTTGCGGGAGATTCTTTTGTTAGGGCTATAAAAATATACTTTTTGAAACTTTATCTGCCCATACCTGTTTTTTACTGCTTTTTAGTCTGGTGGGTGGGGGTTTAACAGTAAGTTTGTTTTCCTGAATAGTCCTAGGACTTTAGTAGTACTACCGTCAATCCAATCTCTCGTCTCTCATAATACTCCATTATACTACCTCCAACCAAACGCCTATCTTACCTGTAATTTCTGTTTGCAAGTAGGGCTAGGCCCAGGGCTGGCTCCACGGGAAACAGCGAGTAAGGTTGGCAATCCTGGGCGGATAAAATTTCCTCATAGCGGTGGTACTAGTGGTGTGACACAGTGGCAGTTGCATGCCTATGAAAAAAAAGAAAATGAAATCTGGTTTGTCATCCTGAGCAATACAACCGTACAATAGAGAATATAGCAGGTGACAGAAGTACACTAGAACAGTGCCAAATTGTAGCCTAAGAAATGTTAAAGTATAACAAATTCGGTTGAAGTTCTTTGACATTAGCCATGGGTCTTTGTCAATCAGAGTAAGAATATATCCTCGGATTTCTTCACCAGCCTGTTGCTATCACCTTATCCTCCCCAGCAAGTGTGTGGATTTATTGCTGTAATTTAGTCACACATCAATGAAAACCACACAGCCCGGGGGAAGAGGGTTAGGGTTTGAAAAATGGATGGGTACGGGGGTTTTTGGGAAAGGTTTTGGGAGACAAGAAAAAATAGCACAGCATGGACAAACAATTGTGAACATAAACAAATCTTTGGGTACAAACCTATCCATCAATCTTTGAAAGTGCATGCACTACTGGATGCATGTCAGTGAAAAGTAAGTAGTACTTTCGACAACTGTGGAAGAAAGAATGCGACAGTACAGGGCATGTGTGGAATTATTGATAACTATATTCAACATAAGGTCTCTGTTGCCAGATACCTGAGAGCCTTGCTGGTCACTATAAATCCATTCACAACACTCAATGGGGTTGGTCTGGAAGGTATAGTAGATAGAAAAGGAGAAATTGCTCTTTTTCTAGGTGTCCCCTCACTCACCAGGGTTTCCCCTTGGTGACATGCTTCATCATTGGGGCCATCCCAGTCCTCTACGGGCTGGGGCGTGCTGCGACTTGCGAATTACGTAGGAGCACTTACAAATGACTATGTGTGGTGCAGATGTGATAGTGGAGTGGACTAAGTGATGTGTTAAGGGATCAATTTAGAAGCAGAGAGAGGTCCAAGAAACGCAGTCACAGTCTGAGAAAAAGACAAAGGATACTGTATCTGTATGTTGTTGTAGTTGTCCTGTTGAATTTGGTAAGTAAGTTGCCTGCAGAAAAAAAATCCTCTTATTAGCGGCACTCCTTCATTGCAGCCGACGCTTCGTCCATCGATGTTGGTCACCACCAGAAGACACCCTGTAAAAAAAGCACAGCATGGACAAACAATTGAACATAAACAAATCTTTGGGTACAAACCTATCCATCAATCTTTGAAAGTGCATGCACTACTGGATGCATGTCAGTGAAAAGTAAGTAGTACTTTCGACAACTGTGGAAGAAAGAATCCGACAGTACAGGGCGTGTGTGAAATTATTGATAACTATATTCAACATAAGGTCTCTGTTGCCAGATACCTGAGAGCCTTGCTGGTCACTATAAATCCATTCACAACACTCAATGGGGTTGGTCTGGAAGGTATAGTAGATAGAAAAGGAGAAATTGCTCTTTTTCTAGGTGTCCCCTCACTCACCAGGGTTGCCCCTTGGTGACATGCTTCATCATTGGGGCCATCCCAGTCCTCTACCAGCTGGGGCGTGCTGCGACTTGCAAATTACGTAGGAGCACTTACAAATGACTATGTGTGGTGCAGATGTGATAGTGGAGTGGACTAAGTGATGTGTTAAGGGATCAATTTAGAAGCAGAGAGAGATCCAAGAAATGCAGTCACAGTCAGAGAAAAAGACAAAGGATACTGTATCTGTATGTTGTTGTAGTTGTCCTGTTGAATTTGGTAAGTAAGTTGCCTGCAGAAAAAAAATCCTCTTATTAGCGGCACTCCTTCATTGCAGCCGACGCTTCGTCCATCGATGTTGGTCACCACCAGAAGACACCCTGTAAAAAAAGCACAGCATGGACAAACAATTGAACATAAACAAATCTTTGGGTACAAACCTATCCATCAATCTTTGAAAGTGCATGCACTACTGGATGCATGTCAGTGAAAAGTAAGTAGTACTTTCGACAACTGTGGAAGAAAGAATGCGACAGTACAGGGCGTGTGTGGAATTATTGATAACTATATTCAACATAAGGTCTCTGTTGCCAGATACCTGAGAGCCTTGCTGGTCACTATAAATCCATTCACAACACTCAATGGGGTTGGTCTGGAAGGTATAGTAGATAGAAAAGGAGAAATTGCTCTTTTTCTAGGTGTCCCCTCACTCACCAGGGTTGCCCCTTGGTGACATGCTTCATCATTGGGGCCATCCCAGTCCTCTACCAGCTGGGGCGTGCTGCGACTTGCAAATTACGTAGGAGCACTTACAAATGACTATGTGTGGTGCAGATGTGATAGTGGAGTGGACTAAGTGATGTGTTAAGGGATCAATTTAGAAGCAGAGAGAGATCCAAGAAATGCAGTCACAGTCAGAGAAAAAGACAAAGGATACTGTATCTGTATGTTGTTGTAGTTGTCCTGTTGAATTTGGTAAGTAAGTTGCCTGAAGAAAAAAAATCCTCTTATTAGCGGCACTCCTGCATTGCAGCTGACGCTTCGTCCATCGATGTTGGTGACCAGAAGACACCCTGTCCACTGCCTGCCTGATGCTGAATTGTGGCTCGCTAATGTGAAGCCTGACTCCATCCTTTTTTCCCCATTGCACAGACTGAAACCCGGCCTGTAATTATTCAACGAAAAACAGGAAGTGATATAATATTACAACACCACTGATAAATAAATATAAGGTATGTAGGCTGTGGAGTGCAAAAAGTCACACTTTGATTTTCCTAGTAGACAGTACTATATTTTTGAAAGTGCGTACTCTGTCAGAGTCACCTTTTGAAGGATAAATAAGTATGGGCAAATTAATGTAGCGGATCTTTCCCCTCAAGCTAGGTGTCCTGTAAACTGTGTTTTAGAACAAAATTAGATCTTCCCAGCAGTGCTCCCACCCAGACCCTTACTAAAGCCAGTCGCAAAAATGTAGAAGACCCCCAATCAAATCTCAAAAAACTAGGCCTAGCAGAAAACTGGTGACAAAACGTACTTTGAAAGTAAAAGTAGGCCCAAGTACCCCTTACCCACCGTGGATTGCATTCAAACCACTTGCAAGCAACCAAGCAAAAGTATCCATAGCCAGCATCGCTCCAAGACTTGAAAACTCCCCCACCCAAACACATGCAATAGAAATCAAGCCCTCGTACTCCTCGATCTGTCGGCTGCGTTCGACACGGTGGATCACACCATCTTATTACACCGTGTCGAACAAGCCGGCCTCAATGGCGCAGCCCTTGACTGGATTAAGTCCTTTCTAATGGACAGATCCCAAGCAGTAAAGCTGGAGAACTTTATAGCACCCAAACTCTCCACCTCTTGCGGTGTCCCACAGGGCTCCTCATTATCCCCCCTCCTTTTCAACTTATATCTCAAACCGCTTTTGCACTTTCTGAAACACAGAAAAGTCACTATCTACAACTACGCGGACGATTTACAGCTGATATTCCCCCTCAATTTTACGGACTCTACTAAGGAATTCCAAACCACCATGCTGCACATCCAGAGCTGGATGGACCAAAACCATCTTAAGCTCAACCCAGGAAAGACCGAGCTTGTTCTCCCCGGTAACAGCGCCTTAAGCTGGGGCCCCCACTTTTGGCCAGTCTCGATGGGCACGCCTCCCTCCCCCTCTCAGTCAGTGAAAAGCCTCGGGGTCACTCTCTGCTCCGACCTCTCATTGAAAACCCAGGTCGGAACAGTGATCTCTTCCTGTTTTTTTCAGTTAAGAAAGATCAAAAAAATAGCTCATTTGCTAACTCATTCTGCTCTCATTCAGGTGGTAATCGCCTTGGTCCTTTCACGACTGGATTTTTCAAACTCCATCTACTTGGGCTTACCCCTCGCGCTAGTTAAATGCATGCAGATTGCCCAAAATCAAGCGGCCAGATTAATTTTTAAGAGCAATCGAAGGAAGTCGGCCAAACCTCTGCTAGCCTCCCTCCATTGGCTCCCTATAGCCCAACGGATCACCTTTAAGGTAGGCTGCATAACCTTCAAAGCCCTCCACGGCAAAAGCCCCAAGTTCGTCAATCATCTCATTAATAAATACGAACCTACCCGGGATCTTCGCTCTGCCCATTTGTCCTTTCTCTCGCTGCCCATGTTCAAAAAGAAACGACTAGGTGGATCTCGTTTCGCCTACCTTGCCCCTAAAATTTGGAACTCCTTTCCCCTGTCTATTCGGAACTGCACTAAGCTAGTAGAATTCAGGAGAGCCCTGAAGACCTGGCTATTCAAACAAGCGCGCGGCTAGAGCATTGTTACCATCTGTCTCTTTAGTCACTATCTGTCTCTCAGCGCCATGAAAGCTCTGGGTGTCCGTGCGCTTAACAAATCCCGAATAAGATAAGATAAGAAATACTGCTAACCCTAACGAACCCTAAGTTAAGAATAGTGGCAAAGGCTTTCTTTAACTATGCCAAATCCCCCCTTTCCCACCATGGATTTTCTTCAAATGACTTGCAACCAAAATTACACATTCTCACGAGTGCTCTAAGACCCCAGAACTCAGTTGCAAAAATCTAGAACACCCCGAAACACATGCAATCCTGCTGCTAGGGCTAACCCTAACGAACCCTAAGTTACAAAAAGTGCCAAAAGGCTTTTCCGCGAGGATTTTGTCCCAACCACTTCTCCCCAGTATTAGACCTTCCCAGGAATGCCCCTAGACCCGCCAACCCACCCGCCAAGAAGCCTAACACCCCCAAACAGGCCAAAAGCAAAATCTCATACTTGCAATATTTCTCAGCCTTCGGTCCAAACGCGCTGCATAGCTAGGCCATAAGTTGGGGTTGCCACCACGGATTTCCTGAAAAGCAAATGCAATCAAGATTAGAGTGTCCCAGCAGTGCTCCCAGACCCCGAAACTCACCCACAAACACCAGGAAGCCCCACAAACAGGCCCCCGAAAACGCTACATTGAGCAAAATGTCAGAAATAGCAACAAAAAAAAATCGCCTGGATTTTGTCCCAACCACTTCTACCCGGTATCAGACCTTCCCAGGAATGCCCCAAGACCCGCCAACCCACCCGCCAAGAAGCATAACACCCCAAAACAGGCCAAAAGCAAAATCTCATACTTGCAATATTTCTCGGCCTTCGGTCCAAACGCGCTGCGTAGCTAGGCCATAAGTCGGGGTTGCCACCACGGATTTACTGAAAAGCAAATGCAATCAAGATTAGAGTGTCCCAGCAGTGCTCCCAGACCCCGAAACTCACCCACAAACACCAGGAAGCCCCACAAACAGGCCCCCGAAAACGCTACATTGAGCAAAATGTCTGAAATAGCAACAAAAAAAAAATCGGCCTGGATTTTGTCCCAACCACTTCTACCCGGTATTAGACCTTCCCAGGAATGCCCCAAGACCCGCCAACCCACCCGCCAAGAAGCATAACACCCCCAAACAGGCCAAAAGCAAAATCTCATACTTGCAATATTGCTCGGCCTTCGGTCCAAACGCGCTGCGTAGCTAGGCCAT
Organism: Lissotriton vulgaris; assembly: GCF_964263255.1. Lineage (NCBI taxonomy): Eukaryota > Metazoa > Chordata > Amphibia > Caudata > Salamandridae > Lissotriton > Lissotriton vulgaris. Next base: position 279,988,472 of record NC_141691.1, read on the forward strand.
AAGTCGGGGTTGCCACCACGGATTTCCTGAAAAGCAAATGCAATCAAGATTAGAGTGTCCCAGCAGTGCTCCCAGACCAGGAAACTCACCCACAAACAGACGGAACCCCCCCTAAGAGCACCTCAAAGGCAAGCAAGTCAGCAAAAACACTAAAAAATTTGCACCTCGGATTTGGTCCAAAACACTTTTATCCGGTATTAGAGCTTCCCAACAATGGTCCCAGAGCCGTCAACTCACCTGCAAAGAGGTAGAACAATACCCCCACAAGTGCTGAGTCTTTCTTCATTGGGCGTAAACCAGCCCTCTGGTTTGATGGAAATAGGAGTCTGAAGGAGGAGGATAGAGGAGCATGTTCTTCTGAACTTGGGAACCTGAGGAATGCAGACTGCGGCAACTTCAAATCAATTAGCAAACCAGTGAAGACAGTTCTGCTGATGGGCTTGTTTTTGTGATTATCTGATTAAAGTTTGAAATATATTAACTGTGCACAACAAAGAAAGACAGACACACAGGAATAAAAGTGAATAAGGACGAAAAAGAAAGTTATTGATTCGTTGTCTCATTTTCAGGGCTCAGTATCACGGTTCAGGAATGAGAATAAGGCTTCGTCATCATACTCTGCGAATTCAGGCAGGGTGAGCTCAGTGTCACCTGACAGAGTAGAAATTCCCTCATCTATGTTGCTGGCTACCTCGTCTTCACCCGGCGCGATTTCTCGTACTCTGAAATCTGGTGGTATGAGGTGCTGATTCATCTTGATCATTGTTAACCTCTCCACATTTTTGGGCGAGAGGCGGCTCCGTTTGGGAGTTACAATGCCACCAGCAGCACTGAAAACACGTTCAGAAGACACGCTTGCGAGTGGGCAAGACAAGTAGTTTAAAGCCAGGTTGGTGAGCTGTGGCCACAATTCTTTTTTCCCATGCCAATACGCCAGTGGGTCAGAATTAACATAGACCTCTGTTGAGTCATTCAGATAGTCCTTCACCATCGACTCAAGGTCCTCATCCAAGGTTCCTCCACTTTGCTTAGCTCTTGCTGTGCCTCTGACCTTTTGAGAACCAAACCCACGCAGAGCTAGCCAATCCTCTTCAGCCTCCAATGTTTCTGTTGTGTCTGGTGCAGATGATCCGGTTGCCGGTGTCTTCAACGGCTGAGAGGTCACTTGTGCCACAGCCACAGGTGCAGAAGTGGATTGTTTTGACTGGGGATGGCCTGCTGATGTACTGCCATTTCCTTCAATTTTCAGCCGTTCTCTTTCAAACCTCTTGGCTGACAAGGCTAGCCAATGTTTGTACTTTGGAATATGTTCATCATCAAAAGGAAAGAATGCTTGGCCTGCCAGCGCCTTTTTGTAGCATGGATCCAGAATAGTAGCACAAATGTAATGCTCTTCTGAGTGCATAGTTTTAAGACGTTCATCACCTTGTAGGAGCTCTAATAATTTCTCTGCCAGAACAAAAGAGTCTTGGTTTTTTACATCTTTTTCAAACACAGAACACACCTCCTTCAGTTAGTCCTCCAACATGTACAACAATGGGATAGCTTTTCCCAAATTACAGTCCTCCTTGCTGACTGCACGCGTGAAGAACTCAAAAGGACGAAGCATGCGTGTCAGGCTTTGAACTATGTTCCATTGCGCCGCACCCATCCTCAGGTCCTCTGTACCCTCTGTCAAGAAATATTGATCGAGTACCGTATACTGCTCATACAGACGCTCAAGCATGTAGAAGGTTGAGTTCCAACGTGTTACCACCTCCTGGATGAGTGCTTTCACTGGCATTTGACGTTGATATAGCAGGCTCCTCAGCTGCTTCCGGGCCTTAAAAGAATGGCTGAAATGGTTGCACATTTTTCGGCAGGAGTCCAATACTCTGTACGCTGCACTGCCTTTATTACCCAAGAATTTTCTGACAACCAGGTTTATACAGTGCGCCAAACACGGCACTCTGAAATAGTTACCCTTCCTCATGGCCTTAACTATATTGGCGCCATTGTCCGTGGAAACATAACCAACCTGGCGTTTTAGTGGGGACAGCCAGTTGAGGACCTTTGTGTTAAAGACATCCAAAATGTTTTCTGCTGTGTGACGTTTCTCCAAACCAAACATGGCTAGTGTTGCATGTTTCCGAGCAGCTTTAAAAACAATGTCCGTGTCAACACCTGTGTTTAGCTTTGCTTTAGCCCCTGAAAAAGAGACCCAGTGTGCAGTGATGCACATGTAATCAGCGCCTGCGCCACTGGTCCACATGTCTGTTGTCAGATGTATAGTGTGAACAGCACTCTTCTGCAAAGCTGCCCCAATCACCTTCAGAACATCTTCATGTAGTGCTGGAACCGCAACTCGGGCAAAATAGAACCGGCTAGGAACCTTCCATTTATGGCAGAGCTCTGCCACTAATTCTAGAAAACCAACCCCTTCTACAAAAGAAAAAGGGAGAAGGTCCAGAGCTAGCATTTTAGCCAGCTTAGTGTTATACAGACGCGTCAGTGGGTGGTTGCGTTCATATTGCGCTTCTGTAAACAACATCTTTTTAATGTTGCCCTGGACCAAGGATTTACGGGATGATGATGATATCTTCGACCCAGTTACGCTTGCTGATGAACTTTTCCGCATTGATGTCTCACTCTCTCCCACACTCTTAGTGTGCCTCACATGGGGTGTGCTGCTGACAGGGGTACTGGGTGTAAGTGAAGTGTTTGAATCGTCTTCTTCCTCCTCGTCATCATCAGATGAAAAATCAACGTTTTCATTACGTGCAATTCTGGCTTCCTTGACCGCCTCTAGGTGCGGAAACCATTGGACAGGGTGCGCTCTCCTAAGATGACCTCTCTGGCCTCCGGTACCATAGTTGGTACCAAACTTACCACGACTAACTCGAAGCTTACAAATGATACAAATGGCTGCGTTTTCCATTTTTGGGCAAACACTAAAGAAGTCCCAAACTGGAGACTTGAAATGTCTTTGGGGGCCGGAGAAGGCGGCGATACTGGTGGTGGTGGTCCTGCTGCTAATGCCAGATGAAGTGGAGGATGTGGATTGCCGAACTTCAGTACGTTTTGCACTTTCACCACCACGAATTGAGGTCGAGGTGGATGGAGGTCCCTTCTTGCGAGGAAGAAATATGGAAGCGGTAGGTGTTGGTGTACTAGTTAACTCCAAATGTAATGATTGTTGTGTTTCCATTTCCATTGCCTCCTCGTCGACATCATCATCACGCTCAGCAGCTTCTCGGGATAGGGTCAAAATGTCTCTTTGCTGCATGCCCGCTGGGGCTGCAGTGACCTTTATGATGACTGGATCGTCGTCGTGAAGGGCTTCATCAGCAGCAGTATGCGTCACTTCTTGTTGAGCCTCATCACACTCCATAGGTATGAGTTTTTCGACGACCTTCCTTTTACGCTTAGGTATCTTTGTCAGATCATGGTGTGCCTCACTCTCAGGCTGCCGTGGTGGTACCCATTCGTCATCCAGATCATCACAAGGCGGTGGGCTTGAAGAAGATGTAGACACCAACCTTGATCTTTTCCTTGCTAGGGATGTGGAAGACAATGAATAATCATCAGGAGAAGTGGCTTCCAATGATACCTCGGCTTGATTGTCGATTTCCTGATGTGCCCCTACTTCGGGAGGGACAACTATTGTGGGAACTTGTTGTGACATTGCTGCTACTTTCTTGCGATGAGCCAACATCACTGGTCGATGGTGATTGGAGAAGTACACTGACTGCCTCTGAAGCACTCAAGGGCTTTGACTTAAGTTGGTGTGGTGGTGGAGGCACTGAACCCAATGGAGCGGGGGTGCTGCTCCCAGCTTGGTCCCCAGCAGATCCTGCTGCTGCAGGCGTACTTTTTTTTTTGCTCCCAAAAAACGTGGCGGTTGGCACACCAGCCTCCTTGGTAACTTGCTTCTTCTGCTCCTTACTAGCAAATTTCTTGCTAGAGGAGCTACGGACACCTTTTTTTGGGGCCATCTTCTTCAGAGCAGGTCAGACAGCAGGCCGCAGTTGCACGAATTGTAGAGTTGTCTGAGGCCAGACGTGACGTCGCGTGATGTTATGCTGCACACACACACACCGCTGCAGGACTTCTTCCTGGCACTGGTGGTTCTCTTGAGTCTTGTGCACCTAAAAAGACAGAGGAACATCAGTTCAGTTACACCCCCAAAAAATCGGGAAAAAAAAAGAAAAATCAGCACAATCCCATTCCATCCATGCCCTCCATGATGTTTAAGTTCAAGACACCCCACAGAAAGACTAGGCCCATGCTAGACTCAAATACCCCTGGTGAAAAGGCCACAAGTACAGCCCCAAAAAGAGAAAATCACTGAAAAATCAGCACAATCCCATTCCATCCATGCCCTCCATGATGTTTAAGTTCAAGACAGCCCACAGAAAGACTAGGCCCATGCTAGACTCAAATACCCCTGGTGAAAAGGCCACAAGTACAGCCCCAAAAAATGGAAATCACTGAAAAATCAGCACAATCCCATTCCATCCATGACCTCCATGATGTTTAAGTTCAAGACAGCCCACAGAAAGACTAGGCCCATGCTAGACTCAAATAATCCTGGTGAATAGGCCACAAGTACAGCCCCAAAAAACGAAAATCACTGAAAAATCAGCACAATCCCATTCCATCCATGCCCTCCATGATGTTTAAGTTCAAGACACCCCACAGAAAGACTAGGCCCATGCTAGACTCAAATACCCCTGGTGAAAAGGCCACAAGTACAGCCCCAAAAAACGAAAATCACTGCAAAATCAGCACAATCCCATTCCATCCATGCCCTCCATCATGTTTAAGTTCAAGACAGCCCACAGAAAGACTAGGCCCATGCTAGACTCAAATACCCCTGGTGAAAAGGCCACAAGTACAGCCCCAAAAAACGAAAATCACTGAAAAATCAGCACAATCCCATTCCATCCATGCCCTCCATGATGTTTAAGTTCAGGACACCCCACAGAAAGACTAGGCCCATGCTAGACTCAAATACCCCTGGTGAAAAGGCCACAAGTACAGCCCCAAAAAGAGAAAATCACTGAAAAATCAGCACAATCCCATTCCATCCATGCCCTCCATGATGTTTAAGTTCAAGACACCCCACAGAAAGACTAGGCCCATGCTAGACTCAAATACCCCTGGTGAATAGGCCACAAGTACAGACCCAAAAAACGAAAATCACTGAAAAATCAGCACAATCCCATTCCATTCATGCCCTCCATGATGTTTAAGTTCAAGACACCCCACAGAAAGACTAGGCCCATGCTAGACTCAAATACCCCTGGTGAAAAGGCCACAAGTACAGCCCCAAAAAACGAAAATCACTGCAAAATCAGCACAATCCCATTCCATCCATGCCCTCCATGATGTTTAAGTTCAAGACAGCCCACAGAAAGACTAGGCCCATGCTAGACTCAAATACCCCTGGTGAAAGGCCACAAGTACAGCCCCAAAAAACGAAAATCACTGAAAAATCAGCACAATCCCATTCCATCCATGCCCTCCATGATGTTTAAGTTCAAGACACCCCACAGAAAGACTAGGCCCATGCTAGACTCAAATACCCCTGGTGAAAAGGCCACAAGTACAGCCCCAAAAAACGAAAATCACTGAAAAATCAGCACAATCCCATTCCATCCATGCCCTCCATGATGTTTAAATTCAAGACAACCCACAGAAAGACTAGGCCCATGCAAGACTCACTACCCCTGGGCATAAAGGTTGAAAAGTAGGCAAAATGGTTGCAGGCCTAACAACAATGCCTGCATTCAAAATGGCCACTTGCCTCCCAGCACATGGCCAGGGCCTGTAGCAGCACTCAAAATGGCCCCCAGCCACATGGCCTGTCCCTCCCCATGAACACCCCCAAAAATCGAAAAACACTGCAAAATCAGCACAATCCCATTCCATCCATGCCCTCCGTGATGTTTAAGTTCAAGACAACCCACAGAAAGACTAGGCCCATGCTAGACTCAAATACCCCTGGTGAAAAGGCCACAAATACAGCCCCAAAAAACGAAAATCACTGAAAAATCAGCACAATCCCATTCCATCCATGCCCTCCATGATGTTTAAGTTCAAGACAGCCCACAGAAAGACTAGGCCCATGCTAGACTCAAATACCCCTGGTGAAAAGGCCACAAGTACAGCCCCAAAAAACGAAAATCACTGAAAAATCAGCACAATCCCATTCCATCCATGCCCTCCATGATGTTTAAGTTCAAGACAGCCCACAGAAAGACTAGGCCCATGCTAGACTCAAATACCCCTGGTGAAAAGGCCACAAGTACAGCCCCAAAAAACGAAAATCACTGAAAAATCAGCACAATCCCATTCCATCCATGCCCTCCATGATGTTTAAGTTCAAGACACCCCACAGAAAGACTAGGCCCATGCTAGACTCAAATACCCCTGGTGAAAAGGCCACAAGTACAGCCCCAAAAAACGAAAATCACTGAAAAATCAGCACAATCCCAATCCATCCATGCCCTCCATGATGTTTAAATTCAAGACAACCCACAGAAAGACTAGGCCCATGCAAGACTCACTACCCCTGGGCATAAAGGTTGAAAAGTAGGCAAAATGGTTGCAGGCCTAACAACAATGCCTGCATTTAAAATGGCCACTTTCCTCCCAGCACATGGCCAGGGCCTGTAGCAGCACTCAAAATGGCCCCCAGCCACATGGCCTGTCCCTCCCCATGAACACCCCCAAAAATCGAAAAACACTGCAAAATCAGCACAATCCCATTCCATCCATGCCCTCCATGATGTTTAAGTTCATGACAGCCCACAGAAAGACTAGGCCCATGATAGACTCAAATACCCCTGGTGAAAAGGCCACAAGTACAGCCCCAAAAATCGAAAAACACTGCAAAATCAGCACAATCCCATTCCATCCATGCCCTCCATGATGTTTAAATTCAAGACAACCCATAGAAAGACTAGGCCCATGCAAGACTCACTACCCCTGGGCATAAAGGTTGAAAAGTAGGCAAAATGGTTGCAGGCCTAACAACAATGCCTGCATTCAAAATGGCCACTTGCCTCTCAGCACATTATTTTGAGTATTTATAAAGCGCGACTGATACCTTGCAGGCTTCCTGGCGCTGGAGAATACTCTGCTGAGGAGAGATCGGAATAGCTAGCAGAAGGGCAGAATTTAGGGGAATAGCCAGGTCTTGATGGGTTTCCTAAATGGAAGAAGTAGTGGGATCTGGCGTATGTCAATGGGCAGGCTGTTCCATAACTTGGCCGCTGTGACCCTGAAGGATCTGCCCCCGGTTCTGGCTTTGTTGAATCTGGGCACCTTTACCAGACAGGCCGAGGATGATCGTAGGTCTCTGGTGGGCGTGTACCACAGAAACAAAGCTTGCAGGGGTCTGGGTCCAAGTCCGTGCAGAGCCTTAAAGACAATGCAGAGGGACTTGAAGGCCACACGCTGCTTTAAGGGTAGCCAATGTAGCTCGGCCAGGGCTGCTGTGGCCGAAGACCTTCTCGTCCAGCCAAGAGCCAGCTTGGCGGCGGCGGATTGAATTCTTTGAAGTCGGTCCAGCAGCGTGACAGGAGACTCAAGGAGCAGGGCGTTACAATAGTCAAGGCGACTGAGTATCGTACAAAAAACGAAAATTACTGAAAAATCAGCACAATCCCAATCCATCCATGCCCTCCATGATGTTTAAGTTCAAGACAACCCACAGAAAGACTCAGTGCACCCACCACTGAGTACCCCTGGGCAAAAGGCCCCAAAACAGCCCAAAAATCAAAAATTCCAAAATTTTAGTTGCAGCAACTGTAATGCCCCATACAAACTTACTTGTAAAATGTCTAATCCAACAGTGATCCAAAGAAAGTCAAAAAGGCCTCAAATCCAAATATCCAGCAGCATCCACAAAAAGTAATCCTTCCAGCTCCAGATCCAAATGAAAAGTGACCAGGAGATGGACAAAGCACTGGGAGGAGCCTGCTGGACAGGAACAGGAAGTTGAAGACTGTGGGGCACTTCCTTCCTCCCACCCCCTCCCCCCTCCCCAAAATGGACTCCTCGCTAAAAAAGTGCAGGCAAATGTCAAGCTAAGGAGTTATTCAGATAAAAATCATCATTTCAAGAAGGTTTATGCTGCGTGCTGGTGGATTTCTTGTTCAGAATGGCAAATTTTATATTTTCGCTTGTGCGAGATTGTTGCTGCTCGCCGCATCTCAAATCTCGCAATTGCGAAGTACCGCGAGACGTGATCTCGCCGTACTCGCGTTGACAAACTCTTGCTGTGCAAGTTGGCAAGCCGCAATGACGTAATCGCGCTCGCCAAATTCCCGCGGGATCACACAGCAAGATCCAAAATGGCGCAGCTCTCGCAAAATATCGAGAAAAACAACTCGGCAAACGATGATAAACGCCGCGCGCCGCAAAAATTGTATCACCAACGCCGCGCGCCGCAAATCCGCTGCGTGCGAATTTGCAGATTTTGCGGGAAATTCGCAAATCTCACGGATTGTGAATTTCCCGAAAATCCGCAAAATCCGAGAGCGTAACGGATTTTCCGCCCATGCTTAGTAACTTCCGTTATTTTCATTTTGTTATAAAAGAAGTCTCTCATTTGTCTATATTTAAAGTGCATATCATTCGTTATGCCGTTTGCTAATTTTCAGGTTTTCGAAGTCTAGCAACCCATTTGATCCATACAGGTCTCCTATTGTAATTATTCCGTGTCTGACCCAGCGATTTCCTGTCCCATCCGAGAAAATGTCTGGGAGACCTGGGTTGTTCCAAAGTCTAAGTTCGGCATTATAAAATGAACTTTTGCAAATATGCAGAATTTTGTCCCAAATTTTTATAATGTGTTTGGCAGTCTTAAATTTGACCCGCTTAAAATAGTTTGGGTCATGTACGTGAAGTAAGAATTGATTACAGACAGAACCTAACATATATTGGGGAAAAAATAAAGGTGTCTCATTTTTTAATAAACTCCTTATTCGAAAAAAAAAGGTGGCTAGAAAATAGAGATTAAAGTCCGGAAAAGCAAGTCCCCCTTTAGGTGATGGCAGTTTCAAAAATGTTATAGCCCTTCGTGCTTTTTTGTACCCCCAAATAAAGCTACTACATATACCATCTAATTTTTTTAAGAAAAGTTTATTCGGTTGAAGTGGAATAGCCCTAAATAAGTAGAGTAATTTAGGTAGTATTTTCATTTTTATCAAATTAAGTCGTCCTAGTAGACTAAGAGGGATTTTTTAAGACTTATGGTAGTTTCCTTTAGAAATGCTTCATAATTCATTTCCAAAATTCTTCCCAATTTGGCAGCTAATTTGATTCCTAGATATACGGCGTTTTGGCAACTGTCATAGATAGGTGCATCAGGGGTATAGTTAACAATAATTTGAGTTTTACTCACATTGAGTTTGTACCCAGATATTTCACCATAATTTTGGGCTTCATTGATGATCTCTGGCATAGCATTATTGATGTCTGTTGTATATATTGCAATATCATCAGCAAAAGCAGTTAGTTTGAGGGATTTGCCCCCATGGTTGACTGAGATAATATTAGCTTGATCGTTTAATGGATTTAAAAAGGGTTCTAAAGAAAGTGGAAAAAGTAATGGAGAAAGGGGACAACCTTGTCTTGTTCCTCTTCCTATCTTAAAGTTGGCTGAATCTTTACCTCCATAGCTCATCTTAGCCAGTGATTCATTATATAGAGAACCTGCCCAATCTAAGTATGATCCAGATAATCCCATTTTCCTTAGTACTTCCCACAAATATTCCCACCCCACTCGGTCGAATGCCTTTTCCGCATCTAACATAATCATACCGAGTGGGTAGTTTCTGCTACATCGAAAGCTGTAATTGACGTATTTACTTGTGCAGTGGTGTCTCTACCCATTACAAAGCCATGCTGTTGTATATTAACCATATCTGGCATGATAGGGGCTAAGCGGTTAGCAAGGATTTTAGAGAACATTTTTGCATCTGAATTGAGCAAAGAAATTGGGCGGTATGATCCGCACTCTTTTTCAGGTTTTCGCTTTTTCAGAAAGAAAATTATTTTGGCAATTTTCCAAGATGTTGGTGCTTGTTTGGATAGAAGAATTGAGTTTATCACGTTTTCTAATAACGGTAATAGTTCTTGGGCGCAATATTTATATATTTCCAAAGGCAGACAATCTTCTCTAACCGCCTTCCCTAACGGTAGATTATCAATTGCCCGTTTTATTTCGGCTGATGTTATTTTTGAGTTTAATTGTTGGAGAGCTTCTATGTTTGGCGCCCTATGTGTTGTTAAGTATTTATTAAGATATTGTGTTATTGCTATTTTAGATGGTGTAGTTTCCGGGGTATAAAGTCTTTGGTAAAATTTAACAAATTGATTCAATATTTGATCATCTTGTTCATAAGTGTTTAAATCTGTTCCTATTATTGCCTTAATTTTAGTTTTGGCTTTTTTATCCGCAGTTTTAAAAGCTAGTATTTTGCCAATACGGTCACCGCCTTCATATTGATCAAGTTTGTACTTATGTATTTTTGCACTGTATCTTTCTCTCAGAATTTTTTTTAATCCTGCTTGTAATTCAGCTAGCTTTAATCTGATCTTATCGATATTGCTTTTTGAATGTCGTGTTGCATCAGCAAGTTGTAGTTCCATCTCTAGTATAATAGAGGTCAATCTTTTGTTGTCTTTACGACTCTCTGCGTTTAGCCTAAGTATATATTGTTGAGCAAACCCCCTAATGCTACATTTGCATGTATCCCATACGATATTAATGCTAGCAGAGTTGATATTTAATGAGATAAACTCTTGTATTTGTTTATTTAGTAGTGTTATGAATCTTGTATCAACCAGTAGGTATCTTGGAAATGTGAAATTTCGTGGTTCATTTTTTTGGTCTTTTATTACAAGTTCAAATAACAGGGGATTATGGTCTGAAGTGATTTTAGGGCAGATTTCAATTTCGCAATTATCTATTGTTTGATCCGAAGCCCATATCATATCTATTCTAGAGCAAGATCTATGTGGCGCAGAGTAGTGGGTAAAGCCTGCTATTATAGGTTGTTTTGACCGCCATACATCTCTCACATTGTTTAATCTTGCTAATTCTAAGATTGCTGCTCTAACTTTATGCATTCTTTTATAATTGCTTTGCCCAGTAGAATCTACTTTATAATCAATGACGCAATTAAAATCCCCCGCAATAATAGTTTCTCCCTCCCATTCAAGTAGTTCTAAACACAACTCTTCAAAAATGTTGGGATCATCGATATTAGGTCAATATACTACACATAGTACAAATTTTTTGTTGTCGCCTTGCATCTGTGCCATTGCCCACCTGCCCCGAACATCCGAGGCAGTTTTAATTGTATCAAATCGAGTTCCTCTTTGTTTTAAAATAGCTACCCCCCTAATGGTCTCATTTAAAGTAGAGCATACAACCAGTTGATATCCCAACTGCGAAAAAAGCTTTCGATCCTGATATTTAATATGAGTTTCTGAAACCAATACAAAATTGGGACTATACATTTTAATCTCTTCTTGTACTAGGTTCCTTTTACTTTTACTATTTAGGCCATCTACGTTCCAACATAATAATCTTAATTTAAGCATATTGATAGCGCAGAGTTTCTCCCGTGTATATGATTCCCCTCTGTCAATACCTTCTTTCTATTAGCTACGTCTTTACTAATGGTCTTTATAACATAGTCGAATCTTGCAATCAGTTTTTTCCACATTTTTCCCCCCCTACCACCTTTTACCACCCCCTCCCTTGCTTGAACCCCCCCCCACCCTCGAACCCTCACGTCCCTTAGGGGGGAGCACCCCTCTATCTTCTGCTGCCGCTGTATGGGCAGCGCAGTGAAGGAGCCTACATGAGAGACTGCCTCTGCCACATCTTATATGTATCTATATCTGATCACACCTAGAAAAATAAAAATAAATGAGCCCACATTTAAGAGGAATTAGGGGTAGTGAAATAAGATATTATCGTGAAAAGATATATACGCCATAAGTTATTTAAGTGTTAAATCAGCAAAAGTGGACTAAAAGGAGAAGAACTGAATAATGTGATTATTGTTTAAATTCCAGTTTTTTAGCTCAGTTATCTTCTTTTTCTTTTTGTTTTTCATTTTCATTTTCTAAAGAAATTTTTTCAAGAGCTTGTTCTGCCGCTGAGAGATCATTAAAGTATTACGTATAACCTTAAGACGTGCAGGCTCTTGGAGGAAGGCCATACATCCTAGATTTTTGAAAGCGTCTATCGTTTTTCGAAGTTCCCAACGTCTGTCCATTGTGCCTTTACTTAGGTCAGATTTCACAAAAAAAGTAAGGTTGTCAACTGTTACAGGATTATTAGGCCTGGCCTTGAATGAGACGGCTTGTCTCAAAAGGAAGTTCCCAAAATATATTAAAAATGGTCTAGGAAATTTGCTGTTTTTTTTAATCAAAGGCAGTCTATGTACTCTCTGTAGCTGGGAATCCCAGTCCCAATCGGAAAGGTCGGTAAAGGCTCTTTGAAATAGTTTCACCATGAACGCTCTTGGGTCGGCCCCCTCCATTCCTTCTGGTATTCCAAAAATTCTGAGGTTTTCAAGAGCTTGTTCTGCCGCTGAGAGATCATTAAAGTATTACGTATAACCTTAAGACGTGCAGGCTCTTGGAGGAAGGCCATACATCCTAGATTTTTGAAAGCGTCTATCGTTTTTCGAAGTTCCCAACGTCTGTCCATTGTGCCTTTACTTAGGTCAGATTTCACAAAAAAAGTAAGGTTGTCAACTGTTACAGGATTATTAGGCCTGGCCTTGAATGAGACGGCTTGTCTCAAAAGGAAGTTCCCAAAATATATTAAAAATGGTCTAGGAAATTTGCTGTTTTTTTTAATCAAAGGCAGTCTATGTACTCTCTGTAGCTGGGAATCCCAGTCCCAATCGGAAAGGTCGGTAAAGGCTCTTTGAAATAGTTTCACCATGAACGCTCTTGGGTCGGCCCCCTCCATTCCTTCTGGTATTCCAAAAATTCTGAGGTTTTGCCTCGGTCTTTAGCTTCTAATTTGGAAACCCTTGATGTGTTTTGTTTAACTGTTGAGTTAGTCTTATTGGCACCTTCTTCCACTTCTACAATTTGTTGTTTTATGTCCTCTATATCCTTTGTCACTCCACCCAGGCCTTGGCAAATGTCTCTCATACAATCTTGTAGCTTGGTGTTATCTTCTCTCAACTGCAAATATTGCTGTTGAATCTCCGCTCTTTGAGCTAAAAGAATTTGCATGATTGATTCCATTGATATGTTTGTTGATGTTGAATTTGAGGAGTTTGAGGGATCTTGTGGTGTTGATGGCTGATGTTCTTGTGCTGATGTGTGACCCACCGATGATATTGAATAGGGGGCGTCCGAATTTGTTTTATTTACCAACTCATTCCTAACTTCCAATGAGCGAGTATTCATATTTGATTCTTCAGTTGCCATATCTAGTAGTTCGAGTTGGTCTCCTGAGTTATCCACAGAGTTCCCCGCTGGCAATGTTTGTGTTCTTCTTAGGCTTGATATTATACAGTCCGTGTCTTCACTTAGCCGATTGGGGTTATTGGTTATTATTTCAGGATCAAAGTCTACAGATTCGTTACCCTCGAGGTTTTCAGTAGGAGTGGGAGTTATTGTTAGGGAGACCCCTTCTCTGAGCCCATTATTTAGCTCAGTGCCAGTTGCGGTTGAAAGAATTGTTATTTCTTGATTTATAGATGATGTATTCTTAATAGAGTCCATTATGGAGTCTGTAAGACTTGTTTTATTACCCAGCTGAAAGTTGTGCACATCTTCAGGGCTGGCACTGGAAAGTCTTAAAGCCATGCTCTTGACGCCACCCTTTGCCTCAATCCATCTTCTCAGAGGGCTATCATCAATTAGGCGACTTTTCTTCTTTCCGGGCAGTTCTTTGTTAACTGTTTTGAAAGTCAGATTTTTTTGCTTGGTTTTAGCCTTCATTTTGGTTTTCCTCGAGCCAGTTGATTTATTAGGTAGAATTTTGGGAGTTTCATCTATTTCCTCTTCTTCAGTTAGTTCCTCATATTCTAAATTGGAATCTTCATCCGATATTTTCGTGGAATCTTGAATTAGGCTATCTCCAGCTTTTTTCCCCTTCATTTTGCTTTTATTAGCATGTAGATCGGTGTTTGTGTTTAATTCCACAATGTCTGCCTTTTTTGGCACTATATCTTGTATTTTTCCTCCTTCAGCAGTTTTTTCCAAATCCCTTTCATTTTCTCTCAGTGTGGTATCCCTGATCTCCGTCTGATTTTCTAAAACAAGTGTATCTATAATGGCTCTAGGAAGCTTATCCGAGCCCTTGCTTCCACTTTTGATCTCAGCTTTCTCCACAGCTTTATCCACAGGAAATACTTTAGTAACTAGCAGAGCTTCATTCACATTAAAGTCTACTTCTTTATTATTTGTTTTCTCTTGGGGCTTTAACGCTGTTATTAGTTCAGGCTCAGGCTCGGATTCCATACACGTTCCGCCATTATTGGTCTGAGCACGTTTCGTATCAGAGCCCAGAATTGCTTCGTTTGTATCATTGGCTTTTGGTTTAGTACTTTTAGTACTTTTATTTTTCCCCCCACCATTGATATTGCTAGTGTCTGGTTTTAGTTTTATTGCATGTTCCAATTGTGCCGCATTAGCAACGCCTGATGCTACCGCTACCGCTACCACTGCCACCGCCATCATACCTGCGTCTCCTTGTCTCCCTGTCTGACAGATCTTCCGGCTCCTTGTAGACCTCGTCTGCCTCGATGACATCAGCTCCTTTGACTCCTCCAGCTCCTCCGGCCTCCAACACCACGGCGTCAGTGGAATCGGGAGTAGCGTCAGGTGAGCGCCCAGCTGCAAGGGAGGCAGGCAGGGTCCAGAACACGCCCCACCAACCAGCCCCGCTGGCGTACGAACGAGGCTGATCCCCGTGTATCTCCAGGAGCGGAGCAGGCCCTCACTGTAGTATAGCAAGACCCGTAGCATTGATTCTATCGAATCCGGGAATGGAGCGAGCAGGGTAGCGGATGAAACCGAAGCCGAGTCTGCAAGCGGTAAGTGTCGTACTTTATCCTCTAATGTCTGCTATCGATCTTCCGCGTGCGTCGGCGCACCCTCTGTGATCTCTCTTCTTCTTTTTCTCCGTAGCGGCTTTCGAAATCAGCCGGGTTTGGGTGTGATATGTAAGTTTAGCAAGTTTAGGCAGAGCAGCTCCATGTAGCAGCCTTCACTCGGCGGTGTCAGCCCGCCATCTTGACTCCTCCCCCAACATGTTATGACTTTGAAAAACAAATAAACACGTTGAAATGACGCACTGCAGATCAAAGGTGAAGGTGTGCACAAAATTGGGCAAGGAATCAATTCAGTAATGTCAACTACTGGCTTGGTAGCAGATGTAACCAGTCACAGCATGAGAGACACACACAACCAGGTCCTCACACAACCCATCATACATGGTAATGATGCCATCATAGTCTACTTTCAGAACACATGTCCCCATCTGCAAGCCCTAAAACATTCATTGTTAACAAAATTGATCTCCAGGGAACCTGTTTTGTATCAGAATAACCTGTGGATGTGCGCAAACAGACAAGACGCACCTCACTGCGGAGCAGAGGCTTATTGAAATGATACAATCTTGCACCTTGCACAAACTGCAATCACTTCACACATGTACAAAAGTCTCACAAGTCCAAACAAATGACCGTCTGTTCAAAAGTTTTGAAGCCCAGGGATGTCCATCCCTGTTCTCTGATGTAGTATGACACAGGATCATGGCTCTGTTGTGGTCACAACTCAGCAGTTGACATGGTGAATGATCTGGGAAAGGAGAAGAACATAATTTAGTCAGGAACTCAGGAAAGTTTAGCTGTATGTCGCAAACTCTCTCAGCTAAAATATTGGCACAACACAAGCTGTTACTGAGTGTAGCATTGTCCTTGTCACAGGCTAAATTGGATTAGGCAATTCTGTCCAAAACCATTGAAGAATAACATACACTCAGCAGCATACATACACATACAACAACAGCTCCATACAAATGAACATTTATGGGCTGGATACACTAATTCAATTTTCACATTTATGTGAAGATGTTCCGGATAAGTTGTTGTTGCAAATCCCCCTCATCATCCTAATCATCACTGGCATCATGTCCCAAGTCTAGTTCCTACCTTGCTGGTAGCTACTGTTCTCCGTCATCCAGTATAAGTGGTATTTCCTTAAAGATTGCCAGGTTGTGGAGCTTGCATACTGCTGTGAATATCTTCAGGGGGCCATATTGTAGTGCACCTCCTGTCTGATCCAGACACCAGACCTTGTCTTCAGGAGCCCAAATGTACACTCAATCACTCACCTGGTCCTCCCATGTGCCTCATTTTAACAAATCTCAGCTGGGGTGACAGGGTTCCCGAGATGTGTCAGCAACCAAGGCATGTTGGGGTATCCAGAGTCTCTTACACTGAACACAGAAAAAACACAGTTGTCTGAAACCAGAGCACAATCTGACATACAAGTCACACACGACATAAACATACAACACAACATTGTAATAAAACAGGCACGCTCGGGTTGCAGAGGAGACATGAACTGGGGGATGGCACTACTACCCATGATGTACGAGCCATGTGCTGATCCAGGGAAATGTGCACACACAGGTAAGATCACCATGTCAGCCAGACACACCGCCAGGACACTGAATGTGTGGTAATGTTTGCGATTCCTGTAGGTCTGCTCATTGGCTAGCGGCGGAATCAAAGCTGCATGTGTCCCATCAAATGTGCCAATGACATGTGGCATGCGCCCCAATGCATATAACTCCCCCTTGATGTCTCTCAACTGTCTAGGTATTGGGCACTTTATGTATTGTTCCAGGGAAAGTAGCAATGCCTCCAAAACATCACGAATCACCCGGCTGAACATGGTCTGTGACATGCCATCTGATTTTGCCAGGGTATACCGAAATGAACCTGTGGTGAAGAAATGTAGTGCTGCCATCACCTTCAGCTTGGGGGTCAGCGCAGTGGGATATGGGCATCCAGGCTGCGAATGCAGTGCCAACTGGTCAGCCAGCTCAACAATAAGTGGCTTGGTAAGGCAATATCTACAGATCCAATCAAGTTCTTTCATCGTCTGGAGGTCGAGGAAGGGCCTGTAGACTGGAGGACTTAAGTGACACCTATGTGTAGAGTGTAAACACATTTGATGTCAGTTTACAACGTACAAGCTTCATGCATTTCAACACAAGTAACATGATTTCTGGACAAAAGGAAGTCCAAGGATATTGGAAATTAACATTAATAGGATAACTGTTGAGCCTAGACACAAAGCAAAACATTAATTCCCTTTCCAGACATGTCAACAAACTATGGTTACACAGCAATGAGAGTGCTGAACTGTAAGTAGTAGTAGTAGTGTTATCTTACATGTGAGCAACCATCACATAGTCAACAGCATGCCAAACACATTATACAAGAAATGGGTTTGTGACAGCCATCACATGGTTGAAGGGTACACAAAATAGGATTATGGAATACCACATACACTGTCACCAAGAGAAACCTGCACACCACTGTCACAAGTTGGACACTGTCATGATGTCATGTCTCACAAACATGTACAATCACATACACTGCACATCTACAATCTAGGGGTTCCTTTAAGTTTGCAATCATACTCATAAGCCTAGGACACAAACACACGACAGCAACTTACATACCATACACAAGCTGATGTGGCAGCTAAATGTCACATTATAAAAAGTCAAAATTGACTGCGCTGTACATGACTCAGACACAGCAGATTCACAGTCTGAAACTTAAATCAATGCACAGTGGTTCACTGAGTCCACCAAACCAGTGACTATGTGTAGTCAAAACATGCTTTCACTTACTATCCCCTGGAACTGAGACCAAGCCTAGGAGGGTAATCTGAGAAGTGTATTCTCCATGCTGTAATGGGACTCACAAAGAGTGTGTTGTGTGCCCCTAAAGGCTAGTTCCTCATTTGAGTGTGAGCCATCAATTAAAAAGTACAATATATCACAAAAACACTGTCCCCCACATGTAATGCATAAGAAGATCTTAATTTGCACTATGTTTGCCCTGCCGACCGATTAGTGGAAGGATAGGGTAGCTGCATCCGAAATGGGTCTTTCACATACATTTGCTGTTGGTCGTCATGGTGACTGATGCAGATGAGTATTCAAAGGACACCTTAGCTGCATCCGAAACGCATCTGTTGCACCCATTTGCTGTTGGCCATCATGGTGAATGATGTAAGTGAGTATTCAAAGGTCGCGTAGCTGCATCAGACCCGAGCATGTAGTACCAGTAGGCTTTTGGTCATCATGGTGAACGACGTGGGTGAGTATTCAAAGGACGCAGCAGCCACATCCAAAACGAGTCTTTCACAACCATTTGTTATTGGTCGTCATGGTGAACTATGCAGGTGAGTATTCAAAGGACATGGTAGCCGCATCCAAAATGAGTATGTTGCACCAATTGGATGTTGGTCGTCATGGTGAACGAAGTGGGTAAGTATTCAAAGGACGCAGTAGCGGCATCTGAAACGAGTCTGTCGCACCCATTAGCTATTGGTCATTATGGTGACCGACGCAGCTGAGTATTCAAAGGACACGGTAGCCACATCCAAAATGAGTCTGTCGCACCCATTGGCTGTTGGTCATCATGTTTACAGACGCGCATTTTGTGTCCGATTTGCATGCTAAACTAATCTGTAACCTTCCAACACCAATGTATATAGGTCAACAGCAGGCCGATGTGGCTGCTTTGAAACGTTACGGTAGGCAAGTCTGATGCTAGCAATGTTATGGATTGGACAGATTCAGATAATGCGTCGGAATCAGACCTATTGCTTTGTCTGCATGAAAAAGAGGCAGCCTCTGTTGTACAGATAAAAGTCTGCACGCAGGACTCCGCGAAGCTCGCAATGTGCAGTGAAGTTTTTTCCCCGCTCGCAATTACAAATGGTAAGTTCATGATCGCGAACAGTAAGTTCGCAAGCACGAGCTGCCGCTCAGGTAGAATTTCTCCCCGAGCGGCAGAAATCCCCGCACAAACTGTAGTTCACACTGCACTTTGCCACTTGTGGGACTTCGATGAGTTATTTTGTAACTTAGCGGACTTTCGCGTAGCAAAACTCCGCAAATTACACCCAGGCCTACAGATGTCACTTGCCTGCACTACCTGCACATCACCTGCATCCCCCATCTCTCAGATGCTGTCTCTACATCATCTGGGAGCTAACATGGCACGTACAGAGGAAAGGTCCCCAACATTCACTGAAGAAGAAAATCAGGCCCTGCTGGACAGCCCCCTTCCACTGCACAGCCAGCGTTATGGCAAACCAGAGGAGCAGGTGAGTAATGATTTCACTGCCTTTTCTTTGGACATGTGCAAAAACGTGCCTTGCAAGTATTGGGATTCTCAAGTGTTAGCATGCTAACAAAGCTCCTGGAAGATTTGCTGTGTGTAGAATTGTGTTCTGGGCAGGTACACTCCTGTATTTATGTTTGTGCTAGGTAGTGTTGACGTCTCAGCACTGTTCACATGGAATGGAGAGATCTTTGCACAGGACAACTGACCATAATGCCACTTGTTCATCCCTTGACATTGTTTGCAATCTTATCCTAAACAATGTGTAAAATTGAGTTACTCTAAAAGATGTAGTATAAGACTTAAGGGACTGTCACCATGTCATAGGTCGACTCTCATGCCAGAAGAGGTGGCAGGACCTCCAGGGTTGGATGCAGCAGATTGCGAGGGTCCAACTGAGCCTGTCACCTCCATTCAAGAGGGGCAGACACCGGACCCTGACCCCTCACATGCTCAGTATTCTGGTGGTGGTCTTCCCTGACGTGGATGGGCTGTTGAATGCAAGACAGCAGCAAGGAGGAGGTTAGTATGAACCATGTCACAAACCTATGTCCAACATGAATTTTGCAGTCTCTCACCCTGATGCCCCTCTTACAGTTTGTAAGCCAGCCAAACACACAGTCCTGTCTCAAGAGATGCATATGCACCATGACTAGTAAACTCCCTGTGAAGCCCCTTTCCATCTATGACCTGTGGGTCAATTATTTCCAGGGTAGTGACTGTAGTCCCATGCTCATGTGATCTGCGCAATCAACAACACAATGTGCATGGAGATGACCTTCATGAGTGAGGCAATTGTCTGAGATGTGTCAGCACTGTGACTAATGTATAACCTGTACGCAGTGTGGTTCAAACATATATGTGCAGTATGTTGCAAGTGAAGCACACAAGTGTGTAATGCCAATGCTATACACCCTGGCTGCAGGTGAAACTAATGTGGATGCCTTGTTGAGTTTATCTTTCTCATTCTGGCAAATTTCTGAGCCAGCTGTAGTGCTCAGCGTAATCACATGTATCCCATGGGCCAAATGGATGGATGCCAATTCTGGACAACTTTGACATTGGCCTATCACATGTTAGTATGTGTTAATCCTTTTTCCACAATAAAATGAAAAAATACATGTCTAAGACAGTTATTACAGTAACTACACGTGACAATCTTTGATAAACGAAGGTAGTCACTGTTGGAAACAAGGTTACACTTCAATGCTATTGTTTATATTTTGCATACACAACGGTTTATATGTGTATACAATGTCTTGACTAAAGATACCTGTGGCTTGGTCATTTATGAGTGTGAGAGGCTGGCCTGGTATATGATGTCCACTAATGTAAGTGGGCACCTTGCACCAGTCCAGACAACCCTTATGGTGATTTAAGAGGTCTCAGACAACCTCAGGAAGCTATCCAAGTGGTAGCTGTGGAGAACAGTCTTCAGGAGTAGTCTTGAAGGAGTGTAAACCAGCTTGTTTTACCAGAATGGAATCTTATAGTATAGATTAAATTAAAAGGTATGACACAAAGTATGTATAAAAATATGTATTTATTATATAAAACTCTCTAGTACGTTACAGTATCTCCTACACTAGATAGAAACAAGCACACAATACATTAGCAAAGAAATCACAGAAAATAGCATTAATACACAGTGGGCCCCAGGGGGGCCATTCCATATACTATAAAAGTGATATAAGAATCACAACTCGAGTCAGGACAATGTCAAGAGGATGCAGAATTGCTGGGGACCCACAGAACCACCCAAGGTAAGTAGATCGGAACCCCAAGGAGAGCGTGTTCAGTGTAAGAACATGGCTGCTTGCTCTGTACAAGTCTATGTGCAAGTCGCAATTGGAATTTTAAAGATTAGGAATCCTTCCCAGTGGACCCTGAGTAAACCCTGTGGAAGACAGAAGGTTGAAGAGCCGATCCACCCGTGGATACCATGGTACCCAAGTTACATAACCCAGGGAGGCCGGGAGCATAGGTGTGAGTTGGTGTCGGAAACCGCAGTCAAACCGCATAGAAAACTTCAGGAAAGGGCCGCTGCTGGAAGAGGAGAAAGCGTCCATAAGAATCCAAACATGGATTCTTGACAAGGAATACCAGAAAGCAGAGGGAACAGAGTCTATGTCACTCAGGGGTAAACAGGAGACTTGGAAGATAATTGCCCCACCAATGTCGGGTGCTTATGGAAGGATGACGGTGACCTTGACTCTGCAGCTGCGAAGCCCAGGCGATGCTGAGGATGACCAGGACCTGGATACAAGCTACCCACGAAGGCTGTCAATTTCTGCGGTATTCGTGTTTGGCGGGAGCACCAACTTGCTTTGGCAAATGCAACCTACACAGGAATTCAAGAAGGTGCACAGTTGTCCAGGAGACTCACCACAAGCAGGGAAGTCAGGGCAGGCCCCCAGCACTCAGGGGTGCCCAAATCTAAGGTGACCCTCAAATGGACCCACAGGCCAGAGGCACAGGAGTCATGAGAGGACCTCGAGCCGCTCACCAAAACGAACAGGCCATGGTGCCCACAAGGTGATTTGGCTGAAGAACTTGGTGGAAGAAGTTGCTAGAGCTTGGGGCTACTTGGATCCCAAATGCACTTGTCACAAAAAGTTGCCAACAATCATATGCACTTGCAAAAGTATGGGATGCACAGGGGTTCAGTTAATGCAGCCCCCACAAGAGGTTGTGACCTCAAATCTGATGAGAGGATAGCTCGGTCCTCGTGTGACATAGATAACTACCACCTGTGTTGTTAAACCCTTCGAAGTCCGCAGGAGCTTGGGTTCAGCAGACTGGTCAGCAGTGTTGAGGGGCCTGTGAATGCAGGGAAGGGACTTCTTCGCTTCAAGGGTGATTATGTACAAGTGACTTGGATGCTCCACAGTTCCTGCACAGATCCTGTATGGTGCATGGCACAGACAATGCAGCAGACTGAGAGGGAGATAAAGTCAGGCCCAAACAAAGTCCGGTGAAGTGCCCAGATTATAGAAGTGCAGTGGTTTCAGTTCTGAATCTTGTCCACCACGAATCTAGGGACCTACACCAAGGTAAGCTCTTAAGTACCATAAGGAAAGGGTTAGAAAGAATCAGGGACCCTCACATGGGAGGATCTGAAAAGGGGGGAGGTTACTCCCATGTCCTTTGTCCAGTTTCACGCCAGAGCGAGAGCCAAGGGCTCCCAGGACTGGTTTGAACTTGACTATGCACAGGGACATCAAAAATGCCACTCATGCAGTCTTTCAGGTGCTGGCAAGCCTACATACTGAGAGCCTAATGTAGGGCTCTCACAGTACTTGTACTCATACCTCCCACACCATTTACAAAGAGGGAGGTATGATTCCAACATGTTGATACCAAACATAATATGATTAGTAGCAGCCGTTCGTGAGATGTTCATCGTCCGGTCATGCCATGCCCCTCTATATAGCATATGGCTGCTTCACTGACAACACAGGAGAATGGACACCATTGGCTGCAGGGGTGTCCTGCTCATGCAAGGGCACCCTCTCACTAAGAACAAGCACCCTACCCTCAGGATTGTAAAGGCCTGCTAGAGGGGTTACTCGTAGGTTTTAAGTGCAGTGACCCTTAGTTATAGTAAACCTATATCTTTAGAAAGTGGTGCATGCACCAGCTTCCATAGTCTGCAATGGAAGGCCTGTAGCTCCATTTTGAATGGTCTCTCATGGGTGGCATAATGAATGCTTCAGCGCATGGGAGCCGCCTCGGGTACCTTATCCCTGCGTACATGGGTACTATATACTAAGGACTGACAAGGGTACCCCAGTATCCAATCTGGGATGCCCCTAGGTACTGAACACAACAGTTTAGGGAGAACACAAATAGATTGGGGTTCTGATTAACAGGATCCCAGTCAGACTAGTCAAAAACAGCATCACATCAAGCAAAAAGTGAGGGTAACCATAAGAGGCAGATCCTACTTTCCTGAAAATGGGCATAATGCATACTTTCATCATGATAGATGTCAACAGTGCACACAATTTCGTTTATTAGTTGGCAAGCCCTGATGGTGAACACAAACAATGTCAGCTTGTCAAAGAGTGCAAATTGTGTCTACCACATAAAAACATACAAACTTGGCAGGCAAAGATGTGAACTGAAGTAGTCTGGACAGGATTGGTACACAGTGGTGACTGGAATCATATGATGTTGAGGTTCTGTACTACTAGTCCATACCGATCGTGCAACTAGACAGGTCAGGGGTATAGTGTACCACATGAAGCATGATGCAGTCATTGGTTTCCAGTTTCTGTTTGACATTGTACAAATATGTAACTGTTTAGACTGTATACAATGTGCATGACATCCTGAAGAATGCTCCTAACACTGTCCATGGTTGACACAAGACAGTGGGCCAAGTGCCGCTCCCGTAGCTAGGCCTACCACCTTGTGGTACACAAAATGAGACTCAGATGTGTGACCTGACAGCAGAGGACATAAGACAGTGGATAATAACCACTATCACTGTTAAATGAGTCATTTACTGACTATGTAAACCTGCTATATTGCAGGCTGATCATTTTACCAGTTAGGCCATAGCCATGGCTTCACCATGTGATGACTGGGATGGAAGAGTTGTCACCATGTCATATTTCAAATGTGTACATTACATTTGCAACGTCAATTCAAGACTCCCTTGCAGGAGATGAGACAGACATGTCATGACATAAGACCGTCAGGAGCATCACAAATCAGACCACATGCTATATAGTGTAGGAGTTGACAGTGTGGTTGTGGGCTTTGACATTGATCTAATCAATTTTATAAATGACATAATGTGTCTGGGAACCATGGTTAACTGGCAAAGTGGCAGATGACATATACAAATATGTGTAATGAGTAGAACGCTGTAGTTAAAACAATGACTATGCTTGCTCTGTGATGATTTGTGATGATACCCTTGTGTCAAGTACATGCCTTTGACTCAAGTGAATCTCTTTGTCATTTGTGTTCACCCCATCAGCACCGTCTAATGGAGGAGACAGTGCCCCGGACCAAGGGGAAGCAGCTCGTCAGACCGGGTCCCATGCAGAGGAGTAGGTGGAGGGGCCTAGTGGCACGGAGGGTGATGGGAGAAGTGTGGCTCAATGATTAGAGCGGCAGACCCTGATGCAGAGGTCAAGCCCGGAACCAGGGTTCAATTCCCCGCATCGTCGGGTCTTGGGCTCAAAATTTCCACAGACCTGACAATTCTCGCCTCGGTGCCTATTCCAATCATGGAGTCCCACTCTGCAACTCTGGGCAATAGCTTGCTTAATCTGGATGCCTGGCCTCCACCTTGGGGGTGCCCAGGAGTGGACGCCTCACAGGGAAAGCCAGGATGGGTTCCACAGCGGTATTCGTACAAGCGCCTTGAGACCCTTGCGGGTGAGTAGTGCGCTATACAAGTATCAGTTTACATTTACAATTTACATTAGAGCCACACTGAGGGAAGCTCTACATTACCATCACAATGAGCTGCTGAAAATGACTCTCTTGTGGTGGTTCAATCTACAACTGACTCCACCACCACCACTAACCCTACTCTGCCAGCTGCTCCCATACCTAGTGTTCCTGGCTGCTCCCATATAGCAGAGCATGTCTCCTTTGGACCAGGCCCTGCACCCCCTGCACCAGTCTCCCCTGCTGGCCTGGTGTGGAGGCCATAGATTTGCTGATGCAGATCCATTTGGGGCAGACATCCATGTTGAATGTCCAGCTTGCGCATACCTGTCTTTTGACAACACTGGTGTCATTCATGGAGGGCATCCACTTGGACATTTCTGCCTCTAGAGCTCAAACCAGACACTGGTCTCCACACTGACGGCAGCAGTGTCCCTGATCCAGCAGTCGCTCAACCCTCCTTACTCTTCCCCATCCACAGTTCTAACTACCATACTTCACCCAAGCACACTCAAACATGCACATGCATACACAGCAACATCCACATTCAGCACACAACCCTACACACATGACTCCAGACATACATGCATGCACACTCAGTGGACTGACAGCATACACGCCAGTGAGAGGCCGGAACAAGACAAACAGGCATTCACAGGCACTCCGTATACCTTAGATCCTTTTGCCTCCACAACCCCTATCCTTGAGTCTCCTGCACCCACTCTGCCCCGAAGCTGTTCCCCTGTGACCCTGGCCTCTTCCCCAAAGACCTATCTGTCCCTCTCCTAAGCTGAAGAGGACCCCCCGACCTGACATCCAAACTGGCACTCCCCCCCCCCCCAAAGAGGAATAGCCCATTAAGGTCCCAAATCAAAAACCCCATCACCAACCCATACTTCACCTTAAAAAAAAGGACAGTCATCTGCGGCGTACCCCAAGGTTCCTCGCTGAGCCCAACCCTCTTCAACGTCTACATGAGCCCCCTCACGGCCATCGCACGCCAACACAACCTGAACATCATCTCCTACGCCGACGATACCCAGCTGATCCTCTCCCTTACCAACGACCCCGCCGCCGCCAGAGCCAACCTTCACGAAGGAATGAAAGAGGTAGCCGAGTGGATGTCGACCAGCCGCCTGAAGCTGAACTCGGACAAGACAGAAGTCCTCATCCTGGGATCCTCGCCCTCCGCCTGGGACAACTCCTGGTGGCCCCCCGCCCTGGGAACCGCACCCAAACCGACAGACCACGCACGCAACCTGGGCTTCATCCTGGACTCCTCCCTCTCCATGACCAAGCAAGTCAACGCCGTCTCCTCGTTGTGCTTCAACATCCTGCGCATGCTACGGAAAATCTTCTGGTGGATCCCCACCGAGACCAGGAAGACTGTCACCCAGGCCCTCGTCACCAGCCGACTGGACTACGGCAACGCCCTCTACGCCGGAACCACCACCAAGCTCCAGAAGAGACTCCAATGGATCCAGAACGCCTCAGCCAGACTCATCCTCGACATCCCACGACACAGCCACATCTCCGGACACCTAAGAGACCTGCACTGGCTCCCGGTCAACAAGAGAATCACCTTCCGTCTCCTTACCCACGCACACAAAGCTCTCCACGATCAAGGCCCGAGCTACCTCAACAACCGCATCAACTTCTACGCTCCCAAACGACACCTCCGATCAGCCAGTCACGCCCTCACCGCCGTCCCCCGCATCCGAAGAACGACAACAGGAGGAAGGTCCTTCTCCTACCTGGCCGCCAAGACCTGGAACTCCCTCCCTCCCGACCTGCGCCTGACCCAAGACCACCTCGCCTTCAGGAAGAAGCTCAAGACCTGGCTGTTCGGGCAGTAGCAGCACCCCCCCCCTAGCGCCTTAAGACCCTCCGGGTAAGTAGAGCGCTCTATAAATGTCTATGATTGATTGATTGACAATCCAAGGCCCCCCTCCCAAAAGCCTTCCCCATCACAGATTTCCCGCTCCACAAATAAATAATCTCAAAGACAGTCAGGCCCAGTCCCTCCTGCTTTACAACAAATATTCCCCCTCCAACTGCCCCGCTCAGCCTGAAGCTACCACTGCACAGGACCCCCCTCACATTCTGGCCCAACCACTGCAGTGGACCCACACACCCCTCTGGATCACATCCCTCCCACAACCTAACACAGTCTTCCCTAGTCTGGCCCCATTTCTGCCTCCCGCGCTTAGAGTACTGTCGTAAATATTTAATTTACCGTCTTAATTTCTATGCAGGTAAGTACTTAATCAATAATAACTCAATCGGAAAGAAAGACGCAGAGTCCGTGGTGTTAGAGTTCTTAGGGGTTTTATTCCTTAAAAAGGAATGGTCATGACCTGGATATCTGGTTCTTACCACCACAGGGGTGTAAGAAGGGATAGAGCATACTTTATTGACATTACATTACTTTTATACTTAATATACACAATAGAAGTCAATGCAGAAGGCGTAACAGCTGAGGGAAACAAGATAAAACACACACGTGGTCATGATACGTAATTAGAAGGCGTGAACTAGGCGTGAACATAGAGGTGTGTGCTAGAAACGTCACAGGTAGGTGTCATAAGTGGGTGGCAACAATAAGCAGAATCTTGCAATGTCAGCAGAAATCTGAGGCCTGGATGCGCGCGCAGCTGCATGACGTGTGA
Organism: Lissotriton vulgaris; assembly: GCF_964263255.1. NCBI lineage: Eukaryota > Metazoa > Chordata > Amphibia > Caudata > Salamandridae > Lissotriton > Lissotriton vulgaris. The sequence continues at coordinate 280,015,962 of NC_141691.1, forward strand.
CTGACGTGAAGCTGAAGGGGTGCAAGGGACTTGACATTTCAACTAGCGGGAAGAGACAGAAGTCTGGCATGTCAGATCAACTTGTGCTTCTATCATATCTGATATCTGATGTTTAGGAACTGAGCTATCTGGGCGGAAAGGTCTCTGGGGCAGAAGCTATTCTATACTGACTGTGAGTGCGTGTATAAGCGTGTATAAGCGCCTAAGTGTCTGCATGAGAAGCGTGGGGCATGGGCCTTCCATGGTAGCGTGGTAACAGAGGCTATGAATTACTTGCACAGAGACAGTAAGGCCAGGCCCTTTTGCTCTACAGCTGGGGGGAATGTTTACTTAAACTAGTAGGCAGGAATGCATCTTCGGAGAGGGAAACAGATAACTCGAAGGTTGAATTCATTCTTGGCAGGCAGCAGGCTGAGCTAAGCGCGGTGGGCCGCGCTGAACGTAAGGCAGAGTTCACAGGTACGGGGCAGCCTGGGCAGCCTGGGCTTTCAGAGTCAGAAGGCAGGAAAAAGGCTCGATGGCAGAATTCCGGGCCTACTTTGCCAGAGCTGAAAACGTGTAAAGTACACTACAAAAAGACGTTGGCATGGCATACTCAGGAACGGACTATTCAACCCATTCAGGGTGGGTCTGAAAGAGGACATGTTAACGTTGGACGCAAATGTATTTGCGCCTTCATAGCTGGCACAGGAGGGAAGTTACATGCACTTTAAACCCGTACATGGAGACGGTGGGGTACACGATAGGGAACATAACTTGACCAAAAATTTATATTTCCTCATTCCCTCCTTGTTCCCTACGGACCCTTCATGATATCTCGATCATCATGAATCGATCAGTCTGTTCTTGTAACATCATTTGCTCGTCTCTCTTCCGTTGTCTGTTTGAGAGAAAACTGGAATGTTCAATGCACGATGTGGCGCACAGTCCACATATCGCCGGCCCACACTGTAGGCACAGACAGCAACTGAATACTATGACAAGGGCAATGCCTAGGAAGGATAGGATCTTCCATCCCCAAGCGGTCAACGTTGTCCAGAACCATCCGGACCAAGTCCAGGTGCCTGGATTCTGATGTATTAAACTTGCAATCTTATGAAGACGTGTAATAGCTTTGTATACAGATGGCGTGTTTTCTGGAATGAAAACACAGCAACTTGACCCGATGACCTTACAAGCTCCACCTCTATCTGCCAAGATGACGTCAATAACAAGACGATTTTGAAGGACAACAATCCGCATAGCAGACTGCTCCTCTGTTAAGTTACCTAGGGCGGAGGCAGTTTCATGTACTACTGCTTCAAGTGTCCTAGTTAGTCTACGTATTAATTTACTGTTTTGGACGGGGCCTGTGAAGAAAAAGAATCCTTTATTAAAATCCGTGTATTGCTCCCATGCCGTTTCAGTATAGTCGACAATCGGGAGATCTCTTCGGAATCTATCTTTTACTAGATTTGTATTTCTATGATAATCAGGAGGAGCTAGGAAAACAGGGGGCAGAAGGAAAGCAATGTAACAGGTACCATCCCAATCTGAAGGTAAACGTATGTATGCGGTATGGCCACAAACAAAGTAGGAATGCCGTGTAGCTCGAAATGAGGACCTACCCTCATCAGTGAATTCGACCACAGTAGTACATTTACTATGACCTAAGTGTACTGAACCTTTCTTTCTAACACAAAGATGACCAGTGACCGGTAATACTGACATAGCGGGGAGAATGGGTGCAGCTTCGGACTCAATAGTAAGGATCATGAGGTTAACTGTGTAATTACCTAATCCATATACTTCGTTTTCTAGATCAGTTCCTATTCTAACGGATCGTCCACTTTTATCAGGGTAACAGACGTCGAACAGAACTGAATTCAGGTTTCCCCAAACCCAGCCCCCTTCGCGGGTAACAGCAATATCAGAATCTAAAGAATTAATCAATCTACTCCATGCACCACAGGAGCCATTGTGAGTGAATGGATACGGAAAGAGGGGCAGAACTCCCTTGTATTTCTGATGGGGAGGGAGTCGGCCACATATCCAACAGTTTGTAGCATTGCTCGTCTGATGGGAGTGATGTAACATGCTAATGAATGTGTTGTTGCGCAGCGCAAGTCTGTAAGACAATTCGTGAAGGGGTAATGTACTAAAAGAATGTTCAGCGGAAACATTGTAAGCAGATTGTTCACGCTTGAAGATAGGGTAATAGATAGGAAGCAGTATACTTGCAACAATAATCAGAAGACTTAGAAAAAACATAATTAATAATGTCACTATACAGTGACTACGCAGTGATTTGTAATAGGTACGTTTCTTGAATTGTCTCTCTCTCTCTCTATCTCGATCTAGGGGATACATGTCAGAAACTATTTAACCGATTCACCTAGGGGAGGACTTAAACAATTAAACTGTCCGACTTGCTAGATCGAAGTTTCAATTTATACTCCTCTTGGGGAGTTTTCTCTCGTTCGGGTACTTTAAAGTCACTAGGTTTAATACAGTCTTTGGTGGGGGTGGACGAGTCTGGGTCTGGTTTCAGTTCGTTGCATTGTTTAATATGACTCGTGTGGACCCACCCCTTTCTGCCCTCCACCTTTACTGCGGTCCTCGTAGTAAGAAGGACGGTCTTCGGCGCTTTCCAGCGGGGCTCCAGCGGACTTTTCCTGTCGAAGTTCCTAATTAGGACCAGGTCGCCAGGACGGACATCATGCGGCTTTACATCAGTGTTGTCAGGAAAGGCTGCGGCAACCTGTGAACGACATGATTGGAGTGCAGACATCAAGGAGGCAAGGTAAACTGTCAACATGTTACAATCAACATCAGTAATTTTCTTAGGCATGGGTGTCCCCCACATATTCGGTGGTCTGCCAAAGACCACTTCGTACGGGGATAGTCCTGATCTCGAGTGGGCAACCATTCTCATGTAGAACAGTGCAACTGGTAGGGTGACTATCCAGTCGACCCCTTTCTCCTGGCATATTTTAGCAAGGCGGGTCTTTAGTGTCTGGTTATGCCTCTCTACAAGGCCTGCGGCTTCGGGATGTCGGACACAATGGAATCTCCACTGATATCCTAGCAGAAGGGAGACATGCTTCATGAGTTCGGATGAGAACGGCTGTCCGTTATCTGAGTACACGACACGAGGCAGGCCGTATCGTGGGAAGAATTCTCGAACCAGCTGCCTGGCAGTGGTCGGAGCAGTGTAGTCTGGGACTGGATATGCTTCGGTCCAACGAGAAAGTGCACAAACAACTACGAGGACATATTTGAATCCTCGACAACGGTCCATCTGGATATAATCCATCTGGAGGACTTCAAAAGGGTGATCGGGAGGATGAAATCCACCTTGCTCTACAGGAACGCTTTTACCTGGATTGAACTGACAACAGATCATGCAAGTACGCACTTTCTGTTTTGCTGCTGCTCGTAAGTGTTTGTTGTACCAGAGATTCTGTAAACTGTCTAACATAGCTTTCTCTCCTAGATGTGCAGGACTATGTGCTGTATTTATCATTATTTGGACCATTGAGTCGGGGAGGAACCATGTAGATTTTCCCTTTGTGACCCATCCTTGATCTGTCTGGATCCCTCCTAGTTCAGTCCATTTCTTTATTTCATCAGGAGTGGCATGTGTCTGAATATCGATTACGTCTAGGGTGGGATCCCTGACTGACATACACTGAGTTGGTACTATTGTCTTTGTCACATCAGTAGTCTGGGTGTGAGTCAATGCTGTATGTTTTGCTGTCTGGTCTGCCAGGTCATTACCCTGGGAAACAGAATCTGTAACTTTAGTATGTGCTTTACACTTCATAACGGATATGCCTGAAGGCAGATGTATTGCTTCTAACAGTGCTTGAATGAGGGGACCGTGTTGGATCTTGGCACCGTGAGAGGTCAAGAAACCTCTTTCTTGCCATAACATGCCGAAGTCGTGTACGACTCCGAACGCATAGCGGGAATCAGTGTATATGTTAACATTTCTGTTTTTGGCTAGAATACAAGCTCGGGTCAGAGCGATGAGCTCCGCCGCTTGAGCAGACAATGTGTCAATATGATGTGTTTCTTTAACTTCAGTTTCAGTGGTCACTGCATACGCGGCCACTAATTCTCCTGTACTTGTTCTCATGCATGAACCGTCCACATAAAGTGTCAGGTCTGGATTTTCCAGTGGAACATCTGTTAGATCTCGTCGAGGTTTTGTTACTGTATTAATGATCTCTATGCAATCATGCGGGGTTGGATCTGTCATAATTGTAGGTAACAATGTTGCGGGGTTCAGAATGCTACAGCGTCTGATTTCTATGTGTGGCTGGAATAGTGTCAATTCATAACCTGTCAGTCGTGCTATAGTCAAGTGCTGAGTCTGGGTTCTGTTTAAAAGAACCTCTACAGAATGTGGAACTTGAACTGTTAATGGGTGTCCTAAAACAATTGAATCGCTCTGTCTGATTGCTAATGCTGTCGCTGCTACTGACTTCAAGCACGCAGGGAGTGCCTGAGCTACTGAATCCAATGTACTTGAAAAATAAGCGCAAGGCTTATGTGAACCTGCTTGGTCTTGAGTGAGGACAGACAATGCTGTACCCTCACGTTCTGTAACAAAAAGTGTAAAAGGTTTGCTGTAACATGGTGTCGCTAGAACTGGTGCTTGGCATAAAGCTTTCTTTAATTCTTCAAAAGCCTGTGTATGTTCCTGAGTCCAAGGGAGAACAGTCGAAGTCGCTGCCTCCTGTGTTGTTAACTGAATGAGTGGTTTGGCTAGAAATGCATACTGGGGAATCCACTGTCTGCAGTACGAGGTGAGGCCTATAAAGGCCCGCACTTCCTTTTGTGTCTGTGGTTGTGGCATATTTACAATTAACTGAATGCGATCGGGAGTGAGCTGTCTCCCCACTTTGGACAGCAAGTGACCCAAGTACACAACTTGCTGAACACAGAATTGTAGCTTCGAAGGAGACACCTTGTGTCCCTTGTCGGCCAGAAAATGTAAAACTGTCAGTGATGCTTGTTCACATTCGGGCTCACTTCGTGCGGTGATCAGCAGATCATCGACGTATTGCAGTAAAACGGTGTTAACTGGCATTGTGATACAATCAAGTCGTCTTTTCAGTGCTTGGCTATAGATGCTGGGGCTTTCTGTGAATCCTTGAGGTGCGCGTGAAAATTTGAAACTTCGTCCATTTAAACTGAATCCGAAGAGATATTGTCTCTCTGGATCAATAGGTACACTGAAGAAGGCGTTCTTGAGGTCAATTACAGTAAAGAACGTTGCTTCTGAATCAATAGCCGTCAATAAGGATGAGATGTCGGGAACCACAGGGTACTGTGGAATAATGCATTTATTCAATTCTCTTAAATCAATCACCAGCCGATATACTGGTGGTGCATTGGGATCAGTACGTTTAAGAATCGGAATGATGGGTGAATTACAGATATTGGAGTCGGTTTCTACGACCACTCCTTGGGCAATGAGCTCTTCAATGATTTCCAGTAAAGCCACTACAGCATCGGGTGGTAACTTGTATTGTCTGATTCTGGGTAAAACTACACCTGATTTGAGTGTAACACGGTACATTTTTCAATCTGACATCAAACTCTCGTAACACGTAATGACCCTTAAAGTCTCTCAAGAAAAGTCTAACTCCTTCCGGGGAGCAACATATAACAGCCCCTAGGGCTTTCAATGTTTTTATTCCTAACAGATTTTCTGGACATGATTTCGTGAGTAACAGGTCTGTAACACGTGATAATGGACCCACAGCCAGGGGAACGGGTTTCGATACCTCATTTACAATAGGCTGTCCTGAAAAACCAAGGGAAACATTCTGTGAGCCTGAGAGGGGTGCCCCTGGAACTTCATCATGACTGATTGTGGTGCGACTTGCCCCTGTGTCAATTAAAAACTTTCTGTCTTTTCCCAATACTTGACTATGTACATAAGGATCCTCTTGATCTACAGGAATCTCTATAAGAGGCAAGCCACCTTCCCTCTCTAGGCTGTTTCATGTATATCGTGAATAATCGGGGTAAGCGGACTGGGCATACTGGTACATCTGTTGTGAAACTTGCTGAGTTGCGGCAATGGGCTGTGGCTGTGATACCGCTACTGTCTGTGCTGTATGTGATGGAGCATGCATAGGCTGTGTATTCTGCATGGGCTGTACATTCTGTGAAGACTGATGCTGATTATGATCTTGTCTAGGCGGGTGCGGTCTTTCTTTAGTTTTACCTGTCGCTATATTATGTTTCAGAACTGGGCATTCGTGTACGTAGTGACCTGGCTGCTTGCAATAGTTGCATGTCCCTTTAACGGGAGCTGCGGAATGGCCTGTCTGGGTCGTACCCTTTCTCTGGCCGTCGGCTGGAACCGATTGGGCCACTAACATTTTCATTTTCGTGTCTTTCATGCGTTTCTGTTCCTGATCTTGTTCTTCTCTAATTCTGTTCTGATGGTATTGTAGCATCTGTAACATCTGGGATGGCATATTTGCCTGCCAAGTACTTTCAACTTTGTACACGCGGTTCTTAACTAATGGCAGGGAATTCTCGACTAATTTTGATACAAAAAGATGCGGGTATGACTCACTACTTGGTTTAAGGCCACTATTAATAATGAAACATTTCTCGAATCTTGAATAGAAGTCACTAGTATCTTCATCGTGTTTCTGTTTACAGGACGAGATGGCGTCCCAATCTTCCTTTCTAGTTGTCAATAATCTTGGCAGAACCTGTACTATCAAACCTGGTAATGCTTTAGTTTTCTCCCCAAGGCCTACCCCTGGGACACGTTTGTTCTCTTCGTCTTCTATTTCTGCCCATACAATCTTTTTCTCTCCCACCTCCCATTCTTTTTCCTTGAGTTTCTCGTAGATGCCCGTGGGCAGCAGTACCTTTAACATTTTCATGATATCTTCATATGTGTAATCCCCCATCAGTAACATGTCTTTAAGTTCTCTGTGAAAACCTGCAGGGTCTTTATCATGACACGGTACTAGTTTCTTCATTTCTAACAGTTCTAACTTAGTCAGAGGCGTGTGTACATACACTCGTTTCAAGGTATGATCCTCACCCATAACTGGATGCACTTCTCGTAAGGGGTTCTGACTTTCAATGCCATGCAGACGTTCCATATGATACATTTTTCTTTCTGGGGGCGGAGCGGGAACATATTCGGAGCTTACGAAAGTGTTATATCTGTGTCGTTGTTCTAGAATAATTTGAATTAATTTGGTGCTTAAACCTCTCCATCTATCCATGAGTAGTGCTTCTAATGTATCGTGTAAGGGACCTGGATCAGAATGTTGGTTTCTGTATAACGTGAGGAGGTGCTGAATCATGTATACACCTGCTAATTTCTGTTCGTCTGGGGAAAGGTTCAGGAATGTCTGCGCTACTGTGTCATCATTATATATATCCGGATTGTCAGCCCATAATACTGCTGACCGAGCTAGTTCTTGTTCATCCATAGAATTGAGTACATGGTACCTCATTCGGTCTCGAAGCCTTTTATCGGTCTCCTGTAACTGATGTTCAGTAGAATTCGGATTGGTTAAGCCAGAGAGAAAAACTCTCTTGCTTTCTGGACGAATGCCTTTCCTAAGGTAAGCTCCCTTACCTACATATGCTATCGTATCTGTAGTCTTTTCTGGTTCTTCACGTTCTTCCTCCTCCTCGGAGGAGGCATTCTCTTTTTCTTTTTCTTTTTTGTGTATCTCTATTACTTCTTTTCTTATTTTCTTGTACATACTGGCTATGCAACCCCCTTTATCATGTTTTCCTAAAGATATATTTTGACCCCACTTGTTGAGTCCATCTAATTCATCCTGGTCTGTCTCAGGCCTGTCTCGTTCTCTTATTAAGCAATTTATGAAAAAACGTAGTAGATACGCTTGAGTGTCGACTTTCTGATATGCCATGGCTTCCTTAATACTGTCAGGGTCTTCCCCAGTCCGGACAAAATTGTTTATTCTATCTAGGTACTCTTTCATTCCTGGGAAGTACAGTAGGTAATCTGTAGCTTGTCGTAAGCGTAGTGATGCTATAAACATCCTATCATCTTTACCGGGTACTGTGTCGTATCTGCAAACTTGAAGTGGTTCTTTAAGTGGGTCGAGGCGGGGTGAGTGGAGCATAAAGGGCTTCTGCAAGTGTAATCTACGTGTTGGCGGTGGGGTCTGGGGACCCCCGGACGCACCTCCTGAGGCTGAAACTTGAGCGTTATCTCTTTGTGGAGTCCGTATCGGTACTTGAATTTGTCTTTTAGTAGGATCAGGTAGAAGCGGTTTCGGTAGATTAATTTTAGGTGCGGGAAGTGGTGGAGGTGGTGGAACAGGGGGAATCTGTCGGGCGGGGGAACCTTGTTGTGGTACTGGCGGAATATGATCTTGGGGCGGGTTACCACCCCCGTCCCCGTCGTTAGGCAGGGCGCGGACAGGCAGATTGGTGTAAGCGGGGGCTACATCCTCTAGATAGGAATTCAGGAATATGTCTTTAGTGGTCCTGTGAGTTACTTTAGTTGGAACTAATGGTGGCGGCAGGTTTTTCGGTATTTCTGAAGTGGCTTCAGGCGAACCTTCGGCCACAAGATACATACCATTTACAAGATTGTTTCGTGCGCGGTCTATTTGCTCTGTTTTTACTCGAATCCCTTCAGTAACGAATTCGTTTTCTTGAGCTTTATCTGATTCTTTAAGTCTGTCTTCTCTACGGAGTGCTTTTTCTGTACGCTTATGTGATTCCCTACGCCAAAATTCTATGGCGTCTTTCTGAGATTGTCTGGCTTTCTTTTTCCATAATGCTTCTTCTACCTTCAAGATGCACTCGGCATCCCATGTTCCGGTAACGGGCCATCTGTGTCTTTCGTCTAGATGCTTAGTATAATCGGCCCATAAATCTAGATACAGTATGGCGTCTATGCCATGTTTATGGTACATGAAATTTCCAGGAGTGTCCCTAGGGGGGATAGGAATTTCTTCCTCTAGCATCCCTTTCCTAGTTCCTATCTGCTTTAACTTGTTGAAAAACGGCATCTTGTTTACTTAATACTGAATGCTCAATCCTTGCTACTTAATACTGAATACAGCTAGTTACACAAAAACACAATAATGTACATAAAACAGTCACTCATACAACGACATTAATCACATGGAAAAAGACATTTAAAAACACTTATTACTACCCCCTATACCGGATGTACTGCTAAACAGCACAGATACACTGCTGAGAACAGTGCAAGAACTTGAATCATCGGATATACTGCTAAACAGTACAGATACACTGTCTAAAACAGTGCAGACCGGACTTGTGTACCCAAACCCGTCTAGATACGTCCCAGCAATGGTACTCACCGGGAAGCACGGAAAACAGAAGGCCTCGGAAAACTCGACTGGACTGGACCGGACTCGACTCGACTCGACACGTTGATACTTCGGAAAACTGGTGGGCCTCTTGACACCTCGGACCTTGCTTCTTTCGGCTAGGCTCTGGTCGGGATCCTCCGCGCTCCTCACCGCCTCGTCTGGGTGCTGATTGCAGTCTTCGTCACCTCCGTGGGCCAGAGGGAGATACAGGAAATCCTGCCGGTACGCGTAGTTTCCGTCTAACTGATGGCAGGGGACAGAGTTTGCAACGCACCAACCGGCGCGTGAGGTGGGGGAGGGGTCCCTATTCGGGCGCCAAAATGTCGTAAATATTTAATTTACCGTCTTAATTTCTATGCAGGTAAGTACTTAATCAATAATAACTCAATCGGAAAGAAAGACGCAGAGTCCGTGGTGTTAGAGTTCTTAGGGGTTTTATTCCTTAAAAAGGAATGGTCATGACCTGGATATCTGGTTCTTACCACCACAGGGGTGTAAGAAGGGATAGAGCATACTTTATTGACATTACATTACTTTTATACTTAATGTACACAATAGAAGTCAATGCAGAAGGCGTAACAGCTGAGGGAAACAAGATAAAACACACACGTGGTCATGATACGTAATTAGAAGGCGTGAACTAGGCGTGAACATAGAGGTGTGTGCTAGAAACGTCACAGGTAGGTGTCATAAGTGGGTGGCAACAATAAGCAGAATCTTGCAATGTCAGCAGAAATCTGAGGCCTGGATGCGCGCGCAGCTGCATGACGTGTGACTGACGTGAAGCTGAACGGGTGCAAGGGACTTGACATTTCAACTAGCGGGAAGAGACAGAAGTCTGGCATGTCAGATCAACTTGTGCTTCTATCATATCTGATATCTGATGTTTAGGAACTGAGCTATCTGGGCGGAAAGGTCTCTGGGGCAGAAGCTATTCTATACTGACTGTGAGTGCGTGTATAAGCGTGTATAAGCGCCTAAGTGTCTGCATGAGAAGCGTGGGGCATGGGCCTTCCATGGTAGCGTGGTAACAGAGGCTATGAATTACTTGCACAGAGACAGTAAGGCCAGGCCCTTTTGCTCTACAGCTGGGGGGAATGTTTACTTAAACTAGTAGGCAGGAATGCATCTTCGGAGAGGGAAACAGATAACTCGAAGGTTGAATTCATTCTTGGCAGGTAGCAGGCTGAGCTAAGCGCGGTGGGCCGCGCTGAAAGTAAGGCAGAGTTCACAGGTACGGGGCAGCCTGGGCAGCCTGGGCTTTCAGAGTCAGAAGGCAGGAAAAAGGCTCGATGGCAGAATTCCGGGCCTACTTTGCCAGAGCTGAAAACGTGTAAAGTACACTACAAAAAGACGTTGGCATGGCATACTCAGGAACGGACTATTCAACCCATTCAGGGTGGGTCTGAAAGAGGACATGTTAACGTTGGACGCAAATGTATTTGCGTCTTCATAGCTGGCACAGGAGGGAAGTTACATGCACTTTAAACCCGTACATGGAGACGGTGGGGTACACGATAGGGAACATAACTTGACCAAAAATTTATATTTCCTCAGTACAAGCAAGTGATGGAGGTAGATTACTCCTGACCACTTAAAAACTTGGACTGGCTATTGGCCTTATGTTTTATTTTGACTATATTCAATGTTCATACAGAATAAAGCATGTTGTCAGTTCAGTGATGTTCATTTCTGTGTCCCACAACTTGCTTATAAGTCAACTGGCACTCATGTACAATTCTTGTGGTGGGTATTGATTGAGGTATTATGTCATGGACTGCATGTGTTTAATGGAGTATGTGACCTTTTACAGTATGTATACAAGTCTGCATAGTTTACATTTGCAGGGTATCATCATCCATATGATATGGGCCATGAAGGTGACATGAATCTGCAAAGCTTCGCTGTTTTAATTTCACCTTTGCACATATGTAATGCTGACATAAGTTAACATAGTGCAAGTGTTGCAAAATGCATGAGTTTATGATAGACATGCAGAATATATTTGTAATGTGCAGCAAGTCACCTGCCTCATCAGTACATCTGGGTACATCTTGATTTTGTACACATGGCGGTGACTTTGGACATAACAATGTAAACAAGGTATTGGTCCAAATGCTATCATGTGATTTGAAATTGTTTGAATCATATCTGTGTCTCCTTTTGATCTGGTAGAGCCCTGCCAATAACAAGCTTGCCACAGGAGGGCTTCCACTATAGGGAATTTCCTTCATGGCATTGTGACCATCTGTGACGTATCCTGAGCACATGGTGTGTATGAAGTGAGCATGAATCTGACAGTCTTCAGACCCTGTTGCCACCAAATACCCAGTTGTGTCAGACATGCGTTTACATGTAGATTAAGCAGAGGGGGCTCCTGCCATGCTTGTGTGAATGTTAGTATTGAGAGTTGAGCATGCACTGTGACCTGGATGTTAGAGGTGTGATACCTACCTATGATGAGTTGATGCAGGCCTTGTGTTGAAGTTGACATGTTCATATATGTTGATTATGTGTATGTGAGTGTGCAGAAAAAGTAGCCAGAGTGAATCTGTAGACGAGTTATATGTTTTCAAGATGCTTGGCATCTGCCAATATATGTACATGGATGATTGTTGTGATGGTCACTTCGAGGACACTGGTGTGTGCTAAATCAATTGGCATCACAGGAGGGGTACCCTCCCTATAGCTTTGGCTTGTGTGAGTTGTGTGTGGGCGTGCGTGGCAAGTTACCCTTTGTAGTTAGTGGTGGTCAACAATGCCCTTATATGATGCCCCGGGATTGATGTGGTGATTGCTTCTGATGTTAAGCTATGATGCAGGAACACTGTCTGACATTCCATTGCTTAAGGGGTTATTGGCACCTCAAATGAATGGGCAGGGATGTGTGTTATTATGCAACCTGTGCTCAGACTAGTCCAGACATGCATCCCCACACTTTCCAGTAGACTACACATGCATGAACATTCATGGCATTCTGACTTGGTATGGCCAATATGTTGGGGAACCAGGGAAGTGGAATCATTGTGATGACACATATGGTTGTGCTGAGGACAACACTCTGCACTGTGAGCAAACTAACAAGTGACACTGGAACAGTTCACACATTTCAATAGGTGTTGGCATTGTCATTTTCTTGGCAGCTATCTTCTGGTATGGCAATGGTTCGGACTTGTAGCTGTACATAAGGGTTCCCAATCAGAGCTGTGTACCCTGCCCTGGAGATTGCAGTAAATATGTGTTTGTTCTGGTTCTCCTTTATGGATTAATGGATTTTGATACAGTGTTAAAGTATAACATGTGGCCAAGACAGATTTCATTCTGCACATGTCCACCATCCTCAAAAGATGTAGCAATGTACACTATCTTCCAGCTATGTGGATTGTATATGTGAGTCACAGATAGATCCCCTCCCAACATCGTCACCAGGGCTGTCACATTCTATTACAGATGTGACTGTGCATTTGAGCCTCCAAAGCCTGTTGGTGAATGCAATATCCAGGGAGTCATTAGTCAACCACATTTTCTGCAGTACACAATCTGCATTGTTGAAATGGCATTAGTCTTTAGCTGGACATACTTAAGCTTTAGAAGTTTTGTGAAGACATGCAACAAAGATGACAGTGCACCTGTTCTGAGATGGAGTTGTGTGCAGCACCACCAGGCCACACATGGTGACTGTCTCCAACATTGTTGTTGGTCCAATGATTTTAGACCATTCCAAGTAGGAATGTAGTCTACAAATGTGGCTCTGACAATTTTGACACAAACACTTCTAGTTTGTTGTATTGGTAGAGTAATACATTTTTGTCTACTTGTGTGCATTTGGTTCTAGTATACACTGTGCTTCGGTGTACACAGATTCATCACATTGTCATCCGTCTGTGATTATGCGTACTCCTGTTGACCTGTGATGTTTGAGTGTGTGTTGTGGTAGATGGATGCTTGGATTATGTGTCACATATATATGTTTAGGTCTGCCACTTCGTGTTCTACCATCAAATGTGTATTTCTCCCATTATGTAGTGTTCTGGGTGTACTTACCTGATACTGACACTCCCACATTGGTTATAGTCAACATGTGATGGGCCCATGATCAGATTTGAATCACAATGATGCTATGGCACTCATGGAGTTCTTGCCATACATTCCCTGCTCTTCACTGTCATGGTGGCCTCTGCAATGTCACCTGTCAATGTCAGTCAGTCAAACATGCTCTATTCGACAATTTATACGGCAGAACCGGAACTTTGGTCTATCTCCCTGGGCACTGTATATGCTGAATATTCAGAGCTATCCCAGCAGACACCACGCGATACAACGGAGACACGAGTTAAAAGATCCACGGTAAGCGCTACGCTCTAACAGTCACCTCGTCTGATGGTATGTCAGGGTTTAAGAAAGATATATGCAGCATAATAACATTAACATTTAAGCAACAGTCTTTGTATAACGATTTAGAACTCGCAGTTGAGCTCCTAGGGCGGGTCCTAACGCAACATAGGGACAAAGGTAACACAGTCAATCTAAACGCGTAACTGGCAACTCCCATGACCAAGGCATTTTTGCACCGTTCGAATGTTTTTTAATAACGTGGTATTTAGCAGCATTTATTACTATTAGGAGAGACACTCACGTTTTTAAACAGGCTCGCCTGCACGTAGTATTTAACTCGTTATTAACAATTTGCACACAAATGTTATAATCATGAATTCTGGCAATGTGATGAGTTGTTATATGTTTATATGATGACTATACAAAAGCATGACATATAATTATACAGAAAGGTGGCAAAGTATGCATAGCTAAATGAAATATATATTTCCGTTTATTGCAGATTGATCCCTTGAAAAAGACGCAAACTGCACCGAAATGCATTGGGAAAGTGATAATTTCGTGAATATATGAATAGGATACTAACAAATTGAAGCCATGACGTATTAAATGAGATGTGAATACAACATCCAAAATTGAAAACATGAAATGAAAGAAACGTTTGGAACAAATTGTTAAAGGCATCTTTTTTATTAAACTGTTGAACTGAATATTCAGCATATACAGTGCCCAGGGAGACAGACCAAAGTTCCGGTTCTACCCTATAATCAGTATCAAACAGACACTCCTGAGTGGGGAGTGATACCCAGGAGCACGTAAACTAGAAAATACATTATTGAACTACGCAGTGCACATCCAGCACCCATTGAAGATTATTCGACAATTTGTCATATAAGTGAAACACAAAACATATTACTGGTAAAATATATCAGTATCAGTATACATAATTATTAAGCATGATTGTGAGACTACCTGGAAGTACAGATTAAACTTCGGGACATTGTCTTTAAAAACCATAAAACTTTAGTAAAATAGCATTAATTGCTTACATAAAAAAACGACCATTAAAAAACTCAAGTATGGGGATATTAAAACTTTTTTTTTCTCCATTTTTTTGGCCTAGTTTATGGAGACAGCATTATGGGGCTACTACTTTTGATCTAAGTTTAGTTATGGAACTTCATATGCTGTTGCAAAAAAAAGAAAGCAAAATGTTATTTGGAAAAAGACTGTGACCTTATCGTCCAGGCCCAGCTTAGGAATTTTGCTACAGCTGTAATGATTGGAATAGAAGTATTTGTGTGAAGAATTCTTCCTGCTTTTTCGCTCCTTCTAGTTTCAAGTAATTTGCAAATTGGAACTAGCCATTGGACCTAGCCATACTCGACGAGGACGAGGAGTGACATAAGCTCGGCAAACAAATAACAAGTGTGCCGCCGACTCCACTCTAGTCTGGCATAGAGAACACATATTGTCATCTGACTTTGACCATCTAGCAGTAAAGGCTTTAATGGACAATATACCCACCCTAAACTGGAAATACAGCTTCCTATCATGTGGTTTTGCTATTATGTCCCAAAAAACTTCAAAATTCGGTGACAATTTAGCATCCAAGAAATGTCATGTTATGGTAGAAGACACACTAGTTTTTTTGGCGTAATCATCTACCAGTACTTTTCTTTCAGGATCCTTTTGAAGGGAAGCTTGCTCTATCTGGTTCTTGCCATAGTGTTCTCATACCTATGCTTACTAGAGCATCTCTAATTCCTCTTAACCAGCTTATTTTGCGGAATGTATCTGCCCCGATTAAACACAAAACACACAAGATGATGGACTGAATGTTGCACAATGGCAAAACATTCACCCCCAGTGACAGATCTGGGTTTAATCCATTGTTATTTTGCTCACCCAGCCACCGCAGTTCAGACATGGCCATATGCAAATCAGTCTTGAACCTATCCCTCATTGGAACAGTCAAGCCCGAACTACCAAGCAATGTCTTCCCTTGTCCGGAATCATGCATCGTAGGACCGGTTTCTGGCTATCAGCCTTCATCAGCCAGGGCCATAGGGTGAACAGCAAAACTCACAAGATGATGGACCGATTGTTGCACAATGGCAACACATTCACCCCCATTCACAGATCTGTGTTTAATCCAGAATTACCCATAGTTTGTGGCATGGAACAAGATCAAATGCTGATTTTAAATCAATAAAGACGGCGTACAGGCTACAATTGGCCAGGACCACCGATTTCCTATATAGCAAGCTGAAGCGGAACACCTAGTCAATGATACTGGTGTATGCTCGAAAAGCTGCCTGCACGGGGGATAAGATGCTTTTCTCATCGATCCACTCCTGGATCTTGTTAAGAATTAGCCTGCCCATCATTTTTTGAAGGGAGTCTATCAGGCTGATAGGCCTGTAGTTGCCGGGTTGTATTTCGTCTCCCTTAATGGGAATTATTTCTGCCCCTTCCTATGAATCTAGTACGGGGGCACCTTTTACAACAGAGTTAGCCAACAACAGAATGTATCTGCTCCATCTTGATTTATCAAATAAAAACATGTCTGCAGGGACACCATCAGGACTCGGGGCCCTCCCTCCTACTACTGAGCCTAGTGATATACTAACGTCCGTACAGTTAAAAGCGTATTCTTCATGTAGTGCATAGGTGTGATCATTCGGATTTAACTCCCTATCAGGGCAGGCGTATTGTGGTTTAAAGAATTTTACCCAGTCTTCATGTGCAAAATGATTGTGAGGATGTTCCGGCTCATCTCCTCTATCCCACTTGACTATGCTCCAAAACGTTTTACTGTCATTCTGAGAGCATGCCTCTCTAAGATCCTCCCATCTTGCCTCGTCCCATAGTTTTTTTGCTTTTTTCTGGGTTCTCTTATAAGCCTTCTTAGCCGCTCGAACTACTACTTTTTTACTGCCTCCCCAAGTAATTCTCTAGCTTTTCTACATTCTTTATTGAACCAGGGATAAACTTTTTTCTTTATAGGTTTGTTTGGGTTGCAGCGCTTCATAAAGTAAGTACAAAGTTGGATAAAAAAAGTCATTATGGATCTCAGTGGTTAGCTCTGACGCTACATCTGTATGTATGGTGGATTCTAGCTCTATTACAGCCTTATCCAATTCCTTTGCAATAGTAGCTAACATTTCAGGCTTTTCAACTAGGCACGCCCACTTTAAGCGCCTCATATCATTGGTAGGAACTACGTCGGAACGGATTGAGAGCACGCCTTTTCTCTGGGCATATCTGCTGTCGCCACAAGTCCAGGCTTGCACACAAAGGGTTATGGTCACTTTCTAACCAATCCTTGACTTCCATGTCACCAAGGGTGTGCCATAGATTCAAGCTAATTAGTATATAGTCAATACAACTGGCCACTGTTCAATTGTTAAAGGTATTAGCCCCTAATCTATCTGATGATGTCCTGCTATTAGCGGCTCGAAAGCCCTTTCCTAGGCAGATGGAGTTAATCTGTATGGCCACATCTGACCATTTTTTGATAGGTGGGAGATCTAGCTTTGATATGGCTCACTGCTCATCTTCTTCTGCTAGGTGGTTACTGTCCCCGCTGTCCCGGGGCTCAAAAGTAGCATTGAAATCACCGGCAATAATAACATTGGAGTCTGTTGAATGTTGATCAAGGAGGTCATCGAGCACCACTATTAGATCAGACTTCCTCCCTCTTGTACTGTTGTATTGCGTTTTAGGATCCGAGCAAAATTTACTGATTCATGCCTTTATATAGATACAATTCACTTTGCCCTTATATAGGCATAGCAATCATAACCATATTTAGACATAACATAACCCATGCAGTCCAAATACAGGCATGGCTATTTCCACTTGTTCCAAAAAGCCACAACGATTTCTTGGAAAACTCGGCTTCAGCATTCAGGGACATCCCCTTGCTGGAATATTGATTTGTCCTATAATTAATGGAGTTTTCAAAGAACTACCATTCCCTTTGGGATCTTTGATGACATTATTATGTCTGACTTTACGTCAAACTAGGCACCTTCCAGGTATAAATATGCCTACACTTGCCCTGGCAAACCCACGGTGGTTCGGAGCAGCTCGACTATCCACTTGCCCGATGCAGCTCGCTACAGCAAGTGCCAAAGGAAGCCGACCCTCCAGCTGATGCACAGATAGAGAAGCTGTCCTTTCTCTCTCTGAGAATCCAGCTGCAGTGTTTCCAAGCTCCCCTCGTGGGGTGTTGGGATACCAGATCTCTTTCATTCTAAAACCAATGTACGGAGCTGATTAGACCCTAAAAGAAATATTAGTTAGATTCTTTGCAAAGACAAACTAAACCTACACTACACCTCACTTACTTATTCCCTCGTACTACACTTAGGTTAGGTACATTGGGGTAGGCGTATTTTAGAAGCACCAGTTGAGTTCTTTTTAGTCTTTGTTATTTATGTATGTATTTATCTATAGTCTAGGAACCATACAATGCTTCTACAGTATTATTTTATAATACTCTTCTTACTGTACGCATTATACTTTGCAACCAGTACTAGAATTGTAGCAGTTCACTTTACTTGCTTGAGAAAGAAGACTGTTCAATAAACCCTTTTATTGAAAACTCCTGTCTCTCTAATTCTCTGAACCCTCTGATGAAACAAAGCATGCACAATTGACAGAGTAAAATATCTATCTATTGTTTCCACAACTCTGAAAATCAGTTTTGTTCTTGGGGAAACAAAGTTGTCATGTTTATGAGGTTGTCAGAAACTAATCCCTTATTGTTTATTCGAGAACGTTTGTAGTGACATCTGAGCTAGCTGGCACTCAAAATTAAGTCTAATATATTCGATAGAGACCTAGTCGACCTAGGTCCTATGTCAAATCTATAGGATATATTATTCCAATGCGCAGAGCCTATTGGGAATATAGGAACTACACACCAGTACCTCTCGCGTATACGTTATGAATATCCACTTGCTCCCTAAGATCTATTTTCAGGCGTAAAACCTGGATGTAATTATTCATCAGTTGGGAGATCTTTAACGGTGATGCCTAGATCCTGTCGCACACAAACTGTCAAACCCCCTGATGGACGACCTTTGATCCCTCTGACGGCTGGGATATGGTAATTTAAATATCCTACACAATATTGGAGGGCCATGGGCCAGGTTTCTTGCAAAAAAGGCAAACGCCATAGCCTTCATTGAAGGCATGCCACACCAGGGAAGGTAGTTTTGAGCCCAACCCTGCTATGTTCCAAGACAAAAGTGTACCCTGTTTATCATTAATACAAGGCAGCAACAGACCTGCTGGGGCCACAGCGTGTACATAACTAGGTTGCCTATGGCTCGTCTGTAGACATGGGGATAAGGTGTTCCTTCCTAAAGAACCGGCGTGCCCTTCGCTGTCAGTGCATATAGGATATATAGATTGCAGGCCATCTCTTAATATTGAAAAATCTCCCTGGTCACCTGGACTTTTTAGGGGCAGGGCTCCTAGTCAATCAATGTTCTCTAGTGAAAAATATGCCTTAAATGTTGTTAGCAACTGGCCCGTAGAGTCCAGCTGAGTATCCAAGGGGGCCTGTCTAAACTGTATAGTTGAGGAGTCCGGGGGGCAAGTACGGAACTATAGGGCAAAGAGGTTGGTGACTAGATCTTTCCTAGCAATGGCCAGCTCAATACAATCTTTCAATTGATTAGGGAAAGGAAGTCTGAGCGCCCTGGAGATATCCTCCCTAATCACAAAGGGACAACCCCTGACATGCCTAATCCAATGTATGGGTTTATTTGTTAAAGTGTCCGCGTGTTCCCTACTTCTGCCAATGTCTAGTTTGGGAACATTTGTCATGTAGATTTTATATGTACTGTGATCTTGATCAACATTCTGCCCCCCCATCTCATATAGGTATGTCCCTGCTGTGGATTAGATTTCAGGGGGTGCAAACCTCTGCCACCCAATGGGTGATTAATAAGCCCCCTCATTGTCCTTGGGTTTGCAGAATAGTCAGATGAGGTATAGATGTTGTTATTATGCACCTGTCTAAAGGTGGGTGGTGGTTTGGGTAGAGAATGTAATGGTTTTTTGGGTTTCGCCACCACAGAGTACAGCCCTTCACCTGGTTTTACTCCACCATTTGGGGGCCTAGCAATTTCTCCCTCTGCGGCGGGTGTTTGTCTGTGTTCTAGAGGATAGTTAGGTTGATTATTGGTGCAATTTGGGCAACTGGGGTTCCATTTTATTAGTTGCCTAACCATTAAGGACAGATCCTCAATTGATACCTTCATGACCCCTGTTTCAGACCTTAACAGCTGCACTAGAGCTGCTGCTTCCTCATTGTCTATGATGGAAGTCTTTGCCTGGCATGCAAAACCTGCTAGGGGTGTCTCGGGTTTGTGGGGTATCACTTCCTCTGAGTTGTTAGATAGTACAGCGTACCTATTTGTACATGCAATTATAGGGTAAATATGTTGGCAGTTGCTATCTGTCATCACAACGGAAGAGCTTGGAAAATTAGTGTCTGCATTTAAGGATGCAAGGCTTGTGGAGAGATTATAAGCAGAAGAATCGCCCATCTGCCCCTGCTTCTGTTCCAACTCTTTTCTTCTCAGAGTGGGCCCTTTTTTGTGTGGTTTGAGAAACATATTTGGGATAGCAACATGTTGGCTAGAGTGCTCACTAGTAGGTTGCGTCAAACCATGTGTGTCTTTATTTGAAACTATTCTCCCATTCGTTTCTGTTACTAATATATCTTCACACTCCTTGCTGAGTGTGTCAATTCTGTCCATATTACAGGAATTTCCAGCTTGTTTCGATGACTTTCTAGCTTTTTTCCCCTTGGGGGGTCTACCGCTGTTACCCTCTTCACCATTACTCCTAACTACTCCCACCACCCTCTATGGTCTTTCTTTTGCCCATAGATCGAAGTAGGGGAATCAATATGTTAAAAGAACAAGTGTGCGATTTTTAAAACAAACACTGGTGCTGGGGCAAAGGCTTTTGCTTGCAGTTAGACAAAAAGCGACAGATTAGCGCATACCCTCCAATTGACTATACTGCAGACTGTAGAGAAAAAAGTTCAAATTTAACAAACATAATCCTACTCAGTCCAACTCTCAGTTAGGAAGGTGTAAGCAAAGGATGCACAGTACCTCTGTCAAAGAAAGATTGCCGCAAAATTTGCCAGGGTTCAGCAGGCAGATGACAGAGTGGCGGCCCAGCCCAGTCTCTTCCGGGTGCTGACGGGCAAGGACGGGCCCGCGTGCGACCCGCGCTTTGGGGGGCGTTTCTTGCTTATGAGGTGCCGCCGGGCTCTGGAGCCGCGTCACGACTACGGAGATTGGCTCCAGAGGGCTGCTGGGATATGTAGTTTTAGTGCTTGGCCATTCCCCTCACAGCGTGGAAGATGGAGACAAAGCTGTTTTCCTCATGGCATAGACTGCAGGCTCTGTGCCGTTCCCCTCATGGTGTCTGGCAATTAGGGTGACCAACCGTCCGTAAATTTCACGGACAGTCCGTAATTTCGTCCGTCTGTCCGTTGTCCGTGAAGGATTCTTTAACGGACGCCATTTGTCCGTAATTTTAACCACCCACCTCCCTTCTTGACTCTGATGCTGTTGGGGTCGGGTTTTTAACAGACTCCGATGCAAGCTGGGATACCTAGCAGCATTGGCGAGGCACAGCGGGATGGCACCCCTCACACCTCCAGCCCTTGATGAGCTGTTAAGAGGTGCTGGAAGGTGACAGAGGGAGGGGCGGCAGCTTCGGAGCAGGGGCATCTATTCAGATGCAAACAGCACTGAATGCGTCTTGTATCTTTTTTTTTTTTTTTTTTTTGAGCTGTTGCATAGTACAACCCGTAAACCCCTTTTGTTCAACTTCTTAGCTGTTTTCTGCTGAGCTCCCTGGATTCACTGAGATGTTTCTCCCCATTTAACTTACGTTAAATGACTACGGTTGCAGAACTGCATTCTGCAGTTAAAGCAGGTCTTGTTCCATCCTGGTTTGGAGCAGAATGTGCTTCCCTACTCTTATTATCAAATAAGACTACATGCTAAATGCAAATGCCCCAGTCCCCGGATGCCTTTGGAGTACAGAAAAAGTAATGTTTGGGTTCAATCAAACTGACTCACAGCCCACTGTAAAAGGATAAACCAAATGACAACATGTTAATGTTAACCTTTCTCTCTATAACAAGAATAGTAGTTTTATAGGCCCCTATTCTACCAAGGTAGTTGCTAACAAATTAATATTGTTTTACTTGGTTGATAATAAGAGGGCGGAACTTTAGAAGGGGCATGGTATTTCTGAGACAGGCATGGTGGCTCAAAGTACGTGTTTTTCCGCATATTAAAATCAAATTTAAAATTGTATCTGGTTCCATTGGCACATAAGGAATAATTCTCTAGTAAGCAAACATACATCAAATGCAAGTGATTTTTCTACCAGCTTTTCTGCCAGTGAAGGAAATCAAGTCAAAGAACTTCAGCATTAAAGTACATCATTCATAACTCTATTACTGTTGGATAATGCCCATTCCCGTGGCATTCACGCTGGGCTGGAAGGGTCACAGCAATTGCAGCTTATCCCAGACATGGCCCTTTGGTAATACTATGGTTCTCTGGTTTTACCAGCCATTCTCGCCAGCATTATTTGTGCAAGGAAAAAGGAAAGCAGACAGGATACTATTTTTTGAGTGAGAGATGACAGTTAACGCTAATGCTAACTGTCATCTCTCACTCGAATGCGCCTTGTATCTTCAATTGGTGTGAGACATTCCCTTTCTGCCCAGGGATCCAAAAATCCTAGAACCGGCCCTGATTACATCGAGGCAGCACTGGTTCACTTCACAGAGCTTAAATACTGTCACTAAATTGTAAACAAACCTCGATTCTTCAAACATGCAGTCTATATTGTAATAAAATAGAGAAATTGCACAATCACACTCACACTGATTAACAAAGTATGGAGGACAATCAGTTACATCCGTTCTCTTGGAGCATCTCCTGTAAGTACTGTACATCAGTGTGGGGGGAGGGGGGCAAAACTAACATTTTGGAAACAGAGCCTGTCTTCTCGTTGTCTTGTCCAGGAGGGGGTAAGGAGCCCTCCCCCACCCTGGAAGAGACCAAGATGATACTAGAATACTGCATACCCACCCTTGTGTCCACCCTGGTGGATCCTGTTCCCCCTCCAGTGATGGCTCTTGTCCCCCAATGTGGTGTCCCCCCCCCCCCCTGCCTGTGGTGGCTCCTGTCCCCTCCTGTAGTGGATCCTGTCTCTGCCATGGGTGGCTTCTGTCCCAGTCCTGGAATGTCTCCTGCAGCGAGGGTGAATTTCTTGATGGGCCTCTTCTCAAAAAGGCTCAGCTCAAAATTAATATGAAAAGGTGTGCGAGTGAGTAAGGAAGGGATGGCTGCATGAATTAGTGAAAGGGTGAATGGATGAATGAAAGATTGAATAGATGGATAATGGGAGGGGATGGATGGATTGATGAGTGAGTGGAAGGATGGAAGAGAGAAAATGGAAATAGCTGGATGTATAAGTGGAAGGGTAGCTGGATGGGTAAAAGGGTGGATGGATGAGTGAAAAGGTGGATGGATTGGTGAATTGATAAGTGCAAGGGCGAATGGATGGACGGATGAGTGAAAGGGTGGATGTAAGGATAGATGAGTGAGTGAAAAGGAAAGTAGATGGACAAAATTATGAATAGACCAGTGAAGGAGTGAAAGGATAAATGGATGAGAGAAAGGATGAATGAGTGATAGGGTCAATGGATGGATTCATGAGCGGATGAGTAGATAGATGGATGGATTGGAGGATGGATGGATGGATGGATGGAAGGAGGGTGGGTGGATGGATGGATGGATGGAAGGAAGGATTGCTAAGTGAAAGAGTCAATGGAGAGAGAAAGGGAGGATGATGGATGACTGAAAGGGTGGATGGGTGGAATGATCAGTGACTGGGTGGATGGATGAGTAAGTGAAAGGATGGCTGGATGGGTGAAAAGGTAAATCGCTGGATGGATGAGTGATTGGATGGATGGGTAGAAGAGTGAATGGCTGAGTGTGCAGATGGATAGGGTGAAAGGGCGGATGGATGGATAATGGATGGATGAGTGAAAGGATGGATGACGGGATGGATGAGTGAAATGAAAGATGGAAGGATACATGATGGATATGTTTGCAAATGGCTGAATATGTCTAGATATGGCTGGGCTTACTTAAATACAATCGCGCAACCTCTGATGTGTCTGTAAAACTTATCCAATTGTCCTGAAGTTTTGTCCTGAATTTTGACCTCCTGTCCTGTATTTGTGTCCTGAATTTTGACCCTTTGTCCTGAATTTTTATACTCACCGTCCTGATTTTGCACCAATGCCAGTTGGTCACCCTACTGGCAATGACTTTTGAAGAGCGCCAGGTAATCCGTTCACCTCACAGCGTTCGCTGGACGTGCGCTGCGGAGGGTGCTTGGTGCTTATGAGGCGCCACCAGGCGCAGGAACCGCATCACAACTATGGGGATCGGCTCCAGAGGGCTGCTGGCATATGTAGTTTTAATGCTTGGCCGTTCCCCTCACGACGTGGAAGATGGACACAAAGCCATTTCTCTCACAACTTAGACTGCAGGTGCTGTGCCGTTCCCCTCACGGCATCTGACAATGACTGTTGAAGAGTGCAAGGTAAGCCGTTAACCTCACAGCATTCGCGGGACCCCTGTTGATGTTGTTTGCAATGAATCTTGATTTTGCATATGTGGTGGTGACTCTGGACACAACCATTTTCACAAGGAATTCGTCCAAAGGCTATCATATGACTTGCTTGTGTTTGAGCCATATCTGTGTCTCCTTTTGATCTCGTAGAGCCCTGCCAATAACAAGCTAGCCATATGTGGGCTTCCACTGTAGTGATTTTCCATCATGGCTCTCTGACATATCGTGAACCCATTGTGTGTGTGAGGTGAGCATGAATCAGACAGTCTTCAGACCCTGTTGCCACCAAATACCCAGGTAAATGAAGATGTTCTTGTTTGACAAGGTTTTCGTGGTCTTACTAGTCCAGTGCTTTTGTCATCCAAATGTGTGTTGTGACATCATGCTTTTGTCTGGATACTTCATGTTGATGCTATATTGTTTTATCTGTGCAAGCTTTAATGTCATGTATTCACCCTTACACCATTTGTACTTGATTATAAGATTTGTGTGTAGGTTGTAATTTGTGCTAGACCACTAATGTTGTCCTTTTCAGCTATACTTGATGCTGTGTTTGGCCACACTGATCTGGACAAGGGGTGTTTGATGTGTGTTGCCTGGCCCTGTGTTCAGACGCGTGTACTGTGTGTGCCCAGATGTGTTGTGTATCCGCCTGCATGTAGATGCCACTTGAGCCTATGTCACATCTATGCTCGGCAAAGCCACACAAGGAACTATGTTAAAATGTGTTTGCCGAACCTAACTGCTTGTGTGTTTAGCAAGGTTGATATTGCCTGTGATGAGCAGGCACACACAAGGGTAGAGGTGATGGAGACTGGTGTAGTGTTACTTTTCGTGTAGTGTAGACTCCTATGTGGTGGTGGAAATACCATTTAGGCAGTGTTGATGTTAGTAACATGGTGTGTCCACATTGACCCTGTGTGAGTGCTTGACATGCAGGTGTGTGATTCAGAGTATGCAAGCTTGATTTCTGGCTTCCATCCTGTGCAAGGTATGGTAGGAATGTGTACATGTGATGGGGACTTTTCAGCTCGACAAGGTTGGATTTTTTGCAGGTGATGAGAGCGGTGATCTGTGGCACTGTTGTGCCAATGGAAAGTGATGTGGCATTTTTTATGAGTGAGCTTTGTTGATACTGTGCATGAGTCCATGGTGTTCTTGCTCACGGAAGTCTTATGTGGATGTGACTGGGCCACATTGTGACAAGGTTAAAATAATCATATGTGGCAGAGTTCGCAATTGTTTGTGAAGGTTTGTACAACACTAGTGTAATTATAGTTGCTTGATGGTGAAATGTGAGGTGTTGTGGATTTGTAGTATGTTGTGTTTGATTCTGCAGATGGATCGTTTACTTAAGTGACAAGTGGTTGGACTTGTGCAGATATGAGTGTTTATGTGGTGATTTACAAATGATGCATGGACTGTGCATGTCTAGGTGTGCATTAATGCTGCACTTTGTGGCATGAGTGTAGTACAAAGGCATTACTGAGTGTGCTACTGGTGATGGGAGTTGTCCATCTGTCATGGTACTAAACGTCTGCTGAGGAGGGGATGTGTACTGTACATTGTGTGCATGTCATGCATGTGAGAGGTGTTGTGTACATGTTTAGGGTTAGTGTTGCTGCCAGTGTATGTGTGGATGAGATGAGGGCAGCACACATGTGTGTGAGGACGGCTCTTATTGTAATGGTTTGGGTAGTGTGCCAGTGCTCGTATGTCAGACATGCTTTTATATTTAGATAAAACAGAGGGGGCTCTGCAAGCTTGTGTGAATGTTAGTAATGAAAGTTGAGCATGTACTGTGACCTGGATGTTGGAGGGGTGATACCTACATATCTTGAGTTGATGCGGGCCTTGTGTTGAAGTTGACATTTGCATATGTGTTTATTATGTGTATGCGAGTTTGCTGAAACAGTAGCTAGAGTGAATCTGTAAATGAGTTATGTGTTTTCTGAAGCTACTGAAGTTACCCTTTGTAGTTCGTAGTGATCATTGATTGGTCAAGAATGCCCTTGTATGATTCCCTGGAATGGATGTGGTTATTGCTTCTGATGTTAAGTTATGATGCAGGAACATTTTCTGGCATTCCATTGCTTTGGGGTTATTGGCACATCAAGTGAATGGGCAGGGGTGTGTGTTGTTATGCCACCTGTGCTCAGACCAGTCCAGACATGCATCCCCACACTTACCAGTAGGCTATACACGCTTGGATAGCGTCTAGTAAAATAAAATGCACTGTTACTCTCTTTCTTTTCTGTTCAGGTTTGAGTTCTGAACCAGAAGTCGGGTAGTGGAATGGATGTTCCCTTAGAAACCTTGTGCAAGCATGCAAAGGATTTCAACTTATTTTTAACATATGCTCTACTTACTACCTTAACTTCTCAGTACAATTGGCTAATACTAAATGAATACTAAGTGAAATGCAAAGGAAAATAAATGTGTAATTTTTCCCACATATGTCACACCTCAAGTTTTGATTACTCATGGTTGTAAGTGCTGGGGATCATAACAGTTATTTTATGTAAATTTATGTTATGGTACTTTATGGTACAGTATATTATGGTATTATATGGTATGGTATGTTGAGTTGTGTTATGTGATGTGATGTTATGTTATCCTAGCAAACACAAAGAGATGATGGATGGAGCGCTGAAACTTTTCAGACACTCACCCCCAGTCACAGATCTGGGTTGAATCCATCATCGTTCTTTATCTCACATCGCCATCCCAGTTCAGACACAGCTATATGCAAATCAGTCCTGACCCTGTGCCTCATGGGAACAGTCCAACCTGAACTGCCAAGCCATGTCGTCCCTTTTGTGTACTGTCCTAAGTGGCAACAGGATAGCCAAACGTGGGACCCTTTGCTCACTGTGTCACTGGAACCAGGCTGTACCCAGCTGATGAGGCCCTCACTTAGGCAAAACAGGTCATGGGTTCCTTGTGTTCCATTTCAGAGAGGAGATAGCTTGGCAGTTCAGGCTGCACCGTTCCCATGAGGAGCAGGGTCAAGACTTGCATATCCCTGGGTTCAAACTGAGATGCCATGGTGAAAACAAGAATTATGAGTTGGACGACTACCCTTAGCTATTGCCAGTGGTTAGACTTATTGCAAGCTGCCTTCCTACCACCTTTTGTGTGTTTCATGAATTTATTCCTGACACCAATTCTGCCGGTCGAATTTCCCAAAATCTATCAGGAGAAATGGCCTGTACAGAAGGCAAAGAAAATGCATAATTTGGTCAGTTAAACAATTATTCCACATGCAATGACTCTTTTTTAAAGGCATATATTGTAATAGGCAATAATTATCACACCCCAAAAAATGATTGCATGCTTTTACTCATTTGTACCTACTCACTACCTCTTTCTTGGAGGTAATGGAGCATGGACAATGTTTGTTGTGCTGTGCTTTTACCTTGACACTGATGATTACAATTTCCTGACAGAAGCAATTTACTGTGTTTATAACAGGAGAAAACAATGAAATGTATTTCTATGCATGTTTACTATTTCAGTTTCAGCTTATTTATGTCTTTATTTCGATTAACAAAAAATCATAAAAGACAACATGCAGCAATAAACATATGGCCTAGCACCGTACCAAAAGGACCACTGTAACCAACAAACAGTAAAACCGTCAAAATTACCTAATGAATAAAATAGATAACAGATACATACAGTGTGATATTACCTCAGATTGTCTGTAAAACGGATCATACTTCTTATAAATAGCTACAATCACAGAAGTTTTACAACCGTCATAAAAGACAATAAAGGAATTTGGACATGATACATGTGAATTACTGTAGACTATGGCAAATTGGTGGGAGTAGCTCCTACAAGGGGGCAGAGACTATATATTAAGTATGAGTTTGTGTTAGCAAGCCCTCAACTTTTTCGCTCGAATGACCCACAACCAACTCAGAAATGTTGCCACTGCTATGATAATAGGGTCATCAGTGTTGGTTTTCAAAATCCTAAGAGCCCCTATAGCTACTCTGATGCCCATGTTCTCACAAATAGGCTTAAGCCATTTGTGCCTAGGTGACCTATAGGCAGGGCATACAAAGAAAATGTGAGCTAGTGACTCAATCTCCGCTCACCAAAAAGGACATTTGTCTTTTTAGGGGGGTACCAGCTTTAGGTAAACACTTTAGTAGTAGGAGAACCAACCCTGAACTGATGATACAAATTTCTGTCAGTAGGTCTTGTAATGATGTCCCAGTATGGTTCTAGTTTTGGCTCGTGTTTGTGATCAATGAAAACACATATCAAGGTGCTGCAATGGTGTTGTGTAAATTGATGCAATCTAACCATACTCCAATAGGCTGCTTTCAAGTCATTTTTAGTGGTGAAAGTGGCAACTTCTGGTCCCTCCCACAGTTTGCTCATCCCCATACTAATCAGAAAGTGCTTTAGATTCCTTATCCAGGGTATTTTAGTTGTGGAACCCAACGCCCTGACTTCGTAAAAAGCTTGGGCATATGGGGAGAGCTACGGAGGTGGTCCAAAGTTTTCTCCAGAAAGCTACCGGTCTAAACCGTTCCTAGTCCATGATTTTGTTACATCCCAAATCCAGATATAAAGGCCACAGTGGAGTAGACTGAGGAAGGCCAGTCAAAGCTCTTAGAAAATTGTTTTGGGCTGCCGCCAAGAAGGATAAGTCGGTAAAACCCCACAGTTCCGCTCTGTACAATACTGAAGAACCTACTTTAAGGTTATATATTTTAAGTGCCGGGTCTATGGGCTTAGTCTTCGAAACGCTATGCTCTTTTAACAATGCTCCTGCAAGTTCGGAATGTTTGAGTGTCAGCAGGTCAGTCTGGGATTTCCAACTCGGTTTCTTCCCCAGAGTTAACCCCAAATAGGTGAAGGTGTCAGTCTGTTCCAAGGGGACATTGTTCATGTGAATCCTCCCCTTCACTGCCTTTGACCTGTTAAACACCATGACTT
Organism: Lissotriton vulgaris; assembly: GCF_964263255.1. NCBI lineage: Eukaryota > Metazoa > Chordata > Amphibia > Caudata > Salamandridae > Lissotriton > Lissotriton vulgaris. Next base: position 280,045,313 of record NC_141691.1, read on the forward strand.
CGTTTTGTCCACATTTACCTCAAGCTCATACTTGCGGCAGAAAACACCGAACCTGCAGGCCTTTTTAAATCCTGGAGAGCAGAAGGGTATCATCCGCGAACATGAACAGTGGTATTTTCATTCCTGCCAGCATGGGAGCGTCAGTAGGCTGGGATGTAAAATAGTCAACCACCCTCTTACTAAAAAGTGAGAACAAAGTTGGGGCCAGAATACACCCGTGACGGACACCCCTAGTTACCGCAAATTTTTGGTGACATTCCCCTGCTTCCCCCATAGAACCTGAGTGTAATTTGACTTTGACCAGGATATTCAGTTTTGTGTGTGGTACTAGATCAAACGCGGTCCTAAGATCTACAAAGGCCACGTAGATCGTACCACCTCCTATGGCAACTACCTTCCAATACACAAGAACAAACCTGAACACTTGATTAATGGTGCGTATGTGGGGATGGAACCATACCTGCGATGGGGTCAGAATATCCTTCTTGTCTATCAAAGCCTGTATTCTTACTAAGGCAAACCTTGCGACTATTTTTTGGATAGAGTCGATTAGGCTTATTGGCCTATAGTTGCCTGGTAGTGAACGATCACCCATCTTGTGTATAGGTAGAATTTCAGCACCGGATCACATTTCAGGAATAGGTGCACCACTAGCTACTGCATTTGCAAGGTATTTTATGTAGGGGACCCAGTGCTCTTGGTCCGAAACTAACAGGTCAGCCGGGATACAGTCTGGCCCTGGTGCCCAACCTCGTTGGATTGATTTTAGAACATTTTCCACCTCAAGGCGTGTAAAAGATGCACTGATATTGGGTACTGGTTGGTAGATGGGAGGAACATTACAACTAGTGGCTGAAAACTGAGCCTCAAAATGACACACCCACACCTCAGGGGCGACATGATTTGTGGGTACTTGGGAAGTCACCCCGCTGCTCCATTTAACAAGATGCCAAAATTGGGTCATATTATTCTCGTTGCTTGCTACAAGCAAATCATGCCATTGAGACTCATCCCAGTCCTTTTTCGCCTGCTACTGGGATGCCTTATACCTACGTTTGGCTTTTCTTATGTCCCCCCATTACCTGTGATCTAATCACTTTAGCCAATAACTTGTATGCCTCCCTACAGATTTTGTTATACCAGGCGGCTGACTTGGTGGATAGGGCCCTGTTTTTTTTTATTGTGTTTGATAAAAAACTTTTTAAGCTTCCCAAACAGCTCATTATGAACCTCTGGGATAATACGGTTAACCTCCTCCTGGGAGTCACAATCATGTAAGATGGAGAGTGAGTGACCAACCAAGGATTTCATCTCAGCCACATCGCCCATGTTGTCCACCATCCCAGCCCATCTGACGCGCCTCATATTGTTGGAGAGTACGGTCTCCACTAGCCTTTATTATTTCACTTTTCACAAGTACTGCTTTCTTATGCTCGTAATTATGGGACAGATCTACCAGAAACTAACGTAGTGTGGTGCGCAAGTCATTTTGCTGCGCCGCGCTGTGTTAGTTTAGCAGAACAGGGCTGCGACATTCTTACAACAATATATTGCATCTCTGTGCTTCCCCCTGCGCTGGGGCACAAACTGCTACCATGAACCATAGTGCAAGGATGTTTGCGTTGTGGGAGGTTGTTTTTGTGTGGGTTCTAGAATACAGCACACAATGAAAGTGGAAAACAATAAGGAGAAATTAAAACATTTCTCCTCATTGCGCCTCGCTTCGCTAACCCTATGGTGCCGTAGCATTCTTACGCATCAGTAGACATGGGTGTTGCATGGGAACAGCCATAGCAACACCCCTGACACCCCTAACACAAAGTGTTGTGAGCACAGGGACAATATCTACATGTACAGGTTAGGTCAGGCATGGTGACTTTATATGTGCTTTAAATATCATTCAGCAAGCTGCGCCACCGGTGCGTCACGCAACATCCTGCACCGGCGGTGCAAGGGGCTTCTATATCTGCCCCAAAATGTCTGATACCATTTGACTTCAAAATTAAAGAAAAAACATTTTGCCTCATTTGTACTTTCCTTCCTGCTAATCTATACTTGTATTATAAAGAGAGAACTGGGAACCTTTGAGGCGGGTAAACTCGGGAACCACAGTGCCAATCCAAACACCCGGGCCTGCAGATGAACATAGGCTATATAAAATAAAAAAAATACGTTCTTTAAAAAATTTACGATACAAAAAAAGTAGTCCCTTGGAAGTAGCGCCGGCCCGATGTGCGTGCTGACATCAGGAGCGCGGGGAGGAGCGGCGCACAGGAGCCCGAAGAGGAGTGGCGGACATGAGCGCGGGGAGGAGCGGTGAACAGGCGGGGAGGAGCGGCGGACAGGCGGGGAGGAGCGGTGAGGAGCAGCGGACAGGCGGGGAGGAGCGGTGAGGAGCGGCGAGGAGCGGCGGACAGGCGGGTAGGAGGAGTGGTGAACTGAGGAGCACGGGGAAGAGCGGAGGCTGAGGTAGGTGAAGCAGCCGCGTGTGCGCTCCGGCGGACCCACGGACAGTGTCGGGGCGGGTGGGGGCCCTGAAGCCTGATTGCTCCCACGGACAACGTTAGGGCAGGCGGGGGCCCTGAAGCCTGATTGCTCCCACGGACAACGGCGGGGCAGGTGGGGGCCCTGAAGCCTGATTGCTCCTGGACAACGTCGGGACGGGCTGCTAGTTTTTAAATAAAGTTAATTTACAAGTATTTGTTAGAAAACATTTTTCATACAGTGACTGTAAGCCATCCTTTTTGCCCAGTTAACTCTCATGTATATATGGTAATTAGTTGTAATTACAATTGGCACTAACAACCTACCTGTACGTCCCTAGTGTGCGATAGTGCATGCAGGTGTAGAGGCCCATCACCTTTGATGCACTTAGTGTGCACTGCTGTGTTGCATGCTGACATTATAAAAGTCAGTCCTACTTTGCAAGCTGCTTTAAATGGAAATTACATGTAAATTAGACTTTTGATTTAAAGGTTCTTCCAAAGTATTAAACTACCTTATTTTTACATATACATCACCCCTTAAGTCTACCCTAGGAACCCCCAGGGTAGGGTTCCATGAAATATAAGGAGGAACATTTTACAAGATGGTTTATATGCCATGGTGTGGGAATACCTGCCAAATACATGTTTTCGTCATTGTGGATACTTAGCTTATTAGGCTAAGATTGGAATATTTAATTTAAGCATACATAATGCTGGGAAGGAGCTAAAAAATGTCATTCAAACACTTAAATATTTGAAATGATAAATCCAACATCTTGCCACTGTTGAAATTATCTTAAGTAGTACACAAAGAAAGTTATAGAACTTTCTTTTCTGGGAGCCAAAATCCAGCCTTCTCGCAGCCTCTCCTGATTGGTCAGCCTTGACAGGCTTGGCTAAGCTGCTTTATTGAAGGGATAAGTGGCCTGCATGATGCAAAGGTTATCTGAGGGAGCTCTGCAGCTGCAGAGGACAGGCCAGAATGGGGGATGGGTAAATCAAACTGGGCTTCTAAGAGAGCAGGACAGAAAGGAATGCCGGCCAGAATCTATCCCCTCGGTATACCCCCAGCCAAATGGCAGGCCGAGGAATGGAATTTACAGACGGTCTGGAGAGAGAGTGTTAATCAAAATGAGCCATGCCAGTAGGTTGGTTTAGCCATTTCTTACTCTGCTGGAGATAAATTCTCCATCTGAATTTCAAAGGGAAGTAATTTTTGGGACAAGAAGATTCCACTCTTTGGCGGAAGCTGTAATGATTTTGGGTGACACCCTGCACTCCATTGGACTGTAGTGCCCCCGCTTATTTCCCCAGATCATTGAATAAATATGTGAGAACTTAATTGCAGCTCAGAACTGCTACCTGAAAATACAAGGAAAAGGACTGCCCTGATGGAACCCTGGTCTTCAACCCAAAGGATTTCAGGCTGAATGCCTGCACCTGTTGCAAACCTGAAACCACCGCCCTGACCACTTTGCCTTGCTTTAAAAGGGATTAAGGAGTGGACTCCCAGAAAGCAACATGTTAACAGAGCATCCATGCCTCATCTCCCTGAAGGAGTTCCCAGTGTAGGGTGTATACAATGGACTTTTAAGGATTTGGCCAGGTGCATTATGGGAATTATAGTTCAAAACTTCCAAGGGCTATCTCAGTGCTTCTAGACCCTTGGCTTTGTGTTTTTGTTTTAAACATATTAAACCCTCAAGGGGAACTTCAGGAAGACAATACAGAAGTGTGGAGAAATTTGAAACAATTGTTGGTAAAAGCAGCTTAAAGTGGCCGACTTGACATCAAGAGTAGAGCCAGCTACCTTCAACCACAACATCGCCTAGATTTCAGGTTTATCCCAATAAAAACTCAGGAGCACCAGACTTCCAGGATTTGACCACCGGGTCCCTGCAGAGAAACAATCTGACTACACCACATCAATATCAGCCTGCTTTAGGGGACAGCATAAAATCAAGAGAAGATCTTCCTGAAAGGTTTTTAAGTCCATCATGGTCATCCTCAAACTTTGACTTTGTCCTGGTCAAGCATGACCAGACTTCCCAGGTTGGCGCTATATGTGTTTAATCACTATAAGGTGTTTAATCTTTGAAAATTCATATCTCTGGTTCCCTACATTGGATTTTTGTCATTTTAAAGATAACATATTTCCTATTTTTATCAATTGGTTTGGGAATTTTATAGGGTGCTGTGGCTTACGTATTTAAGTATTTAACCCTAATCTTTCATTCTGGAGTAGCATGCTACTGGCTGTAAAGCTCTTCAACACCTCATCAGGCATGGCAAGCTCTGTACAAAAACAATTTACAACTATACTTTACAGTTATTTTTGTCAGTTCACAAAGCATTCTTAATTCAGTACTAGAATGCCTAGACATTTTCTTCTATACAGCTATAGCAAAGTTGGAAGAGTACTTTCCTCTAAATTGAATTAATTAATTCTCAATGAGTGTTTTACGAGATTGTCTTCTAGGTTCTTTAATAATGAGATCTTTGTCCTCCTTATCCACTTTTTGGATATCATTATTTTGTGTACTTTATATTTTCCATTTCCTCATAGATATTGATTGTCTCAAGAAGAGTAAAAACATGGCACACATATATTATTTGTTGCATTTGCCTTCTTCAAAATCGCATTAATTTTGATCAGCTATATTGTGCAGAAATGTTGAGCCTTTACTTAACAATAAATTCTGTTTGAACTGTTCACTTTGGATTCTGCCTCCCTGCTGACAGCTAGCTACCAAAGGCTGAGCCGGGCCTAATGTATTGAGAACTTGACTGGACCTTATATTGCATTGGTGCCCTATTGCTAGTGGTAGGTGCATACTTACCCCTGCTAATAATCCACCTTCCATCAGTGACCTTTCAAACTCCCTGTATCAAATAGATTTTTACCAGGTTGATGTTTCAAAATGTCTTCACTGCGGAGTCAGAGAAAGAAAAATGAAACACCAGCAGCAAATGATATAAGATAAAGCAAATATCAAATATCGCTTTATTGTTCCTTGTACTTCTGACCTTCTACAAGGTTATTCTAAGTGTGCTGCAGAAATGAAAGTACCCTATTTTCAGTACCCTAGGAAAAACAAGTGGGACATCTTTTTTATTGGGAAAATTGTAGGAAAGCTGGGTGATAAGAACATTGATTTCCTGCATTTTCTTGAACTTTCCCTAACAGAAGTGTGTGGAAAATGCATACCTTTAGCCAAAATAGGTACCTTCTGTAGGAAAAACTTGGCATTTGCAAGGTGCAGTTTGAGTACTTTCCTCTGGACTGCTACACCAAACTGCACAAGTGCAGTACCATTTTTATTGGGAGAAGTGTGGGAATACAGAATAGTAGAACAATTGCTAACATAAATTAAATTACTCTTTGGGTCTGATTCCGATGCGGTTAGGAATGGATCCGACCCTCGGTTGGAGCCATCCTAACCGGAGCGGACCTGCCCGCGCGGATTTCTCTCTGACCAAGTCATTCCGATAAGCTCAGTCGGAAAGGAATCCGACTCGGTTTTCCAGATGGCTTCCGACGATCTCGGAGAGCCCCTGCGCCATCCGGAAACTCTTCAGTAGTCTCCCGGCCGGCTCTTTCCGGCCGAGGAAGTATGATGGACAGTTTCCTACTAACCCCTTGTGCCGGGCTTTCCGACAGATAAAGGAAGTGGGAAACTGTCTTTGGAGGCTCCTAGCGGGGCCCCCATGGGTGCGAAGGCACAGAATGGCAGCCTAGAGGGCACCTATGGTGTCCCCTGTCGATCCCTGCACCCGGTGGCAGGCACCTTGTGGTGCCTGCCATAAGGTGCAGGGATGAACTGCACCTCTGCACCTAACGATGCAAGCATCCATTCCATGCAGAATGCATACTCCCATTGTTAAGTACAGGACTGCGACAAAACAGGGATCAGTTGCATCCTTCTTGCAGGTCTGCAACCAACAACAAGAGTTCTTACAGTTTCAGATCCTGGCCGATGTCAGACAGACTCCGGTCCATCCGACATTGGAATCGGTCCATTTATTTTGTACTTCCAACTGTACGCCAGAGTACAGAAAAGAACATTTTATAAAATTTCCTCTAAATACAGTTAATTTGTTCGCTCTCAATATTGCGTGTGTTTAGATAAAATAACATACACTACATAAACGAGCAAATAGAAGAGTAAAAATACATTTTCACGTAGAACTGTAATTAGGTTAAACCACAAAATTAGGACAGATGGATGCAACTTACAAAAGTGCAACAACTGTGGTATAAATGTTTGTAGCCAACTCTATGTGGACCTGAAAGTTGTGTTCCTAACACAACAAGCGTTTTACACTACTTTTGGACAAAATGTGTGCTTTCTTGTATAGCTCTTTTTCCAAATGTTCACAAAATAGTAATAAATGTTGCAGTGTTTTGCTTATTTCCCTTTTTCTTTTAGAAAACTCAAAAGTCAATGTTATGTTATGAAAGTTTAAGCACAAAGTGTTACACAGATCAATAAAAATGGCTCAATATGTTGAGGAATTTGCTGGGGAGAAACATCAGCAAAGTCGAACTGAGTCAGAAAATAGGCCTTAGAATCAAAATAGAAGTGACACTCATTACAGAATCGCTAAAAAAGTGGCACACATTTGCAAAGCAGCATCATTTTGAACCTTTACAGACACACTGTATAGAGATTTTGCAAGATATTGGAGAATGTGCATGATACATGCAATGTATCAGGGAAATTACCAGTAAAAGCTGACGCAACAGACCATAAAAAAGCCCCACAAACAGCCAAAATAAAAAATTCACTATCTGTACTGTGAGACTAGCCCTTCTATTACTACCAGATTGCCCAATAGACCAGTCTGGCCCTGAATTTCATCCCCTAATGAGTTAAATACATTGACGCCTATTCTTAAATGGCCCTCTGTAATACATTTAGTAGTACTGTAATAGTGGTACTCACATACTATAAAATCCTACTAACTAACCTACCTCTGTTATCGACACCTCTGCATCTCCTTTCTTTTTTACGTGACAATCACCACAGGTGTGGAGATCTTCACATACACATGCCTACATTTTAGTAGAAAGTGTGAGAAGGATATGGGGGACTTGCTGGATAATGGGGAAAACTACTATATGGAGGGGAAGCAGAAGGTTTAAAAAGGGGTTAAGGGAGGGTGAATGAGGGCCTCGGGGAACAACAAACACCCACCCACAAAAAGTAAACCCATTCTATTGTTATTCACAGTTTCTAAAGCCACTGTAGACCAGAACAGTTGTAATTGCACTCCAGCCCGGCCCAATAAGTTCAGCATCACACATGCCCTTTACTGGTACTGCAACACACTCCCAGATAAAATAATAGAGACACCGAATTAAAATTAGATTAAAACAAATTAAGTTATGTTGATTTCCTGTATTTATTATTATTGCAACCATACTGACTTAGTAAAAATATGTTATCAACATTTTACAATTTTAAACTTAAAATTATATTTAAATTAAATTAATTAAAAAATCATTCTGAATGTAACTACTAGTAATTCTACTTAAATATTAAATTGAACATGAAAGTTTTGTTGTTTTTATTTATTTTTTAATACATTTGTAAGTAAATAATTAAAAATGTCCTAAAAATACTTAAATTGAGTTTGTTGAGTTTCTATCAAGTGCTGTACATGTTTTTATTACTTTCAAGTACAACATTATATGCAATTATTTTACATTATTATTTAACATCAAAATATTTTTGCTAAACCTTTTTTTAATTTTATAAAACTATTTTACCTTTGTGAATAGGCCCCTCCATCAGCAGCCAGTGACTACGGACTAATTGATATTTCTGGTGATAGACCTAAGGATTATCCCGTTTCAGAGTGCTGAGCTGTTGAGTGAACACAATGATTGTAAAGCATGGAATACTTTTTGTTAAATATTTATAATTGTGGTCCTGAGAACTTCAATAACACTTAATTAATATTTGAGGTTGTATGTCAACCTCAGGATTTGCTAGGACATTACAGATTTAGATTGCCTTAAAAGTCTTATGTGTAAAAAACACACACCTATCTGGATATTGATTTTGTTCTGTCTTATAAGTAGTCAAGTTGTATCCTCCAAGAGTCAAAAAAAGACTGCCAATGCTAGCTAAGTTTGGAATGTCAGTATTAATATCTACATATAATAGCCAAAGTCAACCACCTCCTAAAGAAGCCCTCTGCAGACCCATCTGGATCTCAATAACTTCAGACCCATCTTACTGCTTCCTTTTGCAGCCTACGTCATGGAAAAGGCTGTCAACCCCCAGCTATCACACTTCCTAGAAACCAACAACATCCTAGACACCTCTCAATCCAGATTCCACAGCAACCACAGCACCGAGACAGTCCTCCCCACTGCCACAACGACATCTGCACCCTCCTCGATCAAGGCCATTCAGCAGTCTTCATCCTCCTGGACCTGTCAGGAGCCTTCAACACCGTCTTCCATCACATACTAACCACAAGTTCCCACGAAGCCGGCAGCCAAGGAAAGACCTTAGACTGGCCACAATCATTTCTCTCAGGCAGAACACAGAGAATATGATGCCTGCCCTTCCTCAGAACCAACAGATATCAGATATGCCCCAAGAATCCTCCCTCAGCCCCACTCTTTAAAGTCTACAGGGCCCCCCTCGCAATCATCATCAGAAACCATGGGCTAAGGATGTATGACGTTACAACGCATGCTTTTACCACGCATGCCGTTACAACGCAGTTTTTACAACGCATACCATTACAACGCATAGCGCTTTGGGGTGCTGGATAGTGAATAGTTTAATTTACTATTCCAACTCCAGTCCCCGTGGATAGTAGGGATGGTGTTGGGTAGTAAATTAAATCTATTCCTTATCCTAGAGTGCCCCCCAGTGCAATGCGTTGTAATGGTTTGCATTGTAATGGTTGCGTCGTAATGGTAGTGCGTTGTAAAAGTTTAGTTGTAAAGGTTGTTTACCATGGGCTAAACATCTTCCCTACCCTGATGACACCCAACTCATCCTCTCCCTCACCAAGAAACCCAACATCACCAGGCACAACTTCCAAGAAGGATGAAAGATATCATGACCTGGATGAAGAACAGCTGTCTGAAACTCAAATTGGAGAAAAAAGAAGTCCTCATCCTCGGTCCCACCCCCTCTACAAGGGACAACAACATGTTGGCCCCCCGCCCTTGGAAACCCACCCACCTCAACATACCATGCATGCAACCTAGGTATCTTACTGGACTCATCACTCACGAGATGTTCAAGTGGATCCCCATCGACTCCCCAGAAAACGTCACTCACGCACTCATCACCAGCAGACTAGACAACAGCAAAGCCCTCTACGCCGGCATCAACAAAACTCCATACCATCCAGAACACCATAGCCATTGCAAGACTAATCCTTGATATCCCACGGGACAACCACATCACCTAATACCTCCACGACCTCCACTGACTCCCTGTCGATAGAAGAATAACCTTCAAGCTGCTCATGCACGCCTATATGGCCCTCCATCACACCGGACCCCAATACCTCAACAGCAGAATCTCCTTCCATACCCCCAAGAGAAACCTCCTCTCAGCCTATCTCTCCCTAGCCACCATCCCTCGCATCTACAGGACCAGAGCAGGTGGAAGATCCTTCTCCTACCTTGACCTGGAAGGAACTCCGTCTTCACCTCCGGCGGAGCTCAACACTGCACCAATTCAGGAAGGATCTCAAGACCTTGCTCTTAGAATGACCCTAACAGAGCTGCCCCACCCACCCCCAGCACCTTGAGACCCCCACAGGTGAGTAGCGTGCTTTACAAATACATGATTGATTGGTTGATTGATTAAATATGACAGAATGTGGTTATTCCAATTCCAAGACTGAATGCTCCAAGACCGGATGAATATTCTTCACAAAGCCAGGCTGCTGAAATTGAGCATTAAGCTATTAAGATAATGAGAAACTCTAATTGTGTTTTGCTAGTATGTGAGAGCCTTGTAGCTCCGTGTGGAAGGTTAGAGTGTCCTACAATTACAGACTATATGATTTCTTTATTTTTGTTTTCAATGTGAAAATTCGACCAGGCATCCGAGGCATGAACTACGTGTAGTAGCACTGCATATCCTAACAATATAAACATTAATTCTAAGAGTTTGATGAGCTCTTTGGAAGCCAGGTGGACAGCAATGTGTGCCTGTGCTACAGAGGAGTTGACAGGGGATTAAGCATGCACAGGCTGCTTACCTGCACAACTTAAACCTTTGCGGACAATGTTCCATAATGTGGTGTACTCTCATTTGGTCACTTCTCTTGCTTTTGTGATGTTTGTTTGAGCTTGTTAAGTTACTATACCGCTGATTAAAACTGTAATGTAGTCAGTACTTTTAATATTTCCTATGTTTGTATTTTTAGTGACAATTGGATGGAATATCCAGAGACAGTGAGAAGAAAATCAATTATGTCTGTAAAAGTCACCCATTAGCGCCACATCTCTTCCCCCAAGCGGATTGTCTGGTCACAGAATACTGTATGGATTAATTTGCAATGATGAAGGCACCTACTGTAACTCTCTGAAAAATATATCATCACTTTTGAGAATAGGGCGACATGTTATAATGACTGGAGTCTTGGTGTGCACCTTTCATATCCTTGGGTCTTTCAAGTTCCCAGTGCTATGCATGGATGAAGAGCTTTTGAGAAAGGCTTTCTGTGACGCTGGCTATGCAATTAAAATGTTAGAGATTAAACCTCGCATTGAGAAATCACTATACTCTATAATCGATACTACGGGTCGATATTTCATTGTTGCATGCAAAGAAAGAGAGGTTAGCCAGTCACATATAATAAATAAATATGCACTCAAGTTATGGGTGAAGTGCAGGGTTCTGAAGGATGACTGATAATCCCGTCTCCTGTGTTTATTGTTCAGCATTCCAGAATATTCATTTTAATTGCTTCTTCTAGGTCTGTCCCCAAAACTTTGTCTTACCATACAACCGAAATGAAATCAAAGATGCTGTTTAACCATGACGGAGCCATTACTACTCTATTCGCGGATTATCTTTAAACCATGTACTTTTCTCTGCCTTTACCTGTCTCTTACCACAAATGTCTGCTTGCAGAAATTAAAAAAAAATGACGATTAACATTGCGAATAAAGTATAGAATGGCTGCAGTAGTTGTAGGGGTTGTTACCCTCTCGCATATGTAAGTAATGCATCAGAACATTCTAATCTTCTCCACCATTAGCTGTGCCTCCAGCTGTGCACACATGTCATGCTAATATAACCGTAGCAATGGCCAAGCTTAGCAGAGTGCTCTCAGTATCTATATGCATTGTGATGGTGTGGCAAGACCATCAGAACAAGACCAGGCTTGCACTGATTATACATCCATACTTTACATACGTGAAATCAATTCAGCCAAGTAAGACAAATAAATAATGCTTATAATCTCGTGTGGTGAAATATGGGTTTTAAACTCGCCGAGTTCTGTGGAGTAAAAGTAGTCAATCCTGTATTATATACTCAAGTTAGGAAGCTACAGTGGCTGCTTCCCTGAAATTGGCTCCCAACGATTTCCTTTTTTCCATATCCTTCAAGAGTTCTTTTGACACTCGACCGTTCAAATGTCCTAAGGTAAACACCAAACCATATGCCATATAATTTCAGGAAGAACATTATTCTAGCTGGAGAAATGTAGGAGCAGAGAAACTTCAAAAGATTATGCAAGCCCATTAACCTTACAATTTCAAAGTGTTATGCTGGTCAGGGCTCTGTACTTTATAACCACAATCTGGTTATCAGGGAAGGTCCCAGCTCTCGGATCAGGTAAGACAATTAGCTGCCACGTCCATGGGTGCACTTCTAGCATTCACAGGAAACAACAGAACTCTCCCAGGAAGCTTAATGCTTCTTTACCTCCATAATAATACTCATGACTCAACTCTTCTATTTGTTCATGTTGCTACCCTAACCAGGACATATGAACCAAATGCCTTTTCACAGCTAGACAATGTAAAGTTATAGCTAGAAAATACATTGGAATGATAATGTTGGTTATTTTAAGAAGCAATAATATATCGTTGGTGGCATATATTTACAATATCTTAAAGAGCAGTAACTGAATACAGCTGCTTTACCTGTTCTGCTGGAGAAAGAGGGATGGTGTGACCTTTGCTCAAGTGGTGCCACAGGAAGCTGGCAGTTTGTACAGAGGAAGAGGGATTTCACGATGTTGCATCCTTTAAGTGATGTTATCCATTCTATTAACAAAGGAGAAAATCACACTAGAGTCTTCACATAATACCAAGGCAATGAGCTGTGGCTGGATTCCAAATGGTTCCCGTAGTCACTTGTTAAACTGAATGCATGGCACCCGCTAAGCTTCCTATAATAGTCACTTTCATGTCTCTCTACATATCGACCCCTCACTTTAAGATCCCATGTAGCACTGAAGCATTCCCTCAGAATTCTGACCTCAATCAATGAACCCCAATGTGTGCTCGTATTGTGGTTAACAGATTTTTAAGAAGAGCATTTTCATGTTTTGTATGCACTAAAAGTCACTGATTATTGGTATTTTCTTATTGTTTATAATTATTGTTTTTTCATTTATATAGATTCAATAAACATCACTAGAAATGTGGTATATTCAGTGCTAACACCTGCTTGCACCTCTTGATTGTCTTCCTTCACCACGTCTTCAGCTATTTATTTATTTTTTAGTTAAAGAAGCAAAACGTACATCCTAATAATCATGTCTAGCATTTAAGACAAAAAAACACAAAAGGAATGCAAAGTTTTAAATATCACCAAGCAGAATTAAATAACAATACTAACATGAATTATATAGCCGTAGACAAATAAAATAGGAATTTACAGAAAAGAGAAGTTGAGGAAATTTGCAGTTTATGTTTTATGTTTAGGGATAGGGAAGAAGCACAGAGTAAGAGATAGAGAGGACAGGAAAAGAGAAAAAGACAAAAAAAGTAAGAACCAATATATGCAACTTACCAATACTAAACAATAATATAATTGTTAAATAAATTAAATAAACATTTTAAATCACAATATCACATGTAAGAAAAATGTAATTTAATGGCGGCTGAAATGCAATCATTGTTGTGACATTTGGGCCTCAGGCCCACATCCCGGTCAATGAGGGACACAGGCACATGGTTTACAGGTGCAGTAACTGGCCTAGAGCACGTGCGCTCGGCCCCTTTTATTCTCAGAGTCACCTGACTGGTGACGCCTGTGGTGGGTGGGTGTAAGTGTGCATTACATCACTGGTGGAACACTAGAGCGTAACTAGAATAAAAGTCCAACCAGGAAGAAAATAATCAAACAACGGATAGTATTAAATCAGTTTCTTCAGGCCGTCAGCCAGGCAGTGCTGGAGCCTTGGACGACATAGTCATGTTTTTGTTGGCTTTGGCAAAGTGTTTTAGGCCGGCCTGGTCTCGCAGTGTCGAAGTCCATGTATGAAGGTCCTGTAACTGTGCATTGAGAGTTGTCGTGAAGTCCTCTCTGGAAGATCTCTGTATATGAAGCCTTTGCCTGGAGAGTCTTTCTGCTGGGCTGCTACGGAGCCGTGTGGACCATGGGTGTGCGCTACGTCGATATGCTGCAAGTTGACAGTGGCACACAGACTTTTCCTGGGTGGCTCGCTTTGTGACAGTGGCACACAGATGTTTCCTGTGTTTGTTCTTTAGTTTGGCAGCATGCAGCGGTCTGATCTTGTGGAGCGAGGACTGGAGGGGCTTCGCAGTTTGCCTTTATCTTGCTGAAGTTGTCCGTGACCCATGACATTTGCGGTGAGATGCAGGGATGCCATTTGACTTGGACTGCCGATGCTTGGGACTGACCAGTCACGCGGGAAAACATTGGAGAGCTACTCGCTTTGCGCTGGTTGTGGCTTGTGTATGGTTCTTCTCCGTGTGCTGTCTCCCGGGGTGTCGGTCTAGCAGATGGCTGCCTGGTGTCTCGGGGTGCGCTCATAGTGTGGTGATACGAGCCCTCTGCCCTGTCGCTCTGTTCCTTTTCTCCTGCACGGTTGTGCTGAGTCACTGTTCCGTCTCCCTGAGTCGCTGTTCCTTCTCCCTTTGTGGAGTGGTATTATGCCATTCTCTTCTCCTCCATTCGATCAGGAACTTGCTTGGAGGTGACATCCTGCCGCTCGTCTCCTGTTGACACCGCATGGACATCTCGCTGGCTGCGTTGTCATCCAGACAGTCTCACCTTCCCTGTGGACCTGTCTCCGGTCTGTATAGTCAGTAGGACTTGTACTTCCTACATTTGTTGGCACCATATCTCTGAGAAGGTCTTGCTCTTTTGCCCTCTTCGGGGTATTCTTCAATCCTGCCCTCTTCTGGGTCTTCTTCAGTTCTGCCCTCTTCGGAGTCTTCTTCAGTTCTGTCCTCTTCAGGTTCTTCTTCAGTTCTGCCATCTTCGGGGTCAGTTCTGCCCTCTTCGGGGTCTTCTTCAGTTCTGCCCTCTTCGGGGTCTTCTTCAGTTCTGCCCTCTTCGTGGTCAGTTCTGCCCTCTTCAGGGTCTTCTTCAGTTCTGCCCTCTTCGGGGTCAGTTCTGCCCTCTTTGGGGTCCTCTTCAGTTCTGCCCTCTTCAGGGTCAGTTCTGCCCTCCTCGGGTCTTCATCACTTCTGCCTTCTTCGGGGCATCCATGCTTCTGGTGGTCTGAGCAACCACCTCTTCTTATTTCTGGTGACGCCTGTGGTGGGTGGGTGTAAGTGTGTATTCCATCTCTGGACACTACATCTGTATCTTGGATCAGAGAAAAGTAACCAGATAATACGTAGTAGGACGCAAACAAAACAAATCATCATAGACTTTACAGAGCTTCTGCTAGTTTTACACAACAACTTCTTCAGGAGTATATGTTTTGGTTGTTGCTTGTTGTTTTAATTATTTGCTCAATCATCCTCCTTTATAAAAGTCTTTGCTACCACTCCAGCCTTCTAAAACTCTGTTTCATTAGCACACATTCCATGTAGAAAACCTAGCTCTATGATGCTCAATACTGTTGGCCCATTGCCAAGGAGCCAAGGAGCACTTGTATATTTGTGACCCTCAATCTCAGCAATAGGAAAAATAGCTCTATTGAAAAACATCAATGCCTTTATAGTCCCCATTTGTCTATCGCATAAGGCATATAGCATCCTCAAATTCATTGCACAATGTTTTAAAGATAAACAGCATAAAGGCACTGAGAACTGTGAGTATAGAGTCTACTTAGGAACATTGGGCCTCATTCTGATGTCGTCATCATTGCGATTTGGATCCGCCCGTCCTTAGGTCAGCGATTCTGACCACTGGATTAGAATGCAACCACCCATAGGGTGATCGCAAACATCCATTTTTAAATGGGAGCTTGCGCGGTGGGCGGACAACCTTGCTCTATAATGCGCAATACTGTTGGCCTATTGCCAAGACGTACTTGCATATTTGTGACCTCCTATTCTCAGCAATAGCAAAAATAGCTCTATTAAAAAACATTGGTGTCTTTATGTCCCAATAGACTATTGCATAAGGCACTTATAATCCTCAATTGCATTGCTCGATGTGTTAAAGATCCGGTCCAGGAAACACATGGCTTGGAAGTTCGGGCTGGACTGTTCCCATGAGGCACAGAGTCAAGGCTGATTTGCATATGGCCATGTCTGAACTGGGGTGGTGTGGAGTGCAAAAAAACGATGGATTTAGGCCCAGATCTCTGTACTGGGGTGAATGTATGACATTGTTCTGCATTCTGTCCATCAACTGTTGTTTGTGTGTTAAAGATCAACAGCAGAAATGTATAGAGAAGAGTGAGTATAGAGTCTACTTAGGAACATTAGGCCTCATTTTGATGTCATCGTTGCAGTTTGGATCTGCCCGACCTTAGGTCGGTGGTTCTGACCACTGGATTAGGATGCAACCACCCATAGGGTGATCACACCCAGCCATTTTTAAATGGGAGCTTGCACTGTGGGCGGAACATCTTGCTTTATAATGCGCAATACTGTTGGTCCATTCCCAAGGCGTACCTGCATATTTGTGACCCCCACTGTCAGCAATAGCAATATTAGCTCTATTGAAAAACATTGATTGATTTATGTCCCCATTCGACTATTGCATAAGGCACATAACATCCTCAAATTAAATGTTCGATATGTTAAAGATCAACAACAGAACGGCAATGAGAACTGTGAGTGTAGAGTCTACTTAGGAACATTGTGATGAATCCTAGTGTCGCCACAATTGTAGTTTGGAACTGCCCAACCTCTGATCAGCGGTTCTGACCACTCTATTAGGAAGCAACCAACCATAGGGCGATCGCAAGCATCCATTTCTAAATGAGTGCTTGCGCGGTGGGCAGAAAAGGCCCCTCAGCACAAACTTTCATTGAAAATTGGATGTTTGTAAATATACCTCCACAGTTTGGCAGGCACAATGCGGGGCATGCCACATGGTGTAGGGATTTTTAGGATGGCACCATAAGTGCACCCCTGCACAGACAGAAGGCATGAGGGGGCACTGCTAAGGGGTTCGAAAGTCACTTTCCGACAAACTTTCGATGTAAGAAAGGCAGTCGGAAACTGATATTGTACAAGACGGTGGAGCCAAGGGTGGCTCTGCCTTCATTCAAGGGATTGCAATTCCACTACTCTTCGGACAGGCTCTGTGAAACTGATATCGTACCAGACGGTGGAGCCAAGGGTGGCTCTGCCTTCATTCAAGGGATTGCAATTCCACTACTCTTCGGACAGGCTCTGTGAAACTGATATCGTACCAGACGGTGGAGCCAAGGGTGGCTCTGCCTTCATTCAAGGGATTGCAATTCCACTACTCTTCCGACAAGCTCTGTGAAACTGATATCGTACCAGACGGTGGAGCCAAGGGTGGCTCTGCCTTCATTCAAGGGATTGCAATTCTACGACTCTTCGGACAGGCTCTGTGATCTCGTCAGAAGATTTGCGGAATCTGCCCGCAGGTTTCTCTCCGACCGCCATCCTCATAAAATGGCGGTCGGAGGAAAACCCTGAATGTCGGGCGGAAAGCCTCTAGCACTGTTGGTTGGCTTTCCGCCCGACATTCAAATCAGGTCCATTATCTCAAAAGCCAAAAGCGAAACAGAAACTCGAGGGCCTTGACTCTACTGAATATTTGTTTACCAATCAATGTTTATTATCTTCTTCGGTAAAGAGTGGCAGTGGCATATATTTATGGCAGCCCACTAAGGCAGTTACAGTCCCTGGTAACATTCTGTTAACCACCACTAGTGGTAAACCTCTCTGGCACTACGATTAGGAGTCAAGCCTAGCAGAAATGACCACATTTTTTTCATTAACTAATTTCTCTGCATCCAATTACAAGCTTTCTGCATGCAGTTTTACCCTGTGGTAAAGTCACATGCGGAAAATGAAAACAGCTGGGAGGAACTACTTCCAACATGGGAAATTAGCACATAAGTGTACTTCCTGCAGAGTGCAGGTTGTAAATTATTTTAATATATTGTAAGCTTATTCATTGCTTGAAATATGTTATGCTACTTTTATTTCAGAGCCACGCAGTTTAACAGCTTACACAGTATGTTAATGCACGTTATGTATATTATTTAGTCCAAATAATGAAGTTGGGCACAAGTATTGAGTTTTTAAAGCATATTTTGATTATTTAATTTCACAAAGTAAAGTATACTTTTGCAAATGATGCCAAAACAAAGAGAAAACTCCTTCGTGTGTCTTACTAATCAATGAAAGTATTGGTTGCAAAAAACAAATACCCCCATTTACACATTTTTGTATTCAGCTGATATTATATAGCTGTAAATAAGGGTCACTTAAGGTGCATATTTTAGCTGAGGAAACAGAGGAGTTACCAAGTTAAGAATTCGACGTACTGAAGACACTATTTGGGCTGAGGAATACCTATTAGTAGGAGATGGGGAATGACCGCTTGAAGAAGTAGGGGGTGGTCCTCAATGTGATGTAGTTAGGTGGCTGCAATTGTCCGTTCTGAAATGCATATTTGTTTGCATCTATTGACCTAGGCAAAGACAACTGCCCTCCTCAAGCATGTTGGTGACACCTCAGTCTGCTTAGGTCAAACAACTGATGTACTTCATATTCTCCCATTATTCTTGCAGACCGATCTGACATTGTCTGTGAGCAGACAGCCTATTGCATTGCATCTGTATGTGATGTTGAAGAAAATATCATTGTTCTGGCTGCTGAACCCTGGATCCATTGACCGATGTGACCTTTGGTTTTCCACTGCATTGATAGTATACATACTGTTTGCTGAGCCAGGCGGTTTACCTGCCTTAAATCGATCACTATCACACCTCTAGAAAGATTATTTAGAATCTGAGTAATAATACTATTGGTGTTTGGGACTGACAGAAAGTCCTGTCCTGGCAACGGATGCTGTTATTAATCCGTGGGAGGAAGGACTTGGTCCATATCTGCGCCCTAATCTTGCAAAATCATTTGTCTGACTCTTCTTCATCTTCAGTAATTTCAAAACTATGTGGGACTTGTGCAAACAGGTGAGGCATTGCCAACAAGGGACACTCTGTAGTAGATCCCCTTAGTTGTCTTCCAAAGGTTGTACTACTTATTGAAAAACAGACAAGCTGGGTATTTATATCTGGAGGGTGAGTAGTCGAGGCACATGTTGTCCTTGGTACTGATGAAGCTGGGACAAGAGTTGCAGTGATCATTGTAATTTTAGTAGTGTGTGTGTTTTGGGAACCAGTAGTAGCTTTTTGAAAGACTGTGATTTAGGGGATATTGCTGTTGTTGGCAGCGGGGATGGGGTATGCGTTGAAGAAGACTGCTTCTCGTCCATTGCTGTCTCCTCTCCAAACTTAATGGGGATGAAATTCATATATGTATCAGTTAGTTCTTTTTTCAATATGAATTTGAAGTATTACGTTTCAGATTAAGTATGCATTATTATTCAAGGTAAAAAATTCGGGCAACAATTGCTGAGATGTTACCTCACTGCTTGTATAGTCGATATTAGATTGGACTTGTTTCTTCAAATAACCTGAACTTAAGTTCTGGGAAAGGGTGTTTTGAAGGCCAATTGGTTCATGTTCAATGCCAGATCAAGGGAGCTAATGGCCTGAGGCAAAAATTCACTTGCATGGCTTTTCAGTTAGAGGGGCTGGTCATAGCGCTTGGCATGAGAATTATAAATGGCAATACTGGATCTGATTCTTCTCCTTACCCAACTTTTAAAAGAGGGTTGACTCGTTGTAATACAGATTACGTATTTTTGGATCACACCTTATGGTCGATACTAGTTGATATGGAGGTTGTCTCCAGAATAGACAATGACAACCAGGCCCTTGGCACCAAATTTATAACCAGTATATTCCGCAACCGTATTCTGAAACTTGTTACAAATGTAGCACCAATTGAGGCTTCCAAAAATATTAAAAATCTAATATGGTTAGCAATCGAGAATAACATCACGACCCCCGGGATGGACGGCATCCCTGGAGACCCGTATATATCTACGCCCGAAGTATGGATACCCTATATGAATGTGCTTAGCAACGCCATCATTAGGGGTAAGCCATAGTCCCCTCTTGGCAAGGAGGTATTATCACTCCAAAATATAAAAAGGGGTGCAGGGATGACCCAGCATACTATAAACCCATAAATCTCATGGAGATCAGATAGAAAATAGTTTGCAGGCAGGTTTTGGCTAGAATGCAATATTAGATGCAGTAAAATCATAAATTGAGGATACACAGGCAGGTTCCCAATGCAAAGTCAAACCAAAATCTATGAGTCATTTGTAGAAAAATTATTATTGATTTATTTTAATGCAGTGACTGAGATTAACCTTATCACTCTTCCCTGTCAAGTAATGGTTCAACGTAGGCATTTTTAGGGAAAGAAGGCCGCAGGAGTATTTCCAAAAGCCAGTGCTCAGCTGGTTCTCCAAGGAGTGCCGCTTGGTTAAAAATGACTTAGTTGGACCTATAAACAATGGTAGTCAGTACAACATAGTTCTCACAAGAAAGAGTTACAAGATTACTCTAAGAGAGGCTAAAAGAAGTTGGGAGGAAGAGTAGTAGTGACAATTAACAGAAGCGCTCCTAAATAGAGACACAAAGGCCTTCGGAAAATAGAATTGGTAAGCTTAAGTACCATTGACAACCATCTTAAAGCAGAGGTATTGCCAAAAAGTGGATAGCCCTCTTTAGTGACCTCTATAATGAGCAGAATCAGGAAAAGACCCACAGTATAGAATAGGCAAAGGTAATCACAATCAAGCCCTCAAATTCTAATAGTTTTAAGAAGGTGGAAGGGAAGGAATCACACAAGATGATGAGTTCCACCATGGATACATTAGTCAAAGCCCTCAAACCAATGAAAAAAGAAACTGGTCAGCAATCGAAAGTACCATTGTGACCCCTGGTATATATGGCATCCTTGGAGCCCTGTATATATCTCAGCCGGAAGAATGCGCTTAAGCAATGCCATCATGAGTTGTGAGGCCATAGACCCCTCTTGGCGAGGACCACTTATCATTCTGATATATAAAAAGGGGTGGAGCGGTGAGCGAGCTTACTATTGACCCAAAGGTCTAATAGACATGAGCCGGAAAATACTTTGCAGGCAGGTTCTGGCTAGACTGCATAGTTGGATGAAGGATAAAAATATCATTGAGGATACTCAGGCGGGTTTCTGATGCAAGGTCAGTACCCTTGATCAGGTCTTCTGCTGCAGCTACACTTATGCTGGCAGAAAATAATATAGCTCATTACATCCTGATGTTTTGCATTGCATGCTTTTAGAGCATGGCCGTTACAACCACTGCATTGTTAGTATGTGATGCATTTACATCGCAAGTCATTCCACTGGAGGGCTTGCTGGACTTAGGAATATTATTAATTACGATTCCTTCTCCAGTTTGTGCAACAGTTGGGAAGTTGTTGGAATTAATTTCCAATACCTCAGCGCACCCTAGTTCAAATCATTGTAATGACTTGCGATGTAAATGCATTGCGTACTAACAGCGCGGTTGTTGTAACAACCATGCTGTATTAGTAGCGCAATGTAATGACAGGTTTGTAAACGCTGTTTCCCGCAACTCAATAGTATTCATTTGGCAGTTGCCCTAAAACCACTGCAGTACTGCGTGTGGCTCTGGTCATCTCTGGAGCTGGTTCCCTGTAGGGAATCCCTAGTGGAACTAATAGCACGTGACAAGAAAGCCTAAACCCCATGGGTGCAGCATATTAATAACAGATGAGCCATGGGATTGTCCTGATAAAACACCTGAAGGAATCAACCTGGAATTAAAAAGTATCTACTGGGAGAATATGATGATGCATCATTGAAATGAACATACAGAAGGGAGCTTATCTCGCCATTATATGTTATATAAATGGATACCAAGTTTTTAACCTTATATGGACAGAATGTTTCCATTTCAAGCAAAATGCTTATAATGGAATGTAGATGTGGTGGCCTGCAGTTAAAATCTTATATATCAAAGTAGGATGACACAAGGCACCTACCAAACCGCTGTCCCCACTGTCAATAAATTAAGGAAAATGAGGTACACTTCCTTTTATTATGTCCAAAGTATACTTTATCCCAGAAAAAATGGATAATTGCACAGTGTAAGATCATGGATGTGAGGAACTATTGGGAAGTGCTAACGATTTTAAAGAGCGACACGAAAAAACACATTGTTTTTCCGGTATCCTAATATTTAGACTTGGCATGTCACATAGGAAAAAAGGTGATATCCTTAAGTAATTCCTATACATATTGATAAGTAAATAACATAATGTGATCCATTCCACAGCCCAAGCTAGTGTGATTTAGGAGGTTAGGGAAGCAGTTCCCACAGCACTGTAAACAACTATGAGCTCTAAGCCAGAGTGGGATTTTCTTGATGTCACCTGCCCCTAGAGTACAGCAATCCTAAAATTAAATGCTGTATACAATTAGGTTTTTGCATATCACAGTTTATTAACAATTTATGGAATTGTGTAATTGGACATATTTGTTAAGTACAACTTTTAAAAGAATTATTATGAAAATACTATATGATGTTTGTATATTTTAATTTAATTGTTTTATGTATGGGTCTCATATGTACATGGTTTATGTTAGCTGAAATATATCCAAATAATCGTTTACTTATAATTATCGATCATCCCAAAAGAACATATAAACTCAGCCCTCCATCATTTTGTTTTTTGTGGTACACTGACTTGTAACATGACCACATTCACAATTCAGAGCAGGAGAGAGAGAGGGGGTACATCTAGTCACAAACACTGTCATCTAGCTAGACAGGTAAGCACAAACTTATCCAACAAACAGCCTGATTCATCAAGCCGAAATGGGCTCGCAAAGGGCCAGATTCTGAGAATCTGGCCCTTTGCGAGCTCTGTTTTTGCATTTGGGATTCATCATCCCAAATGCAAAAATCGGTAATAGTGATTTCGCTATTTTGCGAGGAATTACATTTAAGGAATCTCAATTTGAGATTCCTTAAATGCAATTCATCATCCATTTTAAAATTGCGAATTCACAATTTCGGCCCGCTATTTACCGCGAGGTCAAACCTTGTGGTAAATAGCGAAAACTTAGAAAAATGCTTTTAAAAGCATTTTTCTAAGTTGCATGTTGCACACACACATGTCCTTTGGACATGTGTGTGCGCAACACCTGTTCGTATTTACTTTTAAGGGGTGCTACAGGGTGTCCTTTGGACACCCCTGGCACCCTTTAAATCTCTATCTTATTTGCGATTAGCAAATTGCTAATCGCAAATAAGGAATACTCCCCATTCATTCCCATGGGCCTTTTAGCCCATAGGAATGAATGGGGAGTTATTCCTTATTTGCGATTAACAATTTGCTAATCGCAAATAAGGAATATGTAGGAATCGCTTTTGTTTATGCGTTTCCTACATGAATGCCGTTTTGCGAGTCTGGAATAGCGATTCCTTATGAATCGCTATTTCAAACTCGCAAAACGGCACTATGATGAATCAGGCTGTATGTCTCAAACAAAGCTACTATTATCTCACCAACAAATGTAAATGTAGTCATTTTTTTAATTTTAGAGACTTCAACAAAACTGACCACAGTACATGTTTCAAGTACAATAAGGAATTGTACACTGTCGTACGGTAAAAATGTAAATCGTATTTTTAGTGTTATTAAAAAAAGCAATTTTTGGAGTAAAAAAGTATAATTATATTCACAGTTTGTATCTTGAATAGTGATTGTCGGCAAAAAATGTGTATTCTACCTCCGCGGCTGCTTACCTCAGGGAACATGCTGGACAGTCTCTGGGGGGGGGGGGCAAAATTCCTATTTTAACTCTGCCGGGTACTTACCTCGGGGAAGGTACTAGACAGGGGCTCAGTGCAAAGTTACTATTCTAACTCTGCCAAGTAATTACCTTATGGAAGGTGTTGGACAGTGTTGGGGGCAAATTTACTACTCTAATTCTGCTAAGAGTTTACCAAAGGAAAGGAGCTGGACAGTGAGTTTGGGGCAAAATTTACCATTCTATTTCTGTCCAGGGAAAGCGTTGGATAGCGTAGGGGTAAAAATTACTATTCCCACTCTAGTGGGTGCAACAGTGGGGAAAGCGTTGGATAGCGTAGGGGTAAAAATTACTATTCCCACTCCAGTGAGTGCAACAGTAGGGAAAGCATTGGATAGAGTAGGGGTAAAACTTACTATTCCCACTCCAAAGAGTGCACCAGTAGGGAAAGCGTTGGATAGCGTAGGGGTTAAAATTACTACTCCCACTCCAAAGAGTGCAACAGTATGGAAAGCGTTGGATAGCGTAGGGGTTAAAATTACTATTTCCACTCCAAAGAGTGCAACAGTAGGGAAAGCGTTGGATAGCGTAGGGGTAAAATGTACTACTCTAATTCTGCTAAGAGTTTACCAAAGGAAAGGAGCTGGACAGTGAGTTTGGGGCAAAATGTACCATTCTATTTCTGTCCATTGAAAGCGTTGGATAGCGTAGGGGTAAAAATTACTATTCCCACTCTAGTGGGTGCAACAGTAGGGAAAGCGTTGGATAGCGTAGGGGTAAAAATTACTATTCCCACTCCAGTGAGTGCAACAGTAGGGAAAGTGTTGGATAGCGTAGAGGTAAAAATTACTATTCCCACTCCAGTGGGTGCAACAGTAGGGAAAGCGCTGGATCGCATAGGGGTAAAGATTAGTATTCCCACTCCAGTGAGTGCAACAGTAGGGAAAGCATTGGATAGCGT
The DNA here is from genome assembly GCF_964263255.1 of Lissotriton vulgaris. Taxonomy (NCBI): domain Eukaryota; kingdom Metazoa; phylum Chordata; class Amphibia; order Caudata; family Salamandridae; genus Lissotriton; species Lissotriton vulgaris. The sequence goes on from NC_141691.1 coordinate 280,070,076, forward strand.
AGGGGTAAAACTTACTATTCCAACTCCAAAGAGTGCACCAGTAGGGAAAGCGTTGGATAGCGTAGGGGTTAAAATTTCTACTCCCACTCCAAAGAGTGCAACAGTACGGAAAGCGTTGGATAGCGTAGGGGTTAAAATTACTATTTCCACTCCAAAGAGTACAACAGTAGGGAAAGCGTTGGATAGCGTAGGGGTAAAAATTACTATTCCCACTCCAGTGAGTGCAACAGTAGGGAAATCATTGGATAGAGTAGGGGTAAAACGTACTATTCCCACTCCAAAGAGTGCACCAGTAGGGAAAGCGTTGGATAGCGTAGGGGTTAAAATTACTACTCCCACTCCAAAGAGTGCAACAGTATGGAAAGCGTTGGATAGCGTAGGGGTAAAAATTTACTATTCCCACTCCAGTGGGTGCAACAGTAGGGAAAGCGTTGGATAGCGTAGGAGTAAAAATTACTATTCCTACTCCAGTGAGTGTAACAGTAGGGAAAGAGTTGGATAGCGTAGAGGTAAAAAATACTATTCCCACTCCAGTGGGTGCAACAGTAGGGAAAGCGTTGGATAGCGTAAGGTTAAAAATTACTATTCTGCTGTACCCGCTATCGTCCGATTCTGGAAGAGCCAGTGCTTTTCCGACTCAGCTCGGCTCCACTCCACCAAATGTCGGAGCTGCGCGGCTTTGTAGTACAGCCTCCTCTTCCGTACGGAGGAAAGTGACCAACCGCTTCATCCTCACTTTGCGGCCCTGCCAGATGAATTGAGAAAGTTCTGTCTGCACCGGTAGAGCCAGCCTGTGGTGGGTTGGAGAGGGAGCATCTGGAAAAGATAAAGGAGTTCGGGAAGTATCATCATCTTAACTGCGGCGACTCGACCCAACCAAGAGAGGGTAATGTTTCCAATGCCGCAGGTCCGCACGGATATGAGAGTGCAAGATGCTATAGTTGACCACCCTCATCGTGTGTAGTGTTGGGGCTAGCTGGATCCCAAGATAGGGGACTGTGTCAGCAGACCACTGTATGGAGTGGTGTGCATGTAGATCCGCCATCGTCTGAGGTGGCATGGAAAGGTTTAGAGCCGTGATGTTAACTTTGAACCTGGACGCCCTCCCAAAAGGAGTCCAGCTCCTCCAAGAAGGTGGCCAAGACTGTTTCAGGTTCCGTCAGGATGACCAGTACGTCGTCTGTGTACAAACTAATTGTGTGGGTATCACTGCCAAAACATATTCCCCATAACCTCGGATGTTTACTGACTCTTTGTGCCAGGGTCTCCTTGTATAAGGCATAGAGCGGGGGTGACAAGGGCATCCTGTCTAGTGCCCCTTTGATTGTGAAAGGGGTTTGACGCATGTCCATCCACTCACACTACAGCCGCAGGGCCTGGTAACAATTGAGGATAGGGGAATTCATCTTCTCCCCTAGGGCAAACGGAGCAGAACCTGCTCCAAGTAGGGCCAGTGTACGCAATCAAATGTCTTTTCAGCATTGATGACCAGGAGCATAGAGTCTCCTGGGATCCAAGAAGCTTTTTCGATGAGGTGGAACACTTGCTTCGTATTGTCACTGGTCTGCCTTTGGGGTGTACACCCGCCTGGTCTGGATTGATCAACCCAGGCAGATAGGGAGCTAGGCGAGCCATGAGGATTCTAGTATAGAGCTTCAGGTCGATGCTTAAAAGAGAGATAGGTCGGCATGCCGCACAGAGCATCTTATCCTTACTGGGCTTGTGAATGACCACTATATCTGCCTCAAGCATGGAAGGAGGGATTGCCCCCGAAGAGGCGAAGGAATTAAAGAATTTTGTGAGAAGAGGAGAAAGCGTTGAGCATAACTGCTTATAGAAAGCTGCTGTGTAACCATCGGGCTCGGTGATTTAGCCACTTTGAGGCGTGAAATGGTGAAGATCACTTCTTCTGAGTGAATATCCCTCTCTATTTGGTCAGCTGGGACAGGCTGGGGAGAGTAACCAGGTTCAGATATGTATCTATGTCCGTCGACTCTAGATGATGTGCATTGTACAACTGTGCGTAAAACTCACAGAAAGTTTAGGCTATGCCAGAGTCCTATGTGTGCGTGTGGCCTGCCTGATCTGTGATCTCCTGTACTCCGTTGCGTAGCCGGTACTCCTGCAGTTAGTGTGCAAGCAGCCAGCTGCATTTGTCACTACCAACATAAAGGAGGGCGCAGGCGTAGAGCCGCGTATTCATCTTTATCGCGATCTATGGCAGTTAGCTGCAACCTAGCCACCTTCAGCTGATGCCAAATGTGCGGTCCTTCAGTTCATTGATGGATCTGTTCTAACTCACGCATTTTCTGAGTGAGGTCCTCCCTCTTACATTAACATACCCCGTTGTCCGCTGAGAAGAGAGCAACAAATCTCCCCTGACCACTCCTTTCTGGGCTTCCCATCTAGTGGAGATAGGTGTATCAGCATTGTCGTTGTAACATAAATAGTCATCGGGTGCAGGCTGGATCTGAGCAGCAGTGTCTGCGCAGTGTAAGAGGGTGTCCTGGAAGCACAACCATCGGGTAGGAAGCCGGAAGGAGGGCAAAGACAAGGTAATTACTACCGGATCATGATCCAATAAGGCAGCCACGAGGATGTTGGAAGAGAGTGTGATGTCCCCAATCATCTTGGTGCCTATAAAGTTATCCAACTTAGCGTAGGTCTTGTGAGCGCCAGCATAGTACGAGTATTCTCTAGAGTTGTGATGGAGGTCCCTCCACATGTCTCCCAAGCCCAGGCCTCCCAGCCTAGCAAGTCAAGCAAGGGAAAATGCACCCACCTGACCAAAGTGTTGCACCGACCTATCTAGATCATTGTTAAGGACTAGGTTAAGTTCTCCCCCCAAGAGTAACCTCCGCTCAGGAGTGGAGGTACCCTTGGACGGTGCTTCTTGGACAAACTGCTGATGTCCCTCGTAAGGGGCATAGATGGACCTTAAGATCAGTGTGTGTCCCCCAGTCAAGAGTTGATAGGTGAGAAGTCTACCCTTGATTTCAGCCTCCTTCTGCACCACTTTCCCTTTGAAAGCCCTGGATATTAGGATCGCCACCCCAGCAGATTTCGAGGATCCAGAGGAGAAGAACTGGGTCGGAAAAGCCCGGTACCGAAGTCTGTGACAATCTTTGGCCAGCAAATGCATTTCTTGTAGTAGGCAGACGTCAGCCCCAGAGCTCTCCAAGTAAGCCAGAATTGCTCAGTGCTTGATTGGATTGTTAAGTCCCCTTAGGATAAGCATGAGGACTTTCAGACTATGGAAGGGACGCATGTCACCAGCTCGGAGAGCCATTTCCAGCAGTAATGGGAGATCAAAGGAAAGCACACGAGGAAAGGGAGGAGAAAGACCAAGAGGACAAAAGAAAAAGAGAAGAAGCCCCAACAAGAATACGAACCATGAAGTTTTGAGTAGAAGCAATGTTCAATCGGTCCCAAACAGGAGCAGAGAGAGAAACACTCCCAATGAGAGAAGGGAGGGTCGTCAACAACCAACATTTAGAACTTAAAAGTCTGTCATCCTGAGATGAACAGAAAGGGTCCTAAAGGGGTCCATGGAGTGGCCAAGGGTAACCCCTCTCTGCCTCCCGTTACAGTAGAACAAAGAACAGACAGATCTATTCAAAATCATGAGGAGTAAGTCTTCACTAGTTCCTCAGAGAGGGACTCCAAGGTGGCCTTTTGATTCAGTGATATTTCTGTGGGGTCCGGCCGTTTGGAGCGTCTTCGACGTCGCTCTCACTGCCATCCCGATGGTGAGGCCTCTGTTGCAGGGCTCGAGCCATGGTTTCTCCATTCCTCTTCCAGAATAGCAACTCAGAGAACGCTGCTGGCCTCTGTCAGGGAGCAGAGCTGGTATTTTTTCCCATTCATGTGAAAAATCAGTTGTAATGGGTGCCCCCAGGAGTAAGGGATGTCTTGTTGGCAGAGATGGGACGTGATGGGGCGGAAGAGTCTGCATTTCTGCAATGTAATCTCTGCAAGGTCTTGCTAGAGGGTGGGACGTTGGTCCTGGTAGGCGATCAGGTACATATACCTGGCCTTGCGCAGGATCTCCTCTTTTGTGCAGAAGTCTTGGATGCAGGCCAGGGTGTCAGCCAGGGGGGGACCCGTCAATCTTGATGTCAAAGTCCAGTGCGTTTCCCTATACATGGTTGAACAGTCCCCTCACATAGGCAAAGACATATCCCGCCTCTGCATTTGTTTTGACTCCTCGGATCCTTATGTTGTGCCTCCGGAAACGGTTTTCCAGGTCCTCGAGGTTCGTCTGAAGGTCTACCTGCTGTTCATGGATGCGGATGACCTCCTGCTGGAGCGTGGCTAGCTCTGTGTCCCTGTTGTCTCCTCTGTCCTCGAGTGAATGTAAATGTAAATGTAAATGTATTGGCATTTATATAGCGCACTACTTACCCGTAGGGTCCCAAGGCGCTTCGACCGCTGCGAAACCCTTCCTGGCTTCCCTGAGAGATGGTCCCTTAATGGGTATCTCCAGGGTGAGACCAGGCATCCCCGGCGGTCTGGTGGGGCCGTTAGTGAAGATGAGGCAAGCTAATGCCCAGAGTTGCCGAGTGTGATCGCTGATCAGAGTGGGCACCGAGGCGAGAGAATTATCGAGTGCTGCAACCCTTTCTCCAATGTTATCAATGTCTCCACAGATATCTTTGATCTCTGAGGGGAGATTGTGTTTCACGGTTTGCAGGTCCTCCCGGATGGTCGTGAACAGGGACTCAAGAAAGGCCTGTATCACCTGCTCCTCCCGGGCATCTCTAGCTACGAAGGAGGACTCGGCCTCCTGAGATGAATGAGCCATCTTGAGGGGGCCCACTGGGCGCAAGAGAAGAGATCTTTCACTGTGAGGTCCGGCTTAGAGTCCTTCTGCGTTTTGTCCCTCTTGGCGTGGGTGGAGGTCATATACCTGACCTTCGCCACCAGGGGCGAGCGGAAAGGGCCATCCCCAGCCCTGCTGGAGCCAAGCCATGTAGACTGAGTAGGTACCCAGGGACTCATCCAAACAGCGTTTTGAGGCACAGGTCAGAGTTTATGAGTGCCGGACACCAAGGGAGGATGCAGCTAGAACATCGCAGCAGCCAACCCGCTGTGTCTCCTTGGGGTGGTGCACTCCTGATCATAGGGTCCTCCGCCTCATCCTCTCTTGGAGTTAGGCCTACTCTAGGCCCGGGGCGGTGCAGGAGACTCAGCTTTATTGGTGAGCCACTGCAGTGCTTTTTTCAGATCCCCCAGTTAGAGGCCGTCGCCTCACGGGTCCTGCACAACTAAGGTTGCTGGCAAAGGCCCACCATGTCTCCCCTGCACCCAGGGGCCGCCACTCATAGCGGTCTCGGCATGGATCAGGCTGTCACATTCGTCTCCGGCCGATTAGTCAGGACCACCGCATCCCAGAGGCCAGGCTGAAGGGCTGTGCAGAAGGGCAGGGCTCCAGGTCTCCTCGCAATGTCCACCACTGACCGGTAGGCACTGGGCAGTCCCACCATTCCTTGTCGCTGCAGGCACGATCCAGCACCCGACCCCCAGCGTGTCATCCTCACCTCCAGGAATAACTCTGTCTTAGATCATACGCTGTCTTAGATCATGCCACCAGTTGCCGGAACACTGCAGGCTCGGGTGAGCCTCAGCAGCAGTAGGGTGGTGGTGGGCATCACCCAGCCCCTCCAGGTGAGGACTTCTCACCCGCAGGCGTCACACCAGCATAGGCCATGGAACAGGCCCATGCCAATCCCTCCATACCCAGGGTGGTGGGCAGGTCAGAGTCCGCCAGCCTGGGTCGCCATGCCTCCTTGGGTCCCTTCTCCACATCCCGCAGGGATCCCAGGCCTCAGGAGTGTAGCCAGGGGACACGCCCGGCACGGAGGCTTGCCTTATGTTGTACGCCCGTCATAGGTTGTGTAGCGGACTAACATTCACATCTCCCCCCTAACCAGGGACGCCTACGTTACTGCAGCCATTTTGTCGTTTGTCACCGGGCCCCGGCAACCACACAGCTAACTCCTCTGGGGCAGCGGCAAGTAGCAGTTTTCCACTATCACCAAAGCAGGCCCCCACTGAGCAGTACAGGGTGGCTGCGCCGGGTTGAAGGCTGTTGAATCAATGTGGCGCGTCTGCCAACAGAGAGCAGGCCGTGCCACCACCAGCAATGTACACTCCCTGGCCTCTAGGCCCGCCGGCGCCTGTGCTGGAGATGAGGGCAGGGCTCTGTCACCAATGGAGCAGACCCCCTAAAGCATGAAAAGGGTGGCTGAGGCTGGGGGAGAGCCGATGGTCCAACTCGGCGCAGCCGTCAGTGGAGAGTATGCCGCACCGCCGCTGAGAATGTGTATGTCACGCCCTCCGGGCCCGCCGGCCCCAGAACCGGAGAGAAAGGTCAGATGGCTGGTGATGCACAGCCCTGGTTCGTAGATCGCACCAGCCGGCCCTCAGAAGGCCGCGGGGGTCGACTAAGTCAGGCGCCAGGTAGTACAGCCGCCACTGGGTCACGGGCCACGTCATTGTTGTGCAGACGTTGATGCCGGGTGCCAGAGCTCGCCAGCAGTGGTATTCAGAGCAGTGAGACATCACCCTGCAGTGGACCCCAATGCTGTGGCACAGGGGTAGATCATGACCCCCACCAGCACGGCCCCGGAAGGCTGCGGGTTGATGCTATAGAACTGCGGTTGGCGAGAGGCGGCAAAGCACGTTTTACTTTACTGTCATCTTGGCCACGCCCCCTCAAGGCTTTTCTTTTAGAATAGGAAATGCACATTTATTACACTTACACTACTATAAATTACACATTGATCTACAAATATATACATAAAGATTACAAATAGCTTAGAAAACATTCTGTAATCATTTTGACCCTAAAAGATCACAGTTTTCCCACCTATACCAAAAAACACATCACAAGTAAGATGGTAACCCTTTAAATAAAACAGGCATATTGGATATGTCAAGGGTCAGTCAATCAAAAACATTTATTGCTTGGTTACTTAACCTCATAAGTGCTGCGCCAGTCCAACGGCCGACGGCACCACTACCTCGGGAGTGCTGCCGTTGGTCGTTGGATGTTCCAACTGCACCTGCGCAATGGAACGTTCAGCACTGGAGCTGGACGTTCCATAGCTGCTAAGGTGTTAAAATGATTTGCTATTATTATACAGAAGCATAAATGTAGATCAAATAAATTATATACAAGAGCTTAAAACTCTGATCAATTTCATTGTAGACCCCATAAAATTGTCAATTCATAAGCAATGCAATGCTAAAACCATATCATTAATGTGGGAAAGTGCTAGGACTGTACAAATTATGCATAAAGTGCATGATGTCTCCAATAAAGAATGAAAAGAGTTTACATTAAATAGCCTCCCAAGAGACTAAAAGTAGCAGATGATATCTAGGGCTGAACTCAGAGCCATATGGAAGAATACTTAGCTATGCTTACAAGGCATGCACATCTGACAAGTTGTATCTCAATTCAACATGACAGAGTTAATGTCTGTGGTGTTTCATGGTAATGATTATGATGTTAATCCAATTTGTTGTACTCTTTAAGAGCTGCTTGCAAGAGGAAATATTCTTGCCAAATGTTGCCAGGTCCCATGACTTCACTATATTAAAAGTTTGTGGACTCATTGCAACTTCGTATCCCATTTTAAAGGAACAAAGGCTTTAGCAAGGCACACACAGCATTCAAAAGGACAGGACAACAGCACAGCAAGTGGAAACGAGATTCCGTTTTATATTCACATAGTCTACACTTAGTAATCAAGGAATTTGAGTGCCATTTAGGAATCAGCTCTTTTGTATTTATGCACCTCAAACTTGCAGCCATAATTCCTTGTAAACATGTCTTTCCATTTGCAAGCTGGAGGTATGGCTGTGGTCTCAGTTGTGATGGGCAGACAGTGAAGTATGAGGCTGTCACTGCAGAGAATGCCAGCGATCTCTTGGATTTGTTTTGCCAGATTGGTGAGTATTGTTTGTACCTTTATTTGTTGTTTGAGAGTATTTTTAAGAGCCAAATGTGACAAAAGTTTATTGTTTAGCACAGACAGATCTAATTCAAGTATATACTCGGCTTTGATTAAATAGTTCAACAATAGGTTTAGCTTTATAGTAAAAACTGTTGCAGAATGGATTTCAGTGCATTCAGCTGAGCCTTAATGATCCTGTGGTAGTATTTTTAAAATGCTCCCATGTTAGATCACATTTGTGCCTCAAAGGTCAAATTCTAATCATATCAAGTAGCTTCTTGTATAAGTCAGAAGTCTAAAAATGCTCTTGTAAGCTTGGAGTTGAATGTTGTCAAGTATTTTGTGAAGGTTTCCGGGAAGTCTTCCTGGCATAGTTCAGTGCTAGCAAGAGAAAATCCTGAAGGACCTGTCGCATGAGTGTGGTAGAAGACTCACTATGGTTGTGCTAAGCTGGCTTAATCAGCCCTGACTTCATCTTCAGGTAACCCAGATGGATTTTAGGTCCACCCTGTGCTGATAGCCACACGCCCAGATAATTATATACATTTGATCTTAGATTGGTCAGTGGACCCAGGCTCCAGGTGGTGTTTCCGTTCTTATTGCTTCGTCCAAATACAACTATTTTTGTCTTTGACTCAGTAACTGTCACTATATTTGTGAAGAGCATGCAGGGCTTTATGAAACCCAGTATGCAAGTGGTCCTTTAGTACAATGTCATCTGCATATTGTAATAATGTTATCTTTGAAGACCCCATTTTTGGAGGAATCCGGTTTGCATGTTTTAGTGCTAAAAACAAATGTGCTGTGTACAAGTTGAATAAAAGTGGGGCAGCACACACCTCTGCTTTAATCTGCTGTTTATCAATATGTTCATTGTTGTCTGTGTGACAGACAGCCTAGTTTTGACCCAAGTGGATGCATATAAAGACATCATTGCCCATAGCAGATGATTTGGAATGCTCTAGGCCTGTAATTTCTGCCACAGAACGTTCCGGTCCACCGAATCAAAAGCGGCTGAGTAATCGATAAAGCATGCATATAATGACCAACATTTCGATTAAGTGTTTGTTGGATTAAAAAAGATATTGCCACAATATTGTCTGTCATTGACGCATTAACCCTGTAACCAGTTTGACAGTATGGAATCAGAATGGGATCAGCTCATTTTCTTCAGCCCATTCCTCAAGGTCTTTCAACAGAAGTGAAGCATAGCCCTTGGCTTCAATGTCCAACAAAGCAATTGAGCTGTTTTTGCCTGGGACCAGTTTGTCATCATTCATAAAAGTGGGTGAAGTATCGAGCATTTCCAGCTTTCTGGTATGTGCCCTGACATTGAGCAGCAATTGTATAATGGAGACAGTATCGCAGTGCATAATTCGATGTAATTTAAAAAAAAGTTCAGCTGGGATCCTATTTGATCCTGGCACACCTGTAGAGCAAATTCTTGACAAGGTAGTTAAAATAATTTTTGTAGTAAAATTCCGTCCATTGTTGGGCACCGCAAAGCCCAAGCCAGAGTAGATGTTTGGCAGGAGGCTAATCGTATTGGCTACGTAGTTTGTTAATGTTCTGTATCCACTGTTCCCCATCGATTACGTTAGAGCGTGGACTATCATACAGTGTTTTACTTTTAACCTAGCTCCACAGGTCAGCGTAGCTACATTTGCCTAAAAGGGAATATACATGTAGCCATTCTATCTGTATTTGTTCTTGTTTAATCAACCAGACTAGCCATGTGCGCGATTTTAATTGTTCCTGCAGTTTATGGTGCAAGTTGAATTAGGAATGTTGTTAATGTGTCTTTATCTGTAGTTACCGTAGCCTGGAGATCTTTTGCTTACTAGCTGGTATTGGGCTCTTCTTTTGAGAAGATCTTGCTTCGGGACTTCCAGCGAATATTTTAGCACCCATTGCAATGTTAATGTCCTTAATGATGGTGTCCCATTGTTCTATCAGGCTTTGTTCAATTTGCATCTGGAGACTTGGAGCACAGATGACTTTCCAAAATGTAGGTGCCAAATTTTATTCGACATATTTATTGTCTTGCTACATTCCCTCTTGTTGACCCAATTGTCTTCAGGTGGTCTTGCCTCATGATTTTTATTTGTAGTTCCATGCAGAACAAAAGATGGTCGCTCGTTGATGATGGAAGGATTTTGAAGCACACTAGCTGCTCCATGGTTGTAGCCGTCATGAACATGCAGTCTACAGTGGTGACTCCTCTTAAGATTTTTCGAGAATTGAAGATTTAGTTGGCTCTGCTCCAGTGTCTCTTGGATGTATTTAAGGTTATATCTTTTGAGCATTTTCCATAGTTGACTGGATGGTTAAAATTAGAGGTTGGTACCCCTTGGTGGTGGAGATTAGAATCACCACAAATAATTATCTCATGGGTGGGGTGATCACAGAGGAGGCCTTCTAAGGAATCAGATAGGCCTGTCATCTTTATGAGCCAGTCAAAACTATTAAAGTATACGTTAATTACTGTTATTCTTGTTTTATGGTCCATAATTTGTGTGCCTTTAATTGTAATAGCTTGTATCATGCCATTTTCAGTTGTGAGTTTTTTTTTATTTCAGCTTTAATCCATTGTTGAAATATATTGAGAGACCACCAAAAGGCCTTCCAAATATATTACTTTTGTTTGCAGGGTGGTAGATTTCAATAAAGCAAAGTATGTTTATTGGACATGGACATAATAGGCAGTTTTCTTGAAAACAGAAAATGTCATGGGATGCAATCAAGGATCTTACGAGGGGCATGTTGAGTATTCTGGACAGTCCTGCCACGTTCCACGAGAGGATATTCTGTATTAAAGCTGACTGGCTTTTTACTGGTGCTAGGAATTATACCATCCATTACTGGTCAAAGAAGGGGCTATATAGCTCAGGTTTGATTGTTCTTGTCTGCCACACATCCCATGATGACTTTTCTAAAATGTACCCCTATACTTATAGACTGACATGATATGCTCTTAGTACACTGTGTCAAGGTGGAGAGTGGATGCCCCATCTCCCCTTAGAACACTATAAGTAGGAAAACAGGAGCTTTGAGACTCTTTTTAGAGCTTTAGGGGAAGCAGTTATTTTGGACTTGTGGGTATTGACAGCACTTTGCCCCAGTCATCAAAAAGGGGTTTTGTTGCCCATAATTAGTTCCACAAGTACTGGTCACTTCAGCTCAATTATTGTGGACTCTCTGCAATTATTAAGCTCTAATGGGACTTTGAATTCAATGCTCAGAGTCTCCTCTGTAGTTATATTGGTCAAATTTGGGATGACTTTAAAAAGCCTCAGTAAGGTGGCATGATTAAGGCTGTCGTTATTGCCCTCTGAGCTGCATTGTGGCGTTAGTACCTGTTAAGAGGAGCTTGAATCACTCCATTATGATGAATATTGATGCGTGTGAAGAGCTGTTACTACTTCATTTGGAGGTGCTTGTTGCTCAAATTAGCAGGTCCAGTGTTGGCTTGTCCAGTATCTGAGGAAGGAATAGACTGTGAAGATGTTGCTGTTACTAGACTTGTGGCCAACTCGGTGCTCGGCTGGGGAAAGTCTAGGGGTCTCGGTACTAGGTGATTGAGTTGTTTCTTTAGGGTCTTCTGTGTTCATTCCTGTACCACTAATTTTAAAACTTGGGTACACTTTATTGATCTCACTCATTTTGGGGCCTTGTGAACTGCTCATTATGCATTTGTTCTTAAGCTGCTTCATTTTTGGGCTGTTTGTTTCCACTTTTTAGAGAGGACCCTTGACCAATGCACTATCTCTTGATTCACAATGGCCTCAGAGTCCTGATTGACATTTTACAGGTGTATTCCCAATGTCCCTATTGTAGTGCGGGAGTAATCCACCACTTGATGCGGGTGCTTTGTATCTTTGAAGGGTTTACTGGGGCCAGTGATGGAGCAGGTGTCATTCAGCTCTGTTGGTTGTGGTGGTGGAATGCCTGTTTCCAGCCTGAGATCATTGATGTGAAAACCTCCATTAGGGTGCAGAGTTTATCTGCTATATTATGGCAGATGTATGGCGATTTTCCTTTTCCAATTCCATTGATAAGTTGCTCGTTTTCCTCCATGCTATTGAATTTATCCTCCATTTAAGCTAGGGATGTGGCTAGAGCTGGAATCAAATCTAGTTGTAGTTCAAGTTTCTCTGACTGCCAAGTAGTCAGTTTATTGTAGTGACCACAGATGTGTTGGTTGTTGCCAGTAGTTCATGTTGCTCCTTAGGAGACGAAGGCATTAACAGGACTGATCTATTGTAGCTTATCTTATCCCATGTTGGACTGGAATTACTGAAGTTCACATTGTTGCAGCTCAAACGCAGTGGTTGTAATCTGCTTATAGGTCTCAGGGGCTGGTGGTGTGTGCTTGAATTTGTGGAAAGTTCTTATGCTCTGCTCCAAGCCTATTGGCTCTGTTGGGATTTCTAAGGCACTGCATGCATCCTCCACTGGTCTGTGGATTTTTGTTTCCTGTGGGATTTTATTATGAATCTGTGCGGTGACTAGCCATGGCAGCTTCAGACATCTTAGGACGATTTGTGGCTCTTGGAGATGTAGAACTTTATTCTGTAGGACTTCAGGGCTAGCAGCTGAAATGTATCCTTCTGTGGAATTAAATTCAGTGAAGATACTGCTTAATGGGTCTGCAGAAGAAATTTCTATTATAGAAGTTGATACATATTGGTCCTTCATTTGGATGTCATTATACTACTTTCGTAGTAAGATTTAAAAGATGTATTTTGTTCTTCTTGCTTGGTTATTGCAGCATCTGGGGAATGCGGATGTTATGTATTAAGCTGAGAGATCGATATAGTTATTTTGCTAAAAAAGTTGTCAATTGCTGTGTTTTTTCCAGTTGTGAGTTTTCTGCTGCTCTACTTAAAGCATGCACCAGGTGTGGAAATTAACTTTGGGCCCCCGGGTGACTTGGCCATAGTCTGTCCTAGCTGCATGCCAGTCTGTGGGAAATGGCCCTTTTTGCAGGGTTATACCCAAACTTTTTTGCTTCTTCCTCCCTTGTTTTTCCTGACCTGTGGTTGTTGGCATTAGGACTCTGGGCACTTTACCACTGCTGATCAGTGCTAATATGCATATGCTCTCTGTTTAAATTGTAATTATGAGTGTATATCCACGATTGGCATATTTGTTTTACCAGTAGGTCCCTAGTAAAGTGCCCTGAGTGTGCCAGGGCTGGTGATTCAAATGCTACTAGTGGGCCTGCAGCACTGATTGCATTTTTGAGCTGCCAGAAAGCACCACTTCAAATCGAAAATAATCATTATGAGGTCCTACTTCGCGGATGCATGAATTTTATATTAGCGGATCTGACCACTTTGCTTATTGGTGCACTGCCTCACGTCGCAGGGTCTCTCCTTTAATGTATTTTTTCTGGGGTGTCTAGTCCCACTCAGGCACCCTGCCTTGCCTCCTGTTATATTATGTTATGCTATGTCCAGAGTTATGCGAATGTCCCCAGTGGCAGTGATGAGATCAGTTTCAATACTGTGGATGGGTGTGATATCAGACTATGTAGTGTAAAGTAATTGGTGTTTTTTGAGGCATTTTGGTTTGGTGTCTGGTGATCATTTTCTCTAACACCTTGGCTGGAAATGGCAGCAAGTCTGTGCTCAGAATGGCCTCAACATTGAGTGGGTAATACTCAGTGTCAGTCCCAGTGAAGCCCTCTACGTTCGTACTTAGAAACTTTTCTGGAAGTTGTTTCTTTTTTTTTCAGCCGGGCAAAGCAGCAAGTTGAAGTCAACCAGCAATTCAATGCTGATGGCTGCATCTTTGATGGTGACCTCAATTGGATGTTAAGTTAGAAAGTTGTCAAATAGATTCTAAGTCCCAGCCTTTGCAGTTTAAGCAGACGAGTACACTCTAAGACAGCCAAGGGTTCCAGGACCTCAGGACCAGCACTTGGGGAACAGAACTCTTTTAAAAAAGACACAATTTGTGTCTCTGCAGTTTAACAGGAGTTCAACCACCTGACCCTTGGGGTCCACTAATTTATCCCTAATACACTTGGGAGCAGGTCCAACCTCATAGGTCTCCTTACTGGTCATAACAGCAGGTGCAATTCTTTGTCTGACTTCCACTGCTGCAGTAGTGTCCTGGAGAAGGCACCACTAGATGCCACATTTATGTTTGGCAATAGCCTATGGATGGGAGTGAGTTCTGACCCATACCTAACAAATATGAAAAAGGTTCAGAGGAGTAACCCTACTCTTTTTTGCAGCAGTTCTTGTGTGTCCTACTGCAAACAACAACAGAGTGCCCCGTACCTAAATATGACATAGAAGAGGCTGTCCTCCCCTGTTCAGATCTCCTGTGTCCGTCCTAGAGGTGTGACCCAGGAACTGAGCAACCTCTCCTTTGTGGTCACTCAAAATCTGTTCTAAGGACAGTGCCTATCCCACTGGAATTGGTGCCCAGCTGGCAACTAAGACGGGACAAGTCCAGGTGTGAGGAGACAAGTTCAGGTGTGAGCTATATCAACCAGTGACAGGATAGGTATCCTTTTAAAATATTCAAGGGGCTGGGCACAGCCTCCAGACCATCCTGTCAGAGGAATGTCAACTTCTCCTCAAACCCACAACCGCATTCTAAGATCTGATAGTCAATTCACACCTAATAAAGGAACTCCAAAGTGACAGTGGGATAAACGCGCTTTTAGAGATTTTAGGCAGGCTAGAGGTGAAATTTTAAAAGAACCTGTTGAAAATAGTTGTTATAGTTCTGACTTTACAAATGAAATGGATTTGTAATAAATATATTTGTTAACACCTTTATTTAGCATTTTTGATAAAGAAGATCAAGGCACACAAGGCATCATCATAATTGTCGGAGAAGACAAGATACAGAAGGATTTAACACATGCCACCCCCAAAAGTGTACAAGATTGTCAAAAAAGGGAAGTATACTAGCACTCCCAAATGCAGAAAGATTCCTAATAAATATTTTAAAAAGTTCAAGAATTATCTTTTCATTGGTTTCCTTAGTGGAGATAACTTCATAAACTTTAATAAAGTATCCAAATGCTTTCCTATGGAACAGCTAAGACAGCTACAATGAATGAAAATAGCTTTTGAGGCATGGTCACATGTTTAACATTAACCTTTTACATGTCCTACCTTTCAATATCATGCCCCATGACCTAAGCGCACTTAAGGTTAACCCAGGGGTGACGAATTAGTATTTAAAAGGAGGGATAAGGTAAATCAAAAGAGGTTATCGTTAGTGTTGAGCGCAACTCACGTAATTAGCATATGTGAAATTACAGCAAAAATAAGAAAGATTATCCAGAATTATACGAGGAATGTAATCCTGCAATAAGCATTACTTTCTTAGTGCAAAATACACCCTCAAGTCCCAAATGGACCGAAGGATTCATTTTGTTCTAAGAATATAGCACTAAATGCAACAGAGAAGGAACAGCCGTAGGCAGCCACCACTTGTGTTCTGTTACTGTGTTTTTGAGAAAACATTTCTTCAGTATAGTTGAAATTTTGCCTGGGCCTATTATTTTGGCAGGTCGAATTTTGAGTATAAACCTGCACAGCCAGGTTACTGGTGGCATGCCTGGGGTCATGCTTTACATTGTCACTTCAGTGGTGGCACAAAGGGACAAATTTACAAACCTTTTACACTGGTTTTGCATCACAAAAATGATGCAAACCTGTGCAAAATATTTTTTGTAGGATTTACATTCCACAGCAAAACTTGTTTTGTGCTGGAAAGGTTTTTCTCTGGAAAGTGGCCTTAAAGTAACTCAAAGGCATTAATCTGCATACGAGGGGAGTTACATGGGTGTTACATATGCATTCCAATGCAACCACCCATGCTTTTTGAAGCAAAACCTCATCTGTACATAAAGAAACAGGTGGAATCCCTATCGTGGTTAGACTATCCCTCCATACCAGCCCAAGTGGATCACCCTATAGTATTAAAAGGACATTCACCCGTTGGAGTTCCAACTAGCATGCTTCATCATAGAGTTCTCATCCAGATAACTAGTGCATCTGGACAAGCTCTTTGATTATTGGGTGGGATCCTAGATTTAAAATAGAGGAGGGTGTCCTGAGGGTTGCACTCAGGAAATTAGTATCCTCTATTTAGCTGGGTCAACATGTTTCAGCCATCACACCAATGCCTCCCCGGGCTAGTTGGCTTTTGTAAGGATCTCACAAGGATTCCTTTAGTAGCCTATTTCTGTGTATTCAATTGTGAACCTTCCATTCACCAATCACATATCCATTTGGTCCCTATGTTTGTAATTCTTGAGTAGGGTCCTATTTAGAACTCCATGAGGTTAAGGAGACATGTAGTGTAGTGTAGTCAAACTTTCGCCAGAGGTCTCTAACTGGCAGTGAACCAATGTGGTTTGTCATTCCCCTGTATCTTGATGGTATCTGGACGAGGACTTTATGATCAACCATGCCGGTTGTAATTCCAATGGGTGAGAGTCCATTTAATATCATAAGGTGATCCTCTGGACTGATATGGAGAGATAGGCTGAGGACGTATGTTTTTCCTCCTGTTGCTTTGTATGGTTAGATGTTTTGGGAAGGTGAGCGAACACTGTATTAATAAAAATGCAACTTTGAAACAGTAATTATAAGGAGAAACACTTTTTATTTTTGCTTCCTTTTCTGTCTTTGCATGTGTGCTGTACTGTACAGCTCACATACAATGTAGGAAAATGTTAACTGCTTGTCTAGGCATAGTATTTTTTACCTGAATGGTACCGTTCTATCCTAGATTCACACATACACCTCTGCACTAAGATGCAAAGGTGTCTTCTTCATAGTGCTCGTTAGCCTGACTGTGTGCTGGAACGTGGGTGAGGGGAGGAGGGTGCCATATCTCCGTAGATAAGGCGCTTTCATCCTCCTGTCCCTGTCGTTCAGGGCAGCACAGCGCAGCAACTTTGGATGCTGTGCTGCTTTGTGTGACAGGGTTGTAAGTCTAGCCCACTATGTGTGGTGCAGTCCACTAGTGGCATTTAATTGAAAGGCCCTGGGTGCCTGTTGTCCCTTACACTAGGGGTGTATAGGTAAGTTAAATATGCCAATTTGGATTATAGACCATATTTGGTTTAGTGTTCAGGGCACATGCATTGGGGTCTGGTTAGCAGGGTCCCAGTGCACTGTCAGAAAACCAGCAGCATCAGTCCACACAGATGGGTGTGAGCATGCTAAAGGGGCATTTTCCTACATTAACAATCTCCACTGGCCCTTTCGCTTCCGATCTAATCCTTACCATCGCCACTATTGTCGCTTCCTTTTTTTCTTAATATTTTATTTATTTTTATTTTGTGTATTTTATATAGTGCGCAGCTACCCCAACCGGGTGTCCCGGCGCTTCTGAGTGAAAGCAGAGTGATAGTCCTGGGGGGGGTTAACAAAAGAGAAAAGTTTTTAGTGCCTTACGGAAGGGTAATTCTTCCTGGATCATCCTAATTGCGATCGGGAGTATTCATATACATGAGTGAAAGTGTACTCTTACTTATAAAAGTCCTCTTTTCTACAATCCCAAAACAAGAAATATTAAAGCATTTGAACATTTTTCTTGCATGGTATGCTCTATCATACCAAGGTTTTATGATCATCTGACTTCTGTCCAGCTGTATCATCACTCAAAAACAGTGTTTATCATAATAGGCCGACTAACTACTAAATACTGCACTTCAATATTTTATATCAGAGCGTGCTCAATCTGTCCGAGTCAGGGGCAACGTTATACAAAAACGTATTTGCCTTTGTTTTTAACTTTAGAACATATGAATTTAAATTTGAGCACTTAAAAGCAGAGTTGTTAGCCTGCTCAGCCGACTGTAAGGCATGAGTGCAGTTAAGTCTTTACCTGATGTCTTAGTTCCTCATATTTCTTGCATAAAATGCAGCGTTGAGTGTACAGAAATGCAAGCGAAGTGTTAAGGAATCGGAACAATAGGCCTGCCTTGTTCAATGATTTACTCAATACTATGCAGTGTCCCTTCGAGGTGCTTATCTAAAGGTCATTCATCTTTTTCGAGTGCTCTCTTTGAAAGTGTCAAATGTTAAAAAGCTTGGGATCCTAAATCGGCATTACAGCAAGAGTATCGATGGGAGTCTTGTTCATTATGTCGCGTGAAATCCAATTACTTTCCACTGTTCAATAAAACAAAGAGCACAATTGATCTGACTTTACAAGTGTTGTCTTGCAAACTGGTGGTCCATTATATTTAGCAAAATACACAGCTGTTCTCACAACAGGCTTCAAAGTTTCAAACGTCCAAAGTAGATATTAAAATCAATCTTTCTTCGTGTTAATATTTTAAATAAAAGAAGCTAGCAAGTGTATTTTTCTCACAATTAGTTGTTTCTGCTACTTTCAAAAGAGAGTAGTGTCAGCTGTATGTTACTACACCTAGCAAGATATCTTCACGTCATCTGGAGCATATACATCTCTCACACTTTCTAAATACCTACATTTTGTTTGAAACTCAATATAGTATAAATGGTCATGACAGATTTGATGGGGAAACAACACTTACAACGCAACTTTTACAACGCACTACCTTTACAACAAAACTTTTACAACGCAACATCCATTACAATGCATGCCATTACGACGCAACCATTACGACGCAACCATTACAACGCATGTCACTACAACGCATACCACTACAACGCATGTCATTAAAACGCAGTCATTACAACGCATACCATTACATCGCATACCTACACTATCCAACATTTACCCTACTGTTGCACCCCCTGGAGTTAGAATAGTAATTTTTACCCCCACACTATCCAATACTTACCCTACTGTTGCACCCCCAGGAGTTAGAATAGTAATTTTTACCCATACACTATCTAACACTTACCCTACTGTTGCACCACCCTGGAGTTCGAAAAGTAATTTTTACCCCTACACTATCCAATACTTACCATACATGCAATGTAATGGTATGTGTTGTAATGGTATGCGTAGTAAAAGTATGTGTTGTAACGAAATACATCCAATTTGATGTGGCTAAGGAGTAAAATAAATGTGTGGGTGATTGGTGTGGGCAGACATATACCCATGGGCAGTGTAAAAAAAAAAAGTCCTGGCACTGGGATTAAAGTCACGCCTTCCTGCCCGGTCTCTACTAACTATTGTTGGCCTACTTTCCCAGTCATCTCTACCACTGTGCACCGATTTAGAGACTGTAATTTTTATTGAATTCCTAGTAGAGTTCTGGACTCGGATTTTCCTCCACATATTGCTCCACTGATAGAAAGAAGATGGCTATTGCCTCCATTACCAGACTATAGGCGCATTTACAGTTGGAGGCGGTAGTTTGTATTTAGGGGTGCAAGATTTTACATGCACCTTTTGGACATGGTTCTTCTCTTTCCTTCCATTGAGAGTTATGTCACTATTTTACATGTCATGTGTAAAGAAGTGATAGAGTGCGTGGGACTACCAGCTCAATTTTACCACACTCACCTGGGCCCATAAACATTTGCACTCTGAACTAGTAGTCCTGCGTTCTATTACTACTTACAGTCTATCAGTACTTTGAGTCCTTTTAGGACTTATACCTGTAAGCCATGACTTACCAATCCTTGTCACTTATGCTATAAGCCCCAGGGATCGAAAAGGGGGTTAGCATAATGAGTAGTTAGTTAACAATTTACCTTTCCTGTAATAACTACAGACTCGGGAGAAGTTTTAAATACTTTAATCATGCAAGTTTCGGTGAGTCGTAGACCATATTACAGAGACCATAAATTTCACAAGTAAGAATATGATTAATAGAACATAAAGTTTGCAAGAAATCACAGTAACACCTTTAAACATTGGCACCTGGGAAGGGTAAGAAAGGGAAATAGCACAAGGACATATTACACCGATTATATTTACCTATAATGGTGTGAGGACCAACCCTGTGCTTTGGCTTGGGCAAAGATGGGGCTCCCGACTAATCAGATGCTCACATGACAGGACAGGTGAAGATCAGGACAGGTGACCTCAGCTAAGTGCAACGCCAGCCTTACACCCCTCTCTCTACGACAATTTAGGTACCCCGACTGGGTAATCGATTATTCTCCCTTCAGCAAAAATCTCGAATTTTCTGACAGAGTGCTCCTCCAACACCTCTGCTCTCAATCTCCTATAGCATGTGTTGGGTCAGTGACAGGTCAGCTACTCGGACAAGTCGGACAATTTCCCTAACTAAGCCTACCTCAGTTATACCATTCCCAGGGCAATGTACCACCCCTAAATGTTGCAAATCTATGTGTTCCCCTTCAGTGATTGGTCAGAAGGACGAGGAGAGGTCATCACACCATACTAAGATGAGATTATTTTTTATTGAAATATAGTGATCAAAGTTTCTTCCCACAATTTATTTTCCCATGACTTTTATTCTGCCCACCAATAATATTTCATTTTATTATACAAAATGAATACAGTTGCAACTCTTCTTCCTTTCCCAGGTTGGGGTTGTAGTTTTCCCAGGCGCATTGGTGGAAAGACAACTTCTGGCATCAGGTCAATGCCATCGCTTGAGGTCTCTCAAAGTTCGATACACATGCGCAGTTCAAATTTTCAATTTGGTTGTTCTTTTCTCCCTCGGCCCAAATACAAACTATTAACAAAGTCAAAGAAAGACAAGTTGGAATACAAACATAAATGAATGCACTGTATACCACTTACCTCTACTCTAACCCTATTACTTTATTTATACTATAGCATTAATAGTTAAACAGAACGAACAAAGTTTAGTACAAGCAGCAGCATATGCATTTGTATGAGTAAGCATGAAGCGGCCATCTTGGCACTAGTGCGCAGAAGCAAGAAGTTCCCGCCAAAAGAGAGATATGTCACACCACATAGATGTGGCGGACGCATATGCAGTAAAGTTCCGACATTTAGAGCAGTCATTTTAGGACACTCAGGTTACTGTTAGTAAAAGCACATAGGTAAGCTTTCCCTAGATACTTAAAATGTTGTGTAATGCAAATATTAATAGACAAAACATGTTGATTAATTATTATGTTTTATTTCGAGAGGACTGAGTTCAAGCAAGTTTCGGTATATGTGAAACCTTGCTCCATCAGAAGCATAACTACATGATGGTGGAGGCCTGCCTAGGTTTTCTAATCTTTGGAGCATCTCTGTAGCCTGCATCTCCTGCTACTCATAAACCATTTAGAAGTTTTCTTTGTATCTCACCTGTGGGCTGGAGAGCATCTAGCCATAGAAACAGCCACCTTAGATTTGAGGATTTGTCAACTGTGAGATGATGTTATGCCAGGCACAAAATACAGTTACTCATCAAGGGCTAAGACCACTTTGTTTTCACTCTACTTGGGAGATGAGGGGCTGCATTGGACAGAACTAACAGTATCTCCTCTAATCAGGAGAAAAAACAATGAAGTTAGGGCCAGGTGAGAGCATGCAGTCCGCAGCCTCATGGATATACATCCTTACTAAACAAAACCAGCATGTGAACGGCATGGCCATCAACAACGTAAGGAGGCTTTTAATGTAAAAACGCACACAGGAGTATAGCATTATGGGACAGTTGTCTTGCATTCTGTCACTCTGCCTTCATCCTGCGTGCCTACAACCCATTGGTATGAGCCCATACATGATCAAATGATGCATTACATAGAGTGTATGACCGAACCTGCATTGACATACCTGAAAGCACATCTGTAAGCCTGAGGGGAAGAATAGAGGACCGCCCCTTCACCCAGAACCTTACACTGCTGTCAAGCTTTCAACTCCTGGTGCCACTACAACTGGTCAATGTTGCATTTGACCTATTGAGTCTGTATGACAGTCCCTTGAGTTTTAGGCATTTTAGGTTCCAACTCTTCGTCTTTCCCAACTCCATCAATACTTGTATTTATTTATTTATATATTTAGAGCATTTATTGAGCGCACAAGACACTGACACTAGGACACTGACACTAGGATTTACAGATTCATTATTGATTTACTAAAAGTCAACAAGATTGTGGTACCGCAATACTCTGTGGTTTCTGACGTAACAACACTGCTTACCTTAATTCCTCCAACAGCAACTACATTCTCTGTAGTAGATCTGAAGAATGCTTTCTTTTCGATTCCTATTCATCCTGATAGCCGATATTTTTGATTCCACTTTGAATAATAGTTTGTACAGATTTTGAAACATTCCTCCAGGGTACACAGGGAGTCTGAGCATTTACAGCCAAGCACTGAAAAGACATCTTGATTATTTTACTTTGCCTGAAGGAGTGGCTCTCCTACAATGTGTCAATGACATCTTGTTTGCAGCCTGAGCAGTGTGAAAAATGTACTTGTGTAAGTGTCACAGAAGAAATTCCAATATTGTAGAACAAAGGTTACCTGCTTAGGTAACCTTCTGTCTAAGGAGGGGCGTGCACTTACACCAGATCGCATACAAGCAATTTTAGACACACCAGTGCCTTCTACTCAGAAAGATGTCCATGCATTCATTGGTTTGACCTCGTTCTGCAGGCAATGGATATTAGGTTTTTCACACCTCGGTAAACCCTTGTTAGCACTTTCGACTGGTATAGAGTCAAAATATCGAGTTATTATTATCGACTAGACATAATATCGAGTAAAAATATAGAATAGACATAATATCAACTGGACATAATATAGACTACCAAAATATCGACTAGGAAATTTTAATATCGAATAGAGTGGACATAATATCGACTAGACAGAATATAGACAACAAAAATATCGAATTTAAGGTAAGTTAATATTCATTTTTAATTTTTGCGTAATATAATTCTGTAGGGGGTTGTGGGTTTATAGGGGTATAGGGTGGGAAGTAATTTAATTATAATTAATTAAATATGCTATTTTATTCATTGGTATTTATTTAGAATTAATTGGTAATTAATTATTAATTGGTAATTAATTAAAATATAATTGGTAATTAATTTGAATTGATTAATTGATAAATATGTAAATTTTAGTAATTTATTTTCTGTAGTGGTTTGTGGGTTTATACGGGAATAGGGTGGGAAGTAATTTAATTATAATTGATTAAATATGTTATTTTATTTATTGGTATGTATTTAAAATTAATTGTCAATTAATTATTACTTTGTAAATAATTAAAATATAATTGGTAATTAATTTTAATTGATTAATTGATAAATATGTTAATTTTAGTAATTTATTTTCTTTAGCGGGTTGTGGGTTTATAGGGGAATATGGTGGGAAGTAATTTAATTATAATTACTTAAATATGTTATTTTATTTATTGTTATTTATTTAGAATTAATTGTTAATTAATTATTAATTGGTAATTAATTAAAATATAATTTGTGATTTATTGTAATTGATTAATTGAGAAATATGTTACTTTTATTACATTATTTTCTGTAGTGGGTTGTGTGTGTATAGGGGAATACCTTGGGAAGTAATTTAATTGTAAGTAATTACATCTTTTAAATGTTTCTTTTGTGTCTAATTTTTATTTATTTTTATATTGTAAATTAATTTATTGGTAATTGGTAAATAATTAGTATTAGTAGGTAATTTTCATTATTAGTTAGTTTTTATTTGTAATTGTAATTGATTAATTAATATATTTTATAAAATTGTAAAATATTTTAATTATTTTGTAATTGGTATTATTATTTATGTTATTTATATTTATATATGAAGTATTTACTTTCCCTAATATTGCACTCAATGGAGTGGGAATAGTAATTTTTAACCCTACGCTATCCAACGCTTTCCCTACTGTTGCACTCACCGGAGTGGGAATAGTAATTTTTACCCCTACGCTATCCAACGCTTTCCCTACTGTTACACTCTCTGGAGTAGGAATAATAATTTTTACCCCTACGCTATCCAACGCTTTCCCTACTGTTGTACTCTCTGGAGTTGGAATAGTAATGTTTACCCCTAAGCTATTCAACGCTTTCCCTACTGTTGCACTCATTGGAGTGGGAATAATAATTTTACACCTACGCTATCCACGCTTTCCCTACTGTTGCACTCACTGGAGTGTGAATAGTAATTTTTACCCCTACGCTATCCAACGCTTTCCCTACTGTTACACTCTCTGGAGTAGGAATAGTAATTTTTACCCCTACGCTATCCAACGCTTTCCCTACTGTTGTACTCTCTGGAGTTGGAATAGTAATGTTTACCCCTAAGCTATTCAACGCTTTCCCTACTGTTGCACTTATTGGAGTGGGAATAATAATTTTACACCTACGCTATCCACGCTTTCCCTACTGTTGCACTCACTGGAGTGTGAATAGTAATTTTTATCCCTACGCTATCGAACGCTATCCCTACTGTTGCACTCTCTGGAGTGGGAATAGTAATTTTTATCCCTACGCTATCCAACGCTTTCCCTACTGTTCAACTCACTGGAGTGCTAATAGTAATTTTTACTCCTATGCTATCCAACACTTTCCCTACTGTTGCACTCACTGGAGTGGTAATAGTAATTTTTACTCCTACGCTATCCAACGCTTTCCCTACTGATGCACACTCTGGAGATGGAATAGTCATTTTTACCCCTACGCTATCCTACGCTTTCCCTACTGTTGCACTCACTGGAGTGGGAATAGTAATTTTTATCCCTACGCTATCCAACGCTTTCCCTACTGTTGTTCTCTCTGGAGTAGGAATAGTAAATTGTATCCCTACGCTATCCAACGCTTTCCCTACTGTTGCACACACTGGAGTGGGAACCGTCATTTTTACTCCTACGCTATCCAACACTTTACCTACTGTTGCACTCTCTGGAGTGGGAATAGTTATTTTTACCCCTACGCTATCCAATGCGTTCCCTACTGTTGCGCTCTCTGGAGGGGGAATAGTAATTTTTACCCCTACGCTATCTAACGCTTTCCCTACTGTTGCTCTCTCTGGAGTGGTAATAGTAATTTTTACCCTCTCACTATCCGATGCTTGCCCGACTGTTGCACTCTCTGGAGTGGGAATAGTAATTTTTACCCCTACGCTATCCAACGCTTTCCCTACTGTTGCACTCTCCGGAGTGTGAATAGTAAATTTAACCCTCTTTGCTATCCTACAGAAAAAAATATTGTATATGTTTTGTTAATAATATGTACATATATATATATATATAGATGTTTAAATTTTTTTTCTTTTTTTTAAAGTTACAATAATTATTTATTAATTTTAAATTTATTTAAGTATGTTTGAATAATTATATTTATTATTATATTAGTTTTAAATTACTTTTAAGATATTTAAAAAATTCGAAATTTTGACTGTCCACATTTTTTCCTATCGATATTTTGGAGTCGA
The DNA here is from genome assembly GCF_964263255.1 of Lissotriton vulgaris. Classification (NCBI taxonomy): domain Eukaryota; kingdom Metazoa; phylum Chordata; class Amphibia; order Caudata; family Salamandridae; genus Lissotriton; species Lissotriton vulgaris. The sequence goes on from NC_141691.1 coordinate 280,095,347, forward strand.
TGTTTGTGTACTTACCTGTTTGTAGATAGGACGTCGATATTCTGGCATTCTATATTTTTACCTTAATATTTTGGCAAGTCGATATTTTGACTGTTGATATTCTGTCAGTGATCCCTTTTGACTAAAGACACTCCAATGCCCCTTCCATGGACAGATGAATGCTAGGATGCTTTTCGTCAGCTACAACAAGCTACAACAAGCTCTTTGTTCTGCACCAGTGATAGGCACTCCAGATTACATGAAGGATTTTACACTTTATGTACAAGAGAAATATGGGTGTGCATTGTCAGTTTTAGTACAGACACACTGTGACAAGAATCATTCCTGTGCATATTTTTCAGCGGTTCTTGACCCTGTTGCTCGTGCATTGCCTGGGTGCTTCTGTTCAGTTGCAGCAACAGCTGTGTCCATACGTCAGAGTAAGGGGATAGTTTTGTCACATAAACTGTTGGTGCTAGTACCCCATGCAGTCGATGCCCTTTTGAATCAGACCAAAATGCAACACTTAACTAGTGCTCGTTTGACAGGATACAAATTGACACTGTTGGCCTCTCACATTACACTGAAGAGGTGCGTGACACTGAACCCAGCTACTTTGTTGCCATATCCAGCGACTCAGACTCAGTCACAGGAGTCTCACGATTGTATCTTCCTTACTGAGGAACAGACAAAGAGTTGCGTCGATTTGCAAGATACGCCCCTTTCAGATGTAGATGGGGAATTGTGGGTTGATGGGTCCTGTTTGAAGTTACCAGATGGCACGACTTCAGCTGCATATGCAATTACGAGAAAACACAGCTGCGTGTTGTAGAAGGACAGTCATGAAACAGGAGAATGCAGCAGACATGTAGCGAAAGACAGCAGATAAGATAACTTAAAGGAAACAATGGTGTGAACCAACATGTAATCCGGACGGGGATTAAACAGCTCAGACAGGAATTAGTGTACTTGGCCAGACCCTGACACTCATTAGTAAACATAAGCAAAGAAGCCACCTGACACGCAAAGGCAGAAATGACAAAAATATCGCATTCGCCGAGCTGCCGGAGTGAGGGCAACATAAAATGGCGGCGATCACAAAATGGAGGCTGAGCACGAACTAATTCGTAATTTACAGAACCTCAAGAGGGTGCAGATAATGCATGGAGAATTAGTGCATACTGCACTGACATATCCGAGAAAAATTGCTATTGTTAAGTATAGCACCCACAAGAAAGTGATTGATAAGTTAGGACAAGGCAACACCTTTGCATACCACCTAGCTCATGAGACTTCGATGCAACAAAGTACTACATCTATGTACGTAGTGAAATCACAAGCCGAGCATTGGCATGATGCTACACAAGAAGTATTAGATATACAGAGATCTGCCTCAGTGGAAGAACTTGAACAATGGTCTAAAGAGGGAATGCTGGACGATGAGAGCTGTTGGCGCAACAAAGAGATGAATTTGTGGAAATTGCCTGCTGCCTATTTACAGCCTATGGTCCAAATGGCACATGAGCCGGCACATGTTGGAGCTCTAGCGATAACAAAATTGCTTATGCAAGTTTGGGAGCATCCAGAGATAGCCGGTACAGCTAAAAGGATAGTCCAATCCTGCTTGATCTGTTGGCAGTGCAATCCTGGAAAAGGGACACAAACTCCTACAAGAGGGTTTGCTACACCAACTGCACCTTTTGAAGTTTTGCAAATGGATTACATCCAACTTGAGCGTTGCAATAATTTGAAGTATTTTCTAGTGGTGGTATGTGCCTACAGTGAATGGATAGAGGCCTACCCTACAAAGGATAATACAGCTATTACTCCAGAAAAGGTGCTTTCAAAAGAGTTCTTCCCTAGATTTGGTGTTTGCAAACTTTTATGGAGTGACAACGGACCTCATTTTATTGGGCAAGTTGTTGAGGATTGGTGGAGAGGTATAACGCTAAGTTGAAATTGAAGTTAGCGAAAATACTGACTTCCACGTCCTTGAAATGACTAGATGCACTACCTTTGGCATTGTTGTCTATAAGATCAGTGCCACATTCATGATCTGGGCTCACACAACTTATGAAGTGGTATTAGGCACCCTCACTAACCTAGACATACCAATAATTGATTACACTTGATTTAGCAGGAAGACAAAATAGGGTTGGTTGGTTGGCAGAGGACATAATTAGAAACTCACAACCAAATATTGATTCAAGTCACCAAAAACTAATATATGTAATTCAACAAAAATCAACCATCATGCTTTTTCAAAAGCTGTACATTTCCCCAGTCGATCAAACTACATTATGATACAAAAAACAGTGGTCCTAGAATTAGATTTCCAAATGATATATCTATTCTAAATCTGTTATTCAAAAATAATTTTCTGAGCATGCATCAATAAGGAGCAGGTATGTCTAAATAAGGAAGGGAAGTATGAGAGATTTTGGTAGAAAGAATGGGTCAGTGATAAAGTTTGTCCAATGAGGAGCCAAAGAGGATTAAAGCGGGAGGGGTCCGATATGAGCAATTTTAAGGCTTGGCGAAGGGAGAAGGATTTATGATAAAGTCAAAAGTTTGGGAAGTTCACGCCACTGTCAGATTTAGGTTTGCGAAGAGAGGATAAAGCAATTCTGGATTTTTTATTCTTCCAGAGAAATCGAGAAAGGTTGGAGACCAGCCTCCAACTTCGTCAAGCAGCAGGCACCATTATTACATAGCATGAGCAAATCAGATGGGTCATGGCATACCCTTTTGGGCAGTCTGACACTTTCAGATTGTCCAACTTGCAAAGGCCAGTCGGGTGGACTTCTTTGGTCCTAGGGGAGAAAAACAAATCCCACATAACGGTCCTTTCAAGCTGGCCTAGCTGGCAGTGCCTGATTGCCTGAAAGGCCAGTCCAACGCTGTGAGTAGAAATAATAGAGTAGGATGTCATGATAAACCACCCGCGTAATTTGCTACCTTTCGGGCAATCTGGCTGTACCAGATGTGCCAGGTTGAAAGGACAAGTATCTGGGCCACTTATTTTGGTCCTGATGGCTGTGACTTAGCTAAAAAAAAAAAGCAGTCCACACACTGGGACTTTCTAGTTGCTCTATCAGGCACTGCCAGACAGCTTGAAATGCCAACATTAAGTTACTGATAGAGTTCACAGTGATTCCCTTTCATCCATACCTTTGACAGTGATGCATTCTTGGATCATAGGAAATGTTTGTGGTGCAGGTGAAGCCTATTCCTCTGCAAATTTATAGCTCAATGAGGTGTCCAGTCCAAACATACACCAGCAGCTTCACTGTGCACGAAAGTAGGATATTTTATGTAAACAAATAATAAAAAACACCCATACATCTGTAACTTGCAAGCCTGCATTGAGTCGAAAGTCCACTGGTAGTGCAGCAGGCAGAATGTGAAAGAAAGGGTGCACGGGTAGTGAATTCCGACTTGGGGCTCAAACAGCATGACTGAACAACTGGTGACAGGAAATGCTCAACTGCTCTTCTTCATATGTTTCACATCGCACTTACCTCTCATTTTAAATGACCGGCTGAGCCTGGCTTTCGTCCCCTGCAGCTCCTCTGTGGAGCGATGGGATTATATGAGGGGTTTTATCAGGGGTCATGACTTCTTTGAGGCTGGCTGGGGGAAACGTGCTGCACTGCTTCTAGGGTTGACATCAGGTCCGGAGCATATCTACGGTATCAATTCAAATCAAATCAAAAGAATTTTATTTGGCTTTTCAAAAACCATCCGAGCATAAAAGAGTAAAATATAATACAATTATTTACAACAATCTTATGCTAAAATCAGTTGGTTTTGGTCATAAAGTTCTAAAATAGATTAACCAACATATCAATAAAAGGGATAAAACACCATTACAAATAATAAAACTCCATAAACTACATTTACGAAACCCATATGATCTCAATAAAAAAAAATATTAAATAAAAAAACTACAGCGTGCCTGCTAACACTAAACAGATATACCAGTCACTAATTGCTTTTAATGCCATGTCAGCCATCAAGTGCTAGAATATCAGGCATGCTTGCCCCTTTATCTGCTTGCGCCACAAACATCTGGTGCCTGTACCAAATAATCAATAGAATATAACGTGCAGTAAGAACTATTAGGTGTGACGTATCAGTCTTTAAAAAACTGTAAGCGACCTGATACTGCATGACAGGCATATTGGTCGAATCCATTTCCACCGGAGGAAGTGATATTTGGTTCCTCGGCTAAGCCACACTCTGGACACATATCTTAGTTTACATCATTGGTCCATTACCAAAAGAATCTTAATGGTAAGCAGCCAAAGCAGAACCTCACATATAAGCTTTTCGCTAATGGTGGCAAAATTGAATCTAGAGGTCAGCTTGTAGTGAACCACCCTAACACATACGCCCAATAAACTGATTTAGTGCTTGCCACACCTTATTTAGTAACCCTTTCTGGGTTGTCGCACAAACTGGTCATTCCCATCAACATGCACCAATTTGCTGAAGCCACGTGTTTATTTTAGCAAAGCAATTCGTTAGCAGATCCCTAGTGTGAATCAGTTAAATTAAAGATATAGGGGCATATTACCAAGCAATAGCTATAATTATCGATATTGCTTGGTTAGAGACAAAAATTTACCGCTGAGCTGCGGCGATTTTTATTTCAGATAAACCTTGGTATTACCAAGGTTTATCGCAAATGCGATAAAAATCGGCCGCAATGCATGAATATCGCTGAAAAGTCAGCGATATTCATGCATTACCGAGCTAATGCTCTTAGCCATGTTATCCACCTCCCATTGGATAACATAGGTAAGAACTGCTCAGGGCAGGTGTTAGCTTTTGGAGATATTCGCGCTTAGCGCGAATATCTCCAAAAGTTGGTAATAGGAGATAGCGATGTTAGCGACTATTTCCAGTCGCTAACATCTTGGCACGCCCACTTTGCATGTCATTAGTGATAAATATCACTGACATGCAAAGTGGGGCCCAAGATGGTCGCTATCTCCTATTAGCTGTCGCTAACTAGTGTTAGCGACAGCTAGGTAATAGGGAGATAATTTTATCTCCGCTTTCTTGGCTTTTAAAACCAAAAAAGCAGAGATAAACCCCCTTGATAATATGCCCCTCAGTCAACAACCATAGCCAACACATAACTGGTTTTAGTGAAAGAACATCCCCAATTCTTTGGATCCCAAGCTAGAAAAACAAAGGCATCAGTGGAGTGCTGGTCTTGACAATCAGTAGCTGGCCGAGCAGTCTATGTATCATCTGCAGCTACCAGTGACTGAGAGGCACAAAAGTGAAATGCAAATATCTACTTTGTGGAACTGGTATTTAGTGAAAGCTCAGGACGTTTATTGCACTTTCACTTTGTAATGTTATTAGCTTTGCAAACGTTCGAGTATTAATTTGAAAGCATCTATGCATTAGCAATACCTGTTACTAACAAAGCAAGGAGGTTTTTTCCAGCGTTTGTCAGCAGGGACAAGGCATGGATTGTAGCCTCGGGAGGGCAATGCATTATAAAGATGACTCCTTTTGCAAAATTGCACACCTCTTCAAATATGTCAGTTGAGGTTTGGAACAGCTCCTGGGTACTGGTAAGTGAACTCAACACTTGAGCACTAACTACTTGCCCCACTGACTTTTGCCCTGTGGAGGAAGGAATGAGTTGACATCGTCGAGGGAAGGACTGACCAGCAGCTTGCGGAACCCGCTGCGCGGGTCCCGCTGCGTCGAGGCTACACATCCGTTTGTTGGCCCCTGCTGGGTGAGAGAGTGAGTGACAGGGCTGCGAGCGCTGGGTCCGGGACTCGCTTTCCCAGGAGTCCCGGCTTCCCAGAGGCCAAGTCACCTGGCCCGCTCTCCCTGACCGCCCCGCCCAGCAGAAACAGCTGAAAAGGATTCTGCCCGTTCAGGAACCCGGGAACGCCACACTGACTTTTGCCCTGTGGAGGAAGGAAGGAGTTGACATCGTCGAGGGAAGAACTGACCAGCAGCTTGCGGAACCCGCTGCGCGGGTCCCGCTGCGTCGAGGCTGCACATCCGTTTGTTGGCCCCTGCTGGGTGAGAGAGTGAGTGACAGGGCTGCGAGCGCTGGGTCCGGGACTCACTTTCCCAGGAGTCCCGGCTTCCCAGAGGCCAAGTCACCTGGCCCGCTCTCCCTGACCGCCCCGCCCAGCAGAAACAGCTGAAAAGGATTCTGCCCGTTCAGGAACCCGGGAACGCCACACTGACTTTTGCCCTGTGGAGGAAGGAAGGAGTTGACATCGTTGAGGGAAGGACTGACCAGCAGCTTGCGGAACCCGCTGCGCGGGTCCCGCTGCGTCGAGGCTGCACATCCGTTTGTTGGCCCCTGCTGGGTGAGAGAGTGAGTGACAGGGCTGCGAGCGCTGGGTCCGGGACTCGCTTTCCCAGGAGTCCCGGCTTCCCAGAGGCAAAGTCACCTGGCCCGCTCTCCCTGACCGACCCGCCCTAATTACTGACGCCTATAAGAACCGGCCCAACACGCTGCGCGGGAGCGCGCGGGAGTGCCCGGGGCTAAGCCCGGGCAAAGGGCGGGCCCTCTGTGGCCCTCGGAGGCCGGGCTGGGCCACTGACCCTGGTCGACTGTAACTATCTAACTCGCACTTTGTACCCCTAGGGCAAATGGGTTATGTCCACTCGAAAAACTAGAAGTATGGCTGTTGCTAGTGCTAAAAAGCTTACTGGGACACTGGATGATTTTATTACCCGCACACATGCATTAATTGACGAGGGAATCGTATTAATGGACAGGAGAGTATCACAAGACCTGGCCATGGCCAAACGTTCATCATTGGGTCTGATTGCGTTGGCCCAAACCCCTATCACTGTTTGCCGTCCAGAAACCCAGGCTCTAATACATAGCCACAGAGATATTGGGGCTATGGATGGCTCTAATAGTAACACTGATACCGTTCAGGACTTGGAGGCTTCACCTAACCTTAATATTCTAACTCTGAGTGGAACACAACCGCAAGAGTCACACACCTGTGATACCACCGATGTTAATACTAGAAGTGAGAGGGGTAGGATTGAAGGGGCTATTCCTAAACAGAAACAGAAGGGTAATAAACAAACTAACTTTAAATGAAAGAAGGGCCAGACACACCCCAACCCAAATCCCCCTAACTGTGAGAAGCTGTCTGAGGTTCAAACTAGCTCAACAGGGGGGACACTCCCAAACAAGGTCGGTTTACCCTTAAATATACCAGACGACACCTTAATTGATCAAAGTCTGGAGGAAATTTTACAGTTTAGTGTAGACGCTGGTAATCCTCCTCCTGTAGCGCCATCACAGGAGGAGGATGGTTTAACTATCAACAACTCTGTGATTTTCAATATGTTGAAATCACTGCTAGAACCCATAGAGGTAAGACTACGCTGTCTTGAAACTGTCCTTAAAAACATACACAAGGACATAAGTGCTCCTAGTTTCTCCTTAAATAATAAAACTGTCCAGATCTCTAATCAGCCTAAACCACTAAAACCCCAGGCGATTTCTAAAAAAACATTGGAGTCCGTTAAAGGGGTGCCTAAGAACCATAGTAACACTCCAATTCAGACTATTTCTAACAATAAGCCCCCTTCAGCAGAGGGAACTAAGAAAATTGACTCCGGTCATACACCCTCCAAAAACAACTCAAATTTAACTCCTCAGGTTACTTCTAGGGATGGTCTATCCCAACCGACAATCCCTGAAGCACTTGATAATGTTAAATGTAAGGTCCGAAAAAATATCCATCTGCCTCCAGATGCCTGTCCCTATGTTGTTATACTTACTGGGGTCACTGAAATACCCCCAACTGAACAAGAGTCATATCAGACCCTGAAAAACAAAGTATGCCATTGGTTAGCCAATAATTATCCTCTCCCCCCAAATATTCCCTGTAATATCTTGATGATAGAGAGAGCTCCATGGGTAGGACATAATAGGAAAAATCTTCCAGGGGATTGTGTAGTGATTACCTTCGAGAATACTGAGGTCGTTGATTTTATTTGTAGCAGAAGGGCCCCGAGATACCAGGCGAGCACAGTAACTGCTAGACCTCTCTCCTATTTTTATCTCCCACACAATCAAGCCGACAATCGATGGAGTTGGCTTAAGGGTCCTCACGATCGTAAACCCAGACAGAGATCTAATCTTCCCTGGATGCCACAAACTCCTGGATGGGAGGAGGAATGGGGTGGGGGTTGGAACCTGGTTGGGAATAGAGGAGGCAGACCACCTCAAGGCGGCCCTTTCTTTGGTCCGCAGTCTTCTCAACTACATCATTACCCCCAACAGCGAAATGGACCTCCCAATGCTCTGTACTTCCCAATGGCGAATCGTTTTGAATGCCTCTCAAATACAGACTGGGTGGATTGACATATGCGAGGCTCTCCAAAGGGAAGGGGACCTCAGACCAGTTTAATTCCCCCTCATAAGGAAGTGGCAACATCGGTCTTGATTACGGACAAACCTTCTTTTACTCCCTCTGATAGTTCGTTGGAGGCGCAGAACCGGAGTACACCATATTTTCTCCCAGCCGCACCTCCCCCACTTTGCAAATTCCTTACTTGGAATGTGGCAGGTCTAAATGCAAAGGCGTCGGACCCCATATGGCAAGAGTTTGTAAAACAATACGACATAGTGGGTTTGCAAGAAACCTGGGACACCACAACTAATTTTGCACTAGATGGCTTTCGTAGTTTTTTTACCCCTGCAGCCTCTAGTGCAAGAGGCAGGGCAAAAGGTGGCCTACTTACACTGTGTTCCTTGGAGTTGGTAGGGGCATTCAAACAATTGGAATCTGCACCTGCAAACACGCTAGTCGTGGAGTGGACCTTACCTGGCTTCCAACCTTTCTTATTGGTTAATTTTTATAATTCCAGGGAGTCTTTATTTGTGAACGAACATTTGACTTCCTTACTACAATTTTTGTCAGCCTATAGAAGCGACTGCACCTCTTCCCTAGAGATGATTATTTTGGGTGATTTTAATATTCATCCCTGTGAGGGTGATTGCCTTAATGATAGTTATGGGGGCTCACCGACGGAAGCCATCCCCCATTTTGTGCATACAATTGAGGGTGAGTGCCTTGAGTCTTTCCTGGCGACTTTAAATTTATTTGAATTTGCTCAAAGTAAGAACGATCCCAGAGCCCCAACCTTCGTGGGGAAAGACGCTAATACGATTATAGACTTCATTTTTGTTTCATCTGGGGTACTAGCTAAGGCACGCGAGTACAAGGTGGTCACTGCTAGTTTCAGTGATCACAATCCTGTCCTCCTGATGCTGGACCTAGACTGTTTCCGGACCCATAATCCAACAGATGTGGCAGCCCCAAGGGACTTGATAACTAAAGACCAGGGAAGGCGCCTAAAATGGGAACAAATAGTCCCTGAACACTTCTTCCATTCACTTGCCCAAGAGTCAGAGGCAGATATGGCAGTATGTCTGGACCCAACTGCTCGAGGCCCGGATGTAGTAATCGCATACGAGGAGATATGCGGAAGGATTGCTAAGAATTTGGAGTTAAGGTCTACCGGGCAAAGGATTAAGAAACCCCAGAAATGGTTCAATAAAGAATGCTCCCAGAAACATAGTGCTCTGATTAAAGCTCTAAAACAAAAACCTAGGGACAGGACGTTGGTGGCCAATTTAAGGAAGGATTACAAAACTGCAGTTCTTAAACGCAAATCCGGAATCAAGGAAGAAGCTTGGGAGAGCCTTTTATCTACGGATGTATTGAGAGACAGCAAAAAGTTTTGGGCCATTGTGAACCAGCCCTTCTTCTCCAATGAAGGGAAGACCGACATGGACTGTGTAATAGAAGATGATAGATGGGTAGCCCACTTCGAAAAGATCTACGAATCCACAGCACCTGGTCTAACCGATAATGCCCATAAATCCCCTAACCTAGTTATGGAATTTAGTAGTTCGGAGGTTGAAAGGGCGATTAGAGACACAAGTAAACACAAAGCCCCGGGCCCTGACGGGGTTCCTGCAGATCTCTACATCCAATACCCCCAATTTTGGTCGAAGATATTAATGAATGTTTTTAACGCAATACCCTCAGCTGGTTTTCCTTCCTCTTGGTCCACCTCTATTATTGTGCCCATATTCAAGAAAGGGAACAGGGGGGACCCGGCTTGCTACAGGCCAATCTCCCTGCTGGACTCTGCCGTTAAGATCTTGGACAGGGTCATTCTGCAGAGGCTTGAGGACTGGCTTGGAGAGAGCAGGATCCTCTCGGAGTTACAGTATGGTTTCGGAGCACACAGAGGGACCATGGACCAATGTCTCAACCTCCACCTAATTATCAGCAAGTACACAGTGGTGAAGGGGGGACTTCTTTATTTGGGTTTTATGGACTTATCATCCGCTTTTGATTTGGTCAATCGTTCAAAACTGTGGACTATTTTGGGCAATATGGGTTTGGACACAACTTTGGTTAATTTTCTGCACGCCCTCCATTTAAATTTATTTGCATCTGTTAGGGTGAACAGGGATGGAAGGTGCACAGCAAAGTTTAAGTCTGGAAGAGGTGTCAGACAAGGCTGCATTCTGGCACCTCTCCTTTTCACACTGTACATCAACTCCCTGGGTAATTCATTGAACTCAGTCACCCCAGACATTCCGCGTATGGGGGGGGTACCTATTCCGGTCCTCCTATACGCGGACGACACCGTCCTCTTAGCTCGGACTGGCACAGGCCTTCAAAAACTCTTAGATCACTTTGGCCTCTTTATGGAAGCTCTCGATCTTAAAATTAACTCGACCAAATCCCATGTTATGGTTACAGGTTCACGGAAAAAACACACGAAGATCAGATCTTTTAGCTGTAATAGTTCACCAATTTCCAGGGTCCCTTTCTTTTGCTATCTGGGCGTCACCTTCGATGAGAAAGGAACATGGGGTGCACAAATGAGATTAAAACAGAATGGAGTTACTAGATCCACTATAGCCCTTCTGCACTTCTCTAAAAAACTGGGATCAAAACCTATGGAAGCTATGACCCGTATCTATAAAGCTAAATGTTTGGCAATTGCCTCTTATGGGGCGGCCATATGGGGCTATGTCTCATGCCCAGGCATTCAGATTGCAGAAAATAATTTTTTACGAGCCTTATTATCACTACCTAAATCTTCCCCTATACACACAATTCATAATGAATTAGGCTTGGGTCACGTTACTGACCTCTTAAAAATGGCCCCAGTGATATATTGGGTTAAAACGTGGACAAACGAGGAAATCAGTTTAAATCATTGTATCCTCAAAGATTGTTTGTCTCTGGATAAAGCCAATAACATCCCGTGGCTGGCGTATGTTAGAGCGGCATGCGCGAGACTAGGGCGTCCAGAAATGTACTCTTTACCACACAACTTAAAAAAAGAGGATGTAAAGTGGGTCAAGCTGCATTTCCAAAACTTGTTGGAGTCTGAAAGGGAAACGGTTGAATTAGGTAAACCAATGGTACGCTCACTTTTTCAACTCTCCTCAACTTTAGCCATGGAACCTTATTTGAAATATGTTACTAAGCCTTACCATCGCTTTCTACTCATAAGGTTCAGGTTTAATTTAATACACCTTGTGCTTGGCTCACAATCAAAGTGGGGTTTACCAGAGAACTTACCCGCCTGTACCTGCGACTGTTTTTCCACTCAGGACACCCTCCACTTAGTTATGCTTTGTGAACATTATTTGGTGGCTCGCAAAAAATTCCTGGTACCTATTCTGAAAAAATTGAACTTTGTCCAGGTACGGCCAGCATTATTATATCTACAGATGCTGAACTCGGTACAGACAACATATGGGGTAGCCTGTTTTTTGGCAGCAGCTGCCAGACAAAATAAACTAAGAATGGCTGCTATTTCTAACAACCAAAATTTGACACTTGTATAACTTTTGTTGGACACCATGTAAACTTGTACTTACAGTCACTTATTTTTAACAAAATTCGGTTCTTTGTGTTCTTTATGAAGGTGTAGTAATGTCTTTTCATATATGTTTAATTGAATTTTAAACTTGTTTTGTATACTATGTCTTGCTTTTATGGTTTTAAATAACCGAATAAAGTTTCTTTGACTGACTGACTGACTACTTGCCCTTCCCCCAGGGCTCAACAGACTGCCTTCACGCTGACATTTCACTACATTTGACTAGCATGAACTCCGGCATTGTCCCAGCAGAAACTTGAAAGTAGGGTCTCTCTGGATGCTGTTGCAAGATCCAAGCAATCTTTAAAATGAATTTGCAGCTCAGATTTACTTGGAAATCAATCATACATTTCAAATGTGTCAGCAGTGCAACTGCATGGTGCATAAGTTGCTCAGACTTGTGCATCTGAAATGCGTTTTATATCCTGGAAAACATGAGGAAGAGAAGAATGCAGCAGCAATTAAATAATGATGTATTTGACTACAGCCATTAGAAGCTCAGAACGTGACACGCAGAACACATTTGCAGACAATGTTTCACTCTCTTCACTGCTTGAATAGGTTCTTGTGGACATTGTATTGCTCTTTATATGCGCAAAGTGAACTTGATTCTGCCGAATGGGGGAAATGTTTCCACTGCTCCGACTCATTGCTCTCAAACACTGTATATTCGTATGACATTGCAAGTGGGCGGAGTTAGGGGTGGGCGAGGACACTGAACAGTAGAGATCTGTGCCAAACAATTCACCCATTCAAATTGCATCTTTCCTGATAAAAGCCCCTTTATTGTCCTGCACACAGTCACTGCACTCCTAAGTGCCTGCCCATGCCGCTGCCACGCCTTCTCTGCAAATGCTGACCTGGCACGGTTTCAGGAATTTTCATCTGGGTGGGCCAAGGGTAGTTTGGGTGAGCCAATGTGAGTCCGATTTTTGTCAATTCTGGAGGTAGTTACAAGCCCAAGATTTATTTATCATATCTTCTTCCAGACAGGCATACAGTATGTCTAGCGAGTTACTTGAGAGCAGAAGCTTATGTCTACACTCATTATCCCCAACCCGTATAATTTCCAGCAGGCCAGCCTTCAACAGAAGCACCTGGATTCCAAGCAGATACTAATATTAGTTCAAGCCTAAGGAGGTCCCTGTTACAACACCTAAGCTTTGATATTTTGCACTAGGAAGACAGGCTACTTATTCCTTGCAATTTGCTAAACACCTGTTTCTTTGCAACTGTGTTCTTTGTAACTGTTTATTTTCATGTCCTTCTTCTGCAATGCACTTCTGTTGACAAAAATGTTTTAACTCTTTCGCTGCGGCGGCTATTCCGCTGCAGCGCTAACGGTCGCGGGGGTGCGCGCAGGTGAGCTCTGCGGGTGACAGAACCGTTCCATCACGGCTCGCGGGTGAGCTGTGCTCATGACGGAACGGTTCCGTCACGGCCCAGCCCGCTTCTTGGGCCATTACACAGATTGTCTCAGTTATAGAAGGGGTCACAGATGTTTATACAGCCCCTCCACTAGTACTGATGACGCTGGTGCATATGGCACACCAGCGCTACATTCAGAGGGCATTCCCTCATTACCATGGGCTGTAACCCCACGCAAATGAAGTAACCCCTATGCCTCTGAGCTGGTCCCATATTAGGGATGCAGGCGCAAAGGCAAAAAGGCACACAACATGGGAAACAAAAGCAATCATTAAGACTAACAGAATACTAGAGCCATAGTTGGGTTTTGCACCAGTTTGAACTGAATGGTCAGCTACTGACATGTTATGTTGGTTTATAAAGTACTCCCTCACCCAGGAGGGTATCCTGGCGCTGCGCAGGTGTACGATTTTTGTAAGATTCAACTCTGTGCAGGAAGATTTTTCCAAACACTGATGTTTAATATTAAGAGTAAGGATCCCATCAACAGGAACAGTCCATGCGCATAGATAGTTATCCTTCTACTGATCTTAGTCCTGTGCTGACGTTCTACTGCTCCTGGCACCAAGAGCAACACAATAGAATGCTACACATCTCCCTCCTATACAACACCTAAAACAAATGAAGCAAGTTTAAAACAACACAATAAATTACTGTACAAAATGTTTCAAATATTTGTGTTTTATTTGAGACTCTTGAAGACTTACGCATTATACATGAGGCTCTAACCACACCTTTTGTGGTTTCAGAAGAGGTGTTGATCAATTTTTTAGACACATTTGAATTCTTTGAGCATCCATTACAACTTTCACTACTATTAGAACTTTTTCACAAACTCTTATTAGGATTTTCATATAGAGGATGAAATGGTACAAGATCATCTCTCACAACCACCACTCTATTCAAATTCCATATACGGTGATCAACAAGTTTGACTGCATTTTTAAAAACTTTGATTACTTGTAATGATTTTAGAAAGGTAGAAGAATTAGCTCTTTTGCAATGATGTTTAACTAAAACCCAATCTCCCACCTTTACAATGGTCTTCTTCACATTTTTCCTCTGGTCATACAGTTCTTTGCAATCCTTAATTTTTTGTGATTATGACATTTTCCAACTGTGCTCATCACCACACACACCTTGAGAATTTTAAAATCATTCACCTATGTTGGTGTCACAAGTGTGTTAGAATGTCTTCCTCTAAATAATTCAAATGAGGTTTTTTTAGGTCTTCCACTTTCTTTTGCATCTCATCACGCCAATCTAACCCAGCAGACTTTGCCATTTCAATAGTTTCCTTTAAGACACGATTGAAGCGCTCAATCATTCAGTTTGTTTATGGATGATATAAAGCACATTTCTTATGCTTAATCCCATGCTTACCAAGAAACTCTTGCATCTCTTTTGACACAAATTGTACTCCATTATCAGTTCAAATGCAGCCAGGAATGCCTTATCTGGCTATGAGACTTTGTAGAAATGTAATTACATGTTTAGTTTCTATGCCACGTGTGACAATAATTTCAGGCCTTCTTGAAAAGAGACCAATTAGAACAATTACATATCATTCAGATCCATTTGAACAAACAGGACCAATAATATCTAATGCTACTTCATTCCACAGACCTTCAGGGCGATCACGAATCACCATGGGTTGAACCTTTGCCTTTGCCACTCTCTCACTCAATTCACACTGTAAACAATCTCTGATGCAGCGCTCCACCTGCATATCCTTGCCAGGCCACCAATATGACAACCTCAATCTCTCTTTAGTTGTTGTGATTCCCTGATGTCCAGCATGAGCGAAATCAAGTAGAGAATTCCTAAGAACTAAGGAAGGAACTAACCTCAACCCCTCACTAATAAGCCACCATGATCAGAGAGTTTACCCTTCCATGCCAACATTTCTCTAATTCAATATCATCCTTAGCTTTGGGTTTCCAGCCAAGCCTCACTCGTTCTAAAACTTTATTCAAAACATTGTCTGCATTCAAAGCTTACAACAACTTTTCTTTAGAGATACAATCATCCTCTATGCTGCACACCAAATCATCATCATCCTCAACCTGAATGGAATCATCAACTGAAATTTCTTCACTAGAGTCAACCAAACATGACAAAGTATCAGCAACTTTTTTGTCAACGCCAGGTAAGTACTTGATCTGGAATTCATAGTCTTGAAGACCTACCGCCTATTTAGTAATCCTACTTGACACAGCATCAATGCCCTTTTTCTTGAAAATCTCACGCAACGGTTTGTGGTTAGTTCTGACCTTAAACACATTTCCCCACAACAAATTTTTAAGTTTTTTAACAGACCAAAAAACAGCGACGGCCTCTCTCTCAATGACCGAATATCTCAATTCAGCTCCTCTGAGACTCCGTGACAAGAACAAAATCACATCATCACGATCACCATTGTTTTGTTACAGAACGGCACCAATACCCTTCATACTGGCGTCTGCCAACAAACATGATTTTCTTTACGGATCAAAACAACTCAGCCTGAGAGCCGCAATAAGTTTTCCTTAAGATTGCAAAACTCATCTTCACATTCTTGATCCCACACAAATTCACAACCCTTACGTAACAGGGATCTCATCTTAACACATTAAGAAGCGAAAACTTGCACAAACTTATTATAATATTCCGCCATCCCTAAAAAACTCATTAATTCCTCTTTGTAAACAGGTAAATGTAATTTCTGAATTGTATTATCCAAATCCACCTTGGGCATGACACCACCCGCAGAAATGGTGTGCCCCAAATAGTCAATTGATTTTCTCCTAAACAACACTTCTCAATCTTGAATGTGAGATTGTGTTGTCTGAGTTTGCCTAGAACGTGCATAACCAGCTCGTCATGCTCTTTATTGTCTCGCCCGTATATCAATATATCATCTTGATACACCCTTACACCACTAAGATTATTCAAAACTCATTCTAGGGCCCTCTGAAATGCAGAGGCAGCTGACACAAGACCAAATGGCAGCATAACAAATCAAAACATACCAAATGGTGTCACAAATGCCATATGATCCTTTGATCCTTCATTCAACATAATCTGATGATGAGCAGATTTTAGATCTATGGTACTAAAAATGTCACCACCCTGAAGTAGCATCAACACATCTGCAATCTTGGGGCCTGATTCACAGAACCAATCTGAAACAAAATCCTAAACTTACTACTTTTGGTATTCACTAAAGGTACGTAGTAGTAGTAAAGTTAGGATTTTGTCTTAAGTTTGACTTAAGACAAACTTAAGACAGACTTAAAATAGACTTAAGATAAACTTAAGACAAACTTAAGACAGACTTAAGACAAAATCCTAACTTTACTACTACTAAATGCCTTCTTTGAACACCAAAAGTAGTAAGTTTAGGATTCTGTCTCAGATTAGTTCAGTGAATTGGGCCCTTAGGCAGAGGATCACGATCTACCACACCATGTTTATTCAATTCTCTCAAGTCTACACAGAGACGCAAAGACCCATCAGCTTTCTTGGCAGCGACAACCAGAGCAAGCCAAGGAGTCACTTCAACTTCCTCAATGATACCTTCAGTTTTCAAACGCCTCAATTCAGCCGAAACTTGTTCTCACACAGCAACAGGAATACTATGCACTTTACTACATACAGGTCTTGCACCATCACATAATTGAATATGATGAACATAATCCTTTAAACAAGCCAATGTTTCACAAAAAACTTGAGGATATTCGATTTCACCATTTGCAAAAAATCTGCAGATGAGTTATCTTCTACTGAAGAGATAAAATGCCTACCAAAATGTTCTTTTAAACTGATGGGTGATGTAGCGTTTGGATCGAAAATCACTCCTAAATCTCTCTGATGGAACCAGCTAAGTATGCAGTCTCCTTTCTGACAAATATACATTTTAGCATGAATTATCCTGTCTTTGTTTTGTATGGGACCACAAAAACCTAAAAGTTTAATTGGTTCATCATCATAAGCACATGGAGCTGTAGTGGAGTTCCTATTTTCCCAATAGGCTCTGCGCATTGGAATAACATAAACAGTAGTGTAGACGTAGGACTGAGGTCTTCTAGGTCTCTACTGACTATGTTAAACTTAATTTAGGTTTGCGCCAGCTAGCTCAGAGGTCACTGGAAACTTTCTTGAATGAACAGGGAGAGATCAGCTTCCCTGGCTCAGACAAGAAGGGATTCAGCTTCCGACAACCATATAACATGACAACTTTGCTCCCCCATAATAAGAGTAAATCTCTAGAGTTGTGTGAAAACAATTGACAGCTAATTCACTCAGTCAATTGTGCGTTCTTAGTTTCACCAGAGTGCAGAGAAGGGAGAGACGGGCGTTTTCAATAAAGGGTATTATTTATTGAGCAGTCTTCCTTCTCATGCAGGAGAAATGAATTTCCACAATTGCAATACTCAATATAAACAAAAGTACGTACAGTAAAAGGAGTATTATGAAATAATACTGTAAAAGCATTGATATGGTTTCTTAGTCATAAGACACTTTAAAATGGATAAAATATATACATACATATATACATTGGCTAACGTGCTCAACTGGTGCTTCTAAAATACGCCTACCCCGGTGCACCTGACCTAAGCCTAATACGTGGGAAGGAGTAAGTAAGTAGCAGTTTAAGTTTAAGTTAAGTTGGTTTTGCCAAGAATCTGATTCAAGAATTCTCTCTAAGGGTTTAGTCAGCACTGTACCTTGGGAATAGAATGTAGGAGGTCTGGTATCTCTCTTTCAGAACTCGATATCCCAGTCACCCGCAAGGGTAGGCTGGAAACGCAGGAGCTGGATTTTGTCGGCAGGAGAAAAGACAGCGTCTTTCTCAGCGTGTCAAAGAGGAGGGGCAGCGTCCGTGGGCTTTTCGCATCAGCTGGGCTCTTGGCAAGTAGATAGCTGCTCTGCTCCAAAACCACCACCGTGTGTTTGCTTAAGGCAAAGTTGGTATATTTATACCTGAAAGGTGCCGAGTTTGACATAAGGTTTGGACATAAGACGTTAATAAAGATGTCACTAAGAACTGGCCGTTCTTACAGTGCTCGCAGGAGTTGTATTACAAATCAAAACAAAGCACATGGGGATTTCCCAGGTTGCTGGAGGTTTGGTGTGTCGAAAGAACTCGTTGTGCTTTCTATGAATCCAAGGAAGTAGCTTTTGCCATGCCTTGGACTGCAAGGGCGATTTACTGAAATATGGATCTGATTCTTATGCCATTATAGGGATATTATTGATTTTAGCCGTACAAGGGCATCAAATAGCAATATTGATTCTGGTTCCTAGAAAAAAACACAATAGAGCTATGTCAGGAGGACAGATCTCTATAGTATGCTTTAGTTTCTTTGAATAGAACTCATTTGACACAATGGTAATTTAGTACCAGGGTCAAATAAAAGAGAAGTACCTTCCCCTTGCACCGAAACTTCTTCAATGTGTCCATTTTTACTACTCACTATTATTGACTTATAAGACAATGTGTCCGCAGTCGAGATCTTGATCAGCATCATCAAAACTTGATTCTTATGCCATTATAGGGATATTATTTATTATAGACGTACAAGGGCATCAAATAGCAATATTGATTCTGGTTCCTAGATAAAAACACAATACCCACTCCACGATCTAATGTCCATCATTACTAAAAACTAAGCAATAGTAAACATATAAAGGTGCATATGTATTCCAACCCACCCCAAAATACATTTTTGCATTTGAAATGTTGTATGCGAAATACACAAAAAGATTATTGGTACTGTACGTTTATCAAGCAGTGTAATCATTCAGTAAAAAAGGATGCATATATATTTAGCTGAACGATTTGCAAAAATTACACATGAAATGTCTCTTAATACAGGAAAGAAGGTCGTGACTATTTCATCACATATAAATGCAATTGCTTGTAAGTGTGCTAGAGGCTGAGATAATATTTTGTCTCTAGAATTACTAAAAATAGAAGCTCTGTTCTTTAAGAATAGTTCTACGTTAAGCAGAGTACATGTGCCAGAAAAAGGGTAAATATTTTGGAAAAATAATTTCGTTTTCAGGGGAGAAAATAGTTCCAAATGTTTTCAGTAGCTTTTGTTTATCAAAGCTGAAGGACGAATTCAGAGTTCAGGGGAACGCTGTGTGCCGGTTTGCTTAAAAAGTTATTCTTTCTGTTCAGGGGAGAACATCATTTCAGACAGATGTGCAAAAAAACAGTCTACAGCTTCAGGTGAAAGTTCGACCATGGTTGAAAATGCTGTAACGGGGCAGTCGTGAGAATGATTGCTATCATCGATGTCAGGATCAGCAATGTTCACAGAAGGTCGTACCTGGGTGATGTTGCTCTCATTTCTTGCTTCACTGCCACCTAATCGTAGTGGTGAAGCTTCAACGAATGCCGTCATCAGGATTGGTAAACGCTGGGGACAACACGATGCATGAGCCATTACAGGACTTAGCAAAGTATCGATATCCATTGGTACTGCTGATTGTAGTGTAAGACAGGTGTCCAACACGCATTCTTCTCCTCATAGCATACATTGAAGCACAGGTAAGATGCAGTTCTGCCATAAAGGTCTGAATGAAAGAAGCCAGGTCATATTCAGATCTCTTAGCCGGGCTAATACAAGGACTTTAGTTATGCGGTCCCGATAGCGTATAGCTAGGATCGTTTCTTCCATCGTTGCTGGAGTCTTGGCTGCGTTTTGGCTTGCCATATCGGCACAGAAGAGACAAAAATAAAATTCCTGCTACGAGTCCCAAAAGTAGTGGTAGGCCGCCAAAGACAGAATGGACAAAATTGGGAAAGATGCCCCGGACTGCTTCGAAGGGTGTTAACAGTCCCGAACAAATTGTCTTAAATACATGTGCGATGCCACTGGTATCTGACATATTTAGGATTTGGCTTAGCATTTCTACGAAATGCACGGGGCAATTAGTTGATAAAAGTGTATGTATCTCTGCTGTTGTCCTTGCAACTTGAAGATCATACATTTTTTTTATGACGTTAAAGGCACGGTTGTCTGTAAAAGAACAGACTTCATTCTGCTTAAAGTATCAATTCGTATAGAAGAGATATTCAAGGAAGGCCAAATCGTCGCCTCTGTATCAGGAGGGCCGTTTGGATACAATACGTGCATACAGCAAGTGACCATGGAACTAACGCTTACGAGATATGCTTTACCTGGCACCATGCCACAACAGCTGTGGTCCGTTATTAGAACGTAACTCCCGTTAGAAAGTTGTTTAAAGAATGGCTCTATCTGGGTTGCAGGTGTGCCGTGCTGGTGGCATGAAAGGTTATTTGAAGTCCCCTCACAGGCCCCATGCAAATGAATACCTTGGCACAGAAGTATACCGCTTAGTGATCGTTTACAATTATTACCTCTAAGAAATACATTCTGATTCTTGTCACTATAACATGTGTGTGTATAAGGTAATTTCCATGATGACTTAATGTACCCTTTACCCAACCTTTCTTACTGGCCTGCTGGTATATACTCTTGCCAATTTTTAACTTGGAAAGTTGTTATCGGAATTGTGATTATTCTGTGTATTATCCATTCAATGACAGGTCTTTCTGACATTGTCAATGGTAAACTCTCTAGTATTTCAATGCTCAGAATCGTATAGTCTGCTCTTTTTTGTGCCAAACTGATTTATTTATCAGTAAGGTTAAAGATAGAGAACAATGACGTTGTGTTGATTAAACGCCATGGCACATAGCCTGAATGCAGGTTTTGCAACGTCCAGCCTAGCTGTACAATAGAACCTAATTGGGACTGCCCATGTTGTAACATTAGCAAGTCCTGATCTATTATATCGATAGCAGATGATACAATACTGTCCAGTGAATATTTTCTGGAGGACAGAGTCATTAACCCATTGTCCACAACAGAAAGTGATTTTTCCAAATTAATACAATCAATTTCTCGTATTTTCTCTGCTGTCTCAATTTGAGTTACTTTCCAAGCTTCGTTATACGCAGCGTATATACTGGCCTCTATGAAACGTTTTTGATGCTGTTTGCGTGGTCCCATTATGAAATCTTGCAAGTCAGCACCGTCTTTAAGTAAAGTCAAGTGTTGCTTAATTTCTGCCAGTATGGATGTCTGTAGCCATTCAAGGCATAGTTTCCCTACACCGTATGTTGTTACTATCCCTGGATGTTGTCTCTGGGAGTATCTAGGGTCTGGTCTGGTCATTTTAAACCCCTGTATTTTGTTCAGGAATCTATCTTGACAGTTATTTGTGTCTGTTGGCCAGATTAATCACTTTTTCCAATCAGGATGTGTTCTATTTTGGTGTAAAATTTGGGATACGTCTATCTCAATATCTGCGGTCGAATTATCAGGTATTGGCTTTGGAATAGACGGTTTGTTTAAGTCTTTAATCTTGGCCAGGCCAAGACAAGTAGTCTGTTGAATGGTGTCATTCAAGAACATTATTTGTTCTGGGATCATGCAGGCTCGAAATAAATCTTCTAAACCTTGGACCTGCCATTCTTTTGTACCCCAGATGGTTTTTGTTTCAATGTTGTTTTTCCAGAAATCAAAACCAAATGCAATAATTTTTTCATAAAATGTTTCTGAACAAATCAATTTAGTATTTGTCAACATAGTTTTCGTCCCTGTTTTATCTAACAGTTTATAATAAAATGTTTCTGCATCACTTGTGTTAAACTCTGAGAAGTATGGGAATTTCTCATAAAATGTTTTCGAACTGCTTTTAGGTGGAGTTGCACAATGTTCCCATTGATTATACTTAAAAACATTTCTAGGTTGAGCAGATTTATGCAAATAGTGATGTGCATAGTGGTTATAGTGGTACATTTGTTCATAGTTCGATGAACCCTGTAAATAATCATGTTCTGTACATTTTTCTGACATTACTAAATCTGACGTAATATTATTTATGCTATCAAAGTCCCAATCATCAGAGAATGTACTTGGTTTTACAAAGTCACTTAATCAAACCTTGAACTGGTGTGGATATTTCAAGAGTTCGACCGGGCCATAGATTTCGTAATCCGTTTTGTCCCAAACTACCCCACAGGGTATTGGAATGGCTGTGACATTCACTGATGAGAGTTCTCTTTTCTCGATGTGAGATGAGGAAAAGTACACCTAACACAATCCAAAATTCAATCCATGGAGAAATCAGATAGTTTTCTTTGAGTTGATGACAGAGTTCTTTTGATTTGTCTTTAAAAGTTCTTGTTGCTGGCGTTTCTTCAGGTTCGCTTTGATGTTCAGAAAAGTTATCGAAATTGATGAAGTAGCCAGATGCAGTTCTGTCAATTGTTGGAATTGCTTTTTCAAGTTTTCTTTCATTAGCATAGTCTGAGGCTACATCATTGTAGACTGGTGTTTCTTGACGAACTGTTTCAATTTGGGTTGCAAGAGGCACAAGTTCCATGGCATTGTTGCATAGTCCTTTTTTTTATTCACAGCAGGTTTATCAAATGTGATTAGTCTCTCAGTTTGAACCTCTTGGATTGTAGCAAGTTTTGGAGTTCTGCTAATTCTTGGGAGTCCACTGGGCCTACTACTTATTATTGGCCACATGATTGTGGTTTTACCAGGTCGATGGATACAACTTAGTTCTCCTTTTTACCAGCAAGGGGCGGTAGTACAACTGATCTTGTTCCGCTGACAGCTAAGACAGGTACTGCTTTTCTGTAAGAAGGCCCAAATTCCTTCTTCATCGCAATCTTCTCTCTGACCAGATCCCCAATCTTTGGAATCCAGACAGGTCTTGCTGGGACAGGTGGTGTATCTTCATTGGTTGTTGGCTGTACTTTTAACTTTATGTTGCTCAGGGCTTTTTCATTTAAGTCCTGTATAAAAGTATTGATGTCAAAGCATTTTTTCTTTTCTTCTACCACTGAAGTTTGACTATCTAAATCCTGAATATACATTCTAGTTCCGAACAATAGTTTGTAAGGGCTGAAACCTTTTAGAGAATTTCTTGGCAGATTGTTAAGACTACGTTGGACACTTGTTAAATGTTCGACCCACCCATCACCCGAACCTAATACCTTTGCTGTTATAGATTGCTTTATGGCTCGGTTTTTTCTTTCCACAATACCATTTCCCTCAGGATGGAAGGGACAAGAGTACCGCAATGCAATGCCCATGCTGGTCATGGCCTCCTTATAAGCTCGAGAGCTAAAAGCAGGACCCTGATCAGAATGTAGCATGCCAATTGCGTATGTGCCGATAAAGACTCGCAAATCTTTTATAACAGTTCTGGCGTCAGCCGAGCGCTGGGGCCACATTTTTAAGTGAATCTAGTCTTAAAAGAAATTAATAGGACGCTGGATTTTACGTATAGATAGCCTTATGCTAACTACAGAAATGGCCATGGCAATACTCCGGTTGGCTGGTTACTGCGATCGCTGTTGCAGTCTGGACAGCTCTTTGCAAATTTGAAATGTTGCAGACTCATCCCCGGCCACCAGTATTCTGATTGTAATTCTGTCAGAGATCTGTTTGTGCCTCGGACCTTCACCCATGTGTGCGTCTGCTATTAATAAGACTCTCCTGTTCGTGTTTAGAATTACTCTATCTCCCACTCCAGGGATTCGAGCAAAAGGAACGGAGTTTGCGTCAATTACGTATGTATAATTGTGTGGATAGTTCATGGGTAGTGCTGCACAGTCGCCTTTTGAAGACGTTTTTACCGCCAGCATGGTTTCCCCGTCTATGTATTTTTCTGAATGCTTTTTTGTGGCTACGGAAGCCAGTTGAGTTGCTTCCGCTGTGGCTGTATTAGCGAATGAATTCCCTGCAACGTGAACGCCATCACGTTGATGACTCAGTGTGTGTGGTATCACGTGAGCTTCTGTAGTTCTTTCTGTAAAAGAACTACTTGTTCCCAAAGCTTCTTATGCTTTATAGTGGCACCTGTGTCATCTTTGTAATAGTTTTAAACCAAATTCTACAAGTCATTATTGTAAGATTATACGCAGAAATGCGAATCGCACACTATTAGTGTCGGGAATTCACGATCGCCATTTTCAAGCGCCATCTTTAAAGATCTGATTTCAGCTCGCTGAGCTGAACAGTTTCTCAGGGATTCAGTTTTTTTATTTTTGGTCTGAATTTACCACAGCGCCAGCGACCTTTAACAATCGCGCATGCTGCATTGTAGGATTTCTTATCCACATCGTAATGTTGGACAAATCTGTCCGTATAGATTATACAAGAGTACTATTGGAGAGGCAGAATTTTGATTGGCAGAGGATATTCTTCTTCATATTTCAAATCATTCAGTTTTTTCATGTTCGGGTCAAAATAGTATGTCACGTCTTCTGCAGCAAGAGAATTTTCCCACTGTATCCATTTTGGATCTAGTACCACTGTTTTTAGATTAACTGGGGTGAATAACGCCCCAAAAGGCTGATTCTGCTGTAAAAACAGTTATTCTTTTGCCTTGGGCTTGGGCTCTTTCTTTTGCTACAGCCGTCTGAACTGCCTTTACAGTATTTTCTGTAAGACTGAATATTTTTTCAGCTTGTGTGTACAAATGTGATTTGTAAGCTATTGGTACCGTCTCTCCCTCATTAGAGGTCAGGTACGTGAATCCGCATCTTCCTGGGATGACTCGGATTACAAGGTTGAGTGTATTGTAGCGAGTTTCTAATTTTGTTTTAGCTAACATGTCTCAAAATTTCTGTGTGTTTCTGAGTCCAATTGATTGGTTTAAAATCAGGTTTTATTAATTTGTAATTTAGAATGTAAGTTCTTCCAAAATTCAGGAAGCCTAGTATTGATTGTAAGTTCTTCAGTGTTTTTGGTGCTTGGAGTACAGCACACTTCTCTAAGAAGTTGACTGCTAGGCTTTTGCTTTCACTTGATAATTCATATCCTAAAAATAGGACAGTTAGATGGGCAATTCAAGACTTTTTAACTGGAGTTTGTGAGGAGGAGAGACCCCCTCCCATCCTACATGTTTCTTATATAATGCAGGTGCTTGAGCTACTGCCCATTTTCTCGCATATATGTATTTTCTATGTATTGGAATATGATTTGAGAAGGCAGGCATAATCATTTCTTTGCCATGAGGGCACTCCCTGACTAACTCTGATGGCCAGTCTTTCTCAGCTAATAGGATGTCATAGCCTTTTGAGAGGTTGTCCCAAAACAGACCCCTTACCTTCCTAGTCTTATCTCCCTCTATACGCAATGTTATTTCGTATATTTTATGAGGTTTGCTAACTCTGGTATCTGCAGTTTCCACCTGAATGTATTCATTCGTGTCCACTGTCTCCAGATGATTCATCAGGATCTTGCGAGCTAT
This sequence comes from Lissotriton vulgaris, assembly GCF_964263255.1. Taxonomy (NCBI): domain Eukaryota; kingdom Metazoa; phylum Chordata; class Amphibia; order Caudata; family Salamandridae; genus Lissotriton; species Lissotriton vulgaris. The sequence continues at coordinate 280,120,985 of NC_141691.1, forward strand.
GGTCACTTCTGCTGCGCTGTCTAGCATTGTCTGTGCCCACGCTCCGTTTTTCAGCTGTGTCCTCAGTATCCTCGGCATGTTTGATTATTTTAATACTGGCTACCTTCTTTTTGGAAATTGTAATTTTTTACTTTGAGCAGGTTCTTTGTCTTTGGACTTGACGTGCTCTTCCCTGTGTTCTGACCGTCCTCTTCTTTCCGATTTCTGCGAGGAAGTCTGAAAATAACGAGAGGGATGTGTATCAATATCTTGACATCTATCAGGCTTTTTCAAATTATCTCTATTTCTAAGGTTGTATCTTTTCTCAGAGGGCTCCCTCTGGGGAGACTTATGTCCTTGGTCCGGAGATCTTTCTCTCAGCCGAGGAGACATTCCTCTGGACTGGAATCTTTTTTCTTTGGGAGTGGATTGTTTATTTCCATCCCAACTCTTTTTTGGAGTGTTCAGATTATTTTTAATAAATATCTTTTCAGGCTTTTCAGTTAATTGGGGTTTTACCGGTTTCCCACCCAAACTATCTCTACCTAGTTCTTCATAGGATTTTTCTATGATTCTGGCAAGTTCAATTGGTTGGGCTGCTATATCTGTTTCTTTCAATTTTTGGTGGATCGCCACAGATGCTGCTTCTCCTTTTATGTTGGCTTATAATATAGCCGAGACCTGCTTGAAGTCTTTCAGTAATTTCATACCAAGAGTTAAAGCAGGTTCAGGACCGTATTCATTTTGAATCTGTCTTAGTACATCTGGTATCACCGCCAGAGACGGAACACCATGTGTTTTTGTGTACATGGAAGCAAAGACTGTGCCCCAAGTGTCACAATCCTCCACATGTGGTGCGACCCCCATTGGAAGGCAGATAGTCAGAATTCTGGGTTTCTCACTAGGGCTAATATTCGGGAATACTGCCTCTATTTGAGTTATTTTTTGTGCTTGCCAGAATGGAATTTGTTCCCGTTTTGCGGGTGTTTTACCAAGACATGATTGTATGTTCTGAGGTGTAATATTGTTTGTGTTTCACTGATGAGGGTTCAGCTGTGGAATGTCAATAGCTGGTTGGACTGTTGCAGTCTGCAATACATATTGGACTAAATGTCCATGAATTTTAATTAGTACTTTTAGCTGGGCTAAAATTTCCTTGTCTGACATTTTTCGATGTCTGGATGTGGTGTGTAGCTGGCTAGAAACAGCCACGTTGCTCCTGGTCTACCTAGTGGACCGAGCCTGGTGATGTGATCAGTATGTTTTAGGGCACCTTTAAAGCAGAGCATGTGCTCTTGGTAATTTAGTGGGATCTCAATATCCTCGAAAGGAGTGTATTCATCCGGAGGTTCCTCTATTTTGTAATAGTGGAAATTGTGTGTTGTAGCGTTTGCCGCTGGAAAGTTTATCCATGAATAGAATACCTCTGTCTGCCGATACTCATGTGCCTCTATCAGGAAAATGACTGTACCACCTCGTGATGTCAGTCCGTTATCTTTAAGTTTTAGAGTTATAGCTCTTCTTATGTTGACCGGAATGATTATAGCATTCGGTCATTCTGTAGGAGACTCGTGTCATCCTCTAGGAGTTGAGTTGCTAATCTAGCTGCCTCCCTATCGTCATCACTATCCACCATTTTTACTGGCAGAAAGGTTTTTTTTCTTCTGTTGCAGAATTACTTTCAAGGAGACAAAAGATTAGGTGCACAATATTTTGGAACACCGTATCCTTCAACGTTGATTAAACCAAAACTCTACATAGGAATCTCTTCCTACTAAGTTCCGGCGGATTTTAACCTTTCACCCACTCCAGACGTCTATTGGAGTATTTAGGGGAAAAAGGGTCTGTGTGAAAAAGCACAACTGAGTTACTCTAACGTCTTGCATTAGTTTTATCGCCTTACCAAACGTTGGGCGCCATGTAGTGTAGTTCCTATTTTCCCAATAGGCTCTGCACATTGGAATAACATACACAGCAGTGTAGACGTAGGACTGAGGCCTTCTAGGTCTCTACTGACTATGTTAAACTTAATTTAGGTTTGCACCAGCTAGCTCAGAGGTCACTGGAAACTTTATTGAATGAATAGGGAGAGATCAGATTCCCTGGCTCAGACAAGAAGGGATTCAGCTTCTGACAACCATATAACATGACAACTTTGCTCCCCCATAATAAGAGTAAATCTCTAGAGTTGTGTGAAAACAATAGACAGCTATTTCACTCAATCAATTGTGCGTTCTTAGTTTCACCAGAGTACAGAGTAGAGAGAGACAGGCGTTTTCAATAAAAGGTATTATTTATTGAGCAGTCTTCCTTCTCATGCAAGAGAAATGAATTGCCACAATTGCAATACTTAATATAAAGTAACGTACGTACAGTAAAAAGAGTATTAGGAAATAATACTGTAAAAGCATTGATATGGTTTCTTAGCCATAAGACACTTTAAAATGGATAAAATATATACATACATATATACATTGGCTAACGGGCTCAACTGGTGCTTCTAAAATACGCCTACCCCGGTGTATCTGACCTAAGCCTAATACGTGGGAAGGAGTAAGTAAGTAGCAGTTTAATTTAAGTTGGTTTTCCCAAGAATCTGATTCAAGAATTCTCTCTAAGGGTTTAGTCAGCACTGTACCTTGGGAATAGAATGTAGGAGGTCTGGTATCTCTCTTTCAGGACTAGATATCCCAGTCACCCGCAAGGGTAGGCTGTAAACGCCGGAGCTGGATTTTGTCGGCAGGAGAAAAGACAGCGTCTTTCTCAGCGCCTCAAAGAGGAGGGGCAGCGTCCATGGGCTTTTCGCATCAGCTGGGCTCTCGGCAAGTAGATAGCTGCTCTGCTCCAAAACCACCACCGTGTGTTTGCTTGAGGCAACGTTGGTATATTTATACCTGAAAGGTGCCGAGTTTGACGTAAGGTTTGGACATAAGACGTCAATAAAGATGTCACTAAGAACTGGCCATTCTTACAGTGCTCGCAGGAGTTCTATTACAAATCAAAACAAAGCACATGGGGATTTCCCAGGTTGCTGGAGGTTTGGTGTGTCGAAAGAACTTGTTGTGCTTTCTAGGAATCTAAGGAAGTAGCTTTTGCCGTGCCTTGGAATGCAAGGGCGATTTACTGAAATATGGATCTGATTCTTATGCCATTATAGGGATATTATTGATTACAGCCGTACAGGGGCATAAAATAGCAAAATTGATTCTGCGTCCTAGATAAAAACACAATAGAGCTATGTCAGGAGGACAGATCTCTATAGTATGCTTTAGTTTCTTTGAATAGAACTCCTTTGACACAATGGTAATTTAGCACCAGAGTCAAATAAATGAGAAGTACCTTCCCCTTGCACCAAAACTTCTTCAATGTGTCAATTTTTACTACTCTCACTATTATTGACTTGTAAGACAATGTGTCCGCAGTCGAGATCTTGATCAGCATCATCAAAACTTTCACCAGCATCATAAATTTCATTCACCTTCCCTTTATGTGTTTTATGAAATTTGACTCTGCATGCAGTAGTATCATGACCTTTCTTTTTACAATTAGAGCAAATGTCTGTCCACCCTGGACATGACTTATCATTTGCAAAATGACCCAATTTGCCACAGCGAAAGCATTTTTGTTGAAAAGAGGAAAATTTCTTGTTCGTCCCTGAATATAATTTCTTTTGATCAGCTTTTTCTTTCTTATCGCTATTCATTTTAACAGCTCAACACACTTAAGAGACTGTTCAAACCTTTTAGCAATGACTAAAACCTCCTCCAACGATGGTTCATCTTTTTTGCCACAACTCTTCCCTAACACGTTCAATATTACCACCAAGCATGAATTGGTCTCTAATCTGCTCGTCTACAGTAAAGCTAAAGCAGTAATATAGTTTTCTATGGATTCATCTTCAAGTTGAGAACTACGACCAAAGTGATATCTCTCGAGGATGGTACATACTTTTTGTAAATAATGTTTGTCGAATTTAGCTATACATATTTCATACTTGTTAAGATCAGATTCTTGAATTTCAGGGAGATGATCGAATACTTCCTGTCCCTCTGATCCTAGACTATGCAACAACAAGGATGTTGTCATATGGTTATTACGTTTCTATATATTGTGTTAAGTTAGCATGTGCTTATTAAATGTTTAAACGCCATATTTTCTTTCTGCTTCAGTTTTGCACACGACACCTAGTTGTTATTACAGCTTTTAACCTAGACGAAAGATGTGATTTATTTGAGAATAATATGTTATTGCACTGGTATCAGTCGTGCCTGGAACACTTGGTACAACTGTCTGCACACTGAGAACTGCACACTCTCCGAATAACCTAACACAAGGTTGCTGCAGGCCTGATCCTCGCACCACGTTAGTCATAACACAAATAATGTTTGTGCTAACATTTGGCTTTACGTGAGTTCAAGATACAGTTACAGAGAATGAGACACACACTTGATGCTGGACATGCTGAGAGCTGGTAGCTGTTGATGTGATCTCCTCCTACTGAGAATTCGAGGTATGGGTCCGCCCAGCTAAGAGCCCAGATGAGACCTTCTTAGATATAATATAATATGCTAATTAGGGTGCGCGAAATATAGGTGATACAGAATTCTATAGATTTTTGCATCATAATATGTTATCACCATTTGCTTACTATGGATTAGTGACTATGCTGCTGACTCTGATTTTTATAATATGTATGTTGATATTATACAAGATACTGCGTTTGAGAATGCTGCATTGAAAAATAAACATTTCAAACTTGCACGTGTTTTCATTGCCTCCCAGTTTCGGTTTGGAATGATAATATAACGAAAGAGTATTCATGTGTTCCACGATACCTGAGGTATTCTAAGTTCATGTTCTGGATTGTCTAAGACATTGGGCAGTATATACTACCGATGCGACACTGTAGCTAGCTAGGTAAGGGGATTTCTGAAACATAGTTGAGTTGTGTGTCACCCTGACTCACCCAGGTTCTAGGTCTCTGTGCACAGTTCTGTGAGAGAACGGAAACCCTGCGACATGGCGCCCATACGTTGGTTGGCCTTATAACATGACACTCGAGTAGTATATCATTCAAACCTTAACGCCTACATTCTCGTTTCCGGAAAACGGCAGTGTCGGAAAAACCTACCTATTTTTGAAATAGGTCCTTTTCAAGCTTGAATCTATCTAAAACGGTTTCTTTGAATTACTACCCAGTTGTGCTACAAAGTATAATTTGATTTTTCTCGTTCCTGTGCTAACATGGCTCAAGCCGTGGACATCCCGCAGCATAGTCGCATTGCGGTGCGTGACCATTTGCGGATGTATGATGTTCCTGTGGAAGGCTTGGCTGTAGTTCTGGTGGTGAGTGCGGAACATGCTTACCCGTACGAATCGTTTTATTCGTGGGTGACATTTCCACCGGTGGACACTAATTCTGGTGTGTTCCACACGTACACTGCTTCAGATGTACCGGCTGCGTACGCACCGTACAGAGCACTGGAGGTTCCTATTGACGCTTGGCAGCATGGAGTTTGGTTTGGTGGCGCCCTACCGCACGCTTTAACCGCTCCGGGGTTAGGTCCTTTGTCCATTCCGGGCACTACTTGGCCTGCTTTGGCTGGATTTACTCCTCACCCTCAACGTGCCACTTGTAACGTGGCTGATCTGCGGCGGCTTCATGAAGTCGCGGTGGGAGTGATTAGAGGGCTTGTTCATTACATTGGCCGTAATGTTCAGGACGCGGCCCCTAGAGGCGCACAGCTTCGAGCAGAACATGCTGGTCTGAAAATCAACCCGGTCATGGTTAATTCCGTGATGGGTAAGAAGCCCCAGGAAAAGGACGATTTTCCGTTCTGGCTTGCTGAGAAATTCGGCCAGCTGGAAGCTGTGTTTCCCAATACGAGTCCGGGTGATAAACACCGGATTCTTACACTAAGTTTGCCGAAAGATCTGGCTCCTGACCTTGCTGACTGTGAGACCTGGGGAAAAACTTTTGCAGCGGTCTATTCGAGGTGCTATGGCTCCCCGTCTGTGACCAATCTAGGTGGGGTCCTTAAACGTGTTCAGGACGAACACGGACCGGAGGCGGCTGTTGAATTGGGCATGCGCCTGTGTGGCTCCTTTGATGTGGTTTGCAATCTGATCCTTGCGAATGTCAAGGGGGATGCAGTGAACTTTCAAGTTGCTAACGCGTTAGCATTGGTTCCCGAGGCCGACCGACCCCGACAGTTGGCAAAGATTATTGTGACTGCTTACAAAATGGTGGGCCGCAATGCAAAGGGGGTTAAATCTTTTCCTGACAAGGAGAAGAAACAGCCCCAGGGTCAGACATCGGAAACTGGTGGTCAACAAAAGTCCCAAAAACTAAATTGGCCTAAAAAGCAGAATCAGGGTAAGCAACAACAACAACAAACACAGGTTTCTGCTCCTGCGTCTCCATTGCCTGCGCAGTCGGATCGTGTTTATGATTTGCGCGACCGCGCGATGATTAAATCGCCTGAGAGGTTTCAGGCTTCTGACCAACGCTCTCCTCGTTCCTTTCAGGACTCATCGGCTCCGTCAACCGGTGGTGGAGGGGGCGGCAAGGGCCGGGGTGGCCAGCAAGGACGTGGTCAGCCCCGCCCGCGTGCCAGTGGAGATCAGCAGGAAGGCTCTACGCCCAAGAGACCACAGTTTACCACGAAGAAAGTCGCTGCCCTGACCGCGCATCGTTATGCCGAAGATAGTGAGAACGTGGCTTCGGAATCTGACGTGGGCTCTGACCTTGCTAGACAGCGCAGCAGAGATTACCATAGTGAGAGAGGCCCTCCGTCCACTGTTGAAGGTGACAGCGACTGACACTTATGTTGTGATTGAAACAGCAGATACGCATGTTGCTCCCCCTGAACGACTTTTTGAAATTGTCCTGTTAATTGAAGGTGACATGCAGCGAACTGTAAAAGGGGTATTTTGGGAAAATCTCTCGTCTACGGGTGACATTTTGCTTTCGGAGGCTGACTGGCCCCCACCTTTTGTACTCGCAGCTCCGCGAGGGGAGGAGGTAATCCTGCCCAGCTTCGCGCACACTGTGCCGAGGGTGGAGGCGCTGCATTTTGCAGAAGAGTGGGCTCTGGCGCTTGCGCCGGCTGTGTACCGCAATCAATGTGGCTGGGATAAATTGTCACCAAGCCATGAGATTCCTTTACGGTCACAGCCACAGCCTCAACCTCAATATCCCATACGGCGTGAAGCGAAAGCTTCAGTCGCAGCTATCCTTGAACAATTGGAATATCAAGGTGTAATTGAAACGTGTGTGTCACCGATGAATAACCCCTTTTTACTGTGAACAAGCCGGACGGCTCATATCGTTTGGTTTTGGATTATAGGCATTTGAACTCGCATTGCCGTAACTGTGCAGTACAGAATACGCACGGCTCTGCGTTAGTGAATAGTCTTGAAAGTAAACGGTTCAAAACCACGCTTGACATTTCCAATGGTTTTTATGCACATAGATTAGTCGGTCTAAGTTCCCAATGGACCAGTTTTACATGCGCCGGTGTGCAAAAAATGTTTAAACGACTCCCAATGGGCTACAAGAACAGTCCTGGAGTTTTTTCCGCACGCATAGTCTCTCTTTTGGAGAGCTTCGACCCAGTTGCTTGTTCGTATGTGGATGACATTTATCTCACAGACAACGATCTTTGGGAGCATCTGTGTCGAGTAAATAGCATAATTTGTAACTTTGCTGACATGGGTTACAAGTTTAACTTTGCAAAGTCGCACATTGCAGAGTACACGGTGTTGTTTCTAGGTTACGAGCTTAACCATGAAGGGAAGGGTTTAGCACCCCATTTCCTGGAGAAATGCGCACATTTGTGCTCTCCGACAACACTGAAAAAATTACAATCTCTTCTGGGCTTTCTGAATTTCGGGAGGACATACATTCCGGAATATGCCCAGCGTATCAAGCCTTTATATGCTTTGATACAACCATCTTTTTCCAAATCATGCTGGCTGCCTGAGCATTCGGCCATTCTGCAGTCTTTGCAGGCTGATTTGCTCGCTTCTGAATACTTACAGACTCGTGATAACCAGACCAACCTGGTGATAAGAATTATCTCTGGGGTGGTAGGTTTCACGTACCTGACTTTTAATGAAGGAGATACAGTACCTATTGCTTACAAGTCACACTTGTACACTTCGGCTGAATTGCGTTTTTCCACTGTGGAGAAAATTTTAACGGCTGTGCAGATGGCAATTCTTAAGGAACGTGCCCTGTCACAAGGAAAGCGCATGTTGGTTGTTACCCCGTGTCCTGCCTTAGAGGCGGTTACGAAAGCCATTGTACCTAATTCCAAGGCTTTGCACCCTCGGTGGATTCAATGGGCTGCATCCTTGACGTCCCAGGATGTCACGTTTATTTTTGATGCCACTTTACGGTCACAGGAGTATTTACAGTATGAATTTGTTCATCCTGCTCCATTAGCAATGCGGCCGTTGGAGGATTTCCATTGCATCATTTACACTGATGGTTCGGCGCAGGTTGCGCATGGCTCTAAACATGCCTACGTTTCCGCTTGCGCCATTGTGGTCGGTGCCATGCTGAACGATGAGTTCAAGTCCAGTGTCGTGCACACGCAGACGCTTGGGGACTGCACCGCACAATTAGCAGAGCTTCGTGCTCTGATGCTTGCATTAGAGTACGATGATCCTAGTGTGACGACTTTGATCGTAAGTGATTCTTACTACTGTGTCCAGTCTTACAATGAAAACTTGTTCTTTTGGATTCAGAATGATTTTCGTGACTTCAAAGGTAGCACAATAAAACATAAAACGATCTGGGTCCGAGTGGCGTAACTTAAAGAGAAGCTGCCACTCGTGTTTGTGATTCATACTCTCGGTCATCAGCGCGTGGGGGTCCACGCTGTTGGCAACTCGCTTGCTGATGAAGCTGCGAAGTCGGCAGTATCAAAATACTTAGTTGCAGCGGTCACGAGGTCCAAAAGCAAAATAGATGATGACATCTTGGCAGCTATAGCTGCAACGGAGAAGGGAAGTAAATATCCTGCGGGATTCCCTTCTAAATACACATACCACTTAAGTCCCGATAAGGTTCCTTATGTGAAAATCCCTGAAGTTGGCGAGCATCTAGTTCCCAACTCGGATCGCAGAGCTGCTTTGATTACAGCGGCACATGAAGGTGTGGCGTCTGCGCATGCGGGCGTCTCGGCCACTGTAACACAGCTACAACAGAGATTCTGGTGGCGGGGACTGTACAAACAGATGCGTGAATATGTTCTTCAATGTGACATTTGCCAGCAGATTAAACCTTCGACTGCTGCGCGTCCGCCTCAGACACAGTTGTACATCTCGAATAAACCACTTGGATGTGTTTATTTGGATCACTGCGGTCCATTTTCTTCTGATACTGCGTATAAGTACATCTTAGTAGCAGTTGATTCATGCACACGCTTTGTGTGGGTATGGCCGCATCGGAGCGCTGATTCACGTACTGTCATTAAGGATTTGCGAGTCTTTGTGGGAATTTTTGCCTGTGGTACCTTCCATTCGGATCAGGGTCCGGCGTTTGCCTCTAAGGCGTATAAGGATGCTATGGTTTCGATGGGGGTCCAAGTCAAATTTTCGAGTCCCTACAGACCTGAGGGTAATAGTGTAGTAGAACGAATGAACCGCGACTTAAAGCAATCTTTGACAGCTCGAGTTATAGGCACTGGCAGTAACTGGTTAGCCCACCTCATAGGCGTGCAGCGTGCGCTTAATAATCTCCCTAGAAGGTCTCTGGGTGGGCGGACCCCATACGAAATGCTCTTTGGTATCAAGATGTATGTACCTGACCTTGATGGGCCGGACTACAAGGCCCAGGCCGGGGCCTTTGACGTAGATGAACATTGCAATGTTTTACAGAATCTACAAAAGACCAGAGACAGTCTTGCAAAGGAACATTTGCCCTCCACATCGGATGATGCGTTGCAGATCCCGGTAGTTGGCTGGCTTCCCCAAGTTGGAGAACTTGTTCGAGAGAAGATCGATAACAAGAAAGAGTTTGGTCCCTCGTATCGAGCACCAGTTCGAGTCCTTGGAGTGAAGGGCACAAGAACAGTCATTTTACCACCACTTCCAGGTCGTAAGGAAAACAGATTTATTTCTATTGACAATGTCAAGACACACAGGGTGGCCGATTCTTCATAGCATGACACCGGCTGTATCCTGTCCTTCCATGGTGAGGCACTCTGTGCTGGCTATTACATCTGGTGCAGAACAGGAGGTGTCCCTCGAGATGCCTGCCATATCCAGTCCTTTATTAAATACTATTCCTGATACAAACATTGATGAGCTAAATTACACTTATCCTGCTGATTTATCGATGCCTGATTTACAGACCCGTTTGGCAGGCCAGTCCAGATTCTCTTTTGACTCTGTTTTGGAAACTTCAAAGAAACCCACAAACATTGCAAGATATGCCACGTTGTTTAAAAAACATTTTTTAATTCCGCCTTGGACATACATTTGGTTGATCCTATTTTCATTCTATCTTTTTATGTCAATTGGGTTTGTGTTTTATTTTTTCCGCCTGATTGATGGTCACTACGTTAAAGAAAGAACAGGAATTCGGTACCTTAATGGAACATTGGCCCCTCTTTCCTCTTCACATTCTGCGCACAGACTGAAACGAAACTTAAATACAGTTAACATTACTGCTTGGCCTGTCCTTGATGGGATTGTGTGGGATGCGGTTAGATTTCAGATACATGGGCCTACTGAAGTGATTAATGTTCCAAATGTGCTTAGAGTAAACATGGGAGATGTGATTAAACAAAATATACGTTCTGATGATTGGGATATTCAGGCCGTAGAAGCATTATTCTCGGATTTGAAGTATTATGCTGCCTTCGATGCTGAGGATCTGTATACAGATTCTATTAATTATGGTGATTTGTTTTGTTTTCAACACTATGGTAATCATTTTTTACATAAGACAAATTCCAGGAGGGTTGCTGTAAATTATACACAATGGGAACATTGCCCTGCTCCATTCAGTGGCAGTTCCAATACATTTCTGAAAAAATATACCTATTTTACAGACTTTGATCAGTCTAATCCCGAGTCATTTTATTTTAAAATGACACAAAAGCCCATTTCCAAAGTTAGACTTACCGATACAAAATTGCTGTACTCGAAGTCCTTTTTAGACAGGTTGGCTGTAGATGGCTACGAGTTCTGGAAAGGAACAATTGACCTTAAATCGGTTTGGGGTACCAAAGATTGGCAGGTACAAGGCACTGAGGCTTTGCACCGTGCATGTCTCATCCCGAATCACATGTTGTTTTTAAATTCGACCATTTTTCAGACAACATGCTTTGGATTGGCTACTTCTAAAAAATTAAATACACCGACCATCCCAGATTTAAATGAATATACAGGTTGGGGTAATTTCACTGGTTCCTCCATTCAAGAGTTGCAAACTCTTTTACACAATTCGTCCTTTAACATTTCCAGTTTGGATTCTAAGGGTTGGCTGGTATGGCAAAAGAGTGCTGATTCTTGCCAGCGCCGTTTTATGGGTTTGGCTGAGGGGTTCACAAAACTCAGGCCCGATCCACGTTTTGAAGAAGACTATACTGTCACGACTTATTCTGTGAGGAAGCTGTGTCAAAATTGGTTACAACATTCCACTTTAGCTGCAGTTAAACTACATCTGTCTCAATTACATGATAATGTGGATTTGAACGATTTTATAAAAGGCCCAGCTAAAGGTAGATCTAAAAGATGGCTGTATGCGATTTACAATGAAATTTGGAAAGTTACCCAGGTTGAGGCTGCTAAACGCCTGAGAGCTATTGATCAAGCTAATTTAGAAAAAGTGCTTGCAGTAGTTGATAACAGCATTAACACGCTTTCTTCCCGAATTTACACGTTAAATAATATTGTGTCTTCTGTTGTTGACATTGTACATGATGAAGTGTCCGTGTTATATCATGGTCAAAATCAATTGCGTTCTGTAATGCAATTCGCATGGACACTACAGACTCTTAAGTCTGGTCGAGTGCCATGGACTTTTATGAACGTCTCATCATTATTTGCCCCGTTTAATCTGACTGAAAAACAGCGCATGTTGTCAATGAGAGATGCAACTTTTTCTATGTTACATATTGAAAAATTAGAATCCCTGCCATTTTCGGTGGCTGAAGTGACTGCAGCAACATGGCTTATTCATGGTGTTATAACATTACCTTTTGCTTTGTATAAATTTACAAATTGTATGAAATATATAGCCATCGGGCGATATGAACCATTAGGCAGCGCTTTCCTACATGAGACATGGTCTTTACCATACACTTACAGATGCCTTAAGGAGGGGAATGAAGTGAATCTGAATGGTGAAGAATGTACACAGTCGCCTGACCGCTCACTTATTTGCAGACACATCCAGTTGCATGGTTCTTGTAATCAGGACAAACCAAATTTGGCCTGTGTTTTGAAAGGGACACCAGTTCCTGCAGTAGTTCCCACGTTCACGTTGTTGTCCAACGGTAGTTATTTACTTTTGAATAACGAGTTTTGTTGTGGGTTAGAGGCCGGTATCGCATATGTGGTTACCGTGTCTGAAAGGGTCGTTTGCTGCAAGAATGTGTTGTATCCACCCATGCATGGGAATTCAGAAGTTTTAATTTGGCCAAGAATACCAACCTTGAAAGCTGAGTTCAATGGTTTAGGCCGTATAAGAGCCCTTTTGTCTCAAAAACAGGTGGCCCTGAGCTCTGCCCGCGAAACTTATGTCCTTCACATAGCAAACACACGCACAGAAGTACAAGCACTTTTAAGTACTGATTTGCCGTTTCATTTTTGCGAGCTGGTTCATCAAATCTTCAATGCCTCCTCCACAACGAGCCTGGCTCATTTTTTTTAAAATGGTTAGCAGTGGTCTCGTGACTACATTTGAAAAAGTATTTGGTATTATCCCTGCGTTCTTTCATTCTATATTCGCTAGCCTGTTTGGCGGATTTCCTGTTTTGCTGGCTTTGGCTGCAGGCGTTCTGGTGATATTTTATTTCATAAAACATGGATGCCCATCCTGCGCAAGGAAACGCACAGCCCCTACTGATGCAGTTTCGCAACCGGATGCTTGATTATTATGGATCCCTGCCGCTTGCGACCTTAAGCACGGCTTTTGGATTATCCTTCAGATTTTCCTATTTCACCTGTGTCCAGCCTGTGTTTCATTGCCTGAGCTGTGATTTCGACTGGGCCATTGATTTGTGTCTCTGTTTACCGACTTCTCCTGACGTCAACTTTGATCAGCTGATGTCCCCCGTAGTGGCTCATGAGTTGGTCTGTTCTGGCGACAGGGTTATGGCAGTGGCAGCGATGCATGGACTAATGGGTCAGTGGGACATATTCGCGGCAGCGCATGACTTTCTGGCACAGAGCGTTCTCGAGAACCCACTGAGTTGTCCTCTGATGTTGCTAGAGGATTCGGTGCTGGAGGAGCACGTATGTTCTTTCCCATTGCTTAATTGGATGGCTGAACTGTTTTCAGCTGATGGCAGTGATTTCATGTTGGAAGCTGTTGCTACCTATTTTGCATATTCATTCAACGGGGAATGACTCTGAATACTTCCATCATTATGGCACGTGACTTTTTAGTAATTCTGAATGGTGCCTGTTTCAATACGAACATTTGATTTTTTCATATGTTCTAGGCCTATTATTAAAAGTTAGGCCTCAAGTTCGACTTTTTATATTTTGTGTGGCCACTTTAGGCATTCATACATATAATCTTGTGTTTTTGATTTTTTCATACATTTACATTCATTTAACTTGGCTCAATATCATTGAACTCTGCTTTCATGTCTTGCCTCTCATAGAGTATTGGCTTATATTTTTGTCTTTTGACCGTCCTCGGATCATTGGGGGGGTGTCATATGGTTATTACGTTTCTATATATTGTGTTAAGTTAGCATGTGCTTATTAAATGTTTAAACGCCATATTTTCTTTCTGCTTCGGTTTTGCACACGACACCTAGTTGTTATTACAGCTTTTAACCTAGACGAAAGATGTGATTTATTTGAGAATAATATGTTATTGCACTGGTATCAGTCGTGCCTGGAACACTTGGTACAACTGTCTGCACACTGAGAACTGCACACTCTCCGAATAACCTAACACAAGGTTGCTGCAGGCCTGATCCTCGCACCACGTTAGTCATAACACAAATAATGTTTGTGCCAACATTTGGCTTTACGTGAGTTCAAGATACAGTTACAGAGAATGAGACACACACTTGATGCTGGACATGCTGAGAGCTGGTAGCTGTTGATGTGATCTCCTCCTACTGAGAATTCGAGGTATGGGTCCGCCCAGCTAAGAGCCCAGATGAGACCTTCTTAGATATAATATAATATGCTAATTAGGGTGCGCGAAATATAGGTGATACAGAATTCTATAGATTTTTGCATCATAATATGTTATCACCATTTGCTTACTATGGATTAGTGACTATGCTCCTGACTCTGATTTTTATAATATGTATGTTGATATTATACAAGATACTGCGTTTGAGAATGCTGCATTGAAAAATAAACATTTCAAACTTGCACGTGTTTTCATTGCCTCCCAGTTTCGGTTTGGAATGATAATATAACGAAAGAGTGTTCATGTGTTCCACGATACCTGAGGTATTCTAAGTTCATGTTCTGGATTGTCTAAGACATTGGGCAGTATATACTACCGATGCGACACTGTAGCTAGCTAGGTAAGGGGATTTCTGAAACATAGGTGAGTTGTGGGTCACCCTGACTCACCCAGGTTCTAGATCTCTGTGCACAGTTCTGTGAGAGAACGGAAACCCTGCGACAATGTTTTTCTCTCAGCGCTCAAAGAAGAGCTGCATACCTTTCCATTTCTCTCAAAAACTTTATGCCATTTTTGCCACTCTATCAGTGGGTCTCCAGGGGTGGAGAGAAAAAAAGGAGGAGCAGGTACATTTTGCATTTTGAGTGAATTATGAAAATATTGTTACAGTAATCTAAATAATGATACATGGTGTTTACATTCAAAGACAGTATACAATATTAAGTGTAAATAATGCTTACAGATTATCGTAAAATGTTAACTGCATACATAATACTACTCTATTACACTGTTCCAGTTAATAAAAAGTTTTCTGGAGCACAAATCTGTACTTCTTATGTTAATGTAGGTAAAAAAATAAGGCAATTACTGCAATATCCTCCAAAAACACACTTTTACTTACTGAGAGTGTCACTAAATGCTGGAGGAGGAGTTGAAGAACAAGTCTAGACATCTCAGACGGTCAAAAAAAAGTAATGTAGTTTGAAAATGTGGACACCACAGTAATTACACGCTGTTGAGGAATCCTCAGTGAGCTTATCACAGTGGAGTTAAAATCTTTCCAGAAAAAAACAATGTGTATAACACTGTAGTAATAAACACCTTTAAATTGTGTGCATGTCACAGAAATAACATGTATTGAAAGTATAAATATAAATGACACGCAGAAAGAGTGTGTGTATCACTGTTGGATCATATACTTTTAAACTGTGTGTTTGTCAAAGATATGGCAAGCAGTGAAATTGTGCGTGTCGCTGTTGATGTTGACCCTTTAAAAACTTGTGTGCGCATCACAGAAATGACACGCGGTAAAAGTGTGCGTGTCACTGCAGAAATATGGATGTTTTGAAATTGTGTGCGTATCACAGAGGTGACACACTACTTACAGACGTAGTCCAGTGAAATCTTGAAAATGTTTGACTCTTTAAAACTGTGTGCGTATCACAGAGGTTGTAAAATGTAAAACGACAAATATGAACCTTGCCGGCTCCATCTTGCTTAGTGAAGGCCTCTGCGAGCGCATAAGCAGCAACCGTTTTAGATACCGCGGCCATTTCGTACACTGCTGGTCACTTGTGTCTCACCCTGACCTCGCTATCATCCCCCGCGCTCTGACTAAGCCCGAGCACACATACTGGGGTCGTAAAACCATGTGTCAGCATGATAGTGCCCCGGAGTCACTTCCCGTGCCTAACCCACTTGTACTTTCATCCTCCGCGCACAGGCAGGCCCCTTTGATAACCTCCCCCACTGAACCTGGCTACTCAATCGGGTCCCAGGCACTAACCGACCCCTGCGGACATAGTTTATTACCTGCATATGACAGAACTTGCTTCACCAACAAAGGGGCCGGAATTTAATCAGTGACACGACCCCTTCGATCTGACCGATCCCACATGTTTTAGATCCTGTCGGAATGTCCAGCTGTGAGATAGCGATTATCTGTTAGATCTGGGTGGCGGGACAATCGCTGTTGGGTTTGTGTGGGAACTAGCTTGAGGCAGGGAGTGCAAGGATGTTTGACCATGCAATAAACTGATGCCAAGAATGTTTGACCATGTAATAAAGTGACAAACCTGTGTATATAAGGCCGAGCCAAAGAGATACAGTTAGGACACCTTCTGACGATAGCCCCGGTGTCGGATGTGATGTACTTTCCTCTAGAGCAATAAACTTGTTCTTCGCCTTCCAGTTGCCAGCGCCTGCCTCGTTATTTTGATCACTAATCTTAACCCCTTCGCTGCGGGGATTATTCCCCACTGTGCTGGGGGGGAGGGGGGCACGCACAGCACCCCCATGTTCATGACGAGCTGAGTTTGTCATGAGCTACAGTGCTCCTGTGCTCATGACGAGCTCAGCTCGTCACAGGTGCAATGGCTCCGTGGAACGTTCAGCACAGCGGGGGAATTCTCCCCGCACCTGAGCGTTCCACGGGCCATGACGAGCTGAGCTCGTCATGAGCACCGGAGCGCCGTGGCTCATGACGAGCTCAGCTCGTCATGAGCATCAAAGAGGTTACGGTGAATTAGAGGTGGTTTGCACCAAGCGGCATCAAAAGTCTTGGGAGACTCGCTGGTTTTCATCAATTGGCGCACCAACGTCGGGGCCCATCAGCGACACGTGGGTCCGGTAGAGAGGTCCTAAAGACGGAGTGAACATCTAAATGATCGGGAAGGGCACCTGTCTGAAAGAGACCCTCGTCTGGTGGCTGATCAACTGAACTTCACCGGCTCCGAACAGACCTCTCTCGAGTGACCTGTGACCTGTGGTCCTGACTGGGACCTTACATGAATGCCTCATTGTTGGAGTGAGAGGACAAACGGGCGCTGGAAGGGGACGACGAAGAAACTGTCCATAACGGTCCGGGTAAGGTCGTGAAAAATCGAATCTTACTTTATTATTTATTGGTTGACTGGTTGAATAAGTTCGACTGAATACTAGTATTCCGCTCTTTGAAGTTATTGGTAGTAATTGAGATATTCCCTGCTTGAAAACAACGTAGAATAGGAATATTCCCTCTTTGCAGGCAGCGAATGGCAGGTAGTGCGGACCTTTATCCACGACCTATTGAAAATTGTTTGATTGTTTTTGGCCGGACCGTTTATTAGAGGTCAGTCATCCGGCACCGCCGGAAGGTACCCCTAATAAGGACATGTATGTGAAATATGGATTAGCCACTGTAAGGTATAGCGAACAATGGCATAAACGCACTAAGATCGGGAAAATCAGTGGCCACTGATGGGATCTTTTGACCCCGATAAAATTGAAACGCTAGGAATAGCCCTTCGCAGAAAAAGAACTACGCCAGCCAATCTTGACAGCTATGGTTTGTGGCAAAAAAAAGCCACTCAACGAAAGAAAAGAAAATAAGCTAGACTAGATAAAGAGATACGAAAAGCAGCTCACCAAGCTTGTAAAAAGTTAGAAGAAGACATAAAATAAAGAGAAACTGATAGAAAAGAACAAGAATCAAAGATTTCAGGCCAATGTCCTGCTGAAATGCCCTTGACTCTTTACCCTGAGTTACCAGTTAAACAGAGAGTAGATGATGATTTGTTATTAGGTCCCCGGATCATCTACATGCCACCTCCTTATTCCACCACTCATCCTGAAGTACAATGTCAGGAATCCCAAAATATAGTCGAAGGCAGCACCATTGCCTTGACTCTCATAGCCTCAGGACCAACAGAGTCTCTTGTGCCTAGTGCCTCATCAAAAGGCGCGTCAGTAGAAGCTGAATCAAAAGAGAAAGGGTTGCAGAGGATCCCACGGTTAAGTAAAGACAAACAAGCAAGTATTGATAAAATAGTTAAAACACTCGTAGATAGGAAAGAGACCGAGAGTATATAATCAACTTCTGCAACTCCTACGTCGAAAACCACAAGCAACACTTCATTGTTCGCCTCTGTTATCACACACTCACTGCTTACGAGGAAAGGTACAAAGATGTAGGGCCCGAGCGACTGATGGCTCTTTATTGAAAGGTAGACACGGGAGATGAAAAAGACTGTGATGTAGCCGAACTCTTCTCGTACACACTAGAGGTATTCCTTCATCTCATCGAACAAGAACGGGTGTTTAAGGATAAGACATCTACAATGACAGGGCCCCCGATAGAAAAACCGGATACCATGATGCCAATAAAAAAAGCTGCCCCTTATTGGGTCCTCCCTAGAGGACAAGGGAATAATGATGACATAAACCACCAGGATGCTAAAGGAAGGGTGGTCTAAAATTGGGTATACCAGCCATGGGACAGACAAGACATCCTAACATTCCGTAAATCTTTACCGGATTTACGTAAGAACCCCACAAAGATGTAGGGCCCGAGCGACTGATGGCTCTTTATAGAAAGGTAGACATGGGAGATGAAAAAGACTGTGATGTAGCGGAACTCTTCTCGTACACAATAGAGGTATTCCATCAACTTATCGAACAAGAATGGGTGTTTAAGGATAAGACATCTACAATAACAGGGCCCCCGATAGAAAAACCGGATACCATGATACCAATAAAAGAAGCTGCCCCATATTGGGTCCACCCTAGTGGAAAAGAGAACAATGATGACATAAACCACCAGGATGCTAAAGGAAGGGTGGTCTAAAATTGGGTATACCAGCCATGGAACAGACAAGACATCCTAAGATTCCGTAAAGGATGTGTGGAAACAAATTAGGAGAGTAGACCACACAGAGCTGCTCGACCATACCTGGGAGCAACTCGGTGTTTTAGATAAACAGCAAAACCCCGGACAGAAACCAGTAAAAGCCATATTAGACCTTTCCGAAAAAATAGTACATAAAGTCAAAACTACGATCCCGGAGAAAAAGATCGACTGGTCCATTGTAACCGCATGCCGCCAGAAACCACAAGAAGAGGTCTCGGAATATTTCTCCAGATTTAAAACAGTGTTCTCCGATTACAGCGGACAAGACATGTCGACCGCAACCGGACACCACTTGTTTGACCAGAATTATGTTAAGGGACTGTTACCAGAAGTATCACAAAAACTACAAACCAGCGAAAGCAGCTGGGCAGCCTCTAAACCAGAGGCCATCCTCCAGATGGCCCAGAACTATGAACACCAGAATAATGAGATTGACAGAGCCACGGAAAGGAAGAAGAAAGACTTGAAAGAAACGGTAATGATAGCGCAGCTCCAAGGAGTGTATACAGGAAGAGAGCAATATAAGGGAGCATACCAACAGAATACCCCTAGGGCGCCACCGCCTAGAAGTAATTCATCAACGCCATATACAGGACGACAAGACTTAGGACTGGATCAATGTGCGTTTTGTAAAGAGTATGGACACTGGAAATCCCAATGCCCGACTCTGCTAGAAATCGGTAGGGGCAGAGGGGCGAAGGAAATAGCAAATGAACAGAGAAGAAGGGGACATGGGAGAGGTCACGCAAGTGAAGCAAGCAAAGGAAGGCCAGGAAGAATGAATGCATTTGACCTCCCTAGACAGAACTAGTGTCAGCAGACAGATCATGACAACATGTATGACTTTGCATAGGTCAGCTAGGGGCAGGAGAGGGATCCAGTCGAGCTCTTTGTTGACCAACAAGGCCCTTATGTTACCGCAAAGATCCTGGGCACAGAGTCGCTATTATTGGTAGACACAGGAGCAACACGTAGTGCGCTATCCAAATGACTGATTCCAAGGGCACCCTTGTCTGACTCACATATAACCTCAATAGGATTTGACGGTATGCCCTCCACCAACCCTTTGTCCAGACTGATCCCTTTCAAACTTGAAAACAATGTTATCGACACAACATTCCTTCTCTCCTCCAACACCCCAGATGCCATCTCGATCCGTGCGACTATCAGATGCTCGCCAGACGGAGTACAAGTCATCTTATATGACAATCACCAACACCCAAGAGATAATCCATCCCAACACATGTATCCCATTTCTGAGACAGACACATCCCTATTAGACACTTTACCCTCACATCTGTGGGCTATGGCTGATTCAGATGTAGTACGAATGATGATTGACCCAGTACACGTGACAATACGACAAGACTCAACCGTACCGAAAGTACCCCAGTGCAAGATATCGCCACAGGGCGAGAAAGCATTGACCGAAATGATACAGTCACTGGTAGAGGCAGGAGTGGTAGAAGAGGTAGTGAGCAATGTTTGTAACAGTCCCATTTTACCGATCATAAAGAGACAGGGAGAGGGAGATGGAAAAGCCTACCGCTTCATCATCAACCTGCAGGAGATAAACAAAATAGTAGTACCACAGTACCCAGTAGTTTGTGACATCACCACCATCCTGACCCTAATTCCGTCCACTGCTACCACTTTTACCGTTATCGATCTCAATAATGCTCACTCTAAGATCCCTCTAATATAGATTTTGTTGAGCACCCCCGGGGTACACCGGGAGCCCGAGTATCTAACCAGGCACTCAAAAGACAGTTAGATGCTGTTCAATTACCAGACAGGGGTGGTGTTGATACAGTATGTAGACGATACCGTCACAGCCACCATCCAACTCCTACACTTCCTTGCAGAAAATGGCCAAACACTTTATCTAAAGAAATTGCAGTTCTGCAAACCACAGGTAACATATTTAGGTCACCTCTTATCGAAAGAAGGGAGGAAACTCACCCCCGACAGGATCCAGGCAATTCTAGACACTCCAATTCCCAAGAACCAGAAGCAAGTCCGCTCTCTGATTGGCCTCACCTCATTCTTCCGACAATAGTTTCCGAACTTTAGCCTCATTGTAAAACCCCTTCTCACCCTCCTAGCCAAAGACACCCCCTCACCTCTCCCCTGGGCACCTAAATGCCAGTCAGAGTTCAAAGAATTGCAAGATGTCCTTTGTTCGGCACCTGTTCTAGGAACCCCAGACTACTCCAAACCATTCTTCCTCTACACACATGAAAGGGAAGGATGTGCATTGTCCATCTTAACACAGTCAATTGGTCACAAGCATCGCCCATGTGCATATTTCTCTGCCATCCTCGATCCAGTAGCTAGAGCGTTGCCAGCATACTTGCGCGATGTGGCAGCTGCAGCAGTATCCATACGCCAGAGGGAAGGAATAGTGCTCTCCAATCCAATCACTGTGTTAGTTCCCCATGCAGTCGACACTCTACTGAACTAGACTATAACCCAACACTTAACTAGCGTACGACTGACAGGATATGAGTTGACCCTGCTAGCACCACACATCACTCTGAAGCAATGCACCACTCTCAATCCAGCCACTTTGCTACACCTACCCGAAACGGACCCTGGTGTGACTCCCCTGCACGACTGTGTAACCCTCACTGACGAACAAACTAAAAGTAGAGTAGATCTCCGAGACACTGCCTTTTCAGAGCCAGACGGGGAACTATGGGTTGACGGCTTGTGCATCAAACTCCCCGATGGCACCACCTCAGTCGCATATGCTGTCACTACAACCCGAACCATCCTAGAGACAGCCCGGATTGCCCAACAATCCGCCCAAGCAGCTGAGCTCATTGCCCTCACATGAGCATTTATTTTAGCAGCTGGTGCGACAGTAAACATATACACCAACAGCCAGTACGCCTTTGGGGTGGTTCACCATTTTGGGCTCCAATGGAGGGAAAGAGGGTTCCTGACATAACACGGCACATCTATCCGCATTGACAGAAGCAGTCCTCCTCCCCAAGCAGCTAGCAGTGATTAAATGCCACGCACATAAGAAAGTGACCAATCTCATTCGACAGGGAAATGCACTAGCCGACATTACTGCCCGAACCACAGCCCAGGACAGAACGACAACACGAATGTACGTGACCAGGTCACAAGCAGAACAATGGACTGATGCTATAACAATTGTAAGGGACATACAAATTACAGGCACACAGGACAAACTGACTGAATGGGCTCGGGTGGGACTGAAAGACGAGGAAGGCTGCTGGAGGACAATGGACGGAGACAAATGGCTGCTACCTAATGCCTATCTGATCCCTATATTGACCATGGCAAATTTACCAGCACACATAGAATCTGTCTCCATGACTGAATTGATCACCCGAGTATGGCATAACAGCAAGATAACCGAATCGGCGAAGTGCCTAGTACAACAATGCATAGTATGCCTGCAACACAACCCAGGGAAAGGGACCATAGTACCACGGGGAGGGTTTGGAGTCCCTGACCATCCCTTTGAAGTCCTCCAAATGGACTACATCCAGCTAGAGAGGTGCCATGATCTAAAATACGTTCTAGTGGCCATGTGCACCTTTAGCAAATGGGTTGAGGCCTACCCCACCCGTGACAACACCGCCTTAGCTACTGTGAAGGTATTACTGAAAGAATTCTTCCCTCGCTACAGGCTTTGTAGAATTTTATGGAACGACAATGGCCCCCATTTTGTAGCAGAAGTTATACAAAACATACTGAAAGGGTTGGGGGTAAAGCAAAAGTTCCATGCTATTTTCCACCCCCAATCAGCGGGCCTGGTAGAGAGACACAACGCCACGCTAAAACTGAAGCTATCAAAAATAGTCACCACGACTGAGCTGAAATGGCCCAACAAATCAAATGATATGTATCAATCTAGGCAACACAGCAAATTAGTTGGTTGAAATGAACTGAGCTAGAAACAAAGGTTTTTGTAAAAAGAGGGGAGGTACAATTTTATTCACAAAAGATTCTTTAAAAACACATAGGAAAAAATATACATTCACAAATTATGTTCAACACGTATATCTTAATAAATCAGAAATATAACACCAGTATTAAAAGAAGCAATTAATTCAACAGATGAAATTTATATAAAATACACAAACAATGAAATGAGAAAAATGTGGCTAATTTAATCTCTACGCGCGTTTCGGCGAACCAGCGCCTTCTTCTGGAGCAGCCACGATAATATTTTAAGAACACGAATAATTTTAGTGCAATTTCGACGCAGCAATCTTGTTTTGTCAGTATATCTAGACTCCTTCCTTTGGATGGTAGATGAGGGTATTCTATTGTAATGGTTGATACCAGGGGAGAATCTGTGATTATCAATATGTTTGCTTCATCTTTAGTGTTCAATTTAAAATATTCTTCTGTTGTTTCCTTGTTTTACAAGTTGAATTTCGTTTGGACCCGCCGACCGGAAAATAAAATAATGACCTCAGTGGTACATATCTATATTGGGACTTCCAGATATAGTCCTCCTGATATGGGGATAGTAAATGGCATGGATAGCCCTTTTGCTTGTGTTCCAAGCGATGGTTGAATTCAAATGGTATAAAATAACTCCCTGTCCGATTGGTGTCAACAGGGCTCGAAAATTCCGGCGGCGGGACTCGGGGGTTCTGTGCTCCTTCCTTGAACGATAGCTATCCCCATATCAGGAGGACTATATCTGGAAGTCCCAATATAGATACGTACCACTGAGGTCATTATTTTATTTTCCGGTCGGCGGGTCCAAACGAAATTCAACTTGTAAAACAAGGAAACAACAGAAGAATATTTTAAATTGAACACTAAAGATGAAGCAAACATATTGATAATCACAGATTCTCCCCTGGTATCAACCATTACAATAGAATACCCTCATCTACCATCCAAAGGAAGGAGAACAAGATTGCTGCGTCGAAATTGCACTAAAATTATTCGTGTTCTTAAAATATTATCGTGGCTGTTCCAGAAGAAGGCGCTGGTTCGCCGAAACGCGCGTAGAGATTAAATTAGCCACATTTTTCTCATTTCATTGTTTGTGTATTTTATATAAATTTCATCTGTTGAATTAATTGCTTCTTTTAATACTGGTGTTATATTTCTGATTTATTAAGATATACGTGTTGAACATAATTTGTGAATGTATATTTTTTCCTATGTGTTTTTAAAGAATCTTTTGTGAATAAAATTGTACCTCCCCTCTTTTTACAAAAACCTTTGTTTCTAGCTCAGTTTATTTCAACCAACTAATTTGCTGTGTTGCCTAGATTGATACATATCATTTGATTTGCTTTCCCTGGTCTAGGAACTCTATTTCCATGCACTCAGGGGGTCCTTGATAAATATTCTCGTCTGAAATGGCCCAACACCATCCCACTGGCATTGCTATCAATGCGTTCCATCCCAACAAAACACTGATTGACCCCCTATGAAGTAGTCTTCGGCAGACCTAAGAACATTTGGGCGGCACCAAACCAGCCTCCATTAATGATGTCCCGGACATACTAATATCTGACTATTTGTACAAATTAACGAACAAACTAACACTTATCCACCAACAGGTCCAGCAAGCCCTACCAGATGTATCCAGGGGCCCAGTACACAATATCAAGCCTAGGGACTTCGTGCTGACGCAAAATTTTCAGAGGTCGAAGAGTCTGGAACCCAGGTGAATGGGCCCCTGGCAAGTCTTGATCACTACCCGAACTGCCCTTCGAGTGGAAGGAAAAAGAAACTGGCTTCATGCACACCACTGTTAAAAGATATCTCCAACACTGACGGCCCCTGAAGAAGTGAACAACCAAGAAGAGCTCCTGACAAAAGACCGACCAGCCCTGAGTTGCTACCCACAGAGAGAGACACTTGAACTGGCAGAGTTTCCCGACCCCATGGTACCATCCAAGAAAGGGTACAATTTGAGATCAACGAAAGGAGAGTGCTCTGACAAGCAGGCCACTAACTGAGTCAAAAGTCTTAGAGCGGTAGGTAACACTACAAATGCTACCAGGAGAAACGCTAGACGAAAGTATGTGGTTCTGCCAGTCATCAAGCCTCTTGAAGGTGATGGCAAAACCCGGACGACCGAAGAACCACCGCAACGACTCCAAACTTGCCAAATTGCACAGTACACAAGAAAATAACCCTCATGGCAGCATTTCTCACCTGCCTCTTGCTGATGGTCACAGTCTGGATTGTTGAAGAGAGTGCTCCCGCTTACAGGACAATATCACTCACCATGCAACCCACCACCAAGAAAGAACACTATCTGGTGTCACTGTCACCACGCCTCCGAGAACGACGCAAAGAATTCTGGAATAATTCTTTCAAACATTTACTACACCAGCACAATCTTGCCGTAAATGCCACAAACTGTTGGACCTGTGGGTTGCTACCTCATGCCACTGAACATTCCCTTCCTTTCATCTCTTCACCCTTTTCTGTTCATGGATCCTGCCTCACTTGGTTAATGCTCCTGCAAGTGAGCTACAAAGACAATGCCACATCGGATGGGACAATCAAACAATTCTACAACAAGTTCTGTCTGAACAAAACAGCAAGAACATCCGCTCTCTTCTGCCCTCTGACTTCGAATGCAACCTTTCCAATGAACATTCCCACCAAAGTACGAGTTGAATTGCAAGTGTTCAACAACCCAGCCAGACCTACCTTTTCCTATCTAAAGAAACGAACTGCTGAAACTCTGACAGTGGCCCTATCTGTGGTGAACGTCTCAGGCCTTGTCTGCATCAAAGGCATTGGAACTAAGATCGTGGGTCACAGCTCTTGCCAAATAACGAGGACTCTAAACACTGCCGACCCGCCTTCATGTGTTGCATCACCCAACATGTACTTTATCTGTGGTACTAAAGCCTACACCTGGCTCCCAAAAGGCTGGGGGTGGGCACGTGCTGCATCGCTTTTGTTCTGCCTCCAACCTACACAGCACCTGCAGACCATCACAGAGAAAGGCGTTCCAAAGACACAGAACAAGCAGACTCAGCCACATCACAGTTCCTCGATGCAGCAAAAGGACTCAGCCGCTATGGGGTCCGATGGCAAACAGCTGAGCCATTCGACACCTGTCGCAAGCAGTAGAAACAGCCTTGAACGTCACAGCTGGCATCCTCACCAACAACACTGCCGAGCTTCAGGTGGTCCGTCTGGTGACTTTACAGAACCGCCTTGTTCTGGATGTGGTATTGCAGATCGTGAAGGAGCATGTCGCATCATCGGTGCCAGCTGCTGCACCTTTATCCCTGACAACTCACCCTCAGTCTACAAGGCAATTGAACATCTTCACAGGTTGGCATCAGAGATTCATCAGGAAACAGAAACTTGGACACTTGGAAGCTGGTTTTGGGGCATTTTGAAAGACTGGGGTTGGACAATAGTGATGATCCTCTTGGTTCAAATTTTTTTAATATGTGGCTGCTGTTTGGGGATACACTGTATACCTTTCTTGTGCTCTCTTCATTTAAACTCTTTGCGCCCCAAGACTTTGGACACTCGATTAGAAAACATGAAAGCAATGTATGACAGAGAGATACAGGACATTATGGACACTGACATGAACTGACAAGCTGGCTAGGATATATTCAAAGGGGCGACTGTAAAATGTAAAACGACAAATATGAACATTGCCGGCGTCATCTTCCTTAGCGAAGCCCTCTGCCCGTAAGCAGCAACCATTTTAGATTCCGTGGCCATTTCGTACACTGCTGGTCCCCTGTGTGTCACCCTGACCTCGCTATCATCCCCCGCACTCTGACTAAGCCCGAGCACACATACTGGGATCGTAAAACCATGTCAGTATGACAGTGCCCCGGAGTCACTTCCCTTGCCAAACCCACTTGTCCTTTCATCCTCCGTGCATTGGTAGGCCCCTTTGATAACCTCCTCCACTGCACCTGGCTACTCAATCCGGTTCGGGGCACTAACCGACCCCTGCGGACATAGTTTATTACCCGCATTCGACAGAACTTGCTTCACCAACAAAGGGGCCAGAATGTAATCAGTGACACGACCCCTTAGATCTGACCAATCCCACACACATTTAGATCCTGTCGGATCGTCCAGCTGCGAGATAGCGATCATCTGTTAGATCTGGGTGGAGGGACGATTACTGCTGGGTTTGTGTGGGAACTAGCTTGAGGCGGGGATTCCAAGGATGTTTGACCATGCAATAAACTGATGCCAAGAATGTTTGACCATGTAATAAAGTGACAAACCTGTGTATATAAGGCCGAGCCACTGAGATGCAGTTAGAGCACCTCCTGACGATAGCCCCGGTGTCGGATGTGATGTACTCTTCTCTAGAGCAATAAATTTGTTCTTCGCCTTCCAGTTCCCAGCGTCTGCCTCATTATTCTGATCACTAATCTTAAGGTGAATTAGAGGTGGTTTGCACCAAGCGGCATCGAAAGTCTTGGGAGTCTCGCTGCTTTTCATCAAGGTGACATGCCGCTTATGGGCATAATCGGGTAAAACTCGCTGAAGAGAAATCCAATATGGCCTCCGAAACGTTTAAGCCGTCCAATGTCATAGAATAACTGGTGCGTAGGTATGAAACTACCAGAACATCCAATATGGCTGCCACCGCAATGTCATAGAACAACTGGTGCATAGGTATCAAACCACCAGAACATCCAATATGTCCGCCACAGCCGAGTGACGCTCTATGTGGAACATTGATGCGTCACGCTCTAGCTGATATCCGTTATACTTGAAAGAGTATCAGAGAATGGTGGGGCGCGAGAGATCACCAAAGCCGATCATCAACCACACATTCAAAGGTAAACAGTGTCTCTTTTAAAAGATAACTTTTCCTCATGAAGTACCGGTGCCTCTATTTATGTTAAATAATAGTGTCCCAACAACCAGAAAGGGAAATAACAAGAAGCGCTGTGATTTTAAGATGAAATATATTACCAGCAGGTAATTACATTCTATTAAACCAGGGGGGTTCTGAAAGTTAAATAGAATAACAAACGCAGAGTTGTTGAAAAATTAGACACAGTACCTTGATATTCTTCAATTCAATAGCAGATTAATCCAACAGCAAATGAAGAGAAACTTTAGATAATTGCAGCTGAAAATCTTCAATGTTGTTGCAAGTTGTGAAAAGTGTTCAGTGTTGAGATCCTCCTAATAAAACTCTTACAGAAACTTCCAAGTGTATCCTATCATCCCATCCTTTGTCGCCAAATGTAAGAATCAACTCTGCGCAGGTAGATATTTCCAAATACTGAAGTTTAATATTAGGAGTAGGGAACAGTCCATGCATAAAGATAGTTATCCTTCAACTGATCATAGTCCTGTGCTGACATTCTAATGCTCCTAGCAACAAGAGCAAAAAGCTAGAATGCTACAATTAGCCAAGCCTAGTGCCTAATGTGAGTACCTGAAACGGCAGGTCTTCTGCTTCTTGTCAAATTCAAGAAGTGAGATGGAGTCAGCTGTGTACTGATTTGCCATTTTAGGAGTGATGTAAGAGAAAGCTAAACCTTCCAGCTCTGGTATATTCTGTATTCATTGAATGCCTGCACATAGGAGTCCTGCAGAGCCGAGATGTCTGCAAGGTTTGTGAAAGCAGATGGTATTGTTGATGTATGTTGGGCAAGAGTGCCTTGAAAGTTTGGTTGAGGCGTTTGAAATGTGCTGAATTGGATATGGCTACGCAGTGTAGCTCCTTGAGGTGAGGTGAGACTTTTGAGTGTTCTCGGAAATTGAGAGTGATTCTGTCTGCAGAGTTTGGGATGTTCTGTAGCCTCCTGAAGAGATTCTTGTTGATCCAGGTATAGAGGGCAGTTTAGTTTGCTGGTGGAAAGAGTGTGGGTAATATTTTTCCAGGTGTTGCCTGGAAGCCATTCGAAAATATTCCTCAACATCTTCAGTATCTGGAAGGGGAGGCCCAGATTTTGAAGCAGAGTTGTATACATTTATGCAGCAAAAAAAGGCAAATGATGTTGTGTAATATGGCAACATGGGGCAATAGTATTACTTCATTATTTTGTGTTTTACACTTATGAACACTGTCTGGGCCTCAGTTGCAACTCATTAGAACAGGCTTAACACACACACATTGCAATGAGCAACTGAAAAGTGACCAGATAACCTTTGCAAAGGGCCTTCAACTGTGCTGCATTATATATTGCAGCATTTGCTAGTAACGTTTGATTACTGTGAGCTCAACACATTATTACAAATCTGCAGATTTTGCAGCAAATGGTAAATTCTGTGGCAAATGAAGAAAATCCATAACATTGCGAAAAACACAACATCCATAACATTGCATACCTCAAGTAGGCTTGCCTATAACCTGGGAATGTGCAATGTACTGTAATAGGAACTCATAACATGAAATGCTTGCATTTGCAGCTCTGCCATACTGGTGGAAATAAATTCACCCCACCACAATATCTCACTGTGGCCACTGACAGTAGTTAGGGACGAGAGCCAGGCCTTTTCCCTCTCAGGGCTCTCAACCCTCTGTGGCATCCGCAAGCAGGGGGCAGTAGCCCCAGGTGCTTGGCATCCTTTGTCCACTCTCCCTCCAGTCAGGTCAAGTATGGCATCCTGACACTGACTCACCAGCCCCATGCCTGTACCCGGTGGCTGGACAAGAGACCTGGGTGGGCTCTCCCACACCTGGTCCTCCTGCTTGGGCTCTATACCCTCCCACCTGGAGCAGTACCCCCTTTCAGAATTGTCAGAGTGCCTGTAGCAGGTGTCCTGCACAATTCTCCCACCAGTTCAGGGGTTCTATCCTGCAACTTGGCTTCCAAGTCAGGGGGGAGACCCTGAACCTTGCCCTCCAACTGAGGGTCTAAACCTTCCAGTTGAACTGGGGTCAGAGACGAGGACTCCCTCCTCTACACTACTTCCAGAGTGCTGTACCCTCCCACCTGGAGTGGTACACCTACAGGGCCAACCGGTCAGGACACTGTTTACAGCTGTCCCTCCCTTCAGGTCAGACAACACCTTAACCTGGCTCTCCAACTCAGGGTCTGTACCCGGTGGTTGAACACTTTCCCCGTGCACCAGGACTTCCTTGGGAGCATGCATGCCCCCATGAGGGTAACACATAACTCTTGTGTTGTGTGATAGTCTGCCTGGCGAAGATCTCCCGACCCCTGTCCATCTGACAGTGCGCAAAGATTCCCCAGGACAGAAGTGGTGTCACCATGGTCATTCACTCTTGACGCATCCATTTTGGCTGGCCCCTGACCCACTGGTTCTTCCAATAGGGAGTCTTTCCTCTTCTCACCGCTCAATCTTGACTTCTGCACCCTCCACTTAGGAGTGGCACTACCAGGAATTAGAACTGATAGAGGCCTGCTTACAGACACTCCCAGTTCACCGGACACTAGGTGATCCCCATCAACGGACGGCCCATCAGGACAGCCTAGGCTCCCCACCTGGTGTTCCCTTAAAGAACCATCCAGGCTCTGAGACTGGGTTTCAGGCACCTTGGGACATGCAGCCCCACACTCACTCCTTCTCCACTGAGACAGGACGTGAGCCCCTACACCCCTCCCACTACAATGGGACCTAGCTGAGCTACTCTGCACCACTTCCACCACTCTGAGGTGGAAGATACCTGAGCCACTCCCCACAGGATCACTCCCCTATGCCTCTCCAGACCCTCTGGAATCCACAAAAAGACTGCCTCAAATGTGAGCTCTCTGGGGTCAGAGAACTTACTCTCCAACAGGCGTCGGCATAGCTCTCCCACAATTGGATCACTCAGCACCCCACAGGGGATAACCAAACTATCCTTCACCTCACCATGCAGTGCCTCACACACTTACTCCACACCACTCTCCTGAGACTGGCCAGACAGTATCTGACTGTCTCTGTCACACAACGCACACTCTTCTGGGTGGTCTTTACCTCCAACTCAGCAAAGCTCACTTCCTGAGCTTCCCAAATTTCTTCTTCTTGGGCTAAGGCCTTCTGAGCCTCTTTAATCTCTCTCAGCTCTTCATCAATCTCTTTCAGCCTCTGCTCATGAGCCAGAAGCAGCTATCTTTTTCTGTTTCTCCTATAGATGATATACTGGTTTTCTGGAGAGGCAATTTGTCAACTTGCACACAGTTCTGTGAATGGATTAATACTAAGAACAGTCACTTAAGGAATACCCACACCATTTCCAACACGCAGATCCCTTTCCTGGATCTAACAATCAGACTTAATGAGGGGTCACTTGATACCAGACTCTACAAAAAACCCACATATACCAATAGCTTGCTCTTATTCAGTAGCTACCACCCCAACGCATTAGGAGGGAACCTTTCCTTTTAGCCAATTCTTCCGTCTGAGGAGAAATTGTACAACAGTACAGGATTTCAAAAAAGAAGCCAGTCTATTATCCACTAATCTTAAAAGGAGACAATACCCTGAGATTACAGTAAGGAAATGCATGAAACGAGTCTGCAAGAACAATAGGGCCGGGCTCCTTGAACCAAGAATCCATGCACCAGACGATACCATCACGTGCGTGACCACATTTTCACCTACGTCCAACCTAATGAAAAAACAAAATCAGAAAACATTAGGGGACCCTCAGTGCAGGTGATCTTACAATTACACAACCACGTTTTGCCTTAAAAAGATCTAATTACCTTAAGTATTTGTTAATACACACAAGACCGCGCCCGAAAAGCACCAATACACAAAGGAACCTGTGGGGCCTCCCTCCTGTGACTTGTCATCACCCTTGTGGTTCCTGCTCAACCTGCCCGCAGACTTCCGTCCACAAGGAGATTAGATTGACTGACACCTTCACATGGGTCATGCAAAAACATACAAACTGCAACACAAGTCACTGCATTTATTTACTGATTTGTCCCTGCGTAAAACTCTATGTGGGAATGACCATGAGAGCAGCAAAAGTGAGGATTAAAAAGCATAAAAGCAACATCAGGCGTGGGAGAACTACTACTAGACTCTTGACCCATTGCTTAGAGAGCAGGCACACACCTGAAAGCATTAAATGGCTCATCCTTGAATCACATCCCACAATAACATCCAACGCTCTGTTCAGGCTTGAACAGAGATGGGTCTACCGCCTGAAAACAGACCTCAATGGGCTAAATGACAAAATCCTGTAGAGTACTCTTAACCATTGACCTGTAGGCATTTCTCCCTACTCCAGCTTCATGAACACTCGCCAATCCCTTTGGTTGACCATCACCTGTGACCAACCCCAGATGGCTTCCCTCTGTTTGGCACTTAGTCTCCCCCCTGGACACGCGTCTCAGGGCTTTCTCCAGGGCATATCTAGGACACCTCCATGAATTGGCAGGACCTTTGTTAAACTCTTTAGCTCAAACATTTAGGGTTTAGAATCAATTAACACCTCCTGGTGTTATTACCACTTGCGCCTATTCTGGGCCACTTCTACCTTTTTACCAGTGTGCATTAAACCTTTTTGCCGTACACTAACAGACACATCATCCAACAGAGTGGTCTGATTGATACTCACTCACACTGTTACATTGAGTCCCTTCCCCTCTCTAAGATGGCCGCCGGCTTTCCCCAATGACCGGTTCACATAAGTCAAACAGGCAGAGCTAACCCCCACCCCTCCCACTCTAGACCATTCCCCCTCCTGTTGTTCGGCCAATGACGGAATAGTATACATAAACCACTGCTGCACTTTCCTCACTACCATCCCGAGGAGCAGCAGTTGGGGTAGGTCTTTGAAGCAGTTCTGGACTTCGGAACAGGTAAGCATAGCACAGGGGACCTCTCGGGGGTCTAGCAGACTGTAAGGTTACCTTCCCTCGCCACCCGAGTTTTCACGGCTCCCGCTGTAAATGCCTCCCCTGATTTGCGATTTGTGTTTGTGGGTGGCAGACGTGAGCCGGTTTTGTTTTCAACGTAGCGGGGCTCCTACTAACTTATTACCTAGCCTCCGCTCCCCCCGCATCTGAATGCCTCACGAGCCTGATTGAGAAGCAGGGCTGCTCTTTTGTGCACTCATGGACGATCAAACTTTATTGATCCGTTCCAGAGCGCACTCTGACACCTCTTGCTTGCCCTAGTGAACTCAGTAAACGGTGATGGCGCCGGGATTCATTGTGATAGTGTGATGCCCTTCCTTCCTTCCTTTTTTACATTGGCAACAGAATTTACTTACTGCTTATCACTTCGTGAACCGGTGGGCAACATAGCGGGGGTCAGTCTCTCGGCGTGTGGCATGGTGAGTGCCGCTCTCACTGACCTCCGACCTACCCACCGAAGTGCTATCTGTTCTTAGGCTTGGATTTACTGTATTCTCACCCTTATCCCAGGGACTCTACTGTTGCGTGTCTCTCTTTACCACTGCACCAGATGAGGCCAGCACTCCCTACACTTTAGGTGAGTTTTCCACATTAGCCTCATGGTTTGCATGAGCTTTCTTACTCGGTGTAGTTACTGTGTTTGCTTGCTTCCACACACTTGGATGATTTCTGTTACTCAACTAGGTATGAAATTAACTACCTTGTAGACTATATGCATTTTACCCTGCTGTGTTTTCAATTATACTGGGGGCTGAATCGAAATAAAGAACGGAGGCTAAATGTCAGCCTGATTCCTGGCTCCAGCACGACTACTGCAAATTCATTTTTTTAATTAATGTTTTCTTGACACTGGGGGCAGACTTAGTGGGTACGGGTGTTTCTACCCTGTAACCTTTATTTAATTCGGTATTTCAGTTCAAGCTGTGTCACAAGATGGCTGGTTTGAATGAATTGTTGGCAACCAATCAGATCAGGAGGGAATGCAGATTTTCCACTTTCTGATATTTACAACTGGACATTTATTTAAATACCTTCACAGCTACTGAAAGCTTTTACACCAAATCACAAAAAGACACTTCCCTGAACCAATATCTGCCACCCTGCAACATTTGGTCTCATTCTATTCAGCAGGTCAAGATGTCGCAGTGTCTCAGGATCTTATGGGGATATTAACATGGGAAACACATGTTTTTTGACCCCCTTTTTCTCGGCCCCTGGTTGATGGATCACCCAGAAATGTTCTATGTGCAACAAGAATCACCCCCACCCTTTATTTGAAAATTTCACTTTATATCATTTATATAGATATTGATTTTTTTAATAGAATTTTTTTTGTGTTATGAGAAACAAAGAATACCACACAACTTTCAAGTTGAACTAATATTTAAGCACATGTAAGCGTATTTTATGATCCTGGATCTGCAACTGTGTGAATATAGGGCTGTGTATGTGCAAACAATAATATTATGAAATTAGTATTTGCATGCATATCAGGTCATAGACTGCTTAACAGTACATAGGCTACCTTTATGAATGGTAGCAATAGGAAAGTACCAACATCTGAAGTACATTACTGACACCTGCAACCAATTAGACACACAAACACGTAAGGAGCAGTGCTCCCATCTGTTGCTGTACAATAAACCCATGATTGAATCCAAAAAAGAAGAAGAAGATGAGCAAGAGACGAATGAATAGGCAGACATAGTGATCTGCCTTGAGGTGAGCCACCATCGAGAAATATTTAATCACTCACCCTGAGGCAAGTCACAGTGACATGAAGCAGAATTTGAAAAATAGGATAAGAGTTGGGGCTTTGATAGATCCAATTGTGATCAACATTATTTACAATCACATACTGCAAGAACTGTTCCAAAGATTAGGACAAGTGAGGACCCTAGCAATGTGAACCTCTTAATGATGCTCTCTCACAGCAGTTATCATTTCAGACTTTCTTGGCTCTTTCCTTTCTCCTCTTGGTGAAAATTCTAACTTTATGTAGCCTGGGAAAACATCCTCTGCATGTGCCAAAACAAATATATAAATATTTGCAGGAACCATAATAATACATGTTAGATGTGTCAGCCGTAGGGTGGTCTTCCACTAAACCTTGTGCTGTTGCCTCTTTTTACTGATCTTTATTTTGCTGGCCTTAGGACTCTGTACCTTTACCACTCATAACCATTTCTAAAGTACTTGTGTTCTCTCCCTAAATGATGTGGAATTGGTTTAGAACCAATTGCCACATTTAATTTATGTGTATCTCCATCTCACAACCAGCTCCAATGACCACTCACCTGACTTGGAGCACCTTCTCTTCCAAATCCAGACCAACCCGAATTCCACCCTCCATGGCACCTCTTCCACAGACCCCCCTAGATGTCACCCCTCCTTCAGCAAAACTATACCCAACTTCATCGCTCACCATGCTCTTGCCTCATGGACTACATCCTTCTCAGCGACCTCAATTCCTACCTGGACATCCTTAGAGACCAAAATACCTCGCCTCATTCCTACTGGAGAACCTCGCCAACATCAAACTCAATTAACTGGTCACAATGCCAACCCACTCAGTAGGACACACGCTTGACCCAATCTTCTCTGCAAGCAACAACATCTACATCATCCACATATCCAAGCCACACTGGACCAACCACCACTGCGTCCACTTCTTCACCAAACCCACTGCAAGCCACCAAGCCCACCGCAATTCTCACAAAAGCTGGAATGAGGTCACAGAAGACCAGCTCACTACCTCCCTCAGCAAGACCCCACTAATGACATTCACAGAACCAACACCTCAGCATGCAACCTCCACCACTGGATCTCCAAATGCGTGACACGCTGCCCCTCTTAGGAAACCCTCAGGGAAACAGCCCTCCAAGAAACCCAGCTGTTTGTCCCCCACGAGCCAAGAGTTTAGGCTTACCTGCAGATGGCTTGATAAAATATGGAGGAGCAGCAAGATCACAGCAGACCACGCAGCTCTCTAATCTGCCATCACCACACACCTCTGCCTCATCAGAACAACTAAGAAAGCAGTCATCCAGGAATGCATCAACACATACAACGCAATACCAAAGGGGATGATGGACGGAGCGTTTGAGCAAATCAAACACTCACCTCCAGTCAAATGATCTGGGTTAAATCCATCATCATTCTTTAGCTAACTCCACCACCTCAGTCAGACATGGCCATATGCAAATCATCCTGACCCTGTGCCTCATGGGAACAGTCCAGCGCGAACTGCCAAGCCATGTCTGCCGTGGACCAGAAACAAGCATCATGAGACCAGTTTCGGGCTCATAACCTTCATCAGCCAGGCTATCTTTAATCTAGTGGCAAAGTGAGCAAGGGACCCACATCTGGGCATATCCTGCCAATTTAGGGTGAACAAAGCAATATGAAAGGGGTTGATGGACTGAGCGTTTGAGCAAATCAAACACTCACCCCCAGTCAACTGTTCTGGGTTTTATCCATCATCATTCTTTAGCTTACTCCAACCCCCCATTTCAGACATGGCCATATGCGAATCAGTCTGACCCTGTGCCTCATGGGAACAGTCCAGGTCGAACTGCCAAGCCATGTCTTCCCTGTACAGAATACAAGCATCCTGGGACCGGTTTCGGGTTCATAACCCTCATCGTCCAGGCTATCTTTAATCTAGTTGCAAAGTGAGCAAAGGACCCACGTCTAGGCATACCCTGCCAACTTAGGGCGAACAAAGTGATACCAAAGGGGATGATGGACAGAGCGTTTGAGCAAATCAAACACTTACCCCCAGTCAACTGATCTGTGTTTAATCCATCTTCATTTTTTAGCTCACTCCACCACCCCTGTTCAGACATGGCTATATGCAAATCAGTCTGACCCGGTGCCTCATGGAAACAGTCCAGCGCGAAGTGCCAAGCCATGCCTTCCCTGGACTGGAAACAAGCAACCAGGGAAAGGTTTCGGGTTCATAACCCTCATCAGCCAGGCTGTCTTGAGTCCAGTGGCAAAGTGAGCAAGGGACCCACGTCTGGGCATACCCTGCCAACTTAGGGCGAACAAAGTGATACCAAAGGGGATGATGGACAGAGCGTTTGAGCATATCAAACACTCACCCCCAGTCAACTGATCTGGGTTAAATGCATCATCATTCTTTAGCTCACTCCACCACCCCTGTTCAGACATGGCTATATGCAAATCAGTCTGTCCCGGTGCCTCATGGGAACAGTCCAGCGCGAACTGCCAAGCCATGTCTTCCCTGGACCGGAAACAAGCATCCTGGGACTGGTTTCGTGTTCATAACCCTAATCAGCCAGGCTATCTTGAATCCAGTGGCAAAGTGAGCAAGGGAACCATGTCTGGGAATTCCCTGCCAACTTGGTATCATCACATACAACAGCAAATAACTTTTCCCAGTGGTCAAAGAATTTGCTAACCCCAGACATTCCCCCATCTCAAGACCTCTGTGACAACCTTGCCACCTTCTTCCACTGACAGCTTTGCAACCATAGACACAGTCACCCTACCCGCAACCACTGCACCCAATGACTCCAGACCCCAGGAGACCGTGATCAACTTTATACCCATACCTCTGTCAGCACACTCAGGATCATGAAGATCATGAAGTGCATCTACTCCAAAGCCCCCTCGGATAGTTGCCCTCCTCACATAATGAGCAGAACCAGCAACTCCATTGCACCAAATCTCTGCTGCAGCACCAACTGCTCCATCTAATCCACAACGTTTCCAGAGGACTGGAAGCACACAGAGATTAACTCTGTTAGAACTGGGGGTCTCTAGTTGGCTGAGGTAGGTACCTTAGTACAAATAGGGACCCTTGCTTCTAGTCAGGAAAAGGAGGGACACACTTGCAGATAACCCCTGCTCACACCCCATTAGCTTGGCACAAGCAGCCAGGCTTATCTCCAAGGAAATGTGTAAAATATGTGCAACCACACTTCCAGTAACACAGTGATAACACCACAAATGGACACCACACTGGTTTTATAAAAATAGTGGTCTCTTTATCAAAAGTAATACAATGTGACCAAACAATAGAAATCCAACATATGCATATTTGTAATATTTCACTTTGACGGTTATTAGGCCAGCGATCACTTTTAGGTTCTTGCGTTATTATTGAGCAGTTCACGATGATCTAATGCAGTGATAATGCAATTGTTTAAAGTTCATAATGCAGTTCGTAATATAGTAATAAGACGGTCCTTAATGCACGTACGAATGCAGTTCATAACGCAGGAATAATGCAGGTCATAATGCAAGAATAATGCGGTTTGTAATGCAAGAATAAGGCAGTTCGTAATGCAAGAATCAGGCAGTTCGTAATGCAAGTATAATGCGATTCGTAATGCAAGAATCCGGCCCTTCGTAATGTAAGGAATAATGCTATAAGCCAATA
This sequence comes from Lissotriton vulgaris, assembly GCF_964263255.1. Taxonomy (NCBI): domain Eukaryota; kingdom Metazoa; phylum Chordata; class Amphibia; order Caudata; family Salamandridae; genus Lissotriton; species Lissotriton vulgaris. Next base: position 280,159,174 of record NC_141691.1, read on the forward strand.
TACATGGTCAACCCGGGCCCCACTAGGCCCCAACAGCAGAGACAACGGGCAGGTAAGGGCTACTCGATGACTCAGCGCGTCTAATGTGGTGCAGCGGGGAGAGAGATCGGAGCACTCCTGTACTCCTCCTGCATTCCTCCCCAGGCCACACATGCTTGTGGCTCCTAACCAGAGTCCAAGCCTTACCTGGGGGTGTGCTGCCTCGCTCTCTCTCCCCGCTCGTCATACATCCTGCTGGGCAGCCCTGATGACGTTAAAGCTCCATTGTTAGGCGACGCTGTAGCCAGACGGGTTACAGCGCTGCCTTCTCCTTAGTTGATGATCTTGGGCAGATTCCTCTTGGTGAACAACGATCACGATCCCTTTCAACTTGCAGCTTCCTTAGCTTCAAGAAATCCTTTAGTGCGTTGCGGCTCAGGCCGGCGGCAGTGATACTTACTCACAGCCTCAGTTATGATGACAGCTTTGGTAACAAACCAAAATGCAGCAGCGTGAATGATGTGTCACGCTGCGTGGGCCATACGGTGCAGTGGCAGGCCTGAGATCTCTTTTTTGGGCTACTTGTGTGGGTGACCCAATTATTGCTGAAGGCCCACAGGTAGCATTTGCATTACCAGTCCTGGCACACATAGTGCACTTTACTAAGGACTTTCCTAGTAAGACAAACATACCAATTATGGACAACTAATTACCATAACACTTTATACAGAGAGCATATGCACTTTAGCCCTGATCAGCAGTGGCAAAGCGCCCACAGATCTAAGTTGGCAACACCATGTCAGAAAAACGGTCTATGGGGAAAGTAAAAATTTTAAGGAACGTTAACCAAAAAGGGCCACGTCCAACGTATACTGCAGGAATTCCTATTATCGAGTAAATCCTCTTATGATAATTCTGCCTCCTCTTTTCCTCTAGAACCATGACTCATTTGATTGATGCTGAGTGCATCTAGACTTAATGTAGCTCTGAATTTTCTTAATGATGTTTTTAACCCTGTAGTCTGTAAGTACCACACTGACTCAAAGTTGGACATTTTAGTAATTAACAAAACATTCCTTCATGCCTGACAAAGGTGTGATATTCTTTGACACTGTACTGTGGAACAGGAGCCCATATTACCATCGATGCCCAGGCTGCTGGCGCAAGACGCCTCTTAGTTCCCATTCTGAATAATTACCAAAATAAAGAGACGGGCGCTGGGAGCAGGAATCAAGAACAGAGTTTAATTCTCATGAGGAGAGCCTGTCATTTCAGACACGAAACAAGGTGCCATCGGGAGGTGCTCTAACAAGTGAGCTGAGACTCTGTCTTTTATACTTTGCAGAACACTTGGCATTACAGTCACAGCATTGTAAAACAAAGAAAAGACATCCCCATAATCCTCGTGTAAATCCTACCCCACATGTGTTCACAATAGGGACCCTTGACCTGCTGATAAGAGGGAGAAAGCAATGACGCAGCTGGATGTTCTGCTGATTATTAGGATGTGTGCGCCTGATCGTAGCCCAGGGGGTGGGGAGGCCAGGATCAATAGTGGGTCCTTTGAAGAGGAGTGACTTCATACAATAAGGGCAGTAAATGGTATCTCATGGCTTAGGCGATGGCCCTGGACATGTGTGGTCAGCCGGACTCGGGGGAAGGGGTCATCAAAGGGGTGGTATTCATGCCGCGTGGACAATCGAGCGCGGAGGGGAGGCTTGTCAACAGAGGGGCATTCATGGAGGGAGAGGAGGTGTTGGTCAGGCGCGGCCGTGACTCCCAAGGACAGGGTCTTGCAGAGGAGGAAGGTTTATGACTTGTCCATGTGAGGGAGAGGGAGGGGGCCAGGGTGCGCGCAGGGTCAGAGTCGCACAGAGAGAGAGAGATCTTATGACCCGTACATGAGAGAACAGGGGCAGTCAGATACAGCTGGGGGCTATGTCAGCTGAGGCGAAGGATGCTTCTTCAAGAGGGAAATGGGGAGGGTTGCCTGGGTCAAGCAGGAGGGTTGCCTTTCATAGCAGGGTCGCGCCGAGTGCTGGGTTTCATGGTCCATGCATGTGTGAGTGGGAGGGGGGTGCTCAAATGCGCGCAGGAGGGAAGCCAGTGATTCTAATGAGTGGGCAAGAGGCCAAGGTGCCTAAAATGGCTGTTATGTACATAAGGGCACGGGCTTTTACTGGCGGAGTGATACGGTCAATATTTTATGGTATCCATGGTGCATACAGGGAGAGGAGTGGGAAAAGGGAAATAAACGTCGCTTATGTACATCAACTTTTCTATTTTCCACAGTCGCCCCTTTTTACATAACAAAGTTCATTTTCCTATTTTTCCTAGTTGATGGGCGTACACATAAACATGTGGTTGATGAAATAGCATTTGTCAATACTAACATTTTGCATATATTCGTGGACAGTCGGTGCGATTGGCAGAATGCAGTACATAGGAAATTACATTTGCAAACGTACTACATAGCATAAATGCTTCTGACTTTCAAAAATGTGACCAATGAACAGTTTTGACCAAGCAGTTGGGAGCGGAACTCAGTTCAATATACAAGATCTCTTCGTCACAGTGTCTTTTAGAAGCGAGCCATCACTGGTAGGCTCTAGTCCGTGTACTCTCGTTGGCGCTGTTGAGCACCGGCGGTGGAGCTATAGGTCCAGCTCGGTTCCATCCTTACGCGTTGCAGGGTGCGGTCAGTCCTCTGCTGTTAGACCACAGTCCTGTTCCCTAAACAATCCTTTTAGTGGTGCCTTATGCTCGGCACCTATATTTCCGTGGCAACACCCTATTCCCACCTGAAGGCTGTTCTTCCTTTTTGGCAAGAAGTCACATGGAAAAGAGGGTGTGCGGTTTCGTTAGTCGATGGGAGTGAGAGGGCGGAGTGGGGGCAGATTTCCCTGGACACACCAAAGGGACCAAGGGAGCAATGGATAACAAGCAAGCAGGCCCATCAATCGGGCTTGAAAAGAGGGACGGAGGCTCCAGGCACACGTGGGTTGGCGGACAGAGAGCTTCAGGACAGCCCTTCATTCTTTCCTTTACCGCCTTTGAGAGTGCTGCCTCGTCCCGTTTCTTGTTGTGCTGCGGCTCCACCTTTGGTTGAGGTCGCATGTGTCTCATGATCTGCAGCCACGCTGTGCGTCACGTCCGGCCCTTCTCCTCCGGTGATTGAGTATCTGTCCTTTCCTTCTCAGCCAATTTCAGGTTCATTCATTTTGTAGAAAGGAGAGGTAGTAATATGGCGAGATACAATCATTTTTGTTTCGGTCAATTTCGCTGAACACCTTCGCGTTCAATAAGTTATCCAATCAGACTGGTGCCGACGAGGCACAATATTACCATACAAAAAGGATGGGACAGGGGGACTCTCGTAGGGAGTGAGAGTCGTCCGCAACCTAAACGAGCCATTCGGTACACGTATGACATGTAGAGAGAGGGAGAGAGAGAGAGAGAGAGGGTGAGAGAGAGAGAGAGAGAGACGTGTACAAAAATAGGTCATTTAGTGTGCTCACAACGCAGAACGACAGAGGTCAGGTAACACGCAAACGCAGACAGAGGGAAGACATAAACCCGTACATTACATACACACAAACTCAGACAAGGGAAGACAGTACATGTGTTATATACAAAAGAGTTCACGACAAAACATAAAACAGTTATTGGCCAAACAGAACTTCTGCATGCTGCGCATCTTTAGTATCCTATTTATCTACGTGCTGAGCTCTTTTTACCTTTTCCTCCTTTTCCTCTCATTTTCCTTTTCGTTTGTTATTTCTTCGAGCCTTCTCATTTGCCAATACTTACACCTCGATTAGTTGATCAGAAATTAACCTGGTCGCGCTATTTACCCATGGTTGGATCTTAAATCATTTTTCAGTTTCTTCCTTTGGTGGGAAGTTCTCCAGGCTGGGGCAACGGCAAGTATTGATCGGGAGAACAGTCGGACAGCTTGGCTATATCTATGAGAGTGTGAGAAAGGGGGGCAGTGCATCTTGAACATCAGCAACATTTCTTAACTTCCCTGACGGGTGGTGCCTGGGTACCCTTACCTCAGGACTTTCCCTAGTCCTTCCCTATCTAATAAAACGTCATAATCGCATTATCTAACGTGCTAATTTCGAGTCAATTTCCGTCATACAGTACCCGTCAAGTTTCTATGTCAGTCCATCCTCCCAGTCGTTATGCTCTAACGGGGGAACAGTCATATCTACGTCTATGTCTGTCAAAAGCTTGTTAGCATAAGTACTATGCTCAGATCCCCTTTTTCTCCTTTTGTCGGTCGCTCGATCGTCGCTTTTCCATACTTCAGCCGACGTTCCGACGGGACCTGCAGAAGGGGGAGAAGAAGGGGGGGGGTGCAGCATTCAAAACACATCAGCGCGCATAGATCCGAAAATGTTTTTACCTACCACATACTCGACCTATCTCCACGTAGTGCATTTCTTTATCATCTCGGCGTTTAAGCCCAGAGGGACCAGTAATGTCGGATATATAATCATTGATGATCTGCGTATCTACATGAGTTATTTGGTCGCGACCCCTTTAGGTTGCGTGCAAGGGTGGCGGTCAGGTGGCATTTCTGTGGTGTCGTTTAAAAGCGTCTAAAACACTTCTCCGGCTGCCTGTCACACATAATGTAGCTGCTAAATATCGGGTCCTTTTTAACCTTCAGCCTTCATCATATTTTTCTCGTTGCTCACAGTAGTAATACATTCAAAACTCATTAATGCAACCGCTACAACTATGCTTTCTTTTTCAAAATACTTTTAATAAAAAGTGCTGGTGTATAAAATACAGGCCTACAACCCAGTGGACCAGCCACGGAGCAGATTGGAACTGTACATAGGAAGAAAGAAGTTGATGGCAGTTCATTGCATAAAGTGCGACAGTGCAATAAAATCGTATCGAACTTTACTACAGAGCAGGCATGATGCATATCAAGAATTCAGTTTTTCAATTAATTCATTAATTCAATATCCAAATGCTCATTCACTGTCTAAAATACACCAATTCATTTTCCAAATCATAATTAGTACCCACCCTAAATCAGTTCATTGTCCAAACACATGATCAATATCTATATTGCTTTCTTCTCTAAGCACATAACCACTATCCATCTTATCGACTTTCATTGTCCGAAAATGCATACATATCTCAGAGCATCAATATTCGAGCAATCCGGGTGAACAGGGAGTTCGAAAGTTCCGTTTCGTGTATCGGCGCCATTTTGGGCGAGGTCAGGCAGGTTCCGGTATAGTCAGAATGTCTCCAATGACTAATGGTTGGACCAGAACCTTCCGTTGGCAGTTCAAAAAGTTTTTGTGCAATGTGGTAACAGTCTAACAATATGGACCATTAGTCAAAGAGTGGGGAGGGCGGCAACAATTTTCCTACCGGGTCACCCTGGTGTTCCTCCGGAACTGAACAAGTCTGTGCCGTGGCTGCATTTTAGCCATTTCTAATCCGAGGCTGGCGCCGGCAGGAGTTGCACCGATGTCGTGGTTCCCAGTGAGGGGGCGGGGGCGCCCATGAGGAGGGATCGGGGTGCCCCCCCGGCTCTCATAGAATCTTCAAGGTTGAGGAGAGAAGGCATGGAGCGTGTGCCCGTCCTGGGCAGAAGACCGCTTTTTGATGTTGACCCTCTTTAAGTAAGAGCATTGGGGTGTCGCTGGAAGCCTCCACCTGGAGGGAGGTGGGGGAGGCTCGTTCGCGCCGCCTCCCCCTTCCAGCGACCCCGCGCCGTTCCTCGGCTCCGTCGCTTCGATATTGGCCGTGCCAGCCATTGAAGATGGGGGGGGTGGTCGGCGGCTGAGGCAAGACAGCCCCCCCTTTTCTCTTGACGTGTGGCGGGACTACCTGGAACTGTCCAGGCGTCGACATGTGGCGGGACTACTTGTCACTATGCAGGCGATGGCATGTGGCGGCACTACCTGTAACTATCCAGGAATTTGACATGTGGCGGGACTACTTGCAAGCGCCGCCATTCTCGCTTTTGGCTTCGGCCTTCTTCGTGGGTCGGACCAGGCGAGAGACAGAAAGGGGGGGGGGGTCGGTGGCTGAGGCAAGACAGCCCCCCCCCTGTGGCCTGCAGGGCAGCAGAAGAGGAGAGAAGGAGAGGTCTCTGTCATTCTTTGGACCGCCTGCCCAACATCATCTCCTCCTGACCGTGGCCAGGCGAGCCCCTCGTGCCTCGAGGCCTCGCCTTCCGGATGGGCGTAACCGCGAACCTGTTGCACTTCGGGAGCTTCCGGAATGGGGGTAGGTACCTATTGAATTTGTTTCTATTTCGTGTGACCGTTATTTGGGCGTGGTGGGCAATGAGGCAGACATGTTTAGGGCAGAAATAGGCAACGGAACCTAGCTACCTCGTGGCTGCCTTGGTGTCAGGCTTGTCTTCCCTCGCCATTTTTTTTTTTATGTTTCTTATTGCGAGTTATTTCTAATGTTTCTTATTTTATTTTTAGCGAAGTTGATAACTCATCAGTGGCCTACTGATTTCTCTCAACTCTTTTTCTTGTATTTTTATGCCATAACCTATTATAAGCTATAGCGACTAGTCCACACTTAATGAACATGTCCTTATTAGATGTGCCCTCCAGTGGAGCTGGGTGGTTTATTTCTAATAAGCGGTCCGGGCTAAACAGGCTACCAACCAGTGGGGAGAAGATAGGCATGACGGATTACAACGGGGACAAAAGTCTGCATTACCTATCTTATCACAGCGGGCAAAGACTAGGCAGAATATTTCTATTCTCCGTTGTTTGGCGGCGGTGAATACCTCAAACGAACCAATACCGAACAATCGGCCAATCAAACAATTCAGTGGGGAGAATAAGTGGGCACGAAAAGTTATCGCTACCCACTCTTTCTCTACCTGCAAAGCGAGACCTTGTTCTTCCCTGTTTGCAGACAAAGAATCTCCAGACAATAATCCACGAACGACAGTTCGGGAAACAGTGGGGGAGGAAGATAGGCACGACGGATTACAATGGGGACAAAAGTCTGCGTTACCTATCCTTCACTGCTTGCAAAGAGAGAGCCTGTTGTTTTCTCCGTTTGCAGACGGTGAATCTCCAGAGGGTTTCAACAAAGCGTAATACTAGTATTATCCAACAAACAATCATTTCACAATTTGTCGCATTTACGCGACCTTACCCGGACCGGACCGTGTGGGCAGTTCTTCGCCTTCCTCCTTCCAGCGCCCGATCGTTCTCTTACTCCGTGTAGCATTCCTGTGGGATTCCAGTCAGGACAATAGGTCACTCAAGAGAGGTCCGTTCAGAATTTGGTGAAGTTCTGTCGATCGGCAGCCGGGCTAGGGCCCTCTCAAGGCAGGCATACCCCGATCATTTTAGACGTTCACTTTTTCGTCTGGATCTCTCTTACCGAACCCTATGTCACTGATGGACCCCGCGTTGGGACGCCAATTGTGGAACAGGAGCCCATATTACCATCGATGCCCAGGCTGCTGGCGCAAGACGCCTCTTAGTTCCCATTCTGAATAATTACCAAAATAAAGAGACGGGCGCTGGGAGCAGGAATCAAGAACAGAGTTTAATTCTCATGAGGAGAGCCTGTCATTTCAGACACGAAACAAGGTGCCATCGGGAGGTGCTCTAACAAGTGAGCTGAGACTCTGTCTTTTATACTTTGCAGAACACTTGGCATTACAGTCACAGCATTGTAAAACAAAGAAAAGACATCCCCATAATCCTCGTGTAAATCCTACCCCACATGTGTTCACAATAGGGACCCTTGACCTGCTGATAAGAGGGAGAAAGCAATGACGCAGCTGGATGTTCTGCTGATTATTAGGATGTGTGCGCCTGATCGTAGCCCAGGGGGTGGGGAGGCCAGGATCAATAGTGGGTCCTTTGAAGAGGAGTGACTTCATACAATAAGGGCAGTAAATGGTATCTCATGGCTTAGGCGATGGCCCTGGACATGTGTGGTCAGCCGGACTCGGGGGAAGGGGTCATCAAAGGGGTGGTATTCATGCCGCGTGGACAATCGAGCGCGGAGGGGAGGCTTGTCAACAGAGGGGCATTCATGGAGGGAGAGGAGGTGTTGGTCAGGCGCGGCCGTGACTCCCAAGGACAGGGTCTTGCAGAGGAGGAAGGTTTATGACTTGTCCATGTGAGGGAGAGGGAGGGGGCCAGGGTGCGCGCAGGGTCAGAGTCGCACAGAGAGAGAGAGATCTTATGACCCGTACATGAGAGAACAGGGGCAGTCAGATACAGCTGGGGGCTATGTCAGCTGAGGCGAAGGATGCTTCTTCAAGAGGGAAATGGGGAGGGTTGCCTGGGTCAAGCAGGAGGGTTGCCTTTCATAGCAGGGTCGCGCCGAGTGCTGGGTTTCATGGTCCATGCATGTGTGAGTGGGAGGGGGGTGCTCAAATGCGCGCAGGAGGGAAGCCAGTGATTCTAATGAGTGGGCAAGAGGCCAAGGTGCCTAAAATGGCTGTTATGTACATAAGGGCACGGGCTTTTACTGGCGGAGTGATACGGTCAATATTTTATGGTATCCATGGTGCATACAGGGAGAGGAGTGGGAAAAGGGAAATGAACGTCGCTTATGTACATCAACTTTTCTATTTTCCACAGTACTGACATACAAATTATTTTACTATGACTTAGGATGGTAGCTCCTTTTTGAAAAAGAACACATTTGATAACATTTTGTGTCTTGCATCATCATGGTACAGATCATTTTCCTGAAGAGGTGAACATAATTTTTACCTCCTAGCTGTTCCTCTTCTGTCATCATTGATCTTATAGGCACTGCTGCAGGGGTCCTATGGGCAACATTGTGTGTCTGGCTGTTGGATTGGGGTTTCACCCTACCTGAATGCATCTTGTCTCAGATAGAATACACTCTGCCCCTCCCCACCAAAGGATACATTCTTTCACTCTATAGTGTGTATTGTTTCCATAAATAAGATAGTCTTTTGATTAGTGTTGATATCAAGTTTGATGGTTGATGTAAAGACCCAGCCTGTTCAGTAGCTGCAATGTTCTGAAAGAGTCCTTCCTCACCCTTGATTAATTTTGAGCTCTCAGTGACCAGTCATATAGGAAGGGAGTAAAACGTTAGGTTTCTCGAAAGGTGAAATGCTACTACTGTCCTGTATTTGGAGAAAGTGTGAGGAGACGACTTGAGAAAAAATGGAAGAATTGTATAATGATTATTCCCTACAAAGAATTTGAGGAATTTGTTTATTTATTTATTTATTTCAAACGTTTTATATAGCGCTGGCTAGACCCGGAGGTATCAGAGCACTTTACATGAGCATCAGATCATAGTCACAGGTTACATCGTTACAAAGGTTACATAGTTCGTACAGCAAGGCCACATAGTAACTTGTAAGGTCGAGATAAACAATAAGCACAAATACGAAAGGAGAAAAGCAGGGAAGGTGAGAGATTCAGAGGAGGGGGGGTTTGAGCAGGGGAACTAGAGAGATAAAGAAGGCGGGAAAGAGGAGGGTAGGGTGAGAGACACAGCATGCGAAGAGGAGGGGAAGGGTGACGGGGACACAAACCGGTAGACGAGTCAGGGCAAACGTCCAAAGTCCGGTAAGCTGTGATCCCAGGGGAAGTGGTATCACTTCCCTAAATCTGTTGCGAGAGGCTCCCTTTGCGCAGTGGACTCTCTCAGAGTGGTCTCTGAAACTCCAAGGCCTACATACTGGATCCTTCCCCAGAAAGGGGAGAGGGAGTGCTTTGGCAAGGTTCGCCATACCAAACCTCAAGTGTGAGTGGCTCCCTTGGCGCAGGGGACTCACTCAGCGGGTTCGCTGAGACTCCAGACTGTAAATATTGGATCTTTCCCCAACAAGGGGAGAAGGAGTGCTTAGTCAAAGGGCACAAAGGACAGGGGGGTAGGCAGAGTAGCAGGAAAGGGGAGAGATTCGGGGGAGAGGGGATAGGAGCTGGGGACGAGACAATAAGGAGAGACGAAAAGAAGTCTGTCTAAAGACCAACTGGGTAGGTGACGACCAAGGAGGGAATCCACGGGCCATCTCCCCTATAGCTAAACCAAGTAGCTCCATCGGGCATCAGACAAAATAGTTCAGTCTCAATACATTGAGAGAGGAGGGAAGGAGAGACATAAATATAGGGAGGATGCGGTAGGAGACTGCAGGAGAGATGAAAGGAAGTGCAACAATGTGGTTCAACAATATATCAGGAAAATATCAAACAAGTAAACATTACATCAAAACAATCAGCAATACATTAGGGGAGGAGAGAGAGGAGCGAAAAAGTAGGGGGGTGGGGGAGGAGGGAAAGTGAGGATAAGGGAAGAGACAACCATAGAGACGAAAGAAAGTCTGTCTAAAGACCGACTGGGTAGGTGACGACCAAGGAGGGAGTCCACGGCCCATCTCCTCTATAGCTAAACCAGGGGCCTCATTTATGAAAAGTGACGCATCGCTGCGTGAAAACAGCGATGCGTCACTTTTCAGTGCGCACTCCTTGCGACACCAATGATGCGTCATATTTAATGTATGACGCATCATGTCGCAAGGACTTACAGGTACGTCAGTATTTTTTACGCATCTGTAAGCGCAAAAGTGACGCATTGCTGGAGTGTGTCACAAAAGTGACGCATCTCCAGCAATGCGTCCTTTCACATGGGGAAAGCCCCATGTGAAAGGGCTTGCATCAGTCTTACGCCTGCTGTGGGGCAGGCGCAAGATTTTGACGCAACAGCATCCTAAAAGTGACGCAGTGAAATCTCATAGATTTCACTGCGTCACTATTACGAGGCTTTTTGCGGGGGAACGCCCCCTCTGTATACATTATACCTGACGCAGGTATAATGTGGCGCAGGGGTTTAAAAAGTGACGCATCTCCCTAGATGCGTCACTTTTTAAATATGGCGCAACAAGGCGCATGTTTTACGCTGCCGATGCGTCACAAAAAGTGACGCATCCGCAGCGCAAAACTGACGCAAGGCCTCATAAATGAGGCCCCAGGTATCTCCATCGGGCATTCGACAGAATAGATCAGTCTCAATACATTGAGAGAGGAGAGAAGGAGAGAGAAAAATAGAGGGAGGATGCGGAAAGAGACGACAGGAGAGATGAAAGGAAGTATGGCTGAAGACCGACTGGGTAGGTGACGTCCAAGGAGGGAATCCCGGACCTGTCTCCCCTATAGCTAAACCAGGTAGCTCCATCGAGCATCAGACAAAATAGCTAGATCTCAAATGACGAGGGAAAATTCGCAGATAGACAGGGTGGGGACTACTGCCAGGACAGGTGAAGGCAGAGGTCAGCAGCAGGAAGTGGAGAGGAGTAGAGCGAGGAAATAAAATAGGGTGGGGACTAGGGCCAGGACAGGTGAAGGCAGAGGTCAATAGCAGGAAAGTGGAGAGGAGTAGTGCGAGGAGGGGTAGGGGGAAGGTAGTTTGGCAAGAAGTTCCCATGGATATGGTGGTCATGGCAGGTCCGGAGGCAGATCCAACAGTGTCCTCCATAGGGCCCCTCCGCAGATTCGCAGTGGAGAAGGTCCCTGTTGACTGGCAGCGCGTGCAGCAGGTCAGAGGTGCAGGAGTGGTTCAAAGCTTGAGCAAGGAGCCGGTGCAGGGGTTCCACGAGATGGGACATGCAAGAATAGAAAAGAAACAGTTTTAGAGACACAGAATAAAATGAATGCTCTGTATACCACTTCTTTCTAATCTATTCACATTATTTTATTTTAACTATTGCATTAGATGCTAGGCAAAACAAACACCTTAGCAAAGCAGCGGTGCACGCTTCTTGCACGTTAGTACACAGAACAGCCATCTTAGTTCTAGTGCGCAGAAGCAAATGTTTTCCCACCAAGCATGTCACGTGAGTGTGACAGATGCATGCGCAATAGAAAATCCCACATAGAAGCAGCCATTTTAATGCAAGCGGATTATAGTTAGCAAAAGCACATTGACAAGCTTCCACTAGATAGTCATGTAATGCAATATTAATATGACAACAAATGTTAGTTAGTACATAATATTATTTCCGAGAGGGTTGAATACAAGCAAGTCACTTTACGTGTGCAACCTGGCTCCATCAGCATCATAGGGCAATACTTAACAAAGACAGCAGATACCCTTTGACAGATCACTTCAAACCCTGATGATAGCTTCTTCTGGTTCCATGGGATTGACCATGCACCATTCAGAGAAAGAGGTGGTTATAGGGAACTTCTGGTTAGGCAAAAAGAGGCCAAATAGATTTGTCGCTTAAAGGCAACACTTAAAGGTCACAATACAGATGAGGAGTTGCATTATTTTTTGGAATAAATTGTTCTTGCAATTTACCCATTACTGTATCAATGATTTCGAACGAACACAAGAAAATGTATTGATAATGCCTATATATGAAATGACACCCCGTACACATGTTAACTCTGTAAACTTATATGAATATAGTATTTTGTGTTAAAGAAAACAATTAACAATGACTTCTTGTTGAATATTCTGTTTTCTCTTGCATGGACACAATATGTTCCAATCATTTCTATCTTGTTCACTCTGTTATCCTTCTTTTATTTCTATTCTGAAATTTTGTATCCGCAAACAGCGTTTTCATATTATAATATTGTTTTCCTTCAGTTTCTTTTTGAGCTGGCCAAATGGAAATTCTCTTTACGAAAATATAATTGTCCTTTACATGGTATGGTAGCTGATATTTTTGTACACATTAACTTACTCGGCTTCCTCTGTACTGCACTCTATACTTGTTGAAAAGTTAGTATTAGACTCACAAGATGACTGGTCTTTCGAAATTAACCAAATGAATTGGTCTATTATTCTTGCACTTGGTTCGTCCCTTGGCGAAAATATTACTAATTCTTATTTTGTTTCAGCCTAACAGGGTACAGGTCTTCATCTCCGTCTGGCCTTGATAAATATGAGGCCTATAATGACGGTGTGACTAGCTTGTGGTTTCCAACATCTGTTCTTGGATACAACATACTAACCGTTTCAATATACTATGCGTTCATCCATGTGTATTTATCAATTTGTCAGTTTCACTTTTTTTAGCATTGATAGGGATATTTTTCCTTCTTCCTGTCAGACTTCTCAATATGTTGCTTTTTTATAATGCGCCTTAATTTGCTTTATTACGCGTCATACATATGATGAGGCTGTCAAATTATGACCTTATGTTTTTTCCAGTTACTACACATCGTTTGTTGTTATATTTTGTTCCTCTGTTAAACCTATTTTATGGCCTTGCTATCTTCAGCATACACCCTTTCACCTTTTTGCTTTGTTGGTATTACTTACTCTTACCGCTGTCAGACGTTCCAAGATGGCACAGCTTTTTAGTTTGACCTGTGTCATCAAACACAAACGTCGCACGTCATGATGTGGACAATGCTTCTGTCCCTATAAAACTTTGAAAAGATGGCATGCCGGGACATACCAAACCGTTGCCAGCCATCATGCCGTAATCGCAATTTTGCATCATTGAAGGTGAGTGTTACCCCAGGCGCTGGCACTATCGGACATTTTTTGTGCATGTTCCCACTTTCCTAGCACGTAATATGGTATAGCACATTGGTATTACTGAACATTCATGTGCTCTCAGGTTGGAACTGGTGATGCACTTTACCGTAGTGGCTAGTAGTTATGCTGAAATTGTGGGCCCCTTTTCACCTTTGTTCAAATTGAGTTTACTGGACTCCCTTTCCCCTGTCGTAACATGTAATAGTGCCTTGGCCTTTCTTATCAGGTATGTGCTCTCAGTTGCTTTTATATATAGGAACAGGCAATACACTACAGGTTAGCGACTGTTAGTCAACTTCAACACTTGGGCACTTTTCCCTCTTGTCGGCATACGTAGTATCAAACTAGACTTTCCGGTTTGTTATCAGGACAACTACCCTGTATTGCCTACTTTATATTTCTTCCTATCCTAAATTCAGGCATGTCTGTTTTTTGAGTATTTTACCATGGGTGTCATTCCAAGGTCAGGGTGTTTTTCTCTGGTACAGTAAATGACTGTCTCCATTATATACGCAACTAATTGATTTTCACTATATAACCCACAACTGGGTATCTATTACAATACAACCCAGGACTGTCTGTGAATTTACAACTATTACTAATTGGCTTATTTTTTCATTAGAAAGTGAGCTGGGATTCAATTAATGTTCCCCCAAACCGAGAGTGTCACACCTGGACTACATCTCTACTCATTGCATGGATTTTTTGGCAACACTCGTTAATATCTACTAAGATGAGATCCCTTGTAGTTACCATTTAAGGGGATTGGTACACACAATTCTTCCTGTACTATCTGGTATGTTTACGATTGAAACGTTATCACTGGTTATGTCTTACATATAAGACATTGATTCATTTTAATTGTTGGACCTGCTTCTGTACACCGATTATTTTCCCATTATTGCGCTATGTACTTTGAGTCTTGAGTATATTATGACCACTACTAATTGATTTATTATCTACAATAGAATGAAAACTGGGATATGATTCATTTTCCCCTATATGTGAAATGAACATCTGGATTATATTACTGCGGAGTCACAGGGACTTTTTGTGAACACCCTACATTAATCATTGAGTTGAGCTCATAGGGAGTTATCAATTCAGGGACCAATTATCTTACTTTTTCCTGTACACATAGGCACTTTCCCCTTTCCCTCACTAGGATTCCGAATCTTTAAGGGATGCCTTTATCTATATATTCACCTGTTCCTTACCTTCCCACCTTAGCACACCCAAGAATAATACTGTTAGAGCTAAGACTTAGGATATACACAAACTTTTGTGTATGTCTATACATGTGATTTTATGGTTACATATTTTTGTACTGCTTTTATCACCCTGTGGATACTTGTTATGTGGGCTGTGGGACTTGAACTTATCTAGTGTGAATCATATTCTCTTATGAATAAACTACGTTTTTTCTAACGGGTAATTTGTGTATAACTTTTGAATTGTGTTATGTATATATCAATGTAGATTATACATTTTTTGTGGTGTCTATTGCATGTTTGTCTTTATGTGTTAATTGATTTTCTGTCCTTAGGTGATTGTATCAGCCCTGATGAAGTTCTTTTTGCAAAATGAACGGAACTCGTTGGCTGAGTGCCGATTTTGACATATATTGTGAATAAAGAAGATTGATGGACTTAATTTGTTCTCCCAAATATTTTTTCAAAGAATCTTGTAACAGTGGCACTCAACGATGGTGTGTGCTGGTAGTATATGCACAGGACATTATTAAAAAAAAAAAAACAACAGGGAATGAAGTACTGAACCTTGGTCAGCCGTTGTGTGCCTTTTTTTCTTCTAAATACTTTACAAATTGCCTCTTAAGTTAAGATTGTGCCAAGCTACCAGAAGGTGAGCACAGGTTAATTTATGGTTTGTATCTGGCTTACCCTGACTAGGATTGTGTTTTCTGCTAAGACAGAGTGCATACCTCTGCCAACCAGAAATTCAATTCCTATCACCACCTTGTTTTACAACTAACAAAGAAATAAATGCTAAAGATGAAAAATGAAGTGCAGACTTTGAAGGCAGTAGTGTTTGAAGAAAGGAAGAACTTCTTCAAGCAGAGATACAAGGCAGAAGAACAAATATATTACCAACATATGGTTTAATCCTCTTGATAGCCTTTTTAACACCAACATCAGCAGTGTTCTTCAGGACAAAAACACACTTACAAGAGGAGTTCATTGAAGTTCAAGTCATCTCTATCAAAACCTTCCACATTCACCAAAATGCATTCCTCTGGCAAGAGACATTTAAGATCTAATGCACCCTCGGTTTCCTACTCAAGTGAGGGGGGAGATATCTTTGCATCTGGTGGAGTGGACTTCCATCAAAAGAGATAAATGTGTACTAAAAACAGCATCTCACGGACACGTTCTACATTTCAATCCACATTCTGCCATGAGCTCCTCAATGACCAACCTCAAAATATTGGTACCCATCTTCAGAAGGAACATCTATCTTAATAACAAAACATGCAATCAAGCCTGTTTCATCTTATTAGAAAGACGTTTTCCAGGTACTTTTTTGTTTAGAGAAACAGTTCAAAATGGAGAATACACCTATATTAGATCTGTGGTTAACAAACACATTCCTCAAGAAAGAAAAAGCACAGATGCTCACAGTGCATCACATCTATCTGCTTCTGTAGTGCAGCAATAGTATGTGTGCAATATTGCAAAGTGGGATTTACACACCCCAGTAGCAAAGGTCCACAGAAGATTCCTGTAGGACAGTGAGTGGGGGAGACGTGGGGGATGCTCGGTGCTATCAAGATGGCGACTGCGAGTAATCAACAACGGCAGAACCTTGGAAAGTATGGCACGATTTAAGCGGTGAGTTTAGCCGCTACAACACGCATAGCCCTTCCAATCTGACTGTTGGCGCTGTGGCTGGGGCACTGTCCTATTCGCAACATTGCGCTTGGCAGAAACTGAGCAGTTTGTGTTGCGCGGTGGTGAAGAGGCTGTACGGAGCTCCCAATCATGGCGGCTGTGAGGGCTGGGCAATTGCGGCGCCAATAAATACTGCAATTATGGACTGGCTGAACGATCGGAAGCCTGCGCTGCCAGAAAGTAACCGATGCTGCCACGGAGGATTGGGACAATACTACAATGAAGCAGCGCCTGTTCTATCTATGCATAGTACGTGCCAGGATGATCATAAAATGCGGATTTCAGCAGTAAGGGCTCCCCCGGTGAGCTATTACGATGAGCTATGTAGGCGACTGATTTGAATTGCCTTGGGCTCAACCAGCACGCACACAACTTCTCCAACTATGCCTGACTTTAAGATGGCGTCCGCCTCTCTCCAAACGGCGGCAAATTTTTGCATTCCGCGTCTGTGGCTCCAATACAGCTGGCAATTCCCAAGTCGAGGGGCTCATTTAGGGCAATCCATGCTTCTCTCATCCTGACCTCCGTCATGCTGATGCTAAAGGATCGCTGAGAGCTGGCATGCGGCAGGTCCACCACCTGCTCCCTGCTCTTCTCCATGGGGGGGAAGCCACCACTATGCGTCCGGCGACCAGGTATGAACACTGTGTACTCCACTGAGAGCACCCTCTCTGGGCTCCAACTAGGATTGCAGGGGCCCGCTCGATTGCTGGACCATAATTATATTTTGGACCACACGCGCTGATACTGCCCATCTCATGACGGTGAATGTATGGGGTGTGTTTGAGTCTTCTTCATCCGCAGGCGCACAGAGGCCGCAGATCGAGGCCTCTCCCATCTCGTAGCAGCTGACAGCGAGGCATTCGGACCCCCTTTCCTGCTACCCCTACACGCCGGGATTAATTCCAGGCTTCAATATTTATGTATTGCCATAGCGACGAACGCACTAACGGATTCCCCTAGACTGCCATTACTTTTAATTAACCAATTCAAGTAAGACTCTCGTCCAAATTAACAGTGGCTGAGCGCTACTTGGATCATCCCATTGAGAGATCTTGTTTGAGTAGACCAATATTTTCTCTGGAAAGCAGCAACCAATTCAGTTACATTGTCAAAATAAATCATCCTTGCCTGATAACGCATCGGCAAGTTTCAGGAGGCTCATCAGTCCTGATGATGATCTAAAGTTATATAGATCGAAACGCCGTCGACCCACCCAAGGAATTTCACTCATTCCATTGTATATAATTGTTGTGTTTTTAACCTTGTTGTTGTTGTGTGACAGTCCGTTCACTTTGATCACTTATGTCACGTCCTGCACCGTATTACTCACTTGAGCACCTGAAATACAGTATAAAGATTTGTGTATATATATATAAAAAAAAGAAAGAGTAAATAAAAGTTCCTACCTGTACCTACAATTTTCGCTCCCTAGCGTTTATTAAATACTCGCTACTTTCACCTTTCTCCCTAGGACCTTATTAGGCCTACCTTGAACCATTGCTTCTTAAAAAGCATATTTCTAAAAGGGACATTTCTAAAATAGCAATGATAATGTAGATTTTCCCCAACCTCGATGGGCAGAAAATCTGGATTTCATTAAGGACACGAAGGCTAATTGCAATCTTCTTTTAATTAGCATACCACAGCCACTTTAAAGAACTTAGAACGTTGAAGGAACAAAAAATTCCAACCTAATAAAAGGCCAGAACAATGTCAGTTCTTCCTTCTTTTTCAATGAAACTTAAATTAAATAAGACATATTATTAGAACAAGAACAGAAAAGTCCAGAAACATTAAATCCTCCTCAGGGTTAGAATCCTAAGGGACGATCCAGTTTAACAAACCATCCAAGTTATTGTTGCGCATGACCTAAAAGGTCAAGAAAAAACAAGTGAACATGGGATGGGAAAAGGGAGGGAATAATATTAGCCTCCGTGTCTTTAATAAAATCCAGATTTTCTGCCCATCAAGGTTGGGGAAAATCTAACTTTTATGTCAAGATCGGAGGCTAATATTATTGCAAGTTTAAAATATTCTCAAAAGAAATGAAGCAGCAGTTTCAATAGATCTGAAATAAAACCAATCAGCACATTTAAGATTACCATTCAACAAAGCTCCTTGAAGGAAAGCATGAGAAGCAGAAGCACTATGAACAGAATGTGCGCCAAACATACTAACATCTACATCAGACATTCTCATCACTTCTTAATCCATCCTACCAAAGTTGAAGATGATACACCTTTGTTGGGTTCCTGAAAAAAATCAGTAATTGCTTGACATTAGATCTTAAAAGGGAAGTTTTCCCTTTATACTCGTTGACACATCTGAGAACACATACATTCACATAATCAGCAAAATAAGGATCGAAAATTTGCTTGAGAATTGGTTTTGGTTGTACTGCTTAAATAGAAAAAAATACATTTAGGAGAAATGAGATTTCTAAAGCTTTGACATCAGAGACTCTTCTAAAAGAGATTAAACAGACAAGGGTAGTCAATTTGAAGGAGAGTAGTTTAAGAGATAGTAAATCATTTGATCCCAGACTGTCTAAAAACTTCAAGACTTTAGAAACATCCCAAAGATAGTTGTATCTAGAAATCGGAGGTTTAGAAATTCTGATACTTCAAAGCAATTTCCTTAATGAGGACATTTTGACCTACAGAATACCCATTACCTAAAATCATGTCCAGTGGCAAAAGCAGAACGATGAGCATTTATAGTTCTATAAGCTAGACCTCCACCAAACAATTTTGAAAGATAATTAGCTATCTCAACTACATCCACCGAAATGGGATTAAATTCCTTGCAGAACGCCAGAAAACCCATTTCTGCCAAGCTAATCAATAGATGGTGCCCAAGATTCTTTAATGAGGTTTGATACCTCATCAGAAAGTCCTGGCACTTCCCATTAGTCCCTGAAATTTTACAAGCCATCATTCTCAGCTCCCTCCTTGAACTAAATTGTGCAGTTCTCCTGAAAGGCCTAGAAGAATTTCTGGGAAACCGGTAATAAGAGGGCATAGTCCACTGGCATTTTCAGCAACACATTGTTCCACACTTGAGACTTCCAAAGGTGGGTCACAAGAACCAGAGAGATTTTCCATTTGAGGGCAATAGCAGGTACTTGAGTAATCATAGAAAAGGGAGGAAAGGCATATCCTTTCAGATTCCTCCAATGTTGCCTGAAAGCATTGATGCTTGCGGATTCTGGATACGGATGCCAACGGAAGAAGGTCTCTAGTTGGGCATTAAGTCTGTCTGCAAAGAGTTCTACTTGTCAAGGACCTAAAATGTCCATCAGACATAAAAAGACTTCCCTGTTCAGAGACCAATTGCTTGAGTCCCTGTGGTTACGGGAAAACTAATCTGCCTCCATATTTCTAAAGCCAATAATGTGTTCTGCTTGCACAACAATATTCAGTTTCAGACAATAATCCAAACAAACGTTGTCCAAATCTGCCAGATCCTTCGATTTCGGGCCTCCCAGTTTGTTGACATATCTCACTGCTGAGATAATGTCCGTCCTTAGCAGAATTGAACATCTGACTGAGTCTTTTGCAAAACTTTTTATTGCACATGAACCTGCCAAGAGTTCCAAACAGTTTATATGTAGGTTCCTTTCCTCCTCCTTCCAAGGACCCCCGGTAGAGACTAAACCACAGTTCTCGCCCCATCCTCACAAGCTCGTATCTGACTCTATCTCCAGGTCCGGGAGAGACCCAAAAATACCTCTTCCATTCCACGCTTCCATATTTTTTAACCACCAACCTATTCCTTCCTTCGCTTCTTGAGAAAGTATTATCTCTTCTGAATAACTCAAGCCACCCTTTAGGTGTTTCCTCTTTAGGCGCTGGAGCGCCCGATAATTCACAGGACCAGGAAAAATGGCTTGGATAGTAGAAGACAGCAAACCTATTACCCTTGCCTGCATTCAAAGAGATATTTTGCCCAAAGTTAGGACATTCCTTAACTCCTTTTTTGTATGTTTTAATTTTTCCCGAGGGAGTTTTAGTTGACCTTGGAGAGTGTCTATCACAAAAACCAAGGAACTGAGTGACCTGGTTTGGAATTAAACAATACTTTTGTCTTTTTACTACAAATCCTAAATTCTCTAGAAGATTTATTGCCAAAGTAGTGTGATCTATCACCCTCAATTGTATTTGCTCCATATTGAGTATGTTGTCTAGATAGATAATTAGGCATACCCCTTGCTCTCTCAAGTAAGCTACCACTGGCCTGGGGACCTTGGTGAAACACCAAGGGGCCGAGGAGAGACCACAGGGTAGACAAACAAACTCCCATGTTTTTCCTCCCCATCTGAAATGTAGATATTTCTGGTGATCTTGGAAAATAGGGATAATCAGATAGGCGTCTTTTAGATCTAATCTTGTCAGCCAATCCCCTGGTTGAAGAATATCTCTTATTAGATGTAGACCCTCCATTTTGAAGTGGTGGTACTCCGCTCAGTCATTGAGACTCCTTAGGTTTATGACTGGTCTCATACCTTTTTCTTTTCTCTGGACGAGAAAAACATTGCTTATAAACCCTTTTGTCAATTCTAGGTATTCTCTGATGGTACCTTTCTCCAGAAGGATTGAATTGCCAACAAAGGCTTCTTTGGTCATATCATAATTTTTTAAAGGGGCCAGCCAGGTCTAGGAGCCTATTATGGCACATACATAATCCCTTGTCTCGACCTTTCCAAGGGTCTTTACCACTTTTGGCGATGAAAGTAATTTTTTTGGGGTCCAAATCAGGGGTTTGTGTAATTTTCATTTGGGAGTGATGGTCTAGGGCATTCAGATCTGAGGCATAGTTGTTTCAATAGGGATGGATCAAACATAAGTTCCCAAAAGGGGTCAGTTAGCTCACCAGAGTTGTGATCCTCCAAAACAGTCTTAAAGTTGTCCTTATGGGGTAAAGACTCAGATCCGTCTGAGTTGAAATCAGAGGAATAACTTAATTCAATTTCAGAGCTCCCCGAGGAATCGTAACATAGCACCATTTTATGTTTGCGTGCATTAATGTATTCTATTTCTGATTCCTTAGATGGACACTTTCCATTGTCCTCTTCTGTGTCCTCGATACTACCAATATTGGTATGGCCAGTCATTTTCTTGGAATCAGAAAATGTACTCCTTTTAGAGAAGGACCAGAAGTTTCTATGTTTTTATAGAAGCCTTACCTCCATTTTTAGAGAGGGGGGTCTACATTAGCTGACCAGAATCTTTCCTTGTCCGAGGTCCCTTTTTTCTCCAGGCATAAGATTTCCAATTTCTTATCCTTTTTCCCTCAAGGTCTCTAGAGAAGGAATCCAACATTTCCTTAAAGTTGTCCTCAAAGGTATTCTGGGATGTGGAAGGGAGATCCTTGTTAGCTAAATCTTGATGGTCCATTTTAAATAAAATGGTATGAGGGCAACAGGAAAAAGGAGTAATGATAAGGCAGGAGACAGAGGGTTAAACAGGAGGGCAATCAAGGCGTGACTTGTGATAGGATAACTGTCAATAGGCAACTGCTGTTAATTAAAAAAAATATGTGTCAAGCTTTGTGAAGAATGGGAATCATCCCAAACAATCAAAATGGCTGTCTAGACTACGTAATCAGGCAGTCTCGGAGCCCGATAATGCACTTTTTCTGTTTCCACTATTTTTTGGGGCAAAGCAAAGATGCAATGTCGATAGACAGAGGAATGCGGCTAAATGCGGAGCAGGAAGGCGGGATCGGCTAGAGAGCAGGGAGCTAGATAAGCTCGCTCAGCACAACCGGAATATCAGGCATGCCTGGTGGGGGGGGGCAGGAGATTGCACGGCTGCGCTCGGAGGATTATTAGAGCTCCTTGCAACGTGACCGTGTGATGCATATGGTTACCAGGCAGTAACCATGGTGCGTCGGTTGCCTGGGAAAGAAGCGATAAGGAAATGTCAAATGAAAATAAAAATGTAAAAAACAATGCTAAATCAAGATAAAAATAGGCAAATGCGGTAACGGACAATAGTACACTTAAAGATGAAAAAAGGACAGTAGTATGGGGGAAGGAAAAAAATGGAAAGAATTACATTTCATGAGCAGGGAAATAAAGGCAAGAAATACTCTAAAAAACAGGGGTATGAAGCCCAAAGTGCTAATCAAGAATCATTTTACGTGGAAAGAATGTAGCTCTTCACATTGATTAAGCCCTGAAGAAGCAGCAGTTCACTTTAAGCAGCGAACCATGTGTAGGCTGTACAGCATTAAAGAAACCAATTATTGCACTTGATATAAATAGAAAGTGACTATCATATTTTGAAATAGTTTGGCTACACTACATAAATAATATTTTAATAAAATTGAGTTTTGGAAGTAATGTTACGCATGTAAAGATACAAACTTGCAAAATGGTAATGAAGAACTAATGAAGTTAATATTCTGTTGATAAATTCAAGTGTTATTATGTTTACCATTTTGGACTCTCCACTAATTTGTAACCTTTATCATCACAGTGTTTCATGAAATGTTGTCACCAGGGATGTATTTCCAGAGATTTGCCAACCCAGTTGGATGAGTATAGCAGGGCTAATATTACCAAAACTCATTGTTTTTCTTATTTCTGTACCCAAGCTAGAAAAAAGAACTGATTATAAGGCAGCTGTCAGTAGATTGCATTGTGGGTAAAGAAAGTTCCTGGAGTCCTAAAGAGAGAATGTGTTTTTTTGCCTTAACATAAGCCTATCAGGTTGAATGTATTTCATTTTTTTACATGAGATCCAGCAGTGAGGATTGAAACTGCCCATTACAGGTTCCTCAGTTTGTTTCTCTTAAAAAAAATTTATCTTGCGATAGCCCATTACAGTGTGATGCTCATCATAAGAAACAACAGAAAGTGATAGTATCACTTTCTCTTAGCACTATATGAATTAATACATGTGACAAAAAATGTATCTCAACAAAAGAGAGGGGCCTTTTCATACCAAAGGGGTAGGGCACAAAAAAGACCAAAAGTCAAAAAGTAGAACCACCTTTGGGCAATTAAACTCTCAGACATACAGACGAACTAAGGATCAACCAATATCACCAGAACACAAATATGGACTAAAGTATATAAATATCTACTCAGTGCCAGCCAATATTCTCTAGAAAATGTAATATATCTTCATTAAAATCACAATACAAAAAATTAATTTATAAAAGAAACTATTTTAATGTTTTCAAAAGCATAAAAAACATACACCACATGTAACATTTATGTAAATATATTTTTGTTCTTAGATATATTATTTTGAGAGAGAGAGGGTTTAATACCGATTCGGTATTTACCGAATCGGTAAATACCGAATCCTGCAAGGGTGCAGGGGGTGTCACTTTGACACCCTCTAGCACCCCAATTCCGGACTTGTGTGCCATGTGGCAACAAGACATGCCCTAAGGGTATGTCTGTGTGTCACATTGCACAGTTGTGCATGCACAGATGTGCATGCACACCTGAATTTGGTATTTTACCACCCAATTGGATTGGGTGGTAAAATACCGATTCTTAAGGGCCTGTGACACTCTTAGGAGTGTCACCTGAATGTGGATTTACCAAATCGGTAAAATACTGATTCGGTATTTTACAGAATGGGTAAATTTACCGAATCGGTAAATTTACCAATTCTGTAAAATGATGGCCCCTACATGCCAAATCCTAAATACTGGTCGGTAACGGCCGAATTCGGCCGTTACCGACCAGTATTTGGTGACTTACATTGGGCCCTAAGTGTTCTAAATGATATGGCTGTCTGCCTTATCATAGAGTACACTCACACATACTGCCTTGAGTCCATTCAGTATCATTTACTTAACCTTAGCTCAGCCCTGGGTAGCCGTGGCTACAAGCAGTAAGGTTTGTCAAAGAACGTATTGTGAAGTATTTAACAGTACCAAACAACAGAATTGGAAACCCATACACCAATAAAGAGACATGACAACAATTTAAAAATATAGAAAATAATTCTATGAGTTATTAGACGCCTTCATCAAAATCCACCAGAGGGTTCTAGAGATACAGATTTAAAAACTGTAATCACTTTTAAATGCAACCGCAAACAACCATTGGTCAACAAAAGGTTTGTAAACTTTTGAAAAGTTTGAAAGAGTTACTAAAAGTTCTCCGGACCGAGTTGGGAAACCACATCTGGCATAGAAAAGGTGTAGAGGGCCAGAAAAGATACTATGAACAGTTAGCTGGCCACCAAAGTGTTTTTGAACCGAGTTGAAAATTTTACAGGATGACCGCCATAGACTTCAACGGAGTGAACCTAATGCTGAGGATACAGGCAAAGGATGCTCAAAGGATGCTCCGGTTGGGATGTGCTTGATGGAGGAGTCTCTGTGGTAGTTTTTAGGTCTGTGCGTGATTTGGGAGGCTTTAGCCATGGAGATCAGGTCCCTCAAAGTACTATACATTGCAATTGTTGAACAAGTGATGCTGCACTACTAGTCTTCCAGCACTTTGGTTTTATGCAAACACTTTGGTGGGGGCAGTCTCCCTTGAGTGTGACGAATCCAGACTCTAATAGTACTCTGGATTCGGTAGACACGAGGGCAAATTTTGGCTATCTCCGATTTGTCTCTTGTCCTGCCTGGCAGCAAAACTTCTGCAGGGGCTACCAACTTGTTGGTTCAGGCTACTTCAGTTCTTGTAGCTTGGAGCTGGTTCCACGGGATCATCCTCCTGTGGATGAAGGCGGGAAACCAACATTTCTCTGTGACAGGAGATGGAGGCTCAAACCCAGTCTAGCTAGCCCAATGGTGGCGCAGATGCCTTACTCTCGGTGGTGCAGCCTTTCTTTGATGTCTATCTTAGTTTCTTCTATACAATTCCACATACATAAAACTATGCACGCCACAGATTTCACAGAAATACACATAAGGCTTGCCATAGCTAATGTTAGTTTTAAAATCTTAATGATTACTGTTTTCCTTATTTATGCAGTTGTCATTTTTCTATATGAAACATATATTTACATGAGATACAAATTTACTGCAGATGCATTTGCATTTCAATACACTGTCCTCTGGAAACTGAAAAAAAATCTTACTTCATTGAAAAGAGCCCTTATACTTACACTATTTGAATTGAAAGTGTGTTTTTTTCTACATGTATTTATCCGACGTATGCCCTAAGGTGTGTATAATGCAGAAAATGCAAGTGCCACAGTATGTGGGGAAAGGCACTTATAATCAGTGCACATACTCATAAAATATCATTGGTTTGTACGTATGGCACCATGCACAGTGTAACACATTTGAATTTACCTACAGCAATGTACTAACTATACAGGGACACATTTATTAGTGTTTATGTATCTTTTGAGAAATATTTAATTTGCTATAATTGATAGGGGCTGTTACAAAGAGTAGGGGACATTTCAAGAAAAAGTTTTTGACCTGCCTTTCGTTCACCGATGCAATCTATGTACTAATTGATCGCATTGCAAAATCGACCACTGCAGGACACTCGAAATAATTTAACAAATAAATATTACTTAGGCAGGTTGCAATTTGCAAACTCCTTTGATTGTCACCAATTATAGTCAAATCAGCCTGGATGGAACAGCAGATCCCCATCCAGTGTTTGCATTACCAAACAACTTGTGTTCCTCAATGGTACTGATGCACCTTTAAAAAATATTTAATGTTTGAGAAGAAATTAGGGGAGTCATCAATTAACAAGTGGAGCACTTCCTGCTCTCTGACAGGATTCCTGAAAGGGATACATGGACAGATTATCCTTAGCAAATCTCTTATCATCTACTTTGAGGAATCAGTAACCATTAATACACCTCATTAAGATTTGCAATTATCAAACCTTTCCCTAACTGCGATTAGGAATGAGTCACAAATTCAACTTTTCGATTCAGATAGGCATTTGTGAATCGTAAATGAGGGATGATATAGTAAAAATGTATCATTTTGCAGCTGAAAAGCCTGTGATTTTACAAATTACAGAGTTTGCCACCACAAAATCCTTAAGGTACATCTGACCCATGGTCCTACACTGTGATAGGGAAGATTAGGACTGTGATGATGAAGGGCACACTGTTATGAAAATTACTGGAGAAGTCATTGTGACACTACCACTCTCTCACTATTAATCCCTATAGTGCTTAACTAAGAGTAGGACTCAGGATGATGGAGATTACTGTTAAGTATTTAGGCATTTACAACAACTTCTCTAATACACTTTCAAGGTGTTTGCGTGTTTTACTTTAATAATACTCCATGGAATTATATACAGACTAAACTTGTGTGACATAGTTATATTGATTTCAAACATGAACATATTGTCAATTGATGAACATACTGCTGAACTACAGAGACCACTGCAAAATGCTACTATTACAATTTATGATCAGCACATATTCAATATTGTACGTGAATTCACATAGGTACCCGAGATTTACTACTGTTTAGTGCGGCCACTGATATGAAGCTAAACAGCGCAAACAGCAGTGCACATTAATTTGTTAAAGGATTTCTGTGCTGAAAGATAACATAAGCACACAAGCAAAGGGCCTTTCTATGTATAGCCCTGAACCCCAATAACCCAAATATAATTAAAGTAGTGGGGTGGGAAAAACAATATTGCTCTTTGGAATCCATGCACAGCCAGATCCATGATCATGAACAGTAATACTGAATGTATATGCATTAAATCCCCTTAAACCTTCTTCTCCCCTGCCCTGCCATCACCAGTGTTCGCTCCCATGTCACAAAATGTAAAAAGTATGTATTCAACTACTGTACTGTAGGTTAAAATGCTTCTATGATCAATTAAAGATTAAAAAAGCAGAATCCCTTTGTGTTACAAAGAGTTTTTGTGCACAATAATGTATAGATGTATATTTATACTAGGTGTGGCAAATATGATTTATTGGTGTTGTTGATACTTATGCAAAAAACATTACTGCTGTTCCTTTATCATATGTTGATTTCTAACTATGCAATTTCCTTTTCGTCTTTGGCAGCAGGTTCTGGCATGTTGGTCTTTACTTCAATGTCCTCAGGCTGGTGCTGTTTGAGCATGACAAGTTGGGGGAATGGTTGGCAAGATGGCTGTGTAGCTTAGGGGCTCCATTGCTGTTTTATCACCTCTAAAGGTCTTTTCTTATTTATCTTCCTACTTAAAATATATTTTCCCATAAACGCTATTCACCCATGGGTTTATGGGGAGTATATTGTGGTGGAAAACTGCGCAAGCAAAGCATATTGGTCTTCATACTTGCTAGTGTACCTCAAGGGACAAATATATTTCAATGTTAATGGCTGAGGGTCTGGTCAACAAGATGTTGCTCTTAATGTGGTAATATGAAAGACTCAGCTCATAAAATACCAAAAAAGGATCCTTCTTCTCGGGTTAATTCTTCTGTGCCTATTTTATTGGAGTGCCTATTTTATTGAAGTTAATCCTTGAGGGAATAAAGGCATCAATGAAAGATACTACCCAATCTTTACATACACAAATTTGAAAATACATGGTCATCTATACTACTATTATAAAGAGAGAACTGTGTCCTTTGAGCCAGGTAAACTCGAAAAGTACACCACCAATCAAAACACCCAAGACATCTTTGAAAACCTCAGGGCAAGCAGAAGGACATAGGCTACTAAAAAGAAAAAATATACGTTGTTTAAAAAATTTAGAAATAAAAATAAAGTAGTCCCTTGCAAGTAGCGCCGGCCGCGACGTCTGCGTGATGACATCATTTGCGCTCCCAACACTTCCTGAACACTTCCTGAAATGCCGGCGAAGATCGCGATCTGCTGGGTGGACTGCCGCGGCCCTGCTTGCTGCTGGGCGAAGTGGCGGCCTGTGCGGGCGGGGCGCCTAGATCGGGACCGGCGGCTGAGGTAAGAATCATGCTCTCCGGGACACGGGCGGGAGGGGGCCAGGCCGGGCCGGGGCGGGAGGGGGCCGGGCCGGGAGGGGGAGGGGGAGGGGGGGCGGGAGGTTGGGCGCAGGCTCCGGGACACAGACAATGTCGTGGCGGGCGGGGGCCGGGCGGGAGTGCACGCAACCCTCAAATGCTGCCCCCAGCCCCTTTCTGCCCCTGGCAACGCTGGGGCGGGCTGCTAGTTTATGGATAAAAGCGTTTTGAAACTTGAACAAAGAGTCAGTAAGGTTCAAGATAACGCTACTTAAAAAGACAAACTACAACTGGAAATAAAGGAGCAGAAGAGACACATGAAAGATTTGGAAAACAGAAATTGCAGAAACCATCTTGATATTTATAGTTTACCAGAGAATGTGTAAGGATCAGACCATCTTCAAATTTTCCTGGAATTTATTAAAAAATTCTTGGACCGCCCTACAGCTCCAGCGTGAGCTCTTCAACGTGCACATAGATTGGTTCTGAGATCCTTTTCGAAGCCTGGAGATGATATTCTTTCATTTTCGGAACATACTCACTTACTGAAAGTTCTTAATGCTGGTAGACTCAAGAATCAAATTGTATGGTCTTCCCGTTACTATATTTTTTACAAGATGTGGCAAAAGTTACAATGGATAGACAAACACAATTTTTAGATTTACATCCCACATTGAGAGTTGTTAATCAAGATTCTTCCTTGTAGTTATAGAGTGACTCAAAAGAACACAACTATAGTATTTGAAGATCCTGCAAAACTCAAATGCTTTCTTCATCAGTGCAGGGAATAAATGAGCAAATTAACTATGTCATAATTATTAGTATAATAGTTTTATTGTGATGTCACAAAGTAAAACGATTTCTGATCTATGCATAACAATTTCTTTCTCTTACCCCGTGTGTTTTTTTAAGTCTTGATCGTCAGGAGTTCCCTCAGTGTGCGTCTTTGTCTTTGACTTTGAAAGTCCTCTTAAAAGGTATGTGTTACAGTCTACATGTATTTGACTTGCTCCTCACTTTTTTTTATCATACCTTCATGTTTCCTATCATCTCCCCTCTGCCTCATCCATTATTGCTCTTTTTCTATTCAGATATCCCTTCTCTATCTTCAAAATAAGTATGATATCAACTACCATGCTCTGTAAATTGCTCTAAGTATTGATTACTTACATTTTTTTCTATTGTGTCATGGAACGTTTAGGGAATAGGTCACCAAATTAAAAGACAAAGTGTTCTAGCACATCTTCTTAAGCTCCAGACTGGATTACATGTTTGTAAGAAACTCATTTAGCTGACTCAGAATCATTGAAAGTTAAAAGAGGTTAATTGGACAGGTAGTTGTTTCTCCTCCAACGCAGAAAAAATGGAACAATTATTCTTATCAATAAAAAGGAAATTTGCACTTTTATCAAAAATGAATGGTAAAATTGGTAGATAGATTTTTGTTGAACTATTGATAGATAAAATTCCAATTACCATTTTTAATGTTCTTCCATGGTTAATAAACTTTTTGGCCTAGCACAATTAAAAATAGCGAGGGGCGTGGCCAAACGCTGAGAGTAATGGCCGCTTCTTGAGGCGGTTCCATCCGAGCACGCCCATCTAAGCAATTATCTGTGACTCCATTATTCGGCAGATGGTATAATTATGTATTGGAGCACCCAGCAACACACTGGGGATCGACAGAGCCGAGTCCCAGCTGACTCCGACCAATGGCTCCGGTGATCGGACCACTAACCCACGACGCCAGGGGAGAGGCTGCCTTCCTTGGTGCCCGGACTTCACTGCGCCGCTGCTGGCGACTCTGGCCTGTTGGACCCACGACAACTTTGCCACCCCACGGAGCAACATTGGGCACCTACCGCACCAGGGACCAGGGACCCAGGGATACAGCCCTGGACTTTGTAATCACTGCTAGAGGCTGTGAGTGACGAGGCTCTGTGGCAGCAAGGGTCCGGGGATGCCTTGAGCCGCTTGATTGTTTCTGGCTGCTGGAACACCGTGGCGTGGAGCATCGACACCGGCAAGGAATGCCCAGTGCTATTCGTGACAGAGCCCGGCTGCTGCTAGGGTGGAGCAGCGGTTTCGGTTGGCCCATAGTGTACGGACTTGGTTTCAGCATTGCCCGTCTTTGGTGAGGCAACATGCTATGTTTGATGCGCCTCCATCCTCTGACTTACTTGACCCCTGGGCATCGCACAGCGCTCTTCCCTTCGGCCCCAGACCAACTTAGTGACTTTTTGGTGTATTTTGAGAGAACCATGGCCATACATGGGGTGCGAAGATGTTTCATACTCTCTGCAAGAGATTAGGGTGGGATGCTGAGAATGTGGTGGGCCATCATGGGCTCAGTAGAATTTGTGGTGGGATGCTGCTGGGGGGTGCTGAACCCTGTTGCCATTGAGGACCTGTGGACACCCGGATGACTAGGAAAAATGTCCGGGTTGGCCAGAAAAAGTGGAGTTGTTGACATCAGGCTCCCATAGAGACGCTGCCTGATCTGCTATTAGAGCCCGTGCAGTTGGGCTCCCTGGAGTGCGGATCCGCGCTGGGCCCTGGCGGTGGGGTCTAAGTGGCAATTTCAACAAATCCTCACCCGCTTCCGACCACCTTGCCCTTCCTGCCTTGAATCCCACGCTTCCAAGACCGTCCATGGCCGGAAGTCGTAGTTCCAAAGTGGCAGTCCAAGCCAAATTAAATAAATTGGCATGGGATGGGGGCCCCGGAGCGAGCCAGAAAGGGGGGACACGCCATACTGGAAAAGTCACATTCTGGTGAGAAAAAGAAGGAACCTACACTGCAGGACATTTTTTAAGCCAGCACGACGGGGCACACATCATTGGAATTGCACATTGACTCTGTGTCTTCGGAAGTATCCCTCATGCGGGCAGACATGCGCTCAATGACCTCGCGCTTGAAGGACGTTGAGATTAAAACGAGTTATCTGGTTGATGATGCTTCTGCACTGCAGTGCAGGATGGACGACATGCAGACTCATACCTCAAAACTCGAGGCGCAGTTGGACGACTATGAAGGCTCTCCAGGCACAACATCTGTATTTTGGGGTACCGGAGCGGGCGGAGGAGCCATTGGCGGACCTGTTTGTGGAGGAATTGATCATCACCTACTCAAACCGAAAGGACTCTCTAACTTCTTCTCTGTTGAGCGGGCATACCAAGAACAGGGCATCAGGCCAAAGCCTGGGGCCCCAGCGACCCTTGCTAGCTAGGATCTTCAATTTCCGGGACAAAGATATCATACTGCAGAGTGCCCAGTTGGTGCCACCGGTGGAATACACAAACAGCTGTATCACCTTCTTTCCGGACTTCACCCTCAAGGTGCAGCGACAAAGGCATAGCTTCCTGGACGTAAAGAAGGCGCTTCGCAGGAAGGAGTTGAAATATGCTATGCACTTCCCAGCCAAACTGAGGGTGCAATCGGGGGGGAGGGCCTGGTTTTTCACCAACCCTGAGGATGCCTGGGATGGGCTGGATTGATGGTGCATGGCAGGCCGGAAAAACAACCACGCCCGGAGTGCAAGAATGGTTGGGGACACCAGGGACTCCGGTGGAGACACCCCACCCAGGGTGCAGGAGGAGGCGACGGGAGGGACCGGATAATTGATCTGTAGCTTAATTTCCAGGGGTGGCAGGTTTATTCACTACCTGAACGGGTGCCTGGTTTGGCTACATGCAACCACAAGTTTTTAAAGGGTGGGTGTTAGGCACTTTTCCAGCTTCGGAGGGCGGGAGGTTTTGACACCCCCAAGCAGGGAGGCAGGGAGGGGGGTATTGGGGAATGTTTTTCAGGGTTGTGAGGGGGATTGATTTTTGTTTGTATTGCAGTTTCATGTTGTTTAGGCATGAAATATTTGACTGGTCCCAGGCAAAGGCAGATTCTGGTTTTGTATCTTTTGTTGGACTCATTGGTGAGAACAATATGGGGCATGCAAATGTCTCTTCCCGGGGGCCTTATTGGGTGGTCTTGTCCAGACCTATATATACCTTTAAAATCGAGTACTGGGCACAACGACTAGACAGGAGATTAAGTTGCTGTCCTGGAATGTTAACGGGTTGGGTGACAAGATTAAGAGAGGTGTGGTTTTCCAATTTCTAAAGCCACACTCTCCTGATATTGTTCTCCTACAAGAGACCCACCTGCTTGGGAATGCATGTAGGGCCTTGTCACAATGGGGTTTCCAGCTAGCGGCCAACTCAGGTTTCGGCTCTCGGTAGGGTGGGCATACTAATCTGGAAATCATTACCCCTAAATATTGATTCAGTCCACACTGACCCCCTGGGTAGATTTGTTGCCATCTCTGGGATATGCGTGGGATGCACACTCAGTCTTGTTTCGGTGTATATACCACCAGGTTTACACAGTCAGGCCAAAATTAATCTCGATGATCTCCTTCTCGGATTACCGGATATAATGTTGTGGATTGGGGGCGATTTTAATTCCATTGTCTCTGGCTCCCTCAATCGATGGCCCCAGAGGAACCTGCCACCCTCCCGCAAACAGATCCATAGTTTAGGGCCTTGTAGATGCATGGAGGCATTTGCATCCCAGTGAGCTCCAATACTCTATATTTTTCTGGGCCTCATCATAGTATGTTGATCATAGACTACATGTTGACGTTTGCGCACCAACTCCACACTGTCAAAGATATACAACACTTGGCTAGAGTGACCACTCACCCGTACAGGGTCGATTAGAAGTGGGGCAGCCTACAACTGGCCGGTTGGCGCCGATCATTTCCTGGTATCTCATGACACCCCCCATCAGAGATAAGGTCCTGAGCGAGTCAGATCTTTATTTGCAAGAAAACTCAGGTTCAGTTAGCTCATCAAATGTACTCTGGGAGGCATATAAGGCGGTCATACGGGGGGTTGTATTTGCCCAAATTGCCAGACAGCGTAGAGAGAGGGAAGCGGATATGGTGCGCTTGGAGGGAGAAATTCTGGAATTGGAAAATGCAGTTTGGCTGCAGGACTCGGTGGAGGTGCGCCAGAAGCTCTGTATTAAAATTAAGGAGTTCTCTGACCCAGCTATGGAGGCAGCCAAGACACAATACAGGGCCAAGCTCAGCAGAATCTACGACATGGGCGATAAGGCAGGCAAGTTACTGGCCTGGCTGGATCACAGGGACAGGGCACAACGTGTCGTGCTTGACATTGAAACTGACTTGCCCCCCCGCCTCACTGCACCACAAGATATCGCGGATGCATTTGGCCAGTACTACCAATCGCTTTACACATCCCACACAACGCCAACGAAGGAGGAGGCTTCCTCTCTCCTATGCAACATCAAGATGCCACTCTTCATTAGGGAAGAGTGCTCCGATCTTCATCTCGATATCACAATGGTGGAAGTTGAAAAAGCCATTCATGTTTTGAGCGTGGGAAGGCGTCGGGCCCCAATGGGATCCCTATAGAACTGTACAAGCTTACGAGGAACACGACTGCACCCATTCCCACTGAAATGTACAGAGAAAGCAAAAAAGAGGGCATCCTTCCCGAGGATCAAAGACTGGCTAACATTGTTGTCATTCATAATGCAGGTAAGCCAGCTAACAAGGGTTCATCCTATAGGGCCAATTCATTGCTCAATTGTGAAGCGAAAATCCTTGCGAAGGTCCTCATCACTCGTTTGCTCCGGGTTGTAAACCGCATGGTCCATCCAGACCAGTCAGGGTTTATTCCTGCAAGAAATACCTCCCTCAACCTGTACAGGCTCTACAGAGTGCTTTGCCAGGTGGATACAATCAGAGAGGATGCTGTTGTGGTATCTCTGGACGCTGCATCAGCATTCATAACCATTGAATTTCCCTACATGTTCGCTATGCTCCGCAAATTGGATTTCCGACCTGAGTTTACCAATTGGGTGCGACTTTTTTACCACCAACCACTTGCGCAAGTGATTGTCAACAATAGGAAATCCCCCGTTTTCCTTCTCGGTAGAGGCACCAGGCACGGTTGCCACTTGTCTCTGCTTATCTTCGCCTTGGACTTGAAACCTTTGGTGACATGGATCCAACAAGACCCCGCCATCGGTGGCCTTAGGTGTACATAAGGTTGGGAGGACTGCTATCGTTATATGCAGACAAAATTTTGCTCTACTTGGCTTCCCCAGCGGCATCCCTTAATGTGGTGGTGGACATATTCTGAGTATTCAGTAGGTTCGCAGCATACACGATAAATTGGTCTAAATCAGTGCCCTATGTCCCTTACGGCCAATGGCCCTCGCTCCCTCGAGATTGCCATTTAGAGGAGGCTGCTGAAGGCTCTATATAGATTTCTTGATATCAATCTCCTGCCAACGTTGGTGCGTCTTAAATCAGACGTCCAGCACTGGAAGCCGCTCCCATTGACTCTTTTGAGATGCGCAGCCCTATTCAAGATGATGTCCCTTCCCAGGCTTTTGTATGCACTGCAACACCCCCCACTCCCAGTCGCCACCTCGTACTTCAAGTACCTACTGTGGGAAGGAAAACCACCCGATATTGCTACACACAAACTTACGTTAGGATGGTTTTAATGGGGGCATCGGGCTCCCGGACATTAAAAGGTACTATTGGCGCTCACACCTTGCAGCAATTAACCAATGCATACACAGACCACAAGATGATCCAGCCTTTCGGATCGACAGGTGGCCCCTCCCAGGGGGCGACTTCGAGGGTGCACTATACCCACAATCTTTGAAGCCTGCCTTGACCGGCCCAACTGGGCATGCTGTGCAAGTGTGGACGGGCGCGAATAGGAGCCTGTGCTGGAAAGGTAAGCTCACACAAGCCACGCCACTCTGGCACTGTGAAAAGTTGAGTAGACTGATCTGATCAAAGTGCTACGATAAATGGGACCTCGTAGGCATTTCCAAGGTGGGGGATCTATGCAAATTGAGTGAGGTGGTTCCCTTTTCCCGACTATAGCAGGACCACGAGCTAGCCCTGTCCAAATATTTTCAATATCTTCAAATTAGGAATGCCCTGCTAGCAGTTCTCCCCATGGGTGGTGCCCTCCCTGACTCCTCCCCACTTGAAAATAGGATCCTAGATGGCGACCTACCCAAAAAAGCTATATCCCTTATCTACAAAAACCTCATAAACAATATGGCGGATCCTCTGAACTGCCTAAGAAGCAAATGGGATCATAATGTTGCGAGTTTAGATGATGAGGAGATGAGGAGTGGCAAGCGGTGGTGGCCTCCCCTCGTGAAGTGGCTATCTCCTCTGGGCTCCGACTGGTCCAGCTAAAGTTACTATATACATCCTACTTGTTAGGGCCCATGCTGGTTAGTATGGGTTACACTCAAGATAGTGGCTGTGTACGACGGTGTGGGCAAGAGGGCAAATTTATTCACATTCTTTGGGAGTGCGCAGTGATCTAGGGGTTTTGGAAAAGGGTGGCGCGCAAGATGGAGGAGGCGCTGGGGCAACATATCCATTGTAACATCAAACTGGCATTGTTGAACATCTGGGACCCTAGAGACTTGACCTCCAGGGAGAGACTATGGGTCACACTGGGACTTATGGTTGCTAAAAAGAATATTGCTAGGTTGTGGAGGGCTCAGAGCCCTCCGAAGATAGTAGATTGGGACATTGATATAGACTGGTGTATGGTGACGGAAAAATCCATTTATGAATCTAGGGGGTGCCCCAAAAAATGGATTCAAATATGGGGGCAACCACCAAGAGTCAATTAAGATATCACCGCTGGGATTTGAATGTTGTTAACACTATGTTGTGATGTATACACTCTGGGGAACAGTTAATTGTATGAACAAAAATGACAATCTGCTTACTATTGCCTTACATATGTAGCATGCCTTACTTTTCAATGAAGGAGTTATTAAAAAGAAATTGCTAGAATTATTCGAGAGTACTTTATTCTGGGTGGTCAGAAAAGTGGATGATCCAGTCCTAATTAGAAACTCTAAGGTTAGTTTCATGCCCAATAGAATGCACAACTAATTTTTTTCTGTCATTTCCTAAAATCCCTTATTAACATTTGGTGAACTGCTAGCTCTAACACAGTATACTCAACCATGAATTGTTTATATCTTTTATAAATCATCATTGGGTAAGCTGTCTTAAAAATAGAACCACTCGTCTTGTCGTGGATAAGGTGTTATTAATGGATTATGAGACTTGCTTTACTTTACAAGTCGTTGTTGTGCCATTGCTTAGAGAACATAAGTAATCCATCAAACTTACTTAAACGACCAGTCTAAAATGGTGCTTGTTGTCGCATACTAGTTAGAGTGTTTATGTTTAGTCCATTTATGTTTAGTCCGTAGTTACTTTTCTAAATTTGTAGCAATCTATAAAGACTTCCCGCAACATAGCGCGGGTATTAGACACCGATCTCAAGATATGGAGCACTCTCTTTATGCCCAACTAACTCTATGTGCAGGTAAGGTTCTCACTTTTGCTTTTGACAGTTTTTTATTATTGTGCAGATGTTGCCAATGAGGAATGTAGAATTACTCAATATTATTTTACTTTTATAAATGCATGAGGCTAGTGGTAATATTGGCATAGCCTGACTTTGGCACGCAGGTACATGGATGGGAATAAGGTTATTTCAGAAGTTATACGAGTAGTTGCCACAGGATTATTATTGCTAATAACAGCATTGGCATAAAGTGAGGTGGGACATAAGATCACTGGAATTTGATGCCAATCTATGTTTAAGGACTTTGGGTTTTTTACAGAAATGTTTAATGGCAAACCCACATGGGCTAACGTTGTTATACCCTCCTCCTTTAGAACATGGTACATTTTTATCAAAGCTAATTTTAGATTTTACCAGTATAAGAGTTTTGGACATAACACTTTGTACACAGAACTTGAATATATTTGGACTTCTTAATAGGTTAGGTGACGTTGTGATGCATTTGTAGTTTAATGGCCCTAGACTTTTAAACCAGATGGTCTTGCTCTGTGTTTAGCTTTTGTACTTGAATGACAATTTGTTGGAATTAGGTTTTCTAAAATATAGAATATGATTTTTTGTTTTCCCTTGACATTCTGCTGGGTCGGTTGTATTTTACGAATATATAAGCAATAAGAAAAGTTATTTGATGCTGTTTTTGCTGCAGAACCTGCAACCGCTTTGGTGAGTATTTTAAAATTTGAATGGCAAGGTAGGTGAACTGCCGATCAGGTTTGGAAGGTTGTTGATTAATGTGTTTATGTTTATTTATAGGGTATTTTCTGGTTTTTATCACAACTCCAAAAATACTGAATTGTATACGCCATGAATTGGATACTCTTGGTGTTTTTTTGTGAATGTGAGGTAATAGAGCTTGACACTCTGTTTTATCGTTCATTATATTTAAATAATTGAGAGGTTATTCACCTTTCGGATTGCTCCTTCCTTTTTTTAATAAAAATTTCTTCTAATCACCTTTTTCTTTGGGTTCTCTGTTTTCTTTCATTTGAATCTGCACTGGTAGGTGGTGTGGATTGAAAACTGCATGTTTATTGATCTTTTTATATGCTCATATTTTGACTTGGTGTTTGATTTGCACATATAAAGGTTTACCCTCTCCACTATTTTGGGTGATAGTGGTATCTAATCAAGTATTCTTAAATCTGAGGGTAATTGCTCTTTTTTTAAGCCCTGAGGAAGACTTGGGTGAATGCCTGCATAAGACGAAACACGTGATGGCTCGGTGGCTTCTGTGTGTTGGAAAAGACAAAGAAAACAAGAACGGAAGCATTTACTTGAAAAGATTGGACACAAATTAATAGCAAGAAAAACACTGAAGAAGAAAAGATTGGACACAAATTAACAGCAAGAAAAACACTGGAGAAGAAGTCTGTGTGGACTAAAACTCTTTTTGCGTTAATATATGAGTTTTGCTCAGGACATTGAGTTTGCCTTATGTATGTCTTATGGGTGTGGATTTATCTACTGCCATTTAACAATGTTGGGTGGTCATTGTTCTATGCCCTTGTGAGCATTACTCATTAATGAATGTAGTGTCAGACCAACATACTTAAGTGTGTCAGCCTGAGCAATTGTACCCCACTGCCTGTCATTTTTTTTCAACACTCTACAGAAATAAGAAAATGTTTGTTCCCTATGGAATTTTATATTGGTGGGTCAGACTAAGTTGTATAAAAATAATGCTCTCTCGCCAAGTAATGTATCTGAATTCAATGATTCCTTAAAAAGTAGTGTCCATTCTTTCACATTTTTTATGGAATAATATACCAATTAAATTGTCTTTATCCTGTTTTAAATGACCAAAAAACATGGAGGTCTCTGTTTTCCCAGGTTTAAAAAATGTCATGGTGCATTTTGTCTTAAACTCATTAGCCTGCAGATGATTCCTCCTTCAACACCCTCCCTATGGCTTTCTATTGCAAATTCTCACCTCTTTACCATTTACTTTCAAGGAGTTTCTGTCCAGCGAGATTATCCTCCCTCTAGTATCCCCTCTATTGCTCTCTCATACACAGTTCTACAAACCTTCCTTTTTCCCAAATCCTTACACAAATCAAGTTTCTTAACTTCATCCTCATGGTATAATTAACATTTCAGAAACAATAATGTAACTCTATTTTAGAAATCCTGGCATGCTACAGGACACAAGTAGATTCAACAATTACTATTTAATACACTATTATTCTGTTTACCACAGCTTAGTCTTTATTTAGGTTGCCTAATTATTTTGAACATAAGTATGACTCGAACGCAAGTCCATCAGTACTTAATTCAATAAAAAAAAACTAAAATCATAAAAGTATAGCAGAAAATCAAACAACACCACAATTATACAAAAAAGGCCACAAAAATATAAATATTGACATAAGACTCTACTCAAGGAATCCATAACTCCATCCTAACGCTACATAATGATAATAAACCTTATATTCATGAAGCTAATCTACTTTCATTACTACATACTCATTCTAAGGCTTCTTGGATATGTAAAAGGGTATTATGTTTATCTAGTGTTAGTGCTAAAGATGCTCATGAACTTCAGTGGGAACAGGGCTTACAAATCAATTGATGAACCATTCTTTGAGACAGAATCAGGACAAAATTACATAAAGCATTTAGAGCAGCAAATAAGGCTCAATCACTATATTTCTTATAAACCAGGCCGCTAATCAGCCACGCCAATGTTAATGTTGAAATTGAATGTTGCAACAATGGATTACTGTTTGTCAGGCCAGACACAACACTGGGATCCAATATTGTGTTCCACTGCCTGCCCAGTCATCCTTTATGGTTAAAAGTGTGAATGCAAATCATTCCTATTTTGATTGTAGCAATCTCATATTTAATACCTCATATATTTTTGGGAAGCATCTCTCTTGATTGAGAAATCTTATCTTATATACCTGAGTTACTAGAGCTTTATCATGCTGTAGCATTCCTTTGAATCACTACACATTGAAAGAATACCTCAAATTTCAATTACAAAGCATGGTGCTATGCTGTACATTTTCATCATAGATTAGTTAGAGCTTATGTGCATCGACATTCACTAGCACGTAATAGGGAAAACCTTTGGTCACATTGAACAACAATCCCTGACAAATCTAGGCTTCAGAATAAATCAGCTGATATTGTTGCAGAAGACGTCTTTACACCTCCCTGAATATCAACCTTTAAAGTATTTACTTATAGGTAATTTCTTGATCATATTGTAAATATTTTCAAAGCTTACAGTTTTTGTAATTTTCTATTTGATGAACAAACTAAATGACATCGTTTTTAAAATTGTTTTTATTTACCTTGGACTCATTTCATTTTGGGTATACAATTTTCTTTCTTTC
The DNA here is from genome assembly GCF_964263255.1 of Lissotriton vulgaris. NCBI lineage: Eukaryota > Metazoa > Chordata > Amphibia > Caudata > Salamandridae > Lissotriton > Lissotriton vulgaris. The sequence goes on from NC_141691.1 coordinate 280,199,253, forward strand.
TTTTCTTCTTTCTTTCTTTCTTTCTTTCTTTCTTTCTTTCTTTCTTTCTTTCTTTCCATGTATAACAAAAGTATATTATTTCTTCCTTATGTTATGCCTCTTTAATTCAGTTTATGAAATATATTGTTTTCTTTTCTCTTCAATAAAGCATATTTGACCTAAAAAAGAGAGTTGTTTCAGCTGTCATTAGTAAAGAAAATGTGTGTCCCAGTAACAAATGAAAACACAGGTTTTAGAATTATTTGTTATTGTTGCAGTAGTTGAGCAATACTTCAATGTGAAGATTTCCTAGAAAAATCGATGAAGACACAAAGCAAATCTATTGATTCTTTGCTGACACATGAAAGGTATAATCAATCCTTTATATCAGAAGCAAGTCACACTCCTACAGGCAGACCAATTGCATCTTTTGGACAAGCTATTCAATGTGTGCATCTGAGTCAATGAGCTGAGAAATTACAAATGTAATTAAATGGTTAAAAGATAAAGGAGGATTTCGAGCACTGAATTTGTTTTGCTTGGGCTTATATGAGTTTCTAAACCTGAAAGGGCCATGCTCGGTCAAATAGATAATGACCAGCTTTAGGTCATAATATAAAGTGATTGTATGAATGTATTAGTCTTTCTAATCTTTAATATACATTTTTACTTCAATGGTTCTATGTGACTAAATAGGAGTTGTTATCAACCTGTTCAAATTAAAAATATTTTCACAAAAGGTGTTTAGGTAAGAAATCAACAGTGCAGGTTGAAACTCGAAAAGCCAAGCAGTTTTTCACTTACAAAGCTGATGCAAATGACATGTTACTTTAATGCAGTTAAACATTCTAACAACATTTATTTAGGTATTAGAGAAATCAGATAAGGAATAGTTTATTGAAAATCAAGTGTTACTAGTAGTATCTGTTTAGTGTAAAGTAATCTTATCGGAAATGGAAATTAAAAATATGTGCCGCAATCTGCAGCTAAAAAAAGAAAAATAACAAATATTAGCTGAACCCTAAGTCCGGCATATGTGTAAGCTCTTTGGAATAAACAAAAGATCCAGAGGTGAAGTAGCTGTCTAATATTTTCAGAAGTACTCACATGCATAAGAATCCACATGTGTAAACATATGCTTAGTGAATGCAATTACACATTTCATTTGTAGTTGATGTAATGCATACCTAACTTCGTATGAAACAAAGCACTCTAAATTAATTGTGGAAAAAGGTAACAATACAAGACCTTGTCCATCAACGCTGGATTTATACAAGACAATGCCATATTTTAGATATTCATAATTACATTGTTTTTCATACATTTTTGCACTTTTAGTTATGAGGTATTGGGGCAGATTTAAAAACAAATTAATGCACCGCAGTGCGGCAAGACATTTTGCTACACTGTATTGTGTTACAGAGGGAAGGCAGAATTGCTTCATATTTAACATTATACAGTGCATTCCTGTCCTCTCTTTGCATTGGTGAATTATGTGCAACCTGGAGCCAATGAAAGGGTATAATACAAATAACTTTAAGTAGGGTCAGAGGCAATATTTAAAGACCTACCTGGATATCTTGCCCCCATACAACAATCTGTACAAACCTAAAATATCCAAGGGTCTAGAAAGAGATTGAGAACACTATAAATTCCTTTTGAACACCAACACCGTGATATCTAAATACCAAATAATCTGGAAATATTCATTAAGTTCCCGGATTTCCATCACTCCCCAAAATGGTGACATGCTTCATCATCTCGGTCTCCTCTGGAAGTCAACCTAGTGACTCAAGGGCTACAACTTCATCATAATGGTGGAGGAGCCCGAGGAAGTTTTCTTTACAGAAAGAAGATAGCTATCTGAATTACTAGATGAGAGCAGAGGAGTGTGTGGCAAGTGTCTGCAGTGCAACAGTGATATGTGAGATTAAAATTGAATCAAAACAGACCCAATATTTATTATTGTCCACCGTGACCCAAACTAAAAACGGTGCAAAAGACAGTTTTAACAAATAGCAGTCTATAATTACTATGTTTCAGCGCATGTGGACAACGATATGTCCTGTGCCTTCATCAGGACCCACAAAACAAACAGTTTTGCTACTGCAATAAGTGAAAATCGTGATATATTATAAAAAGGGAGGCAATTGATACAAGTACACTCAAAACGGTTGGAAGAGATACAACCGGATCACCTGTATTATTGCGTGTACAATCCTTTCTCAAAGAAACATGTATACCTTGAGGTATCTGTAAAATTGGAAAAATGTGTTCAGTATCAAAAGAAATAAAGTGTTCTCAATACTATAGACATAGTGGCAGTAACATTGCCATCTATCATACTTCATCTTTGGGCATAAGTCACTTATTCTTACCTCTAGTTTCTGAGAAGACTACCTCACCCAACCTGGCAACAGCTCAGGGGAAAGGAGGCTCCGCTCTAAAAAGGAGAGAAGCAGAGCAATCCATCATTTGTTATGGTGTTCCGCCTGTCCTAACATCCTATTGCTCATCATTGTGTTTTCCAATCAACAAACAAAACCATATCTACACACAGAGTCAAAACCTACTTGTATAAATTATGTTTGACCTTCTATATTGTCATTATCATCCAGGAGAAAAAGCCCATGGTGCGTTACTTGGTCAGGTCCCCAAACGTGTTTTTAGGGGTATTTTCAAACATAATTTCAAAGTGTTAGTGCATAAACATATTAATGGACTTGCTCCTGCTATTTGGCTTTAATGTCACATATTCACAATCGTATTGATTATTTATAGAATTGTCAGTATTTCTGCTAACCGGGGGCACCCATGCTCTCTACAAACCTATGATACTGTCTCAAGCAAAAAGTCTCAAAAGCATGATATGGACCCACAAACAGAACTCATTATAGCCAAACCTGCAGATCCTTCAATTCACCCCTTCAGTCTGCCTCTGATATACAGCAAAACAGAGCGTTTCTCAATAAAAGTGAGCAACTGCCTCGCATGTGTTTCCTTGCTCTGATCTGATTAGAACCCTGTGCTAGAAACTGAGCAACTAGCTAACGCCATCATGTGTCCTTGCTCTCATTGAATTAGAGACCCTGCATTTAGAACGGAGTGCTTGCAACAAAGAGGGCCCCCCACTCTACATATTACCGCATACAGGGATGTCTCCTCACCTGTTCGTTGGTACCTCTAGACGGTCGTCCGAGCCATCGGGGAGGTACCGATCGCGTGGATCATGTCTATTTAACTGCGATACTGATTCCTTACTTCCTAGATGTTGCGATTGTCCACGTAATAACGTCATCACTGGGATTCTCTGTGCTTATGGGAAATGTAGTGTACATAGGAATAATGAAGGTGACGGCGTCATTGTTTAAAGTCTATGAGCATGAAAAGTGCAGTGTGCTCGAGTCTAGATCTAACGTGACTCATTCTTATATAACAATCCTCACTACTAGCATAAGAATGGAAAGACAGTAATGCATAACGCTAACACGCAACAATATTGCCCCTTATTTTAATAGTGATTTCACTCATTATTCAGTATTCGGTATAGCCCGAACCTAACCTTTTATTGATGCATGTTCATCGAGGATGGCCCAAATTAAGAATCCTCATCTTATATTGGAAAAACGATTGTGTGAAATAATTTTGAAATTACGGAGGTCATGGGTGGTTAAGTCACTCAATAAGATCAAATTTAAACTTCAATTAAGTGCCCTAAGTGCAAATTATGATGTAATGTTTCTTACAATGCCTTCTTACAATGGTGCAACTAATCTTTATTCTATTGGGAAAATTTTCTTGTATACCTGTGATCTACATATCATGTGATTACTGTATTCTCTAAAAAGGGAACAGTCACGGGAAGGATATTACCGGGCGTGTCTGATACTTGCGAACACTTAAGGGGGCATACTCGGCAGATTAAGTGGTGAATCTACTCCAACTGCCACCCGCTGGGGTGTCCATTAGTTCTACCTATTTACGAACGGTGGAATTGAAAAGTATATACGCAACTGCCCTAGTCCTGATGTGGCCATGAAATATTTTGTCTGAAACGCGTCGACAGATTTGTTTAGACACCATATGAAAATGAAATGAGAAGTTAGAGTTTTTTAGCGACCGCCTGATGCAATACAGGGTTTGAATTAATAAAACCTCAAGGCGATTCCAAGGATGGTGATCTAATAAAGGAATGCACTTAGCTTATATTATGTAAGGTGCATCCCGGTATAAAATAAGGGCGAAGAAAGGAAACAATTTCTTTACTTTTGTGTTTGTGTTATATGTACAAATGTAAATATGTGTCTATATATGTTGTACTAATGTATTTGGCAGTATTTCCATTTTGAAAATAATATGTTTTGCATTGAATGAAATACAATATAGATTAATCTGAACTCAATACACTTGGTTGTTCAGTGACTACATATATTTGAAAAGTATAAAATTCATTGAGAGTATTTAAATAGATAGGAAGAGTTACATTTATTTTCTATTCATCTTACTTTTTAGTTTATCTATTGATCCCGAGGCATTTTTACCCAGATGCGGAAGGCTTAATTGGGTTGTCCCCTGCTTTAAATAGTAACCTAGTATATAATAGGGCATGCAGTTTAGAAGCAGCAACATTTTCTGCACTTGCAGGTGTGCACTGCTGAGAACCGGAGAACATTTTAAAAGCAGCCCTGTGCTGCAGCACGTCTTTTAAATGTAAATTGTGCCCAAACACAACTTTGGTGGTAGGGGCACTTAAAAAGTGATAACCTACAGTACTTTGGCATATTAGGTACACTGAGGGTCTCCCCTAGGTGTCCCAGGGTTGGTGGGGGGGTCATGTCATTATAAAGAGGGCCCTTATAAAATAAGTTGTATATGCCCTGGGGATAGTGGAATTTCACATTTCCCTTCCCACATTGTAGTGCAGTGCATCCCAAAATCGACTTTGGTACTAGGACCCCTGTGGAGTGAGTTTCAACACTATTTTTGCATATTCACGACCCTTAAAGTTTCCCCTAGGTAACCCAGGGGTGGGGGTCAACTTAACTATAAGCACAGCCTTTATAAAGTATGTTTTCTATGCCTGGTAATGGGAAAATTGACCAGTTAATTTTCCCCATTGTGGCTAACTAGCTCCATGGGATATCATTGCAATAGTTTAAAATAGTTTAAACAACATGCAAGGATTTAGGAGAATAACATTGACAAATCCAGCATTGTTGAATGTATCCTAAAGTATACTAAAAAGAAGATATAAGACTTCTCTGATTGGTCAGAATTAATAGCATTAGCCAGGCTGCATTGATGGAGTGATAAGTGGATCAGCAAGGGAAAGCCTGTCTGGTGGGGAGAGCTATGCTACACAGAAATACCAGAGCAGGGGGAAGGGTTCATTAAGCATGAAACTTCAAAGGTAAAATAGGACAGGCAGGGAATGCAAGGGCCATTTACCCACCAGCCCCCTCTGATCCAGCCTGATGGCAGGCTTAATGCAGGAATTTGCAGATGGTAGGAAGAGGGGAGCTATGGAATAGAGCCATTCTTGAGGTTGGTTGTACTAGTGCTTGCTCCTCTGCTGAGATTTCCGTCATACTGAATTTTGGAGCAATATTGTTCTCAGGGAGAGGATTATGCCACACTTTGTAGGAAGTGATCATAATCTGGGGTGTTAGCTTGCACCTCATTGGCTAGGAGTGCTCTATTGCTTGACCCTGGAGAACACTAACTAAATATGTGAGAGGTGCAGAGACTCTCACATCTGCTGCTAGAAACTTAGAGAAGAAGAAGGTTTGCCAAGCTGGAAACTTGATTTGTACCATCAGGCCGTGCATACGGACTGACTGCGCCTGCTGCATTTTCTGGAACTATGTTCCTTTGGATATAACTTGTTTGAAGAGGAATAAGGAGTGGACCACCTGCAGGCTACATGTTAACAAAGCTCACCTGGACCATCACTACTGAGAATCCTCTGCCTGGATTGCAACCAGTGCATTTGAAAGGGTTTTGTATTGTGGGAATTGTGGCTTTAATCTGAAGTTTAAGATCTTAAATCTCATGCAGACGATCTTGAAAACAGAGCCAATGTAATATTCTGAGCATTTATGATGTGAATATTAAAGGAGTTGACATGATACATTTTTCATGTCCTTTTTATCTAAGGTTTAGGGTAAACAATAACGACTAAAACCTTAATATTTAAAGAGCTCATCGACTTGGCATGGGACCTTCTAATTTAGACACTAAATTGAGACCATGAAGCATTACTGCCTTTTATGGATTCTAGGAGTCCCTTCCTGCACAGAAACAATCTCCCCACGACACAGATATCCTTGCACCATGTGCAAGGGTGCCTGCATCACTGCAAGGCTGCAGTTTGTGTGCTATTGCAGAGAAATCATTGCGACATGATGCGTCATACATTAAATATGACACATCAGGAATGTCGCAAGGAGTGCGCACTGAGAAGTGACGCATCGCTGCTTTCACGCTTCGATGCGTCATTTCTCATAAATGAGGCCCCCTATTTTTTGTATTTTTTAATCAATTTTGTACTTTTTTGGTGTTTTTTAAAGATTGAACAAAAAAGTAACTAAGTAAACAGTTAGCTTTTGGAATTCAACATCAACCAAGAACAAAAAAATAAATAAAATTGCATTTGTGGTTCCTTTGAGCTGCACAAATAGCGACCACTGACTGTTCTCAATAACAGATGATGGTTTTGCACGTAGTGCATTGCTGCTGTAGAAAAGCAAATTCTGGGTGAATGTCTACTGATGGTGCTGAAGTGGACGCTCCGGAGGTGCTAGCAATGCCTGGCGGTGGTTTTTTAGCTGTACGCTTCATTTCTTCTTGTGCCAGATTCTTCGGCTGAATGGTCCGCAGATGTTTATACATACTTGCTGTTCCACAGGAGTATTTCTTGTCACTGCCTTGCGATAGGACCCCGTAACAAAGCAAGCATGTGACTTTTCTTACGTTGATCTTTTTTTGTGTACGGCATGAAAGGTAAAAAATGTCCATACCACTGATTCAGGCCTCTGCTTGGGTGAATCTTCCCCCAAGATATCTTCATCTGAAGAATGATGAGGAGCTAGCAAACCAGATGCCATTTCTCTAATGTAATTTTTTTAAAACACCAAAAACATTCCAAAACCAGCTCTGGAAGAAGAAGAGATGTCTCTCATCAACTGCTCCAAAATGAATAATTAAAATGGGTGGGGTCCTTTAATAGTTACAGTAGGAAATGTTGTGAACCAATCAAATCTTTTTTTTGAGGTCACACAAGATCCACGCACAGTGCGCTCACGAAGCGCGCACTCGACACAACTTTACAAAAATATATTTTAAAATAATATAAGTGTATTACAAGTAGAAATATATTAATTTTATGAATACCTTAGATAATCTTTTGCCCTAATATGTACATTAAAAACACGCACATACCATTTTAGAACATACAAATTTCATGGGAGTCATGCACCCAGGGTGCCCCAGCACGTATATGACGTCAATTGGGGCCCGCCAGCGGGCAAGCGTTGCGTACCGTAATACGCATGTGTCGTGAATGCGCAGGAGCAGGAGTCGCGGACAGGTCACATACCAGGCGCGCACACCACGTAACATTGTACTGGGTGGGCAATTCCCCAAAAATGTATGAAGAAAAATGTAAAAAGAAAATTATATAAATATTTTAAAATACCAAAAAAAATAAATGTATTTAAATTTTTGGTACTTTTCAGAAAAATATATACTGTTGTTTAATAAATAAAATATTTATAAATAAACAGAAAAACGGTAGAAATTCAATACAAAAAATAGGTATAACTACTATTGCACTTAAAAATTTGAATTTAAAAAACCTTGAAATTCACTGAAAAAAACATAAGTTTCAGAGACTTTATAGTTAGAAATTAGCATTTAAAAAACTTTTGAAATCCACTGAAAAAAACATACGTTTCAGAAACATTATAGTTAGGAAAAACCTTTTACATTCACTGAAAAAACCATACGCTTCATGAGTGTTATAGTTAGCTGGACATTTCATACAAAGCCATAGAAATTCCTCTGTTATAGTTAGTTGTGCTAACTATAAATCGCGCGCCTGCAATCCACTGTTGTTGATGTCACATATTACATCATTCATGACATGGTCAGTGATATCACTGATGACATCACTGATGACATTTTAAATGACATCACTGATGACATCACTCATATGTTGAAAGTTTGGGGGTGAATCATCAAGGGGGACAGAGAAAAAAGGGAGGTCACAAAATGTGTTTTTTCCATGTTAATTTCCATAGGAAACTTTAGACAAGGCTACAGACAAGGCTACAGGTCGAACGGGTGAACGGAATTACCCCAAATTTGGCTTGGAGAAGGCTCTTGGTCTACAAAGCACGCTTTTGTTTATTTGGTGTAAATCCGTTTAGTAGTTTTTGAGAAATATCGAAATTTACAGATATTGATATTGAGGAATTCTGCCATTTGATTGGCTGAGGCGTTAACAGCTTGCTGCTTATGGGCTGCGAGCGATGTGAGTGGTTACAACTAGGAAGTGTTGGCCGCCATTTTGTGATTCCGTTGAAGCGAGTAAGGGGAAAAAGTGCAAAAAAAGTGAGAAATGGGAGGGTAGGAGCACTGTAACCTCTGTTAGGTGTTAGGTGTTCAGGCTGTACTATAGAGGGGGCGCGAAGTGAGGTATCTACCCCTACTGGTGTGAAAGTGGTGGGTTACAGAAATTAAGTGAGGTAATGCCTAGAGCTGGGGTCTCCAAACCGGTCCTGGAGGGCCGGATCTATGCCAGATTTTTAAAATTACTACATGTATCTCAATGGGGATATCCAAAAAATCTGGCATGGATCCGGCCCTCCAGGACCCGTTTGGGGACCCCTGGCCTAGAGTCTGCTGCTGCTAAGGTGTGCTGGTGCGGGACTCAGGGATTAAAGTGTGAGCTCAAATTTTGTGACTTATGCTGTGAATTCTTGTGCCGTGGCTGCTGCACTATACCTGTGGAAGTAGTGTCAGCATTTGTTTATAACTACTAGGACAAACTACTGACCCGTTCTGGTCTGAAAGTCCTAGGGTACGGAATATTTGTGAGGTATTGTCCAGAGTCTCATGGTGGTAAGCTGAGCTAATGCTAGACTCGGGGATGAAAGCATGAGCCTAAACTGTGTGTGCTATGCTGTGAAGTCAAGTGCTCTAGGTGCTGTGCTATACCTGTCTAAGTAGTGTGAGCATGTAGTTATATCAACTTGGATGAACTTTTGTTTTGAACTTTGTAGCTTATGTATGGTGCTTAGGGGGTGTTATAGAGGGGGTGCAAGGTAGATTTGCGCGTATCTAATCAATTCAGTATTTGTGAAGTGCTAACTGCTCAGTCCTACGGGTCTGATAGCACTGGGGGTGTAAGCTAAGCAGCTGATAGACTCTGGGTAAAGCCGTTGAACTACTGACCCCTACCAGTCTGAAAGTGCGGGGTATGGAAATTAAGTGAGGTATTGTGTAGAGTGTCATGCTGTTAAATTGAGCTGCTGCTGGACTCGGGGAAGAAACCATGAGCCTAAACTGTGTGTGCTATGCTGTGAAGTCATGTGCTCTGGGCGCTGTGCCAGACATGTTCAACTTGTATATGGCGCTTAGGTGGTGTTGTATAGGGAGTGCAAAGGTAAATCAATACGGTATTTGTAAAGTGCAAACTACTCACTCCTATGGGTGAGTAGAGCCGGGTATCAAAGCGAGAGGTCTGTGCTGCAAAGTGAGATGGTCTGGCCGCTGCGCCACAGCTGTGTGGAGAATACATTTTGGTGAGGGTCTGGGAGTTGCCATTATCTGGCCCTAAAATAGCGGGAATAAGTTTTAAGTTATAGGGTGGCTCTAAAAAGAGCTCTTGTGTTCATTAGTTGGACCTACATATAAGTGTAGATGCACAGCTTCAATTATTCAGGACAACTCAGTGTCTCTGATCGGTGAAGTGTACTCCATCACATCTGTAGATATCCGCCATATCAAAACGTATGTTGTTGTTGTAGATGGAGCCCATTTTGTGGTCTCTGAAGTATGCAGACACAGCTTTGTTGACTTTCTTCCAAGATTTATCAATCTGAGGACAAAATTGTTTGAACGATTTCCACTTCTGTCTTTGACATGTATTGGAATATACAAAGACAGTTTGAGGCAAAAGTAACATCAATTGTCCAAAGGTGTTCTTCATAAGCAATTCCAATCCCCAGTCAATGTGCCTAGGTCGTTTCCACCACAGTGCACAATCATGAGGTCAGGGTGCTGGAGATGCAAACAGGTTTTAACCAAAGGCAACAATTGGTGCTACTTCAATCGTCTCTGTCCAAACCATTTAATGTCCTCATTTTGTAAACCGAGGTCTAAGACAATACGTCTCTGTTTGGCATACCTCTTGCACCAAAAAACTTAGCTAAGTTCCTTCGTAGAATAAGAGATATGTTTAACGATGGGGAACTAGTTTCTTTTCACATACAAAACGGTACCTGATTGGCAGATTTAAAACATTGTTTTTTAAAAGTAGAGTGCACATTTGTTTTTTGGAAAAGCATCAGTGTGATTGGATAAGAAAAAGCAGTTTGGATGTGGATTACATAATATAGTATAATGTTTGATTAACTCAACCACACCTGCTACTTGCATTTGGAACTTTAAAAAAATCGTGAACTTTTAACCTGCATGCGCAGTTAAATGTTCGAAAAATGTTGCAAAACAATATTGTTAGATTTTAAAAAAAGTGATGAACTTTTAACCTCCATGTGTTGTAGAATGTTCTAGAAAGTGTGTTGATAGAATACATTGCTATTCTGACTTCTATGTGTACTTGAATATTAATAAAATTGTTTTTATGGAAAATTAGAAAGACAGTAATAAAGAGAAGTTTTGAAAGTCTACAAGAATCAAGGAAATATTCTAATATGTTCTTTTTTAGCTACTGGCGGTTGCCAGTAGGTAGTTATAGAGTTAAGACCGAGTTTCCATAGGAAGAGAATTTTTTGTTCTGCTTATAACTTTGGCGTCATTTGATGAATCTACATGAAATTTTGAAATCTAATTCTTTCTTCATATCAGCTCCTATGTTGATAGTTTGAGGGTGATTAGTCAAGGGGGGGGAGATAATAGGGGGGGTCCCAAAACTTGTTTTCTTCATGTTAATTTCCATAGGAAAGTTTAGACAAGGCAACAGGTCAAACGGGTCAAGAGAATTACCCCTAATTTGGCTTGGAGAAGGGGTTTGGTGTAGAAAGCACGATTTTGTTTATTTGGTGTAAATCCATTCAGTAGTTTTTGAGAAATATCAACATTTACAGATATTGATATTTGGGAATTCTGCGATCTGATTGGCTGATGCATTACAAGCAAGAACTTGCTGCTTATTGGCTGCGATGCGGTTGCAACTAGGAAGTGTTGGCCGCCATTTTGTGATTCAGTTGAAGCGAGTAAGGAGAAAAAGGGTAAAAAAAGTAGGAAAGGAGGGTAGGAGCACTGTAAGCTTTGTGGGGGAGTATCTGAAAGTGCGATGTTGCTCAGAGTGACATGGTGTGATATGATATGGTGCTACACTCTGGTATGAAACTGAGAGCCTAAACCGTGAGGTCATTTTTGTAAAGTGATGTGGTTTGGTGTTTGTAGCATACGTGTGCAAGTAGTGTTAGTAGGAGTTTATACCATGCACGGAGCGGGAAGCAAACTACTGACCTCTAATGTGTGTTTATATTATACCGGAAGCGAAAGTGAAGTACTCACGCCTACCGGTGTAAAGACTTGGGTATGAAACCGAGGTTATTGCTGTAAAGGGATTGGCTCTGGGTGCTGTAGTACATGCCTGCAAGTATTGTTAGTAGGGGTTTATACCATACAGGGAGTGGGAAGCGAACTACTGACCGGTGCCATGCGTTTATACTAGACCGGAAGTGGGAAGCATGTAGTACTCATGCCTACCGGTGTGAAGACTCGGGATCAAACCGAGCTGACTGCTGTAAAGTGATGGGTTGTGGGCGCTGTAGGATACAATCCGCTGTAGTATAAGTGTGTATGTAGTGTTAGTATGCGTTTATGGGATAAAGGGAGTAGGAAGAGAAGTACTTACCCCTACTGGTTTGAAGCAAATAGGATTAAACTGTGAGCCTAAATTGTGAGCTCATTGCTGTAAAGTGATGTGCTCTGGGTGCTGTAGCATACCTGTGGAAGTATTGTTAGTTTGCATTTATACAATATAGGGAATGGGAAGGGAACTACTTACCCAAACCGGTCTCAAGACTTGTGGATGAAACCATGAGCTTATTGCTGTAATGTCATGTGATCTGTGTAGTATTCTAATATAAGTCATAGTAGAAAGGAGTCATTGGAGAAAGGACTGGGGAGAGGCAACCCAGAAAGAGTATCGCACGGCAATCAGAGGATATAAAGCCGGCCTCCGGGACGCCAAAGCCAAGTTCTATGAGGAGAGAATTGGCAATTCGGCTAACTCCTCCAGAGAGTCCTTCAAGGTCTTCAAGGTCTTTAGAGACCTCTTAAAAACTCCTGAACCGCCAGTGAACCATGAGAGTCCTCGAAAGAAATGTACGGAACTGGCCAACTACTTTCACACGAAAGTAGAAAACATCGTAAGTTCCTTACCACTACCGCCCAGGAATTAGATATAGGCAAACAGTGGGCTGCTGTTCAAATCAAGCTTGACGTCTTTGGTCCAGTGACCACTGACGAAGTTCTCAAGGTTCTAGGGGCCATTAAGAGCGGTTCGCCTAGGGATCCTGTCCCGATGAGTTACCTTAAGCAGATAGCAACTACTATTGCCGCACCAGTAACAGATCTTATCATCGCATCTTTTGCGCAGGGAGTGGTCCCACCCAGTTGGAAAAAAGCGATAGTAAAGGCCCTTCTGAAAAAGCCTGGTCTAGATCCATCAGACCTAGCTAACTTCAGACCGATTTCCTTGCTACCCGGGTTCGGTAAGATCGCGGAGAGATTGGTGAACAGGCGACTGTCACAGTTCCTGGAGTCCAACGGCTTGTTGGCCAGCCCAAGGCACTGATACTGCCCTTCTGGCAGTCATGGAAGAAGCCAGGAGCCTTATGGATTCAGGAGGATCGGTGGCAGTGATCCTCCGGACCTTAGTGCGGCGTTTGACACCGTAAACCATCAGGTGCTGCTCCAGCGACTGTCAGAGGTAGGCCTGACTGGTATGGCCTTAAAGTGGCTCGCGTCTTTTCTGAACCAATGAACCTACCAAGTCTGGGGAGGTAGTGCACAATCAGCCCCTAGCCCCCTTCAATGTGGTGTGCCTCAGGGCTCCTCCCTGAGCCCCACATTGTTTAATGTCTATATGGCTCCGTTGGAGGATGTGGTGGCACCACTGGGTATCAAAATTATCAGCTACGCTGATGATACCCAGTTGGTGGTGGCCCTCTCCCAATTGGTGAATCATCTGGACCTGCTGCACTCCTGCTTGTCCAAGGTGTATACATGGATGGGCAATTTAGCGTTAAAACTGAACAGCTCTAAAACAGAGTTGATGTTACTGGGACATGCAGGGCTTTCTCTGCCGCCAGGCAGCTGGCCGAGCTGTCTTGGCGATCCTCCAAGCCCCAAAAAGGAGATCAAAAGCCTGGGTGTGTGGCTGGAACAAGACCTGTCTTTTAAGACCCACGCAAAAAAAAACCGCTGGAGTCTGCTTTGCTCTGCTCCGATCAGCCCGTAAGATCTTACCCCTTCTTCCTCCGACCTCTAGGAAACTTCTCATCCAAGGGCTGATTGTCTCGAGGTTGGATTACAGCAATGCGATTTTTTTGGGCGCTCCGGAAGCAACGCTCAATAAACTCCAACAAGTGCAGAACGCAGCAGAAAGGCTGCTGATTAATACTCCAAGGAGACAGTCAGTAACACCAGCATTAAGAGCGCTGAATTGGCTCCCGGTACGGGAGAGGATAACATTTAAATCTCTATGTACGGCCCATAAAATCCTGCGGGGGAAGGGACCCCCCATCTTGGGTAATATGGTGCTCCCATGCAAGGCTACTAGAGCCCTGCGCTCTGACCACAAATCTTTGTTACAAGTGGCCAGAGTGAAAAGAGCCCGGACGGGTGGTAGAAGATTCTCGGTGAACGCAGCCAAGTTATGGAATGCGCTGCCTTTGAACCTACGGATAGAGACTTGTACTATTAGGTTCCGAAAGCTGCTCAAGACCCACCTGTTCCCCGCTTAATGCTCTCTCCTTAGCTCCACACCCTTGAGTCATGAACAAGCGCTGGGATGCCCAAGGGTAACCGCGCGCTATACAAGATTCAAAATAATAATAATAATAATAGAATGTTAGTATGTAATTCTACTAGAATCTAAGTATGTAATATTAGAATGTAGGGCTGTCATGAGGGGAACCTTGCGAAGTTTGTACACAGTGCTGGAGAAGACCGTTGCCTTGCTGTCTGCTCCTGTTGTTGGCTGTTTCAGGTGTCTTGTTTTCCTGTAATAAATCTACTTATTGGATCCACTGCTGTCTGCCTCTACAGTAAATAATTTTAGCGACGAGCAGGCGAAGGTATAAAGAAGGCACCACTCACCAATATTTCAAAATTGCTTGCGTTGTGCTGAAGACGAGTTTTCTTCGTTTAGCTCTTTCTACTCATGCCAGGGTCGTCGGCTCATTGAACTATGTCATCCGACTTCTGGTAGGATTTATATTTTTAGATTTTGTGCTTCTTCACTACATTCTGGTCGCTGTACTACACATGTGTGAGTAGTGGTAGTAATTGTTTATACTAACAAATGCATATTGTCCTAGGGAGGGCGACTTCTCAGGCACAGCTCATAAAATGTCCTGAAGTGTGCATTTGCAGGACATTTGTGTTTTCTATTAGAGGGCTGGTGCATTGCTTCCGCCCTGAGATAGCAAATCCTTCTTTGACTACCTGAAGCAAGAAGAGGAAAACCTCGTAACGCTTTAATAGAGAGTATGCTTATGGTAAAAATGGAGAGAAAAAAAGAAACAAAAAAAAAAGCGGGGGCTCGCACGTTCATTTAAATGAGGCCCCTGGCGGGTAATGTTCCATGGTGAATACAATTATTATATTGCGATGTCTCTCTAGGACTGGGAATCTAAATGTCACACGTAAATTAGGAGTGGAAGGGCACAGAGACATTTTGCAGGCTAGGGGACCGCCACCTTCGCGGGTATTGTTTACTAATTGTTCGGGGGGATCGGGCCAACTGAAGTCCGGTGATCGACACACTCCGGGGCTTTATTTAAATATGCAGGGTGGGCCTGAGCAATCCCTGAAGCCTCGATGGTCCTAGGCAGTGCCTTATTGTTTCTGTAATCACACTGGCAGCACTTATGGTGTTATAAAGTGATATACTGATAGAACTCTTGCAGTTGTAGAATTACCTAGGCTTCATTTGAGAAATAGTCAGTTAGATTATGTTTGGTAGGTGCACTGTAATATTAGAAAGGATTAACCTCATAATCTCCTTTAAACAGATGATTTTCACAATAAATACTAGACAAGTGTTGTCAGAACACGCAGACCTATACTCTCAGTTATTTATTTGAAAAAAAGTAACCTTTATTGAAACACAAATAAATAAAATCGTAAGTTTAATAGAACAAACAGTATAATATACAAAACGTGGGTTGCACTCCAGTAGAAGAAGCGTAGAAAATCTGAAAGACAAAAATGAAACCTAAGTATGTGTGTTATGTGGAAGTGGTAAAGAAAGGTAGTCCGAGTGAAAGGGTGATAATGAGAATGGAAGGGGAGCGGGTGGAAGGGAGAAGGGGAGGGAGAGTCAAAAGAAGAGAGGAAGGAGGAGACAGAGCGTTGGCCTACTGCACCCATCCCTTAGTGTTTACCCTCCTGTCACCCGTTTGTCTAGGACGCTGATGTCCTTGAGAAAGAGTGTGGTTCAGCAAGTCCTTAAAATGAAACACATGAGGAATGGCAATTTAGCAGCAGAAAACTGCCACTAAAGCGCCGATAAGGGGTTTATATTATGCCCTTGTGAATTCCCATAAAAACCCAGGTTCTGTTGTGAACCTGGGCTCGTATGGAAATTCACAAGGGCATATTATCAAGCCCATTGCGCCACTTTAGCTGTACTTTCCTGCCGCTAAAGCAGCGATAATGTTATCGCTGTTCTTTGATAATATGGTCCTACATTATTAGCTATGGGAAAACCGCTTGCCTGCACCTGTGCACCCAGGGTGCTGCACCCCAGCCCCTTACTCTGCACAGTGCTCAATTGTAGGTACTGCACACTGAGGCTTCACTGCTCACATGCCACCACCAGTGTGTCCCACAATGTGTTTGTGCAAGCTCCGAGTCCGGGCTATGTTTGTACGTTAGGAGACCAGGTCTCCGGTCAGGGACGGTGTCTTGATACCACGATGGAAGGCATCAGAATTCCCGGGGCATTATTGCGTTGTGAGCTCCCGCTCCGCCCTTCTTGAGCCAATCAATTGAATGTCTGAAAAAGGAGAAATAAGTTAATGGTGGAAACGTGTGGAGGTAAATGAAGGTTTCATTCAAGCTTCATAGAAAACAGGATTTGAGTGCATCCTTTGTTGTTGAAGTATGATCTACCAACTGTTAGTGGAAATTGTGATTCAAAGAGGAGTTGGCGTGCTCAAGAATTCACAAGGTTAAATAATAATATGTTATACCAAGGTTCATATAGAAAGGAACAGAGAGCATGTTAGAAGCATGATGTGCATGTGTAATGCAGTGGGGGAAGGCTGTGTACATGTACACTTAGTAACAAGCTCACTACAGTGCCCTAAAATCCAATGCCACATGTCTGTAGGGCAGCACTGCCCGCTGGCTCAGGCCTACAGTATGGTATTAATTATCATCAAGATTGGGGAGTGAAGAGGTGGTGCTCATCGGCACCTAGGTGGGCACATCCTCCTCTAATGGAAGTACAGGTCCAACTGGAGCAGGTTGCCTTTGTGTCCAGATGTTCTTGGTATACACAGTATTTGTTAAAATACCACTCACACACCAAAAGGACACTTGGTGTCATGTTTCATCATCGTGGTCTTTCTGTCCCGCTGCGGGACGGGGCGTGCTACGACAAGCGACTACGCTGGAGCACCTTGCTATGTGAGTGTGTTGGAGTGAGTGTGAACAACATTAGTGAGTGACAGGGGCATCTTACCCGGTCCTGACAAAGAGGTACTACACCTCAAAACATGTTGACACGAAAAGGAGAGCAAGCTCATTAATAAGCTTTTTTCTCTCCGCCACACCCCTTTTTAACAATACCAACCAGTGACTAATAAATAGTTTTTTCTACCACTAGGCCAGGTATTATTTTAACTCACTTCCTCTATCACTCCTGACCGTACTGATACTCACTCCAACAAATTCACATAGCACCCACAATACAAGGTGCTCCAGCGTAGTCGCTTGTCGTAGCACGCCCCGTCCCGCAGCGGGACGGGAAGACCTACAGTATGGTACAGCAGGTTCTTAAAATTAGACAAATGTGACTGAATGAGTTCAGAGATCACATATTTACACACGGCAACATCACTTTTTTGCATGTGCGCACTCAGGGTGATGCACCCCACTCTCCCGCAGCATTGCGCTCAACAGGTGTCTGTAGGGCAGATCTGCCTCCTGGCTCAGGCCTACAATACGGTCCAGCAGGTCTTCAAAATGAGACAGAGATGAGACTGAATCAGGTCAGAGATTACATCATTGCGCACAGCAACATCTTTCATTCGCACCTGCGCAGCCAGGGCGATGCATCCCACCCGTCCAGCCACACATCTCTCAATTGGAGGCCCTGTGCACCCCGGCCGCTCTGCTTACCTGCTGTCATTGTTGTGTGAGCAAACACTATGGGCAGCAGTGCTCACAATTCAGGTGAAGTGATGATTTCAGGATGGTGGACACCTCATGGATCCCTTTCGTAGGCAACGGGCGGTAAGGCTCACAATTTAGAGCCCGTGTTGATTGCCAGGATGGTGTACAACTCATGGATCCCTTTTTTCATTGCGCATTGTGATATGCGAGGTGGATGAGGCCATATCACCTGAGGCAGTGTGGAAGAAGAAGGACATGTGTTGTCGTGGTTATCCTATTTATACGTACCCAAAGTGGGCTGGGCTTGCATAAACCAGGCCAGCGTAGCGGTGTGAATAATTATTCCGGAGACCTGGGTGTTGTTCTGTTTCTGCCTGGCCAGGAAGTGTACTTATGTGTGGTTATTTTATTGTTTTAACCTCCCAGAGTGTGCAATGATATATTAGTGTAGCATGTGTTGGGAGGGTGGCAACTATCGTTAATGAGATGGTGTTTGAAAAGAATGAATGGTGAACATCACATGTCGTTGTCTAGGTTGTGGATATGCGCAGACAAGCATGTCAATGGTGTGTGGTATTATTGAAAGTGTTGCTATCACGAAGCGTACACATGTGAATGTGGTCAGATGGAGGAAGGATCAGCAGTGAGGCTACATCATACACAGTGATAACACTCATTACAGTCAAGGAATACATGTCAAATGTGAAACTGAAAGTCTCACATATAACACACTAGTATATTGTTAAAGCCTGTCAACAGAGCTTACAGCAAAATAAATCTACACATTGCTGTTTACTGTTTGTCACGTGTGATCTAGGATGTGCACTCTGCCCGCGACTCCTGATACTTCTTAGAGCCATGAATACACAGGCCGAAAGGGAGCTCAATAATGTGCACACACACACACAAAAGGGGCATCGTGTAACACATATTTGTTTTTTGATGGAGTGTTTGAGATGCATTGCAATCACAAGTGGACGACTAATGTACAGACCATGGCTATTGATCAAGATGATCGTTGCATGTTCTGTGTAGTATAAGATATGTGTACACAGCTAAAACACTTTTCAAAAAAGCTCTCTAAGCAGAAGAGGTGTCTCTCATCAAACGCTGTAGAGAGAATGAGTAAAATGGGTGGGGTTGTCGAACTGTTACAATAGGAAATGTTATGAAGCAATCAAATGCTTTTTGTTAAGGTCACATGGGAATTGTGCAACGAGAGCGCAAGGAGGCCGCACCCAACGCGATTTTGACAAAATGTATTTGTCATAATATAAGTTTAATACAGTTAGAAATGTATAAATGTTTGAAATATTTTAGATTATCGCTTGCTCTCATATACTGAGACAAAAAAATGAGGGAATGGCATACCTGGTGGGACACTATATGTCTGTGATGTAACACAGGGCCTGGCAGCATATACTTTTTGCATACGCAACGTGCAGCCAGCACGACCCAATATGTACATGACGTAACCCGTGGTTTGGTACTGTGTACCCGTTGGATACCAAAGTAACAGCTGGGTGACTTCATGCGGATATGATGTTCCACGGGATGCGGTGCCACGAAGTCGTCGGATACAAAATGCGCATCATTTACGAGTTTAGCAATATGGCAAATAGGATATGCGTGGTGATGGAGCTTAATACGCTACTGGTATTGGAGTGCAGTTTTCTCTGAAAAAAAAAGTATATATATACCTATTTTTCGGGGAAGATATAAAACATGACATTATTTTCAAAGTAAAAAAAAGAAGTATAATAGAGTTGCAAAATATTTTTAACAAATTAAAAAAATATAGGTTTTAGAAACATTAAAATATGAAATTAACATTTAAAAAATCTTAGAAATTCAATGAAAAAACCATAAGTTTAAGGCACGTTATAGTTAGAAATTAGCATTTAAAAAACCTTCGAAATTCACAAAAAAAAATGTAGGGTTCAGGTACGTTATAGTTAGTTGAACATTTGACTCATAGTGATGTCATCAGTGACTGAAGCCCATTGGAGGGCATGATATGCTGAATAAGAGACTGTTAGTGCATGTATCTGCCCATTCACAAACTGGCCCGTGAGGAAGAAGCAGGAGCTCTGAAACGCCTGTGGGAAAGGCAGAAAATGTCAAATTGTTTGCTGTTTTTACCTCTAATAAAAAATTCTACAGGGACTGGATTCACCTGCTGTTGGTTGCGTCTTTGTGGGCACTTTAATATATATATATATATATATATATATATATATATATATATATATATATATATATATATATATATATATATACCATCAATTGCGTGGTATGGCGATGGGCTCGTGTTTTTCCCCCAGCTACTCATGTCTTCATGTGGGTTGGTGGGAGGAACACGAGCTCGCAACCACACACGCACATTGGTCATCTCACATCGCGCATTTCTGGCGCTACATTGATGACATTTGCATCATTTGGAAGGGTACACAGGAAGAAGCCCTTTTATTTGTATCTGACTGTAACGCTAATTCTCTGAATTTGAAATTCACTGCTAATGTAAGTGTGAATGAAGCAGAATTCCTTGATATGCATCTTTTTATCAAAAATAACAAACTTGAGACCAAATTGCATCGTAAGAGCACTGCAGGCAATGCTATCTTACATGCGCGCAGTGGTCACCCAGCACACACCATTCGCAGTATTCCGTATGGTGAATTCATCAGAATTCATAGAATCTGCAGTGATCATGACTCTTTAGTAACGTGCCTTGAGGAATCCAAACAGCGCTTCATAAGAAGAGGCTATTCCAGAACCATTCTTGATCAGGCCCTAGCCAAAGCCTCATCAGTGGATAGAGCTTCACTTCTTACATCTAGTGATTCCACCACAGCTAGCAATGACAACATACAGGATGCTACTCACTGTACAGTCAGATTGATAACTACGTTCAGCTCACAAGAGCGTAAGATTAGGCGCATTATTGGCACTGAATGGCCCATTGTCCTGACCGATTCCATTCTTGGCCCAATTTTATCTGAAACACCTATCACATTTAGATGTGCGCCCTCCATGCGTGATGCTCTGGATAGAGCAGCACCTGAAAATCCTCCCAAAACCAACAAAATTAGTAAAATGGGCTTCTTCAAATGCACATCTTGCCGTGCCTGTAATTTTGCCACTAATACCACTCATTACGTCACAGCATTTAGCGATGTACCCATCCCGATCACAGAACATCTAACATGCAGATCCGAGTTTGTTGTTTACAAGCTCAAATGTACATGCAATCTGGAGTACATAGGCAGCACCAAACTGCCTGTTCATCAAAGAATACTCCAGCATATTAGAGCTATTGTTAACAGTGACAGTAATTACCCCGTGGCCAGGCATTTTGAGGCAATTCATGATAAAAAGCTGAAAGATCTACAATATACTGTTCTATGCTCAGTACCTCAACCAAGCCGTGGGGGGGACCGCGAAAAATTACTGAGACAGCGTGAATCTCAACTTATCATGTCCCTCGACACTAAGGCCCCACATGGTCTGAATCTGACGGAAGATTTGAAAAGCTTCCTCTAATTTAATCTGCATTTGGTTTTAGTCTTGGTTTCTGTCTGCCTTTTTCCATGACTGTGACTACTTTGATTTTTTCCTGTTCAAGTAACTGCGCCACTTATTTGGTCCTGGTCTACCTTTGCTTATCTACTTTGATGCTTTTACCATCTGATTTATGAAACTGTTTTTCAAAGCATCGGTGTTATTTTAACCATTGCTTTGTTTTAGCATCTATCCCGTGGCCTCCTGTGCAACTTTTCCCTTGCTTTTCTCTGGGTTTCTTTTTTCAACTTTCTTTCACACATTTTTAGGTTGGGTCTTTTGTTTTTATTTTTACCTTCACATTTACTTTATGGTTACTTTTTTACACATGTATCTTATGTTCAGCACCATGTTTTGCATAATATGACTTTGATTATTGCTTGTTCCTTAGCTGATGTAGTATCTTGTTAAACAGCTACAGTGTTGTGGTTATGTGTATTCAGGCACTATGTCTTGAGTTATATAACACGTTTGTTCCACCTTACAGTGCTGGCTCATATTTGCTCCTTCTGGTTAACTTTTTGGCACATAACATTGATTTTGGCACCATGCCACTATTCCTGATATTTGCTTGTTGCTGTGCAAAAGTATTTCATTAATATTTAGCCAGTGTTTCGAGCTATTTTTTGCTACCGTCATTGTTTGTATGTTTTCATTCTAAAATGTGTCAGACCTTTGCACTTGCACCTACTGGCCACATTTGATTTTCACTTGTGCATTTTTCCATCATCAGCTTTCTGTCTGACAGCTAATATCATTGCTTTGTGAGTCGTTGACTATTTCTGAATTTCACTGTTTATGTCATTGCATTTCTTTTTAAAAAAACAAAATTTAGGTGCACTGTTCTTTTAATTAATTTTCGTTTTTTTCTTGTTTGGGCGTGTTCCCTCAATTAAGCCCCTCCCTGTGTTGTGTATATATACTTTTAGTTTTTTTCTGAGTGCTTGTATGTGAACAAGCTCCCTTGTGGAGCGAAACGCGTCATTTCTAAAATAAAAGTTTTTCCTGCATACTCACTCGAGTTGGATCGTTTGTGAGCCTCTTTGACTGTTTTGGTGTGGCGTTCTGAGGTCTGCACCCTGTCGTAGCCTGTCATCCATTGACAGGTTGGGATTTCTTCTATATATATATATATATATATTCAATGAAAAAACCATTGGTTTTAGGCCATATATAGTTAGGAATTAGCATTTACAAAACCTTATTTTACTCGCATAAAACCATTGAAATTTCATATATAGTTAGAAGCGCTAACTATATATCGCGCACCCGCAATCCACTGCTGATGATGTCACATATTACATCATTCATGACATGGTCAGTGACATCACTGATGACATCACTGATGACATCTCAAATGACATCACTGATGACATCACTGATGACAACACCCAGTGACTGTATGTTTCTGTAAAGTTAAAATATGTCTTACATATTGAAGAATGAGTGGATGTATAAGTGTCTGGATGAAGAATTTAGTAGGTGCATGACTGACTGTATGAGTGAGTGATTAAATGTATCTCACTGAGTGCATGGGTTAGTGACTAAACTGTCTTAATTTGTGCATCAGTATGTTTGTTGTTGTGTAAGCTGCTGCATGTGTTGATCAGTAGCTATAAGAGTGGCCATATGGGTTATTGATTGGTTGCCCAAGTATTTGAATGGGAGGCTGAGTGTGTGTGTGGGTGGCTGGGAGGTGCGTGACTCTGTGCATAGATGTGTAAGCAGTTGATTCACTAGGAGTATGAGTTCAAGAGTGCATGTGGAAACAGCTATATGGGCGGTTGACTATGCATGGGTGTGTTGGTGAGTGAATGGATTTCTCATTGCTACATGAGCAAGTAAGTACGTATGTAAAACACAATACATGTGAGAGTTGAGATATATAAATAACTGAACATAAGAGCCAGTGAATGTGTGAGTGGCTGTATCGATCACTGTGAGCTTGTATCAGGGATTATATAAGAGAATAAATATGTGTTATTATATGTTTGAATAAGTAAGATGTGTATAACTTTATAGTTGAGGAAATGGAGGTGTGATTGATTCTTTGCATGACTGAGTAGGTGTGTGAGTAACTCCATGGATGAGTGACAGTCTGTGAGTGTCTGTTTATACTGAGTGTATGTAAGGTTATATTAGAGTCTGAAGAGGTTCATTGTATTATCACATAAGTGATGTGATCAGTGATGACAAATGAGATGTCATCAGTGATGTCATTTGAGTTGTCATCAGTGATGTCATCAGTGATGTCATTTGAGATGTCATCAGTGATGTCATTTGAGTTGTCATCAGTGATGTCATTTGAGATGTCATCAGTAATGTCATCAGTGATGTCACTGACCATGTCATGAATGATGTAATATGTGACATCATCAGCAGTGGATTGCGGGTGCGCGATATATAGTTAGCGCTTCTAACTATATATGAAATTTCAATGGTTTTATGCGAGTAAAATAAGGTTTTGTAAATGCTAATTCCTAACTATATATGGCCTAAAACCAATGGTTTTTTCATTGAATTTTCAAGGTTTTCTAAATGCAAATTTCTAACTATATATCCACTATAACCTATGGTTTTTTCTGTGAATTTCATTGGTTTTTTAATAGCAAATATGAAAAGCTTTAAAATGTCAAGTACGTGATAGATAAAAACATTTTCGTATTTATACACGCTGATGTGCTTTGAACGCTGCACCCCCCCCCCCTCTTTTGTCTTAGTAGTACTCTCTCTTTGCAGATAGTGAAGGGTAGTTAACGCAGGCCTTTACCCCCGTTGTAATCCGTCGTGCCTCCTTGTCTCTCCATTTGATTGATTGTTGTCCAAGCATTTACTGTTTTAGAATTGGTTCTCTTTGGATCATTCTCTATTTACAAACAAGCACAAAGTCGCAATACTCTGTTTAGTCTTTGCAGATAGTGAAAAATCGTGTAAAATAATAAAAGTAATCGAGCAAAATCAGTAGGCCACTAATTAGATCTCTTTTTGACCTCGCTAAAATAGAAATATTAGGAACAACCCTTCATGAGAAATACGAAAATAGTGAGATGAACTGAGCTCCACACCATGAGGACTGCAAGACAGCTCGGCTCCATCACCCATACCGCACAAAATAACGACAAACCCTATGCAAATATTAAAAATATAAACAACACACCAGCAAAGAAACAGGGTAAAACATTTTATTAAAAAACTATTTACATAACGTTGTTTTATAAGATGATGTCAGTAGTGGACCGATGTGTGAATAGATCGAAAACAGCACAAGGCTCCAAGATCCAGATGGCAAGCTCCTGGATGTTGGGTGCCATAGTTTAGAGTTCTGAATTTCAGCCTTTTTCAATGCCTGTGCTTTGTTGAATCAAAATGGCGGCTTGACACAAAGCTGACTCAAGCGTTGCTACTGATGCTATGCAGACCAAAACTGGTTTTCAGTTTGTACATTTTTCTAGATTTTTCAATCCAAGTTTGGTTGACTTTGTAGAACGATGGCTTCAGATTTTCAACATACGGTGTGGTGGCGCTGACTGGGAGGGGGCGCTTCGCTCCTGCCCCCTCCCCAAGTAAGATTTTCATACGTGAAAGTACGTTAATGGTTTTGGTCCCTGAGATGCTTCGATGTCACTACCATTCTCAAATAGCATAAGTTCTGGATGTTGGGTGCCATAGTTAAGAGTTCTGAGCACTGCTTGTAACACTGTCTGAAGCTTATTTCCACCTACTGCAGCTTCACTATTCTCAAAGTAAGTGAGTGTCGTTTGTGGACCTGACTGCATTAGAAAACAATGTGATATGTTACCTTCCTAAACAGCTTGACGGAGGCCCCTGAGGGGCGGTGTGATGGCCATGGACTCGGAGAAGACGCTTGGCTCCGACACCCTCCCCAAGTCTTATAGCACTGGTGTAGCCTGAGATCGCCCCCGACATAGGCGGCCGGCTCCCGGGGTCCGGCGGAACTTTTTGCCTTTTGATGACTCTTCAATTCTGGACCTTGTCCCACAATCCGTTTGACCTGAAGACAAGCTGTAGTGGGGCGCCCCTTTATCGTTTTAGTTGCCATTCCGCCCGCTTTTGCTACACTGTGCCTCTTCCGCCATTCAGCTGTTTACCGCCCGCTCTTGCGACTACAGCGTCTCGCTCACCATGTAGTTGAGATGCGCCCGCTCTTGCGGTGCAGCGATAGGCGGCTGCCACAGGACTCTCAAAATGGCGGCCGGCTCTTCGGTTTTGGGCCTGGTCCACTAAAATGGCCCTGGGACACCTTGGAACTCGGACGCTTGTCTGCTAGGGCTTGGGTCCCATTCTCGAAAAGCGTCCCCTCAGCCGTGAAGATTCTACAAAAGTCTTGGGGGCCTCCGACTCCCGCAGGCTTCTGGTGGGGAGCGGCTGCCATGATTGCTCGTGGAATGGCCACGACGGAGCTACGAGATGGTAGTGGTCTCATGCTGACGCCAGCTTTAGTCTGAAACATCAGGAAACACTGTAGACTACCAATTCGATCAGTTCCGGTAGCGCCCCAACATGACCCGGAAGAGAAGAACTTGCCCTCCCCTCTTTGACTGATGGTTCTTGTTGCCTGTCCCCTCTGTTGTCATTTAACAGAACTTTTTGGACTGCTGAAAGGGGTTGTGTTCTGAACGCTGGTTGGTGGAGACATTTTGACTATATTCTTGACCTACGTTGTCGCGTAATGCGTTTTATGACACGCCGCGTTAGCGCACCCGGAAGTGATCCGAGGCGCGGCGCGCAGCGCGTAACGTAAGCATAACAGGTCATGTGACTTGTTAATAAAACTTTTCATTGGTTCATTTTACTTTTGTTAATTTAATGATGAAAAGCTTGGTCATATGACCTAAAAATTACGCTTTTTATTATTTTCGAACAATATTTTTTTTTCAAACATATGTTATAATATTCCAGGCTAATGTACTTTCCCGGAAAATTTACAACTGTCTTGCAAGTAAAATATATTCCTTTTTCGAGAAAAAGGGCGTTTCTTCCTTCCATGACGGAGCCGTTGAGTAAAAGAGATTCGACCTGCTGTCTTAGTCGCCGATACGCCTGATTATCAGATTCTTATCGATCACTTTATGTTGCAGGAGTGGAAAACACAACTGCCCTTGACCATTTATCTTTACTGCGTTCCTACATATTATACCTTTTTTCCGTCATGTAATTGGACTGCTTTATTTCACTTGCCTTTTACTGATTCGAAAACAGTCACTGTGGTGTATGTCTTCCATTTCTATTGTAGTTTTCATTCTTTAGTTTTGTAGTTCTTCTGCTGTGTTAGACTCTTTGCTATGCAATATGGAATTCTGCTATTGTATTCTAGTGATCCAGGCATCTCTTCAGTTCAGCTCCAACCGCTTCACTGAAGTAAAAAACTTTACAAATGAAAATACTACTACCGTGTTTTGTTTTAGAAACCTTTATTGTAAAAATGTCAGTATACAAATACGGGCCTACAACCACGTGGGCCGGCCACGGAGCAAACTGAAATCGTATATGATGAGGAGACATTTACACTGTAGAAGAACGTAACGAGCGGGCCATTAGGTTGCAATAACTAAGGTGTCTAACAGTTGCGGAATCGGTGGACGTACATTTTGTAATTAAAATACGACAGGGCCACTTACAATAACATTTTCTAGATATACATTTGCGGGCAAGGAGTTACGAGTCCCATTTATACCGGCGCCATTTTGGGCGAGGCCGGGCAGGTCCAAGATATAGTCAAAATGTCTCCACCAACCATCGGCCAGACCAGAACCCCTTTTGGCCCTTTATGCTACAAGATGGTGTCTTCCATTCAGAAAATATTGGTGGCAGCATTTTGAAAGGAAACAGAAACAGCCGTTCTCCTAGTGAGTTTCACATTCTTACATTTAGGAAGAATGTTGAAGAGTAGTATGTGGTAAATCTGAAGCCATTTTTCTACAAACTCTCAATCAGACTTGAATGGAAAAAAAAAACCTGAAGAATGTACAAACTGAAAACCAATTTTTGTCTGTATAGCACCAACAGTAACACTTGAGTCAGCTTTGTGTCAAGCCGCCATTTTCATTCAATCAATAGCGTCCCCCTGCACACATTCAGGGACCTGGTCGTGTCTTCAGATGAAACGCATTGTAGGAAAAGAAGCAGAAAAGAAAAGGCAAAAAGTTCCGCCGGACCTAGTGAAGCTGCAGCAGGTGCAAATAAGCTTCAGACAGTCTTCAACTTACTCTGATTCTTATAATAAACTTCAGATAGTCTTACAAGCACTACTCAGAACTCTCAACTGAGGCACTCAACATCCAGGACTTGCCATTCGGATCTTAGCGCCTTGTATTTTTGTTTTGTTCTTGATGGAGGGGAAACAACAAAAAACAGGCATTGAAAACGGCTCAACTGGAGCAAAAAAAAAATTACTTCTTGGGTGCATTAGGGCATTTATGATTTTCGAATGCCGTATTCATCAGGTTGATGCTCATGTTGCCATAGGACAGCATAGCATTCACCTTCTTTGATCCAGGAGGGATGGAGAAAAACTGCCAGATGAAACTTGAAACTTGGCCATCCAGATCTCGGCGCGTTCGACTCACTGTACCGCAACAGTGACCGCAACTCAGCTGGACACGCCGTCTTTCGGCGCAGCATTGTAGGATGGCCACACCAGTGCGGCAATTTGCTAGACACCACCTCGGTGCCATCCGGATCTCGGCGCGTTCGAGTCACTGTACCGCAACAGTGACCGCAATTCAGCTGGACACGCCGTCTTTCGGCGCAGCATTGTAGGATGGCCACACCAGTGCGGCAATTTGCTGGACACCACCTCGGTGCCATCCGGATCTCGGCGCGTTCGAGTCACTGTACCGCAACAGTGACCGCAACTCAGCTGGACACGCCGTCTTTCGGCGCAGCATTGTAGGATGGCCACACCAGTGCGGCAATTTGCTGGACACCACCTCGGTGCCATCCGGATCTCGGCACGTTCGAGTCACTGTACCGCAACAGTGACCGTAACTCAGCTGGACACGCCGTCTTTCGGCGCAGCATTGTAGGATGGCCACACCAGTGCGGCAATTTGCTGGACACCACCTCGGTGCCATCCGGATCTCGACGCGTTGTGCTGCCTTCGGCCTATTCGCACATCGGTCCGCTACTGACAGTGACCGCAACTCAGCTGGACACGCCGTCTTTCGGCGCAGCATTGTAGGATGGCCACACCAGTGCGGCAATTTGCTGGACACCACCTCGGTGCCATCCGGATCTCGACGCGTTGTGCTGCCTTCGGCCTATTCGCACATCGGTCCGCTACTGACGCCGCCTCACGTGCCAACGGATTTTCTACGCTTTTTGTAGCCCTATGCCGCAGAACAGGTCATGTGACTTGTTTATAAAACTTTTCATTGGTTCATTTTACTTTTGGTTTCCTAAAGATGGAAGGCTTGGTCATATGACCTAAAAATAACACTTTTCATTGGTTTAGAACATTTTTTTTCCCAAACGATGAAAGCCCCACCTTGTTTCTGGATCATTCAGACTGAAGCTGGCGTCAGCATGAGAGCACCACCATCTCGTGGCTCCGTCGTGGTCATTCCGCGAGCAATCATGGCAGCCGCTCCCCACCGGAAGACTGCGGGAGTCGGGGGCCCCCAAGACTTTTATACAATCTTCACGGCTGAGGGGACGCTTTTCGAGAATGGAGCCCAAGCCCTAGCAGGCAAGCGTCCGAGTTCCAAGGTGTCCCAGGGCCATTTCAGTGGACCAGGCCCAAAACCGAGGAGCCGTCCGCCATTTTGACAGCCATGTGGCAGCCGCCTATCGCTGCACTGCAAGAGTGGGAGCAACTCCACAACATGGTGAGCGAGACGCTGTGGCCGCAAGAGCGAGCGCAACTCAGCTAGATGGCCGCCACCTGGGGAGGCCCGTTCACGCCGCCTCCCCCCCCCCCCCCCGGGCCGCCGCACGCCAATTTTCGGAGCAGCATTGTAGGATACCAAAACCAGTGCGGCAGTTTACTGGACATCACCTGGGTGCCTGTCGTACATGTTGTGTCAGCCATGTGACACTGGACACAGACCGCTACTGACGAGGCCTCCCCCCGCACCACCCGGGACGCCCCACGCTGTTTTTCTGTGCTGCATTGTAGGATCCCTAAACCAGTGCGGCACCCAGGCGACATCACCTGGGTGCCGTCCAGAACTCTGCACGTTGTGCTGCCTTGGGACTATTCACACAACAGACCGCTACTGACGAGGCCTCCCCCCGCCCCACCCGGGACGCCCCACGCCAATTTTCGGAGCAGCATTGTAGGATCCCTAAACCAGTGCGGCACCCAGGCGACATCACCTGGGTGCCGTCCAGAACTCTGCACGTTGTGCTGTCTTGGGACTATTCGCACAAAAGACAGCTTCTAACCATTGTTGCTTTTTGTGTTAAGAAATGTTTAAATGTTTTTAGTTTTTGTTCTGTTCATTATCGTTAAAAGTTAATAAAGTTTTATAACCTTAATTTGTTGGAGTGTTATCTATTTTTTGAAAAACGGGTGAATGGGGCCTTGAATCGGGTTATTGTCATGTGTGGGCTTTGGAAGTGTGCTGCTGCAGGATCGGACATTTCAAACTCAAATGCACGTTCTTTTTCTTACCTTTCCGAAGCATAGAGCGCAATAGCAGGCAGAGAAAGGGTGATGCACGTGTTGAACACTACCTGACCTGGCAAGTTGCTGGCAGTGCCCCCCCGCCCGCTCCTGAAAGAGGG
Source organism: Lissotriton vulgaris (assembly GCF_964263255.1). Taxonomy (NCBI): domain Eukaryota; kingdom Metazoa; phylum Chordata; class Amphibia; order Caudata; family Salamandridae; genus Lissotriton; species Lissotriton vulgaris. Next base: position 280,229,367 of record NC_141691.1, read on the forward strand.
CACACACACACCGCCGCCCCGAGTACTTCACAAATCTTTAAAAGAACATGCGCTTGTTCATGAGGCTTAAATGGTTTATCACCTCTTCTAGAACCCCTGCATCGACCCTCTGACGTTTCATGGAAAAATTACCATGTAACACAATAGCAAGCCCTGTCGGCTGAAACCCCCAAGGAATCGTGGGGCATATTATCAAGGGGGTTTATCTCCGCTTTTTTGGCTTTAAAATCCATGAAAGCGGAGATAAAATTATCTCCCTATTACCAAGCTGTCGCTAACACCAGTTAGTGACAGCTAAAAGGAGATAGCGACCATCTTGGGCCCCGCTTTGCATGTCAGTGATATTTATCACTAATGACATGCAAAGTGGCGTGCCAAGATGTTAGCGACTGGAAACAGTCCCTAACATCGCTACCTTCTATTACCAACTTTTGGAGATATTCGCGCTAAGCGCGAATATCTCCAAAATCTAACACCTGCCCTGAGCAGTTCTTAGCCATGTTATCCAATGGGAGGTGGATAACATGGCTAAGAGCATTAGGTCAATAATACATGAATATCGCTGACTTTTCTGCGATAATAGCAAGGTTTATCTGCGATAAAAATCGCCGATGTGCGGCGATAATTTTTGTCTCTAAACAAGTTAGAGACAAAAATTATCGCTAGTTGTTCGTAATATGCCCCCGGGTTTTTGCTTGCAGAAATCGGGAGGCGGGAGACTAGCACTGAAATCAGTAGTCACACGCCTAAATCAGGAGGATTGGCATGTCTGAATTCTCTACAGCTGGGGCCATAAACTACATCCGCAGGGTTAGGTGATAGCCTGGGACCAGCCTGGCATCTAAAATGGCTGCCGTGCACGACAAAATTGTGGCATTCGAAAAAAAGCAAGATGGCGCAGCCGCTGGAAGAGATGTATCAACATATATCAGCCTCCTCAGCCACCCTCAGGAAACATAGGGGATTAGGATACGTCTCCCGCACCCCCTTATACCTAGTAATTTAATTAACGAAGCACAAAATGGCGAATTCCCGTTTCGCTACCAGTTTGCGGCCCAGTTCGCGGCCCGTGAAGCGCTTCTACCGTGAAAAATCATTTTTTTTTTATTTTACCCACGGGACCCTTTAATAACCCCAACAACATTCCTAGGGGGTGAAGAGGGGGATACCTTGCCCCCTTTCATTAAATTCCCCCTTAGTTTTTCACCTTTTCTTCTCTCTCGATCCTACCGAGAGACAAGATGGCGGCCGCTCCGGACTGTCACGCAGCAAAAAAAAAAAAAAAGCTCACGCACAGCCGCTGGAAGAGATGTATCAACATATATCAGCCTCCTCAGCCACCCTCAGGAAACATAGGGGATTAGGATACGTCTCCCGCACCCACTTATAACTAGTAAGGGGATTAGGATACGTCTCCCGCACCCCCTTATACCTAGTAATTTAATTAACGAAGCACAAAATGGCGAATTCCCGTTTCGCTACCAGTTTGCGGCCCAGTTCGCGGCCCGTGAAGCGCTTCTACCGTGAAAAATCATTTTTTTTTTTATTTTCCCCACGGGACCCTTTAATAACCCCAACAACATTCCTAGGGGGTCAAGAGGGGGATACCTTGCCCCCTTTCATTAAATTCCCCTTTCGTTTTCCACCTCTTCTTCTCTCTCGATCCTACCGAGAGACAAGATGGCGTCCGCTCCGGACTGTTTAGAATGTTGACAGACACCGGAGAGCCAATCAGCTTTCTGCGCGCAAAGTTCCGATAAGCGAAAAGTAAGCGGACCGGATCGCTGCCCAGAGCGATGTTACAGATATATATCTTGGTTTGAACGTTAATTTCTCAAAAACTACTGGAGCACATATATTGAGACCTAGCAAAGGCACATCGGGCTAACAGTCCCTACAATTTTGCCAAGTTTCGTGCAAATCCATTCAGCCGTTCGAGCTAAAAGTGAGTCCAACCGCCCTATGGAAAACTCAATGCAAAAAACGCGTTTTGGGACCCCCCTTTTTTCTCGGCCCCCCCTTGACGAAACCCCCCCAAATTTTCAGGGGCTGCTCAGAATCAAAATGTGCCATTTTCCTGAAAATTTCAGCCGATTCCGTCCACAAACGCCAAAGTTATTAGACATAGAATTTTCAAAAGTCCCATAGAGAAAAAATTCTAACTATATATACCTACTGGCGATAGCCAGTAGGTAATATATATATATATATATATATATATATATATATATATATATATATATATATATATATATTACCTACTGGCGGTCACCAGTAGGCAGTTATAGTTAGGACCTACTTTCCATAGGAAATGTACAACATTCTATTTGGAATAACTTTGGCGCCGGTGGACGAACCTTCCTGAATTTCTGTAAGAAAATGGCATGCTCGGTTCTTCTCCATCTCTGAAAGTTTGGGGGTGATTTGTGAAGTGGGTGCCAAAAAAAAGGGGTTCCCAAAACATGTTTTCCCCATACAATTTTTTATAGGGACCTTTAGCCAGGGCTACAACTCGAACGGCTGAACAGAATTTGGCAGAGAGTTAGAGTTTGGTTCGCAGATTGTGCTTTTTCTTAAATGGTGTAAATCCGTTCAGTAGTTTCTGAGAAATTTACAAGTAAAATCATAGCGGTATCTAGAGAGTTACACGCAAACTGAGATCCGTTCAATTACGAGCGCGAGCTGCATGCAAGAAAACAGTAAAACAAAGTTGAGAAATAAGGGAAGGGGGTAGGCTAGAAACATTCTGACCCTCTAGGCTTGCTCAGGGGGTCGTACATGGATGTTTAGGCTCTATTTTTAAAAAAAAGAAAAATCACGGTGTACCTGTACGGAAATCCGTACAATTACGAGCACGAGCTACATGCTGATTGGCTGTCATTACTTCAAACCAGGAAGTGTTGGCAGCCATCTTGTTTGTCGCGAGAACCGAGTAACAAGAAAACAGTAAAACAGAGTTGAGAAATTAGGAAAGGGGGCAGGGTAGAAACATTCTGACCCTATAGGCTTGCTCAAGGGGTGGTACATGGATCTTTTTTTTTTTTGCTTAAATAAAAAAATCGCGGTGTACTCATGCAGTACTAGTACGTGGTGGAAAAGGTGAAAGAAAACTAGAAGTCCTTTTTATTCATTAGGTCCCGGGCGGGGCAAATTACGGGGCCATTTTCCTTCCATAATGGGAGGCTTGTAAGGTGTCCCGAGCACTGGAGAATGCCACTTGCCTGGTTTTATTTTGAAATATGCAGGGGGGTTACGGTCCTACTCCCCACAGTCTCGGGGAGCGACACCCCGCGGGGCTTTTTAAAAAAATATATGTTTTGAGCTCTCCCTCCCTCTCTCCCCGTACACGTGGCGGGGAACGCCACCTTTCTGGGGCAGTAATATGTAAAATGACCTTCCAGCACCGGGTACCTGCACTCTCTGGGGGGTTTTATTAATGTTGGGAGGGCATTGTGCGGTCCCCTAACTGGAACTCTTGATGGTCCTGTGGAGCACCATTTCTCAGGGCCAGCACTTGCAGTTGTCGGGGTGCGTACTCCCGGGACACTGCTGTTGGTATGGTAGGGCGTTACTGTCGCCGCTCCCACTTTACCACAGCAAACTGTTTTTCTATTTGAAAGAGAGAGCAAGTTAATCTGCTCTCTCTTTCAAGTAGGAAAGGAGATTGGTAGGCCGTGGGGAGCCGTCTGAGATAGTGGGGGCATTGGGGCTAAAAGAAAAAAAAGAGGGCTATATTATCAAGCAAGGGCGATACATTATGGCCGCTTTTATCAGCAGGAAACTGCCGCTAAAGCGGCGATAACGGGCTTGATAATATGGCCTTGAGAATTCCCATAGCAACCCAGGTTAACACCATAACCTGGGCTTCTATGGGAATTCACAGGGGCATATTATCAAGCCCATTATCGCCGCTTTATCGGCAGTTTCCCACCAATAAAAGCTGCAATAATGTATCGCCTTTGCTTGATAACATGGCTCATGATTCTTTTTGAGAACTAGAGGGCATATTATCAAGGACTGGTGATAAAATATCGCCGTTTTCTCGGCATAAAACTGCCGATAAAATGGCGATAATGGGTTTGATAATACGTCTTTGTTAATCTCCATAGAAGCTTGTGTTCTGGTGTTAACATGGGCTTCTATGGGAAATAACAAGGCCGTATTATCAAGCTCATTAGAGCCATTTTATCGGCAGTTTCCTGCTGATGAAATGGCAATAATTTTAACACCATTCCTCGATAATATGCACCTAAATTAACTGGTCAAAAAAAGAGGCATATTTCTATGATAGTATGTAAAACTTTCCGTTTTTTTTTGTGCGGCAGTTGAACACTCTACGCATGCGCAGACTCGTTTCGAAGCCCACATTTTTTTCTTTTTCTTCAAGTTCAACAAGCAAACCTTTTTTTATTTCAGGTATTAAATTTGTCACTTGTGTCGTGTGTGTCATCTGCTGCTGAACTCTTGTAATATATTAATAATCATACTTTATCTATATTTATTTGAAACGTAGTGCCGAGGTGCCAAACGTTGATTACGTACTCCGTCCACCACCATTTTAGTAGTTTTTCACCATTATTTTTATTATATCTGTTACTTTCATTTTACCGTCCTCCTATTTTCTCTGTGATCGATGAGATTTCCTGCCACAGACACCTTGGTGTTTGTCCTTGGCCTTTGATGTTATACTCCGTCCACCTCCATTTTAGTAGTTTTCCTCCATTCTTTTTTTTATATATGTTACTTTAATTTTACCGTCCTCCTATTTTCTCTGTGATCGATGAGATTTCCTGCCACAGACACCACGGTGTTTGTCCTTGGCCTCTGATGTTATCAGATTTGGTCACACGTATACCTAAAAACGAATTTGAAGAATGTAAGCCACAGCCATTACAACGCGTGTTCGTCAATAGAAAGACATTATTAAGATTATGTGTTTATCATGCATGGTAAATGCATACTAGTTGTAAAAGCATGCGTGGTAAAGGCATGCATGGTTAAGCTATATGCTTGCTAATGTCTTCGTGGTGATGATCACGCGTGCTTATGACCGTATTGTAATGGTTGTTTCTCCCAGGACCCTGCAGCAACCGTGTATGGGCGTCATGGACTCCAGGGCAGTAGGAGTAGGGCACGCAGCTCCTCATGCAATATAGAAATCTTTGTGGGGTGATTGTTTCCGTGGTTTGAGTTGTGTGATTGAGGTCCACACATTTAATTTTGTAGGGGGGTCGGTTTGCACAGTAAAATATCGCATGACGTTTGTAAATGTGGTACACATTGTTTCGTATTATTTTGATTTCTTTTCTAAGTTGTAGTTTATCCAGAGGAAATATAACTTAGTGGTTTTCAATCATAGTCTTGAACATCTTACTATAGTATTTCAACATTATTTTTATTGTGGACCGTCATACCCCCCACCCCCCCCCCACCAATTAAAAGAAGTATGTCGTTTTTTTAATTAACTTTTATTAAAACAATAACTGTAAACAAAGCTTAATAATAACTATATTAGAAGCAACTAGAAAAATCACTTTTAAAAAAAACAATATTATAAACAAATTGTGAAATTGAGTCCAAAATATGTCCAAATGGTAATCTGCAAAACAATAAAGAAAATTAGAGTTTAGAATTATGTAGATGTGAGTAAATGAGCTGAAGCATTACAAGTCAAGGTAACTACGGTTCTACGTGTACAGTGTGCCTTGTATATTTCACTTCTGTTATAGTGCCACGTTCAAGTGGCGTCTATATGGAAGTGCCTACTGTATTACTGATACAAAAGTGGTACAACGGGATTGTAAATATGTAGACTCATTTCCAATGCATTGCTAGGAAGGCTTTGTATATCTAGGCTTCTGTGCTTACCGTTGTATAAATACTGCGTCCAAACACTTCAAACGGTGGAATTCACAACTTCAGTTGAGATATTCATCTACACGTCCAAGTGGACAGCAGTGTCTATTAGTTTAAAAGAGAAAGAGAGAGAGAAAGAGAGAGAAAAGATCCTTAAAACTGTCTCGCAGAGTCTGGAGTTGAGATTTTTTCTTGAAAAGTCAGACGTATATTTACAAGCTCCTTGCGTCACTTTACCCATGTTAAAAGTGACTCAAAAGTGGCGTAATAAGCTTGTAGATCTGTTTGTCAGACTGTTGTAACCTATCTGTTCTCACTGCTCAGAGGTAATTATAGGTTTTACACACTACTGTACACTATGCACTCTCTCCTTTCACAAATAAAGGTAACACTACAGTTTTACGAGTACAGTGTGCCTGGTACATTTCACTTGTTATAGTGCCGCATTCAAGTGCTGTCTATATGGAAGTGCCTACTGCGTTACTGACACAAAAGTGGCACAACGGGATTGTAAATATGCCGACTCATTTCTAATGCATTGCTATGAAGGCATTGTATATGTAGGGTGCTGTGCTTACCTTGTATAAACACTGCGGCCACCGGAGTTCACAACTTGAGTTGAACTCTGTTTCTATACGTCAAAGTATATTCAATACGTTGCAGATAATTCCATTCCTGTTGCTCAATAAGCCATGAGTGCTTCTGAAGGATGTTTGGCGAAGGAAATAAAAGGGCATTTTGATTAATCATCATAAACTGAGTTGCAAAACTACTGTCAAAAGTGAATTTTAATGTGGGTTCTTAATATTCCGTTATTAGACTGTTGCAGCCCATTGAGTCCCAGAGTTTGTAGCTGAGAGTTTTCCTTGAAAAGTCAGACGCAAATTTACCAGCTCCTTCCGTCACTTTCCTCATGTTAAAAGTGACAGACAAGTGGAGTCATAAGCTTATAGATCTGTTTGTCAGACTGTTGTAACCTATCTGTTGTAACTGCTCGGAGATAAATATACATTTCTAGACAGTGAAGCTGCTGCAGACTACCTAGTCTTATCTTTCACAAATAATTTGTTGTTCTTTTGGAAAGAAAGGGCCATATTATCAAGCGAGGGTGATACATTATCACCGCTTTTATCGGCAGGAAACTGCTGATAAAGCGGCGTTAATGGGCTTGGTAGTATGCCCTTGGGAATTCCCATAGCAGCCCAAGTTAGCACAAGAACCTGAAAATTATCCTTTAGATATACATATATAAAAATATTTATTTATCAGAAAGACACACATTCACTGGATGATGTCATCAGTGATGTCATCAGTGATGTCATTTGAGATGTCATCAGTGATGTCATGAGTGATGTAACTGACCATGTCATGAGTGATGTAATATGTAATGTCATCAGCAGTGCATTGCGGGTGCGCGAGTCATAGTTAGCTGAAATAACTATAACGGGGGAATTTCAAAGGTTTTGTATGAGTGAAATGTCCAGCTAACTATAACATTGGTGAAACCTATGGTTTTTTCAGTGAAAAATAAATAAATTAAAAAATATATATATATATATATATATCTATATATATATATATATATATATTATAGAATATAGGCTTATAGCTCGCCGTAGAGAACTATACTGGCTGGCTACGTTGCACTTTTGCACTTTTTTTTACAAAAGTGAAATTTGCACTGAAATTAAATGTTTACGATATGCATTTGCACTTTTTAATGTGGATAGATAATAACAATGTGAGGTAATATAAATTTTATGATCAATTGTGTCCCCTATCTTAGACCCCACCGACTCCGTGTACACGCTACAAGTACATGTATGTTCCCTCCACTTCAAGCTATGAAGACGCAAATACATTTGCGTCCAACGTTAACATGTCCTCTTTCAGACCCACCATGAATGGGTCAAATAGTCCGTTCCTAAATATGCCATGCCAACGTCTTTATGTAGTGTACTTTACACATTTTTCAGTTCTGGCGAAGTAGGCCCTGGACTCTGTCATCGAGCCTTTTCCTGCCTTCTGACTCTGAATCTCAAACCTGAGCCTGCATCTGTACCGGTGACCTCTGCCTTACTCTCTGCGCGGCTAACGGTGCCTGGCTCAGCCTGTTGCCTGCCAAGACTGTATTCAACCTTCGAATTATCTGTTTCACTCCTCAAAAATACATTCCTGTCTAGTAGTTCACGTCAACATCCTTCCAGCTGCAGAGCAAAGGGCTCGGCCTTACTGTCTCTGTGCAAGTAATTCATGGCTCTGTTTCCATGGTAGGCCCATGCCCTCCCTCGCACCCCTCGCATCTCATGCAGACACGTAGACGCTCATACACGCACTCATAGTCAGTATAGAATAGCCTCTTGTCCGAGAGACCTTTTCCTTCCAGATAATACTGTTCCTTAAACATGAGATATTAGATACGATTTGGGATTAGGTTGATCTGACACTCCAGACTTCTGTCTCCTCATGTAGGGCTAAATGTCAAGTCCCCCTTCACCCCTCAAGTTACACGTGCATTACACATCATACTGCTGCGCGCGCATCTCTGCCATGTATTTCTGCTGACACTGCCGGATTCACTCCTGGATCCGCCTACTTGTGACATCATGATAAATGACGTTCTTGTTCACGCCTTCATGCACGCCTATTGTAACGCCTTTTTGTATTACGTACATGCATTCTTATCTCTCTTCTCAGCTGTTACGCCTCCTGCATATGCTTTTACTGTAATGCATTGACTATATATATGAATGCCTGTCAATAATGTATCGTCGCATACTTGCATATCCGCTATTACCAATGACTCTGTCAGTCTGTCCCTTCCCGAACCTGCGTGGTGACGGAACGGTATGCCACCTTGGCTCGAGCCAATATGCTAATTACCCAATTCCTTTTCAAGGAATAAAACCCACTTTGAGAAACCTCAAATATCACGGATTTTGCCTCTTATTTATTATGAGTTATTCTTATTGACTTTACCGCATAGAAATTCAGTACCAGGTAATTAAATTTACCACAGATAGATAATAACAATGGATCATTTATGTACCATTTCATTGACAAATAGAATTGATTGAACTACTATTTTAATCAGTATTTGTACTTGTACATAACCTATGTTCGTTTCTTTTGTATTTGAGATTATCTTGACGATTCAAATATGGCCCCCATATATGATGGTGTACTGAGCTTAATGATGTTTTGAGTCCTTCTGCTATGTCAATGAACTGCATTGGGCGCGCTTTTTTGAATTTGCATTGTTCTATTTAAATGTGAGCCAGTTCATTTTATTGCTAACAGTGAGCAAGGGCGTTCACGCCCGAAACGCGTCTGTTCGGCGTTTTTTTGCACCCCTGCACTTTATGCTTGAAAAAACAAAATAAAAAAGAACAACCTGAAGACTGGCTTTGGACATTTTGATTCGTTGTCTGCGTACTGGGTAACGTGCATGAGGGGTTTGTTGCACGGTGACCGGTTGGAGGTGTATATGTTACAGGACGGCGTTGGTTCCTGTTCACGCAGACCCCTTTCTGTTCAAGTTTGGCTGACAGAGGAAACGGACCAATTGGGAAATATTGCTTAGAAGTAAGCAAAGCACGTCAGCCCCCTGTGTACAAGGATTTACACGGAACGAGCTTCCGGCAACCGGGTGTTTTTTTTGCTGAGGAGCCTGTCAGAGGAGGGAGTCAACCAGCGAGGAAACCCAGGACTGTCTGACAAAGACGTCGTGTAACCCTGAACAGGTTGGAGAGGTGTCCCACAAGCCAGCGGTAAGGAGAGGCATTTGCTATTGTGCCGTTCCTTTGAACTTTACATAACAAGTGTGCATAACAAATAGGGGTCAAAATGTCGGAAGAGCGGGAACGGGAGGAGGCGTTCGACCAGCTGTTTCTGAATTTGCCGACAGTAAGACAAAGTGGCGATGCGAGTAAAAATAAAAACATCACAGCGGATAAGGACAGTGATGTTAAGAAATTACTTAAAGAGCTGGAAAAGCACATGAGGAGCGAATTAACTAAGTGGTGGGAAATCCGTACGCTGGAAAAATACCACGTGGTGGGCAGGGTCCCACGAGGCCTAAGAATTATGCTAGTGCCTAGTTTTGAAAACCCGAACCCTCTACTTCTTAAAGACTGGGCCGAGAGCAACTTGGAAGCTTCCATGAGATTGCTATGCCTTTTAGTCAAGTATGCAAAAATTGATCGCGATAAAGACCTCATTGAAATAGCTCGCATAAATGAGGAACTTACCAAAGAACAATTTTTAAAAGACAACGCATTAATTGAGCAAACACACGAAGATATCAAAGATCGTCTAAGCAAGCATGAGCGTACGATTAAAACCAGAAAAGTGTATAAATTTGCCTGGGACGAACAAGACTATAAATTGGGGCAAATATACACGTTCACACGGAAATATGACCACCTACGGAAGCAACGGGTACCTGGGAACAATATGCCCAAACAAGCACCAGCCCCGCCACAAGCCCAATCCACATCAGCAGGATCATGCGATTCCATCACCTCAAGCTCCAATGAGAGTTTGGTCCCAAGCAGTGAAGAGTCTGATGGTGGAGCCCCAGGTGCAGAGGAAGGGGATATGGGCCAACTGACTTTGAGAGAAGAACTGGAATTCATGAGATTGCAACGGAAAAGTACTCTACGCTCCAGAAACGCGCAAACAAACAACGCAGGAATGCAAGGCGGAGGGAACGCAGGAAATGCGCCAAGAGGAAGAGGGCGACAACAGAAAAAGAAGAATTGGGGGAACAAAAAACAATAAATGACAACACTATCATCAACCTTACCAACGTTGAACTCGACCAGGCTGAAAAACAACTGCTGGCTTTGGGACTCTCTTACTGCCCGGAGAGTAATTTCAACTACGGCAATACCAGAGTGGGTGTGTTTAAATTTTTCAGGAAATTGAAATTGCCTAAGTATTATGCCATCAAAGGGGGCCTAGCAACAATGAAAAAAACCTGCAACCATGGCCTCTACCGCAAAAAGGAGTGGGTTGCAGGCTAAGGATGTGCTTCTGATGAAAACGATGCACTCATTACGCAATGATGACTACTAGCACTCAAGATATTGCCCAAGATGAAGACATTGATATAGGGCAATCTGTGGCCAGCTCTTTCAAATTACCATCAACTTTTATCCCATCAATGCCAAAAGACTCCATAGACACGTATGCAGAGCTTTTAACCAACGGCTTAAAGAAATTACACACCGAGTCAGAAAACAACAAGGTTCCACAAACATCAATATGAGACCCTATAATGATTTGATGAAAAAGCTAAAAACCAATCAAGCAGTTCTCGTCAAACAGTCTGACAAGGGTGGTAATGTTGTACTTTGGGATAAGAAAAAATATATTGAAGAAGCTTATAGACATTTAAATGACACTGTCTGTTATGCCCAGATAGACTTTAAGACTGCAAAATCCATCCAACAAGCATATCAAAAAGAACTAAATGGGTGGAAGCAAGAAGGTCTTCTGTCTAGGGATGAGATGAAATTTCTCCACAAGGACCATCCTGTGTTGCCCAATATATATTTCATCCCCAAGGTTCATAAAGGAGTGACTCCTGTTCCAGGCACACCTATAGTCTCAGCCATCAACAGTCTGTTTGAGAACACCTCCAAATACATAGACCACCATTTACATGATTTTGTCACCACTCTCCCTGCTTACATTAAAGACACAACAGAATTGACGCAATGAAATAATTGTACTGAGCACCAATAGCAACGTCGTGGACGAAAGGGTTTAGCTCAATCCATTGCGCGAGCGCGCGTTAACACGCAGTGAAGGCTCTACTGTGGGTTCGCAGCTCCTATTTGGAGTGGAGCGAACACAGATTTAATTTATAAAAAGCGGATGTATATTCAATGTATTTATAATTTTTACTTCGTAGAATAGAGACAATTCTATTGTATGCATTTTCTGACTGTACACTAGATCCAGTGATATAGGTCAGGAACGGGGAGCAATTATTGAGCAAACAGGTGCGAAATGAAATGAAGGAACGTGCTTCTAGGCATATATAATTATCCAGCTCGTAATTTAGATACCATGCATTTATTTTGTGTATTGTGATTTATGCACACCATACCACAGCTTTTTCTGATAAATAGTGCGCAGTATATAGCTCCAGACATATGATGTGTTGGTAGTCTGTTGGCTATGACTATCATGCAATTAAGTCATGTGATTTACTTTAAATAATGGATGTAAACAGACTATGGTACTCGTGACAAAGGGAAGGCAATTCCCGAAACGCGTCGAGTGGGGCTGTGAGAATAAATCCAGTTTTGAATACATCTGTGGCTTGGACGTCGTTCTTTTGGAGTGGGGACGAAACGTTGGAATATATATATATATATATATATATATATATATATATATATATATATATATATATATATATATATATATATATATATTACCTACTGGCGTTCGCCAGTAGGTATATATAGTTAGGTTTATTTGTCTATGGAACTTTTGAAAATTCTATGTCTAATAACTTTAGCGTTTGTGGACAGAATCGGCTGAAATTTTCAGGAAAATGGCACATTTTGTTTCTGAGCAGCCCCTGAAAATTTGGGAGGGTTTCCTCAAGGGGGGGACGAGAAAAAAGGGGGGTCCCAAAACACGTTTTTCCCATGTTAATTTCCATGAGGCATTTGGCCTCACTTTTAGCTCGAATGGCTGAATGGATTTGCACGAAACTTGGCAAAATTGTAGGGACTGTTAGCCCGATGTGCCTTTGCTAGGTCTCAATATATGTGCTCCAGTGGATTTTGAGAAATTAACGTTCAAAACAAGATATATATCTGTAACAGCGCTCCAGGCTGCGCTCCGGTTTGCGTACTTTTCGCAAAACGGAACTTTGCGTGCAGAAAGCTGATTGGCTCTCCGGTGTCTGTCAACATTCTAAACAGTCCGGAGCGGCCGCCATCTTATCTCTCGGTAGGATCGAGAGAGAAGAAGAGGTGAAAAACGAAGGGGGAATTTAATGAAAGGGGGCAAGGTATACCCCTCTTGACCCCCTAGGAATGTTGTTGGGGTTATTAAAGGGTCCCGTGGGGAAAATAAAAAAAAAAATGATTTTTCACGGTAGAAGCGCTTCACGGGCCGCGAACTGGGCCGCAAACTGGTAGCGAAACGGGAATTCGCCATTTTGTGCTTCGTTAATTAAATTACTAGGTATAAGGGGGTGCGGGAGACGTATCCTAATCCCCTATGTTTCCTGAGGGTGGCTGAGGAGGCTCATATATGTTGATACATCTCTTCCAGCGGCTGTGCGTGAGCTTTTTTTTTTTTTGCTGCGTGACAGTCCGGAGCGGCCGCCATCTTATCTCTCGGTAGGATCGAGAGAAAAGAAGAGGTAAAAAACGAAGGGGGAATTTAATGAAAGGGGGCAAGGTATACCCCTCTTGACCTCCTAGGAATGTTGTTGGGGTTATTAAAGGGTCCCGTGGGGAAAATAAAAAAAAAAATGATTTTTCACGGTAGAAGCGCTTCACGGGCCGCGAACTGGGCCGCAAACTGGTAGCGAAACGGGAATTCGCCATTTTGTGCTTCGTTTTAATTAAATTACTAGGTATAAGGGGGTGCGGGAGATGCATCCTAATCCCCTATGTTTCCTGAGGGTGGCTGAGGAGGCTCATATATGTTGATACATCTCTTCCAGCGGCTGTGCGTGAGCTTTTTTTTTTTTGCTGCCTGACGTCTGTTAACGTTCGATTCGATGGAAATCAGGAAGTGTTGACCGCCAATTTGTCACTGCGATAAAATATTTTGTTATAAATGAATCCTTATTGATAAACATTGTCTGCGCCATCTTGCCTTTTTTCCAATGCCACAATTTTGTCGTGCACGGCAGCCATTTTAGATGCCAGGCTGGTCCCAGGCTATCACCTACCCCTGCGGATGTAGTTTATGGCCCCAGCTGTAGAGAATCCAGACATGCCAACCCTCCCGATTCAGGCGTGAGACTACTGATCTCAGTGCTAGTCTCCCGCCTCCCGATTTCTGCAAGCAAAAACCCGGGGGCATATTACGAACAACTAGCGATAATTTTTGTCTCTAACTTGTTTAGAGACAAAAATTATCGCCGCACATCGGCGATTTTTATCGCAGATAAACCTTGCTATTATCGCAGAAAAGTCAGCGATATTCATGTATTATCGAGCAAATGCTCTTAGCCATGTTATCCACCTCCCATTGGATAACATGGCTAAGAACTGCTCAGGGCAGGTGTTAGCTTTTGGAGATATTCGCGCTTAGCGCGAAAATCTCCAAAAGTTGGTAATAGGAGATAGTGATGTTAGGGACTGTTTCCAGTCGCTAACATCTTGGCACGCCCACTTTGCATGTCATTAGTGATAAGTATCACTGACATGCAAAGCGGGGCCCAAGATGGTCGCTATCTCCTTTTAGCTGTCACTAACTGGTGTTAGCGACAGCTTGGTAATAGGGAGATCATTTTATCTCCGCTTTCATGGCTTTTAAAGCCAAAAAAGCGGAGATAAACCCCCTTGATAATATGCCCCACGATTCCTCGGGGGTTTCAGCTGACAGGGCTTGGTATTGTGTTACGTGGTAATTTTTCCAGGAAACGTCAGAGGGTCGATGCAGGGGTTCTAGAAGAGGTGATAAACCATTTAAGCCTCATGAACAAGCGCATGGTCTTTTAAAGATTTGTGAAGTACTCGGGGCGGCGGTGTGTGTGTGCCCTCTTTCAGGAGCGGGCGGGGGGGCACTGCCAGCAACTTGCCAGGTCAGGTAGTGTTCAACACGTGCATCACCCTTTCTCTGCCTGCTATTGCGCTCCATGCTTCGGAAAGGTAAGAAAAAGAACGTGCATTTGAGTTTGAAATGTCCGATCCTGCAGCAGCACACTTCCAAAGCCCACACATGACAATAACCCGATTCAAGGCCCCATTCACCCGTTTTAAAAAAAATATATAACACTCCAACAAAGTAAGATTATAAAACTTTATTAACTTTTAAATATAATGAACGGAACAAAAACTGTAAAAACATTTAAACATTTTTCACCCAAAAAAGCAACAATGGTCAGAAGCTGTCTTTTGTGCGAATAGTCCCAAGGCAGCACAACGTGCAGAGTTCTGGACGGCACCCAGGTGATGTCGCCTGGGTGCCGCACTGGTTTTGGGATCCTACAATGCTGCTCCGAAAATTGGCGTGGGGCGTCCCGGGTGGTGCGGGGGGAGGCCTCGTCAGTAGCGGTCTGTTGTGCGAATAGTCCCAAGGCAGCAGAACGCGCTGAGATGTTGATGGCACCCAGGTGATGTCCAGTAAACTGCCGCACTGGTTTGGGTATCCTACAATGCTGCTCCGAAAATTGGCGTGGGGCGGCCCGGGGGGGGGGGGGGGGGGGCGTGGGCTCCATTCTCGAAAAGCGTCCCCTCAGCCGTGAAGATTCTACAAAAGTCTTGGGGGCCCCCGACTCCCGCAGGCTTCCGGTGGGGAGCGGCTGCCATGATTGCTCGCGGAATGACCACGACGGAGCCACGAGATGGTGGTGCTCTCATGCTGACGCCAGCTTCAGTCTGAATGATCCAGAAACAAGGTGGGGCTTTCATCGTTTGGGAAAAAAAAATGTTCTAAACCAATGAAAAGTGTTATTTTTAGGTCATATGACCAAGCCTTCCATCTTTAGGAAACCAAAAGTAAAATGAACCAATGAAAAGTTTTATAAACAAGTCACATGACCTGTTATGCGGCATAGGGCTACAAAAAGCATAGAAAATCCGTTCGCACATGAGGCGGCGTCAGTAGCGGACCGATGTGCGAATAGGCCGAAGGCAGCACAACGCGTCGAAATCCGGATGGCACCGAGGTGGTGTCCAGCAAATTGCCGCACTGGTGTGGCCATCCTACAATGCTGCGCCGAAAGACGGCGTGTCCATCTGAGTTGCGGTCACTCTTGCGGTACAGTGACTCGAACGCGCCGAGATCCGGATGGCACCGAGGTGGTGTCCAGCAAGTTGCCGCACTGGTGGCCATCCTACAATGCTGCGCCGAAAGACAGCGTGTCCAGCTGAGTTCCGGTCAGTTTTGCGGTACAGTGACTTGAACGCGCCGAGATCCGGATGGCACCGAGGTGGTGTCCAGCAAGTTGCCGCACTGGTGTGGCCATCCTACAATGCTGCGCCGAAAGTCGGCGTGGGGTGCCCCGTTGGCTTATGAGGTGATGTCAGTAGTGGACC
Organism: Lissotriton vulgaris; assembly: GCF_964263255.1. Classification (NCBI taxonomy): domain Eukaryota; kingdom Metazoa; phylum Chordata; class Amphibia; order Caudata; family Salamandridae; genus Lissotriton; species Lissotriton vulgaris. Next base: position 280,245,467 of record NC_141691.1, read on the forward strand.
GATGTGTGAATAGGTCGGAACCAGCACAAGGCGCCAAGATCCGAATGGCAAGTCCTGGATGTTGAGTGCCATAGTTGAGAGTTCTGTATTTACAACAAGGGGTGGTGAGGGACAGAGTCTCTGAATTAAACAGAATACTCTCACCCAGTCAAGAGATCAGGGCTAGATCCAACACCGTTTTTTAGCTCACTGCACCATCCCAGTTTCAGAACCTGGCTGTATGCAAATTAGTCTGTTCCTGTCCCAGTGCATGATGGGAACAGGGCAAACCAAACTACACAAGCCAATTCTTACACTGGGAAGGAAACAAGCTACCGGGGACCGGTTTCTGGCATTTCAGCCTCTTCGGCCCGGCTTGCTTGAATCCTGATGGTTCAATGAGCAAGGGACTCACATCTGAGTATACCCTTCCACGCTTAGGGTGGACAAAAATATTTACAACAAGGGGTGGTGAGGGACAGAGTCTCTGAATTAAACAGAATACTCTCACCCAGTCAAGAGATCAGGGCTAGATCCAACACCGTTTTTTAGCTCACTGCACCATCCCAGTTTCAGAACCTGGCTGTATGCAAATTAGTCTGTTCCTGTCCCAGTGCATGATGAGAACAGGGCAAACCAAACTACACAAGCCAATTCTTACACTGGGAAGGAAACAAGCTACCGGGGACCGGTTTCTGGCATTTCAGCCTCTTCGGCCCGGCTTGCTTGAATCCTGATGGTGCAATGAGCAAGGGACTCACATCTGAGTATACCCTTCCACGCTTAGGGTGGACAAAAATATTTACAACAAGGGGTGGTGAGGGACAGAGTCTCTGAATTAAACAGAATACTCTCACCCAGTCAAGAGATCAGGGCTAGATCCAACACCGTTTTTTAGCTCACTGCACCATCCCAGTTTCAGAACCTGGCTGTATGCAAATTAGTCTGTTCCTGTCCCAGTGCATGATGGGAACAGGGCAAACCAAACTACACAAGCCAATTCTTACACTGGGAAGGAAACAAGCTACCGGGGACCGGTTTCTGGCATTTCAGCCTCTTCGGCCCGGCTTGCTTGAATCCTGATGGTGCAATGAGCAAGGGACTCACATCTGAGTATACCCTTCCACGCTTAGGGTGGACAAAAATATTTACAACAAGGGGTGGTGAGGGACAGAGTCTCTGAATTAAACAGAATACTCTCACCCAGTCAAGAGATCAGGGCTATATCCAACACCGTTTTTTAGCTCACTGCACCATCCCAGTTTCAGAACCTGGCTGTATGCAAATTAGTCTGTTCCTGTCCCAGTGCATGATGGGAACAGGGCAAACCAAACTACACAAGACAATTCTTACACTGGGAAGGAAACAAGCTACCAGGGACCGGTTTCTGGCATTTCAGCCTCTTCGGCCCGGCTTGCTTGAATCCTGATGGTGCAATGAGCAAGGGACTCACATCTGAGTATACCCTTCCACGCTTAGGGTGGACAAAAATATTTACAACAAGGGGTGGTGAGGGACAGAGTCTCTGAATTAAACAGAATACTCTCACCCAGTCAAGAGATCAGGGCTAGATCCAACACCGTTTTTTAGCTCACTGCACCATCCCAGTTTCAGAACCTGGCTGTATGCAAATTAGTCTGCTCCTGTCCCAGTGCATGATGGGAACAGGGCAAACCAAACTACACAAGCCAATTCTTACACTGGGAAGGAAACAAGCTACCGGGGACCGGTTTCTGGCATTTCAGCCTCTTCGGCCCGGCTTGCTTGAATCCTTATGGTGCAATGAGCAAGGGACTCACATCTGAGTATACCCTTCCACGCTTAGGGTGGACAAAAATATTTACAACAAGGGGTGGTGAGGGACAGAGTCTCTGAATTAAACAGAATACTCTCACCCAGTCAAGAGATCAGGGCTAGATCCAACACCGTTTTTTAGCTCACTGCACCATCCCAGTTTCAGAACCTGGCTGTATGCAAATTAGTCTGTTCCTGTCCCAGTGCATGATGGGAACAGGGCAAACCAAACTACACAAGCCAATTCTTACACTGGGAAGGAAACAAGCTACCGGGGACCGGTTTCTGGCATTTCAGCCTCTTCGGCCCGGCTTGCTTGAATCCTGATGGTGCAATGAGCAAGGGACTCACATCTGAGTATACCCTTCCACGCTTAGGGTGGACAAAATTATTTACAACAAGGGGTGGTGAGGGACAGAGTCTCTGAATTAAACAGAATACTCTCACCCAGTCAAGAGATCAGGGCTAGATCCAACACCGTTTTTTAGCTCACTGCACCATCCCAGTTTCAGAACCTGGCTGTATGCAAATTAGTCTGTTCCTGTCCCAGTGCATGATGGGAACAGGGCAAACCAAACTACACAAGCCAATTCTTACACTGGGAAGGAAACAAGCTACCGGGGACCGGTTTCTGGCATTTCAGCCTCTTCGGCCCGGCTTGCTTGAATCCTGATGGTGCAATGAGCAAGGGACTCACATCTGAGTATACCCTTCCACCCTTTCTCACTGCTCCATCAGGATTCAAGCAAGCCGGGCCGAAGAGGCTGAAATGCCAGAAACCGGTCCCCGGTAGCTTGTCTCCTTTCTGGTAAAGAATTGGCTTGGTAGTTTAGTCTGCCCTGTTCCCATGATGCACTGGGCCAGGGACAGACTGATTTGCATATAGCCAGGTTCTGAGCTGGGATGGGGCAGTGAGATAAATAACGGTGATGGATCAAGCCCTGATCTTTGGACTGGGTAAGAGTGGTCTGCTCAATTCAGACACTCTGTTCATCACCACCCCCTATGGAAAATTGGCCACTATAGGTGTGGCAGGGTATACTCAGACATGAGTCCCTTTCTCACTGCTCCATCAGGATTCAAGCAAGCCGGGCCGAAGAGGCTGAAATGCCAGAAACCGGTCCCCGGTAGCTTGTCTCCTTTCTGGTAAAGAATTGGCTTGGTAGTTTAGTCTGCCCTGTTCCCATGATGCACTGGGCCAGGGACAGACTGATTTGCATATAGCCAGGTTCTGAGCTGGGATGGGGCAGTGAGATAAATAACGGTGATGGATCAAGCCCTAATCTTTGGACTGGGTAAGAGTGGTCTGCTCAATTCAGACACTCTGTTCATCACCACCCCCTATGGAAAATCGATTTTTGGCCACTATAGGTGTGGCAGGGTATACTCAGACATGAGTCCCTTTCTCACTGCTCCATCAGGATTCAAGCAAGCTGGGCCGAAGAGGCTGAAATGCCAGAAACCGGTCCCCGGTAGCTTGTCTCCTTTCTGGTAAAGAATTGGCTTGGTAGTTTAGTCTGCCCTGTTCCCATGATGCACTGGGCCAGGGACAGACTGATTTGCATATAGCCAGGTTCTGAGCTGGGATGGGGCAGTGAGATAAATAACGGTGATGGATCAAGCCCTGATCTTTGGACTGGGTAAGAGTGGTCTGCTCAATTCAGACACTCTGTTCATCACCACCCCCTATGGAAAATCGATAGTTGAGAGTTCTGAGCAGTGCTTGTAAGACTGTCTGAAGCTTATTTGCACCTGCTGCAGCTACACTATTGCCCTGGTGTGGCCAAAGGTCGCACATGACATAGGCGGCCGGCTCCCGAGGTCCGGCTGAACTTTTTTCCTTTTCCTTTCTGCTTCTTTTCCTACAATCCGTTTCATCTGAAGACACGACCAGGTCCCTGAATGTGTGCAGGGGGACGCTATTGATTGAATGAAAATGGCGGCTTGACACAAAGCTGACTCCAGCGTTGCTGTTGATGCTATACAGACAAAAATTGGTTTTCAGTTTGTACATTCTTCAGGACTTTTTTTCCATCCAAGTCTGATTGAGAGTTTGTAGAAAAATGGCTTCAGATTTTCCACATACTACTCTTCAACATTCTTCCTAAATCTAACAATGTGAAACTCACTAGGAGAACGGCTGTTTCTGTTTCCTTTCAAAATGCTGCAAACAATATTTTCTGAATGGAAGACACCATCTTGTAGCATAAAGGGCCGAAAGGGGTTCTGGTCTGGCCGATGGTTGGTGGAGACATTTTGACTATATCTTGGACCTGCCCGGACTCGCCCAAAATGGCGCCGGTATAAATGGGACTCGTAACTCATTGTTGTGTACTAGTTGAACAACCTTGATATCATGAGATATGAATGCAGTTTTGATGCTCATGGCGGGCGGGGACGAGAATTGATTGAATATTTCGACATCCCTATTGATATTAAGTTCTGATGTGTTATTGATTACTGTACTATTGAAAGTTCGAATTAACGTCCCCCATGGTACTTGCACGCAAATGTATATCTAGATAACTTTTTTGTAAGTGGCCCTGTCGTATTTTAATTACAAAATGTACGTCCACTGATTCCGCAACTGTTAGACACCTTAGTTCTTGCAACCTAATGGCCCGCTCGTTACGTTCCTCTACAATGTAAATGTCTCCTCATCATATACGATTCCAGTTTGCTCCGTGGCCGGCCCACGTGGTTATAGGCCCGTATTTGTATACTGACATTTTCACAATAAAGGTTTTTAAAACAAAACATGGTAGTAGTATTTACATTGGTAAAGTTTTTACTTTTAGTCACTGTTTTCGAATCAGTAAAAGGCAAGTGAAATAAAGTAGTCCAATTACATGACGGATAAAAGGTATAATATGTAGGAACGCAGTAAAGATAAATGGTCAAGGGCAGTTGTGTTTTTCACTCCTGCAACATAAAGTGATCGATAAGAATCTGATATTCAGGCGTATCAGCGACTAAGACAGCAGGCCGAGCCTCTTTTGCTCAACGGCTCCGTCATGGGACGAAGAAACGCCCTTTTTCTCGAAAAAGGAATATATTTTACTTGCAGGACAGTTGTAAATTTTCCGGGAAAGTACATTAGCCTGGAATATTATAACCTATATGTTTAAAAAAAAATAATGTTCGAAAACAATAAAAAGCGTAATTTTTAGGTCATATGACCAATCTTTTCATCATTAAAATAACAAAAGTAAAATGAACCAATGAAAAGTTTTATTAACAAGTCACATGACCTGTTATGCTTACGTTGCGCGCTGCGCGCCGCGCCCCGGATCACTTCCGGGTGCGCTAACGCGGCGTGTCATATAACGCATTACGCGACAACGTAGGTCAAGAATATAGTCAAAATGTCTCCACCAACCAGCGTTCGGAACACAACCATTTTCAGCAGTCCAAAAAGTTCTGTTAAATGACAACAGAGGGGACAGGCAACAAGAACCATCAGTCAAAGAGGGGAGGGCAAGTTCTTCTCTTCCGGGTCATGTTGGGGCGCTACCGGAACTGATCGAATTGGTAGTCTACAGTGTTTCTGGATGTTTCAGACTAAAGCTGGCGTCAGCATGAGAGCACTACCATCTCGTAGCTCCGTCGTGGCCATTCCACGAGCAGACATGGCAGCCGCTCCCCACCAGAAGCCTGCGGGAGTCGGGGGCCCCCAAGACTTTTGTAGAATCTTCACGGCTGAGGGGACGCTTTCGAGAATGGGAGCCAAGCCCTATCAGGGAAGCGTCCGAGTTCCAAGGTGTCCCAGGGCCATTTTAGTGGACCAGGCCCAAAACCGAAGAGCCGGCCGCCATTTTGAGAGTCCTGTGGCAGCCGCCTATCGCTGCACCGCAAGAGCGGGAGCAACTTAACTACATGGTGAGCGAGACGCTGTAGTAGCAAGAGCGGGCGGTAAACAGCTGAATGGCGGAAGATGCACAGTGTAGCAAAAGCGGGCGGAATGGCAACTAAAACGGTAAAGGGGCACCCCACTACAGCGTGTCTTCAGGTGAAACGGATTGTGGGACAAAGTCCAGAATAGAAGAGTCATCAAAAGGCAAAAAGTTCCGCCGGACCCCGGGAGCCGGCCGCCTATGTCGGGGGCGATCTCAGGCTACACCAGTGCTATAAGACTTGGGGAGGGGGTCGGAGCCAAGCGTCTTCTCCGAGTCCGTGCCATCACACCGTCCCTCGGGGGCCTCCGTCAAGCGGTTTAGGGAGGTACCATATAACATTGTTTTCAAATGCAGTCAGGTCCACAAACGACCCTCACTTACTTTGAGAATAGTGAAGCTGCAGTAGGTGGAAATAAGCTTCAGACAGTCTTACAAGCACTGCTTTTGTAAACATTTTTTGTTTTTTTTGTATTTTTGCACAGTTTTATATATTTTTTTTGTTTTTGATGGAGGGGAAACAACAAAGCACAGGCATTGAAAAAGGCTCAAACTCAGAACTCTGAACTATGGCACCCAACATCCAGGACTTGCCATCCGGATCTTGGCGCCTTGTGCTGCTTCCGACCTATTCACACATCGGTCCACTACTAACATCATCTTATAAACCAACGTTATGTAAATAGTTATTTAATAAAATGTTTTACCCTGTTTCTTTGCTGGTGTGTTGTCTATATTTTTAATATTTGCATAGGGTTTGTCGTTATTTTGGGCGGGATGGGTGATGGAGCCGAGCTGTCTTGCAGCCCTCATGGTGTGGAGCTCAGTTCATCTCACTATTTTCGTATTTCTCATGAAGGGTTGTTTATAATATTTCTATTTTAGCGAGGTCAAAAAAAGATCCAATTAGTGGCGTACTGATTTTGCTCGATTACTTTTATTTTTTTACACGATTTTTCCCGATCTGCAAAGACTAAACAGAGTATTGCGACTTTGTGCTTGTTTGTAAATAGAGAATGAACCAAAGAGAATCAATTGTAAAACAGTAAATGCTTGGATAATAATCAATCAAATGGAGAGACAAGCAGGCAGGACGGATTACAACGGGGGTAAAGGCCTGCGTTAACTACTCTTCAGTATCTGCAAAGAGAGAGTACTACTAAGAGAAAAGAGGGGAGGGGGGCAGCGTTCAAAGCACATCAGCGTGCATAAACACGAAAAAGTTTTTATCTATCACGTACTTGACATTTTAAAGCTTTTCATATTTGCTATTAAAAAACCATTGAAATTCACTGAAAAAACCATAGGTTATAGTCGATATATAGTTAGGAATTTGCATTTACAAAACCTTGAAAATTCAATGAAAAAACCATTGGTTTTAGGCCATATATAGTTAGGGATTTGCATTTACAAAACCTTATTTTACTCGCATAAAACCATTGAAATTCCATATATAGTTAGATGCGCTAACTATATATCGCGCACCCGCAATCCACTGCTGATGATGTCACATATTACATCATTCATGACATGGCCTTGAGAATTCCGATAGCAACCCAGGTTAACACCATAACCTGGGCTTCTATGGGAATTCACAGGGGCATATTATCAAGCCCATTATCGCTGCTTTATCGGCAGTTTCCCACCAATAAAAGCTGCAATAATGTATCGCCTTTGCTTGATAACATGGCTCATGATTCTTTTTGAGAACTAGAGGGCATATTATCAAGGACTGGTGATAAAATATCGCCGTTTTCTCGGCATAAAACTGCCGATAAAATGGCGATAATGGGTTTGATAATACGTCTTTGTTAATCTCCATAGAAGCTTGTGTTCTGGTGTTAACATGGGCTTCTATGGGAAATAACAAGGCCGTATTATCAAGCTCATTAGAGCCATTTTATCGGCAGTTTCCTGCTGATAAAATGGCAATAATTTTAACACCATTCCTCGATAATATGCACCTAAATTAACTGGTCTAAAAAAGAGGCATATTTCTATGATAGTATGTAAAACTTTCCGTTTTTTTTTGTGCAGCAGTTGTACACTCTACGCATGCGCAGACTCGTTTCGAAGCCCACGTTTTTTTCTTTTTCTTCAAGTTCAACAAGCAAACCTTTTTTTATTTCAGGTATTAAATTTGTCGCTTGTGTCGTGTGTGTCATCTGCTGCTGAACTCTTGTAATATATTAATAATCATACTTTATCTATATTTATTTGAAACGTAGTGCCGAGGTGCCAAACGTTGATTACGTACTCCGTCCACCACCATTTTAGTCGTTTTTCACCATTATTTTTATTATATCTGTTACTTTCATTTTACCGTCCTCCTATTTTCTCTGTGATCGATGAGATTTCCTGCCACAGACACCTTGGTGTTTGTCCTTGGCCTTTGATGTTATACTCCGTCCACCTCCATTTTAGTAGTTTTCCTCCATTCTTTTTTTTATATATGTTACTTTAATTTTACCCTCCTCCTATTTTCTCTGTGATCAATGAGATTTCCTGCCACAGACACCACGGTGTTTGTCCTTGGCCTCTGATGTTATCAGATTTGGTCACACGTATACCTAAAAACGAATTTGAAGAATGTAAGCCACAGCCATTACAACGCGTGTTCGTCAATAGAAAGACATTATTAAGATTATGTGTTTATCATGCATGGTAAATGCATACTAGTTGTAAAAGCATGCGTGGTAAAGGCATGCATGGTTAAGCTATATGCTTGCTAATGTCTTTGTGGTGATGATCACGCGTGCTTATGACCGTATTGTAATGGTTGTTTCTCCCAGGACCCTGCAGCAACCGTGTATGGGCGTCATGGACTCCAGGGCAGTAGGAGTAGGGCACGCAGCTCCTCATGCAATATAGAAATCTTTGTGGGGTGATTGTTTCCGTGGTTTGAGTGGTGTGATTGAGGTCCACACATTTAATTTTGTAGGGGGGTCGGTTTGCACAGTAAAATATCGCATGACGTTTGTAAATGTGGTACACATTGTTTCGTATTATTTTGATTTCTTTTCTAAGTTGTAGTTTATCCAGAGGAAATATAACTTAGTGGTTTTCAATCATAGTCTTGAACATCTTACTATAGTATTTCAACATTATTTTTATTGTGGACCGTCATACCCCCCACCCCCCCCACCAAATAAAAGAAGTATGTTGTTTTTTTAATTAACTTTTATTAAAACAATAACTGTAAACAAAGCTTAATAATAACTATATTAGAAGCAACTAGAAAAATAACTTTAAAAAAAAACAATATTATAAACAAATTGTGAAATTGAGTCCAAAATATGTCCAAATGGTAATCTGCAAAACAATAAAGAAAATTAGAGTTTAGAATTATGTAGATGTGAGTAAATGAGCTGAAGCATTACAAGTCAAGGTAACTACGGTTCTACGTGTACAGTGTGCCTTGTATATTTCACTTCTGTTATAGTGCCACGTTCAAGTGGCGTCTATATGGAAGTGCCTACTGTATTACTGATACAAAAGTGGTACAACGGGATTGTAAATATGTAGACTCATTTCCAATGCATTGCTAGGAAGGCTTTGTATATCTAGGCTTCTGTGCTTACCGTTGTATAAATACTGCGTCCAAACACTTCAAACGATGGAATTCACAACTTCAGTTGGGATATTCATCTACACGTCCAAGTGGACAGCAGTGTCTATTAGTTTAAAAGAGAAAGAGAGAGAGAAAGAGAGAGAAAAGATCCTTAAAACTGTCTCGCAGAGTCTGGAGTTGAGATTTTTTCTTGAAAAGTCAGACGTATATTTACAAGCTCCTTGCGTCACTTTACCCATGTTAAAAGTGACTCAAAAGTGGCGTAATAAGCTTGTAGATCTGTTTGTCAGACTGTTGTAACCTATCTGTTCTCACTGCTCAGAGGTAATTATAGGTTTTACACACTACTGTACACTATGCACTCTCTCCTTTCACAAATAAAGGTAACACTACGGTTTTACGAGTACAGTGTGCCTGGTACATTTCACTTGTTATAGTGCCGCATTCAAGTGCTGTCTATATGGAAGTGCCTACTGCGTTACTGACACAAAAGTGGCACAACGGGATTGTAAATATGCCGACTCATTTCTAATGCATTGCTATGAAGGCATTGTATATGTAGGGTGCTGTGCTTACCTTGTATAAACACTGCGGCCACCGGAGTTCACAACTTGAGTTGAACTCTGTTTCTATACGTCAAAGTATATTCAATACGTTGCAGATAATTCCATTCCTGTTGCTCAATAAGCCATGAGTGCTTCTGAAGGATGTTTGGCGAAGGAAATAAAAGGGAATTTTGATTAATCATCATAAACTGAGTTGCAAAACTACTGTCAAAAGTGAATTTTAATGTGGGTTCTTAATATTCCGTTATTAGACTGTTGCAGCCCATTGAGTCCCAGAGTTTGTAGCTGAGAGTTTTCCTTGAAAAGTCAGACGCAAATTTACAAGCTCCTTCCGTCACTTTCCTCATGTTAAAAGTGACAGACAAGTGGAGTCATAAGCTTATAGATCTGTTTGTCAGACTGTTGTAACCTATCTGTTGTAACTGCTCGGAGGTAAATATACATTTCTAGACAGTGAAGCTGCTGCAGACTACCTAGTCTTATCTTTCACAAATAATTTGTTGTTCTTTTGGAAAGAAAGGGCCATATTATCAAGCGAGGGTGATACATTATCACCGCTTTTATCGGCAGGAAACTGCTGATAAAGCGGCGTTAATGGGCTTGGTAGTATGCCCTTGGGAATTCCCATAGCAGCCCAAGTTAGCACAAGAACCTGGGGTGCTATGGGAATTTACAAGGGCATATTATCAAGCCCATTATCGCCGCTTTATCGGCAGTTTCCTGCCGATAAAAGTGGCGATAATGTATCGCCCTTGCTTGATAATATGGCCCTCAATTCTTTGTCACCTAGTGCCATTGGGGTGATTGAAAGATGGTGCTCTATGTGTGGAAGAAGTATGTACTGTAATCAAGACAGTTACCTACTTCAATTTAGATAAGGTTGTATACAGCAGAGTGGAGATAGTAGCGTCTTAAACTTTAAAAAAGAAAGAGAAACAATGTGGGGGAGACTTAAGTTCAAGCAAAAAGAAGAGTGGAGCAGCCGGGGCTGTAAGTGTTGGGGGACATCAAAGCCTCATTAACAAGCAAAATGTGTTTAAAAGACCTGTGACGTAGTCGGGTGCGAGTGTGTGTGGGCGCAGGAAGGTATGTCATCCTAGCTGAAGCCTTGTTAGCCCAATGTGTGTTTTGCGCGCCTGCTGTATACTATAGATTCTCTTCTTTTACAGATAACTTGTTGTTTCAGAAACAAGCTTCTTTGCTCACCTTGTGCTATTGCACTCGTCCTTGTTACATAATCCATCGTGAAGTTGTACATATAAAAGGAATTAAAAGAAATATTAAGATTGATAATTGTTGCTATATTACTTTGGAGTTAGATTACATTGCGGTTTTAGAGACGTTCATTGTTATATTTGTATGTACCAGGGGGCATATTATCAAGGACCGGTGAAAAAATTATCCTTTAGATATACATATATAAAAATATTTATTTATCAGAAAGACACACATTCACTGGATGATGTCATCAGTGATGTCATCAGTGATGTCATTTGAGATGTCATCAGTGATGTCATGAGTGATGTAACTGACCATGTCATGAGTGATGTAATATGTAATGTCATCAGCAGTGCATTGCGGGTGCGCGAGTCATAGTTAGCTGAACTAACTATAACGGGGGAATTTCAAAGGTTTTGTATGAGTGAAATGTCCAGCTAACTATAACATTGGTGAAACCTATGGTTTTTTCAGTGAAAAATAAATAAATAAAAAAAAAAAAAAAAAATATATATATATATATATATATATATATATATATATATATATATATATATATATATATATATATATATATATATATATATATTATAGAATATAGGCTTATAGCTCGCCGTAGAGAACTATACTGGCTGGCTACGTTGCACTTTTGCACTTTTTTTTACAAAAGTGAAATTTGCACTGAAATTAAATGTTTACGATATGCATTTGCACTTTTTAATGTGGATAGATAATAACAATGGATCATTTATGTACCATTTCATTGACAAATAGAATTGATTGAACTACTATTTTAATCAGTATTTGTACTTGTACATAACCTATGTTCGTTTCTATTGTATTTGAGATTATCTTGACGATTCAAATATGGCCCCCATATATGATGGTGTACTGAGCTTAATGATGTTTTGAGTCCTTCTGCTATGTCAATGAACTGCATTGGGCGCGCTTTTTTGAATTTGCATTGTTCTATTTAAATGTGAGCCAGTTTATTTTATTGCTAACAGTGAGCAAGAGCGTTCACCCCCGAAACGCGTCTGTTCGGCGTTTTTTTGCACCCCTGCACTTTATGCTTGAAAAACAAAATAAAAAAGAACAACCTGAAGACTGGCTTTGGACATTTTGATTTGTTGTCTGCGTACTGGGTAACGTGCATGAGGCGTTTGTTGCACGGTGACCGGTTGGAGGTGTATATGTTACAGGACGGCGTCGGTTCCTGTTCACGCAGACCCCTTTCTGTTCAAGTTTGGCTGACAGAGGAAACGGACCAATTGGGAAATATTGCTTAGAAGTAAGCAAAGCACGTCAGCCCCCTGTGTACAAGGATTTACACGGAACGAGCTTCCGGCAACCGGGTGTTTTTTTTGCTGAGGAGCCTGTCGGAGGAGGGAGTCAACCAGCGAGGAAACCCAGGACTGTCGGACAAAGACGTTGTGTAACCCTGAACAGGTTGGAGAGGTGTCCCACAAGCCAGCGGTAAGGAGAGGCATTTGCTATTGTGCCGTTCCTTTGAACTTTACATAACAAGTGTGCATAACAAATAGGGGTCAAAATGTCGGAAGAGCGGGAACGGGAGGAGGCGTTCGACCTGCTGTTTCTGAATTTGCCGACAGTAAGACAAAGGGGCGATGCGAGTAAAAATAAAAACATCACAGCGGATAAGGACAGTGATGTTAAGAAATTACTTAAAGAGCTGGAAAAGCACATGAGGAGCGAATTAACTAAGTGGTGGGAAATCCGTACGCTGGAAAAATACCACGTGGTGGGCAGGGTCCCACGAGGCCTAGGAATTATGCTAGTGCCTAGTTTTGAAAACCCGAACCCTCTACTTCTTAAAGACTGGGCCGAGAGCAACTTGGAAGCTTCCGTGAGATTGCTATGCCTTTTAGTCAAGTATGCAAAAATTGATCGCGATAAAGACCTCATTGAAATAGCTCGCATAAATGAGGAACTTACCAAAGAACAATTTTTAAAAGACAACGCATTAATTGAGCAAACACACGAAGATATCAAAGATCGTCTAAGCAAGCATGAGGGTACGATTAAAACCAGAAAAGTGTATAAATTTGCCTGGGACGAACAAGACTATAAATTGGGGCAAATATACACGTTCACACGGAAATATGACCACCTACGGAAGCAACGGGTACCTGGGAACAATATGCCCAAACAAGCACCAGCCCCGCCACAAGCCCAATCCACATCAGCAGGATTATGCGATTCCATCACCTCAAGCTCCAATACGAGTTTGGTCCCAAGCAGTGAAGAGTCTGATGGTGGAGCCCCAGGTGCAGAGGAAGGGGATATGGGCCAACTGACTTTGAGAGAAGAACTGGAATTCATGAGATTGCAACGGAAAAGTACTCTACGCTCCAGAAACGCGCAAACAAACAACGCAGGAATGCAAGGCGGAGGGAACGCAGGAAATGCGCCAAGAGGAAGAGGGCGACAACAGAAAAAGAAGAATTGGGGGAACAAAAAACAATAAATGACAACACTATCATCAACCTTACCAACGTTGAACTCGACCAGGCTGAAAAACAACTGCTGGCTTTGGGACTCTCTTACTGCCCGGAGAGTAATTTCAACTACGGCAATACCAGAGTGGATGTGTTTACATTTTTCAGGAAATTGAAATTGCCTAAGTATTATGCCATCAAAGGGGGCCTAGCAACAATGAAAAAAACCTGCAACTATGGCCTCTACCGCAAAAAGGAGTGGGTTGCAGGCTAAGGATGTGCTTCTGATGAAAACGATGCACTCATTACGCAATGATGACACACCCGCTACTAGCACTCAAGATATTGCCCAAGATGAAGACATTGATATAGGGCAATCTGTGGCCAGCTCTTTCAAATTACCATCAACTTTTATCCCATCAATGCCAAAAGACTCCATAGACACGTATGCGGAGCTTTTAACCAACGGCTTAAAGAAATTACACACCCGAGTCAGAAAACAACAAGGTTCCACAAACATCAATATGAGACCCTATAATGATTTGATGAAAAAGCTAAAAACCAATCAAGCAGTTCTCGTCAAACAGTCTGACAAGGGTGGTAATGTTGTACTTTGGGATAAGAAACAATATCTTGAAGAAGCTTATAGACATTTAAATGAAACTGTCTGTTATGCCCAGATAGACTTTAAGACTGCAAAATCCATCCAACAAGCATATCAAAAAGAACTAAATGGGTGGAAGCAAGAAGGTCTTCTGTCTAGGGATGAGATGAAATTTCTCCACAAGGACCATCCTGTGTTGCCCAATATATATTTCATCCCCTAGGTTCATAAAGGAGTGACTCCTGTTCCAGGCACACCTATAGTCTCAGCCATCAACAGTCTGTTTGAGAACACCTCCAAATACATAGACCACCATTTACAAGATTTTGTCACCACTCTACCTGCTTACATTAAAGACACAACAGAATTCCTGAGGAACATAAACCACTGTGTATGGTCAGCAGATTATTTACTCATCACTATGGACATTGCTAGTCTTTATACCAGTATTTCCCATTCAGATGGCATAAAGGCTGTAAGGTTCTATTTGGACAAAAGACCGGTGGAACTATACAAGCACAATTCCATGTTAATAACCATGGTGGAACGTTGTCTCAACAATAATGTTTTTTGTTTGATAACAAGGTCTACAAGCAGCTGGGAGGGTGGCCATGGGGGAATGTTTCTCCCCCAGTTACGCAGGGCTCCACGTGGGCTGGTGGGAGGAACATGTCCTCAGGGTAGAGCACTCGGATGCTTGGAATAATAATATTGTGAAATACATGAGATATATTGATGATGTATTTATCATTTGGAGAGGGAACATGGAGGAGGCACAGCATTTTGTGGAAACCATCAATGCAAATGACTCTAACCTGGTATTCACTGCTGAAATCAGTAGGAATAAGATTAGCTTCTTGGATGTGTTGGTAGAAGTAGTGAATGACACACTTACCGAAAGCCTTTTTAGAAAGAGCACGGCAGGCAACACCATCCTGCACGCAAGAAGTTTCCACCCACAACATACCATCAGGGCAATCCCTTATGGTGAATTCCTTAGAATTCATAGGACTTGCAGTACGGTGGAACTGCGGGACTATCACCAAAATGAAGCTAAGAAACGGTTAGAAGCCAGAGGCTATAAGACTAGTGCCTTAAATAAAGCAATAATCAGAGCTAACAACGTAGATTTGCACAGTCTGTTGGAAGCCCCCACCCTTGATTCCCATATGACCAATCTGAAAGAGAGTAGCAATGACATTAGACTAATCACAGGATATAGCCGACAAGCGCGCCACATTTCCAGTTTGGTGAGAAGTCAGTGCCCGTTATCCTAACTGACCCTGTATTGAAAGACATTTTACCAAGCAAGCCCACAGTGACCTACAGAAGGGCATTTAGCATGCGCAATGAATTGGTCTCTAGCTCTCCGGAGACACCAAAAAATGATGACTGGCTGTCACCCCGTAATGTTTCTTCCGGTGCATTTCATGTCGTGCATGCAATTTTGGTATTAACACCAGATCTTACCTGACCCCCTTTGACTCTAAACCCATCACTATTAAGGCCCACTATACCTGCAGAACAGAACTAGCGGTATATTTATTAACTTGCACTTGCAATTTGAGATACGTTGGGAGCACCAAACTTCCGGTGCACCAACGCATCCTTCAACATCTCAGGGCCATAGTGAACTGCGACCAGAGTTACCCGGTGGCTCGGCACTTTGATCAACATCACAATAGAAATTTGTCCCATCTCAAATACTTTGCGATAGATGCCGTGAGAACTTCCAAGAAGGGTGGCGATTATGAGAAAAAACTAAGGCAGTTAGAGTCATTGTATATTGTTCGATTGAACAGTAAAATCCCTGGAGGTCTGAACATGGGGGAGGATCTGGGCAATTTTCTTTAATTTGTCCCACAGTATCGTTGAACCTAGGGGCATTAATAAGAATGTTTGGAATATTATAGTCTTTATATGCAGGCATTCAGTTACCTTCCATGTATTCCCAGCAATTAAGGTATCTTGTAGTAGTTCAACAAAACATGGCTCGGTGGTAGCGGCTATGTTTTTTCTAGACCAACGCATGTCCAAGCCACTTTGTCATACTCTAAAGCAAATTAAGATGTGATTTAACATCTTAAGACTGAGGTTTTAATGTAACGTTTGATAACTGCAGAAAGATTCATTTCTGTTTAGTTTTGATTTATTCCCTTACTACCCGAGTTGTCTAATATCACTAGTCTTTATTTTACAAAAGTGAAATTTGCACTGAAATTAAATGTTTACCATATCATTTGCACTTTTTAATGTGGATAAATAATAACAATGGATCATTTATGTACCATTTCATTGACAAATAGAATTGATTGAACTACTATTTTAATTAGTATTTGTACTTGTACATAACCTATGTTCGGTTCTATTGTATTTGAGATTATCTTGACGATTCAAATATGGCCTCCATATATGATGGTGTACTGAGCTTAATGATGTTTTGAGTCCTTCTGCTATGTCAATGAACTGCATTGGGCGCGCTTTTTTGAATTTGCATTGTTCTATTTAAATGTGAGCCAGTTCATTTTACCGCTAACAGTGAGCAAGGGCGTTCACGCCCGAAACGCGTCTGTTCGTCGTTTTTTTGCACCCCTGCACTTTATGCTTGAAAAAACAAAATAAAAAAGAACAACCTGAAGACTGGCTTTGGACATTTTGATTCGTTGTCTGCGTACTGGGTAACGTGCATGAGGCGTTTGTTGCACGGTGACCGGTTGGAGGTGTATATATATATATATATATATATTACCTACTTTGTGTATCAAAGGTATTATTAGGGTGAGAGGAGGTCTGCCATTCTTACACAAGGATGATGTCATCAGTGATGTCATTTGAGATGTCATCAGTGATGTCATGAGTGATGTCACTGGCCATGTCATGAGTGATGTTACTGACCATGTCATGAGTGATGTAGTATGTGACGTCATCAGCAGTGAATTGCAGGCGTGCACGTTATAGTTAGCTGAACTAACTATAATGGGGGAATTTCAAAGGTTTTGTATGAGTGAAATGTCAATCTAACTATAACATGTGTGAAACCTATGTTTTTTTAGGGAATATCAATATAGAGTCCGACAAACTTTTTTCGGAAGCCATCAGGCGAGCTGAACTTGCTTGGGGGGGGAGGAGCCTTCGGACCTATAATTGAAGGGGTGCAGCTGTGGGACTATTCAGAGAAGCTGACCACGCAACGCAGGGCGCTGAGGAAGGCTACTCGCCGAAATGCATACGCCTGATTGCTGCGTTGCTTTGTTTGCCAATTAAACCTGCTTTCTCCTTGGAAATCCCCTTTGGCCTCTGTCCGTTCTTTCGTGGAAGGGAGTTATTTCATATATATATATATATATATATATATATATATATATATATATATATATATATATATATATATATATATAATATAGGTATATAGCTCGCCGTAGAGAACTATACTGGCTATTAAAGACCCTCTTCTTCCATATTGAATTTTATTATGTTGTTGTTACTTACAGAAAAACATAAACACTTAATTTTATCATTTTCCCTATTACATAATGTCAGTCAGTCAGTCAATAAACTTTATTTCGGCCATGGGCCACAGAAGCAATAATCAGATGAGACACGACAAAATTGTCTGAAATAGAAGAGTAAAACTGAGACTAAAAACATTATACAATGAAGTGATGGGGTATGACTGAATTATTATGATAAAATACATTAAAATAGATGTTTGGGGTATTAATAAAAGTTGATTACAAACAGTTCTAGTTCGGGGGTAGTGGCATAAATACAAACATGACAGCTAGATTTAAATATCTGATCACTTGCCAGCCTGCCTTATTTTATAACATAAACCACCTAGACGTTAAGCACAGGATCTAATGCCCTGAGCTTAGCCCTTCTTTGACACCACATATAGAATAGGAATCTTGAAGTCACAAATACCATCAGGGGACAGGGGTCGTATCTTAAAATGCGATACACTTCCTGATAGTTTCTGAAGCCTAGATTTTTAAATATTTGCAAGATCCATTTGGCTCTTGCGGTAGCATAGGATGGGCAGAAGAGTAGGACGTGTAAATTGGATTCTACACTAGCTGAACAGCCAGGACAGCCCTTAGGTTTTGAATTTTCTCCAACCCACTTGTTTGTAACCTCCCTTACCGGAAGCGTTCCATGTCTTAATTGCACATAAAGTTTTTCTGTAAGGGGGGGATGAATGGTATCCAAAAATTGTTCAAATCGATATGTGCATTTGACCTCCAAAAATCTAGAGCTTAGCGCCCCTATGTTACCATTTCGATGTAGAGTGGCCAGATGGTGTTCCTTGAGATCTAATGCAAGAGATTTATTGGAGATATGGGGACATGATTGTCCAGGAGCCAACTATATATCCGCCCATTTCTATGGTGGGAGACAACATTTTGTTGGGGAAATCAATATGTACATTTAAGATAACCCCTGATACCTGAGCTAGTTTAAGGTAGGCTTTAGCCACATGAGACCACCAGTCCATGAGGTTGTTCAGGGTAATCCCCAAATTTTCAAATGTGGATGTTCTACCCAGGGGCATACCCTTCAGTTGGGGATGGGGACAATTTGTCGTTCTGGCATTGCACACCATGTATTTTGTTTTATCAAGATTAATCACCAGATTCCTAAATGAGCAAAAGTTACACAATGCTTCCAATGTACTTTGTATACCCATAGATGACTTGGATATAAGTAACGTGTCATCAGCGTACATTAGAGCTGGGACAAGACGATCTGCCAGACGTGGAGAATCTAGATCTTTTAATCCTAAAAGATGGTCAACCAGGCCGTTAAGAAAGAGGGAGAAGAGTGTGGGGGCCAGCACACACCCCTGCCTGACCCTCTTTTCAACTCCAAGAGGAGCTGAAAGCTCTCCCATTTTTCCATAACGGACCCTGGCGTAATTGCCTTGATGTAAACGTTGTATCATTTGGCATAGATAGTTGGGGATGCCCATTTCTAGCAGGATGGCCCAGAGCTTGCCTCTTTGCACGAGATCAAACACAGATCGAATATCTACGAAGATCAGGTACAAACTGCCCCCCGCCTTGATAACCACTTTCCAGTGGATTAGCTGTAGTCTAAAAAGTTGGTCCGTGGTTGTGACCTTAGCTCTAAACCCCGCCTGAAGGGGGGTAAGGATATCATGATCTTCAATCCATGACTGTAGCCTACAGATTAGTATTCGGGCAAACAGTTTTTGCAGGATATCTATAAGGCTGATTGGACGGTAGTTCACCGGGTCAAGGGGGGAGCCCTTTTTGAGAATAGGATTGATTTCGGCTCCTTCCAGGTAAGCGGCACTTCCATGCCCTGAAATATGGTGTTGAAGAATAACCAGATATATGGTGCCCAGACCTTCTGCAAGCTAAGAAACAGGTCGCCCGAGATCCTGTCAAGGCCCGGCGCTTTTCCTGATGGTAGAGACCTCAGGGCAGCTTGGACTTCTAGCAAGGTGCATCTAGGAACCCCCTGGACCGGATTATTTAGGTCTTTGCTCTCTAAAGGCTCAGTTGGGGGGCAAGTAGTGGCCTCAGTAGAAGCACCATTGGTTAAGGAGTACAAGTTTTTATAGTGCATGATCCAAGCCTCTTCACTTACATTTGGGGCTATAGTTGAAGGGCCATCGGCCTTGCCGGATTTTACCAAATTCCTAAAGGCCCTGTAATCGTGATTATCCAGTGCTGACTTAATGTCAGCCCATATGTGTTCCTCCCATTCTAATTTGGCCTTTGCAGTAATGTTCTGATAGTGGGATATGGATAGTCTAATTGATTCGATTGAGCCTCTTGTAACCTCCCTTAGTAACAGAGATTTTGCCTGTCTACATAATTGGCTGTACCATTTGTTTGAACGATGAGGCCGATCCTTCTTAATGGCGGTGGAATAAAAGAAGGAGGCCAGTTTGTCAGTGAACTCTATGTGGATGCTATTTATTGCGTGTAGGTGGGCAGTATCTAATTTGTCCTCCGAAAAAGGAAGTGTACTCTCTAGAGTGTTTGGTACAATTCCGTTACCTTGTCATGTGATTGCGCAAAGTTACCCCATCTGAGTCTTCTACCCCCAGCAGTTAAAAATAAGTTTTGATTGTTACTGCCCTTTATGGGAGTTGGACAGCGAACCAAGTGGGTACTTTAGCTATAATGAGAGAAGATTGTGGTCGCTGTCCACTCTAGAAATGACAGTAAAGACCCTGATGTGAGACCATAATTCTAGATTAACCATTATGTAATCAATTGTTGTACTTTTACCTGGTCTATTGAATGTCACTTTGCCGGGGGAATCTGTGGGGAATCTTCCATTACAGGCTCTAAAGGAATGTGAAATGGTTAGACTATCTAATTTTAGAGCAAGCGAAGTCCAGCTCTTTGTTGGGTACATGGAACACTCAGGGATGGTCCACACTATATCCTCCTCCCAAGTGACAGGTGTAATGCCACCTAGGGGTTCATAGTGGCAGTTGAAATCGCTCCCTATGATTTTATGGAACGAGCCTGGGAGTGATAATAAAAGTTATTATAATTGATTTAAAACAGATAGGGCCTCTGTTGTTTGTAAGGGGAGTAAATAAACGTTGACTATTGCCACCTGTTGGCCATCTGGAAAATTGAGAAGAATGGAAAGAATATCTGGAGAGTGGCTATCTAGGACCTTCACAGAACAGCCCAGGTGGGTAGCCATCCAGATACAAAGTGCCCCGTATGGTCTACCCCTTAACCCCCGTAGAGCCTTTGTACAAAAAGTAGCAAACCCCAGTCTGTGTGGGACGTCCAGAGCTGCAGTCTCTTGGAATATACACAGATCATACTGATCTATTAGATTCCCCCACTCAGGGTGATCGAGTTTAGAATTGATCCAAGGTAGGTTCCATGAGGTGAGTCTAAAAGTGGGTGGCTCCTCTGGTGATGCTGTAGGAGCTAAAGGAGAGCTGTTCCCACTGTTTGGGGGCTCGGAATCAATAGGGTTGTTGTAACTATAATACACAATGCAAAACTAGCTTTCTCAACTATATTGCCCTTTCAAAAATATTATGCAAAAACCTTTCTTAAGTGGTTATGATTATATCAATTAAATTTGCTTATATGAAATTTTGGTTATATAATTTCCTTACATTTTCAAACCAGTCACTGTTTATCATTATAGAAATAAACTAAGGCTATTATAATAAAATGCAGTACTTAAAAAAGTAAAAAATATCTATTCAGCTTACCAGTTCCAAAGCAGTTGATGGGGTGTAGTAGAATACAAAGAACACAGGTACACTCACTATATATATATTTTTTAATTCTTCAAATGTGTTTCAAAGATAAAAACTGTCTTTACAAACTTTTGTACACCAAAGACGCTGTATTACTTCACTTTTGTAGAGGTACATCTCATCGATCATTTTTGATACTTAGTTATACTTACCTTCAAAATAATAAATTTAAAAAAAAAATTATTATTGCAAATTTTGCATCTGTAGAAGACAAAAAAATACAGTTACAATTTATCTTTTACAATACAAAATCATTTCTAAAGCATTTCATTTTCCTTTTTTGATGTTCTCAGAATATATTGAATTTCACTAGAAACAGTGAGTTCAATAGTACTCATCGCATAACAGCGGGCAAAAAATAGACAATCAAAAAGATTATCTTAAATGTTTTTTTCTAAGACCAATTTCATACGTAACTATGAGGTTTTTCAAACAATCCTGAAATAACAAAACATCATCATTAATTGTATTCCATGGCAAAACTTGAAAAAAATTATTTAAGGTTTCACAAACTTTTCCCCATGGCCAAATAGTATGTGTGAAATTCTTACTTTAAAAGTTGTTCAATAGTAACTCTGAACATTTGCCTTCCAGTGTTTTGATCCAAAGCCATTGATATCATTTGCACGTCCCCCAGTGCTGATCCATCAGCCCAACGCTATTCAACATCTTCATATCCACCCTCACATAAATGGCCCGCAATCTCAACCACAACATTATCTCTTACATCGACGATATCCAGCTCATCCTCTTCCTCACCAAGAAACCACATACCATAAAAAACAACCTCCACAACGTAATTAAAGACGTCACCAAGTAGATAAGGAGTAGCTCTCTAAATCTGAACTTGCAAAACATGAACATACTCATCCTCAACCCCACCTACTCAGTGTAAGATGACTTCTGCTGGCCAACTACTCTATAAACAGTACCAACACCTTCTGAGTATGTACACAACCTATGATTCATCCTTAACTCCTCCCTCTGCATTTGTAACCAACTCTACAGCATCTCCTTATATTGCTATAACACCCACCACATGATCTGCAAAATTTACAAGTGCAGCCTAACTAAAAGAAGAAGAACAGTGACACAGGCCGTCATTAAGAACACACTACACAATGGCAACACACTCTACACAGGATTATCAAGGAAACACCTACAACAACAACAAATCCAAAACACATCTACCTGACTGATCTTCAATATCCTCTGCTGCAGCCACATCACTCATGACCTCATACACCTACACTGCTTCAACATCAACATGAGAATTATCCTTCAAACTCCTCACCCTCTCTTACAAAATACTCTACAACACCAAAGTAATCTACCTTAAGAGCAGTAATTATGAAACTAATTGATTATCATTACAATCTGTCCAACCTTTCAGACATCTTAAATAAACAGTGTAGTATCCAGATGTTGTGAAAGGTCCATTATGAAAAAAAATTGCAACTACTACAAAAGTTCTTCCTGATATTGACACTTGAGTAGCTACAACATTTTTAATGAAAGTTTGCAATTTTCTTCCATCAGCTCTACAACGTTGCAGCATTAAAATAACATACTGTCCAAAGCTATATAAAAATAATGTTGATGACATTTCTGATTTACATTTCCTATACTCCATGCTTTGACTTGCTCCTCTAACTAGATTATTAAAAGACACTGATTCACACTCTGGTAAAGTCAAATATATAAATCTTTCAGTGTCTATGTTAGTGGTACATGTAAACAAACAATTTTTGACACTCATGTTCCCATTTATGAGAAAGGCTAGAAAGGTTTTCAATATCTATTTCTTCTTCTTCCAATACACCAAGCATAAGCATTAAAAATGCTTGACAATCTTGCTGTATATTTTGCGTAAATTGAGTAGAACCAGAACATATGTTCAAAAGATTTCGAATATCAGAAACACTTTGTATTTTAGTTCTATCACTACTACATTTCTCAAAAATAGAAAATAACAATGGAGAGAATCTTTTCTCCCGATTTTCATCAATTTGCTGTTGCAAACTTTGAAGAAGACAATCAACATTAACAACTACATTAGCATAGCAGTTGACACCACAATTATTTTCAAACCGATATTCAACAGTTTCTTCAACACTATCCTTTTTCTTTTTGCTTGTAGACGCAACTTCATCTTGTTTTTTCCTTTCTCTACAGTTTCACTTAAGATATTCTCTAATCTTCTTTTTCTACCTACCACATGCTTTTCAAACAAGGATATTGACCTAAATTGGGTGCGTATTCTCTTCTTAATCTATTATTCTCTTTCACACAATTTACATCTGCAGTAGCCTTTGTCTCATCAAAATCAATCAAATACAATCCAGATAAAATTCTCACTCGGGACAAAGCAACATATGCCATACCCTCTTTAAACACAGTACTTCCAATATTCACTATACCAATATCTACACTTAAACCTTGAGATTTATGAATGGTCACCGCATACGCCAAACAAACAGGAAACTGTTTTGTGCAGACATACAAATCTTTTACAAGCAAAATCGAGCTGGACAACGATACATTGTTGTACTTCAGCAATTTCATCAAATTTGATTTTCAAAAATTCAATCCCATCTCTATTTACATAATTAACAAAAACAATAATTTTACCAATTGCTCCATTTACTAAACCTTTTTCCACATTCAAATTATGTTATAAAATTACTCTACAGTTTACACATGCATACAAATTCTTCCTAAACCAGCAGTTTTACTTATCGATTCCTCTAAAGAATCCAATTTCCTCTTCAACTTTTCAGTCAAAATAATAGTGATCCCTTTATGTTCTATTTTATCAATAGCTTCCAACTTTATCATTTGTTCATTTTCCAATTTTAAAATTTCTTCATTGAATACAGAACATTCACGCAGTGTTGGCATTAAACAGATTACAGAGTTGTTTTCTGCAATTTTCGTATATATTTTCTCTGGAACAATATTTTCAATTGGAAAAAAATTGGGAAGTAATTGTTTCTGTAATGCTTGTTTGCCATGTTCTGTCAGTTTTACAACTCTTATATCTTGAAAAATGTGTCCATAATCTGCATCATTTGCCTGACGCATATCTGTAATAAGTTCCTTATATTGAAAATGTGACCAAATGTTAACATTTCCAATACTCTCAAAAGACTTTTTGGTATCTTCATGTGTCAGTGTTTTAAACACTGGTTGTCCTTTTACTGGAGTAGGTTGTAGAAGATCTCCAAAAACTATGACGTCTTTTCCTCCGAATAATACATCATACTCTGTTTTAAGAACTTGCTGCATTCTTAAATGCACAAAGTTAAGCATTAGGTTTGATACCATGCTTACCTCATCAATAATGAGAAATGTCATTTTCTTCAAAACTCTTGAAACTAAAAAACAAGCTTCTCCAGATAGCTTGTAGTATTCCAATTTGTTTTCATGCTCTACTGGTAGCATTATTAAACAATGTAAAGTAATTCCTTTAATATTGTGTGCCGCCAACCCAGTTGGAGCAGTGACAACACAAGACAAATATGAGTCAGTTCTTTTGTGTAAATAAGTTGAAATTACTTTTAATAAAAACGTTTTCCTGTTCCAGCTTTTCCACTCATGTACAATTGGATAGATGCACATGATGAGCAAAACACTCTTTCTTTTCATTAAGTAATCCATGGTTAATCTGTTCTCTCACTTGCTCATATATTTCTTTCTGCTCAACATTTAGTTGTTCATCCAAGTTTCCTAAGTTTCTTACATCTTCTAGAGCTTGATACATTGCTGTTTCCACCTCTTCCATAGCAGTTGCTGCTTCATTTTGAATAATTGGTTCTCCATGGACCCTGACTTAATGAAGCAGAAGTTTGACTATCCTGAGAACTTTCTCTAGCAATCTCAGCTGCAATTGCAGCTTCTTGCTCAATTTCATCATTCAACATCTTCACATAATTAGAAAAAACAGGATATCCTATAGTGTCTTTAGTAGCATTGAAGGAATCTTCATAGCTCTCGAAATCTCCAAGTAATTCCAATTCTGAATGCCATGGCTTCAAAAGTTGCAAAAGAGCTTAATAGTAAAATTCCCCTTTGTCAGGTGTTTCACAACTCAGTTTACGGTGATTAATCAAATTACCTTTTCTTTGTTTCACCAGAATCCTTCAGAACCAATCACGGCATATATACCATTATTGATGTTTTCTGAAATATTCAGTTTAAAAATATAGTTTTGCAACACTTCATACAGACACATGTTCTCAAGATGATGACTTCTTTTTGGATAATATGTATCCAACATATTTGTTTTCACAATATCTGTACTTTCTGGCTCCTTTTCAGCTAAATTTTACTAGGTTTCGTGTTGCAGCAAAACCAAGTCTCACCCAAATGATTCTTCTAGATTTGGAGTAAAGACTTGCAGATGATAAGCGATATGAACATTCATACGCTCCAATTTCTCGATGAGATAACATCTTCAAACTGTAAGTATATAATTTCTTACTTAGACTCTTCTCGTGAAAAATCTCTTCCCACATTTCCTTCAATTCTGTCTTTTCTGATTTGGTTATGGAACATTTTACATATCGAGCAACAGCTATGGAATTGTCCGCTACGTATTGAATATCCATGTTAGCATTCCACATGGACAAAATTACTGGGTTGTAATCATTTATATATTTTGACTCTTCATTTCTTCTTAAGTTGGAGGTATTTTTGGGGGACTTTCTTCTGATACTATGTCGCAGAGATGACATAAAATTGTTCACTCTTCCTTTCGATATTGCAGGACGTGGGAATCCAAAATGATATTTGGTATAGAATTTATCCTTTGATTTGTACTTTCATCTACAGTATTTGCCACAACGATGGCTTTGAAATCGTAAGACGTTTTCTCTTAAGTCCTTATCTATTGTACTTTTCGGTATATCACATGTTGCATATTCTTCAATGAAAGACATTACAGTGTCATCTGAGTCTGTTCCAAATTTTGGAGCATCTTTAATCCATATTAACATATGAATATGAGGAGCACCTCTTGCTTGATACTCCTTTCTCCAAAAGAAATTCAAAATCTCTCCAAGAGGAGGACATTTTATTGGTGATAAAGACATCATAGCTTCAAATCTATGATTGAAATACCTGCATACATTAACTGGATCCAAATCCTCCAGGTGTCTTGTATTCAATATTTACTATATTTGCATTTGTCTGTCGAAGAAATTGAAGTAAATCAAGCCAAGCATATTCATCACAGCTTAGAGTAAGGAACCATGTAGGAGTTCCTAAGTTCCATAGCATACATTTAAGTTCTCCATGACGACGGTACCAGTACTCATTAGTACCACGCTGACATGCCATGAAATTAATCAGATGAGATTCCAAAACATTATCTTTCCGGTGTACTTTATTCATAAATTCCTTTGCCGAAACATTGTGCAGATGTACAACTGTTTTTCAATGTATGATTTACTGCATAGGAAAGTCCAGACAAGTCACTCTCAAATAACAGATGAAACAAATATGGAATACATTGTTGAAATCTTGGATCTTCAGCATACAATCTTGATGTTCGGTATTCAGATGCAGGAATCTGCACTGGTCGGTCATCATATCGTCCACCTTCTCCTGTTGGAAACAACTGAGGAAAGCAACGAGCTTCCAAACTTTTTTCCCATACACTAATGGGATTTCCCTTTGCTTCTTTCATTTGGAACAAGCCTATAGTATCCCCCATCACTTCTTTAGAATGAATTGGATTAACACTATAGTGTTCATAGATTACTTCTGTTCTGGACACATCCACTTTTTCAATTTGTCCAGAGGGCAAGTCACTATCTTCTTCTACAGTTATTTCTTCTTCTTCTAATATTGATTGTTTCCTATCAGATACAACATGCCTTTTTAACTTTCCTAACATCCACTAATTCCTGCCAGATTTTTTTACTCTTAGTAGGAACACCATTAACTAAAATAACTAAGGGTTCATCTTCTACATTTTCTACACCAATTGTTTCAACATTTTTCTTAAAATCTAGAGGCGAATATACAACGCTTCCCTTTAACCCTCTCTGTAAATCTGAAGGAGGCAATTTCCCTGTCTTAGGCTCCATACGAACACTAGCTTTAAATTGATAAACACATTGAATAATAATAGAGTATTTAAATCCATCAATTCAGAAGGAATACTTACCAACTCAAGATTATTATACACAGCTCTAGCAGGCATTTTATTCTCATCTAATTTATCATAACAATATTTACAAATACGATGATAAGACGTCAAATCAAAACAATTCTCTACCAACAAATAAGTTGCAAAATCCTTCCATTCATTATTATTTTCCTTTTCATTTTTTAAAGACAGATCAACAGTCCTGGTCTGATTTTTATAATGAGTACGTCGACAACAGATACAAGAATAATTTGGCCTTTCACCAGAAATCACCTTGAACTTTTTCTTTCTCAAATTTTTCTGTACTACAATGCTCTACATTCTCTTCTACATTTCCTTCAATTATTGGATCAATTTCTGCACAGTGTTCTTGAGGACCAACATAACTAACCTCAATTTCATCACAAACCTTTATTACATCTGATACAGATCCATGCAAAAGAGCAGTGTTCAACTTTTTTAACATTAGTGCTGGACATTTTGTATAATACAACCTTCTCACTAATTTCCTCATTTGAGTATGATGAACTGCTAACATCCTGAAATGGTGAAAAACACTTTGACACACTTTTTTAGAAAACAAGCTAAAGAATGTCCTTGCAATCCAGTAATTTGTCTCACTCTGCAAGGGTCTAATCCTTGCAACATCTTAATATTTTCTTTAATACTTTTCTTAGTATAGTTACGTAAGAATTTGTGTAAAAAATCAATAGACTCCTGCCGTACACTACAAATATTACTACAATTCCAAGTGTACACTGGAGCTTTAGGAAGTCTCCCTAAAACTTCATCAGATAACAACTCTTCCTCATTTCTAGGAACAATTTGCTCTTTCTCAATAGGACAACCATTTTTAATTTCATAAGTACGACCAGTAGTGTCAACTGCATGCAACAAATCATTACTCTGCAGATAACTTTCTTCATAAAAAAAGGCTCAGAACTTGAACTATGTTTCTATTCACCCAGAAAAACCTCAGAAAAATGTGTTCTGTTAATTACTATTCTCCACTTACTTTTGCTCTTTATTGAATGCATTGCCTTATCTAGTGATCGAATTCTATTGATTACTAAAACGAAAAGGTTTTTTTTCAATTCAAATGCTTTCTCAACAACATTTTCAATACATTTCCTCTTCTTATAAAATGTGGTTTTCTTCTTAAAATTCTCTATTAACTAAGTCAAATTCAATACAATTCTATTATGAAACATCTTTCTTCTTATGTCGATAAATTGATTGTTCCTCCATTTACTATATTTTTTTTCTGGAGTTGTTCCATGAGTCTTCTTTTTTCTCTTAGTTGCAGAAACACTCACAGTATTATTTACTCTGCGCACACTACTGTTAGCAGTTGTCAATCTTTGAAGAAAAGACTTAGTTTTTTCTTAGCAGGATTTTTTTTCTTTTTGTTGGTACATTGATCTTCAGGTAAATGTTGTAGATGTTTCCCCTTTAAATAAACTGCTTTCTTTCGTCCTTTTCTCTTCTCTATCTTTGAAGGCATGATGATTTTTGTTCAGTAGTCACCAAAAGAATCTATAATATATAACACTTTAGAAAAATAAACTACATGAAACACACTATTATATTACTTATAAGAAGACAGGAGAGATTACGACAATACATAACAATATAAAAATAGAAGGACTTACAACAAGAGAAAGAGGACTACAAGACAATATGAAATATAAATAAAAAAGAGGATATAAGCACACAGTGCAGTATAAGGGGATAACATTGGAAAATATGAAGAGATAATGAGGATTATGAGGAGAAAAGTAACAGTATGAGGAGAGAAGGGAGAGTATAAGAAGAAAGACAATGAGACAGTATAAAAAGAGGTTAGACAAAGAAGTATAAAATGAAGTGTGACTATTAGGAGAC
The DNA here is from genome assembly GCF_964263255.1 of Lissotriton vulgaris. Lineage (NCBI taxonomy): Eukaryota > Metazoa > Chordata > Amphibia > Caudata > Salamandridae > Lissotriton > Lissotriton vulgaris. Next base: position 280,274,859 of record NC_141691.1, read on the forward strand.
ATACAAGACAATAAGGACTGAGAGACAATAATGGGCCCATTACAATGGCAGGCAGATTACCCCCACCTGGCTGCCAATACCCACCGCCAGCCTGGTGTGGGCAATCCACATGCAATCCAAATCAGAATGACCCCCAAATAGAATGACCTCCCACCATGACTAACAGCTCCACAGCAGTGGGAAAGATCGTCCACCGCTTTTCTACCCTGGTCACCTTACAACTGGGGGGGAAAGGGTTTAAGATGGTAGTGATATCTAATAAACACTGCCAGCCATACCATAATGGGCCTCTGCAGATGCATTTCCGCAGCAGCAATACTTTCACAGAAATGCATGCGGTTTTTACTTTGTGGGCCTCTTATACGCCCCAGAGTAATAGTGTATTTGACAGTGCACATGAGCGGGACCTGTGGTATCTCCCAGCATTCACATACACAAAACAAAGATGATGCAGGCAGAGAGAGAGATGATGCAGGCAGAGGGTGAGATAGTGCAGGCACAGAGGGACATGGTACCTCAGAGGGTGAAATGGTGCAGGTTGAAGGGGAAATGGAACAGGCAGAGGGAGAGATGGTGCAGGTAGGGGGAGAGATATTGCAGACGGAAGAGAGATGGTATGGACAAAGAAAGAAAGAAATAGTGCAGACGGAGGAGAGCGCAAGCAGGCAGAGAGACGTATAATGAGAGAGAGGCGATCAAAAGATCAGACAACGGATTATAAAAATAAGGGGTACTATTAAGAGACAGAGGAAACAATGAGCATAGAAACACACTAAGAGTACAGAACAGACTGTGAGAACAAGCAGCACTATAACGAAACACAAGTGAAAATAAAGAAAGAGGAAAAATATCACAAGAGAGGAGACAGTATAAGCAGAGAGAGGTAGACACTCAGTCAGCAGAAACTGTGAAGATTATGAAATAAGGTGCAACTATAAATCCTTAATTTACACAGATGCTCAGTGTGATTCTAGACACAATATTTAAAACCATACATTTTACCAAAACATATTCCTCACACTAAAACGTTTAACTGACTGAAAACTTTCTATGTATATGACCACTATATTTCAGTGGACAATCCTGACTCAATTTTCAACTACATTTCAAATTTACTGCATTATTTTTTGCCAGCATTACACATAAATGTGAGACATAATAGTACAAGAAACAGGCCCAAGAGGCTTCTCAGTGGCGTCACTAGAGGGGTGCAGAGGGTGCAGACCACACAGAGTGATACCCTCACATAGAGTGACACCATCTGCTTACACTACGTATATACCACAACTCTTTAGCCTTGCTTCTGCTGTGTCTATTTAAACTTATTTCAACAGCGCACAATTCAAATTCAAAGCACATTTCATATGTTTATTTAAGAGATTTTAAGAAAAGGAAAGAACTGTGAGGGACAAACTATGGGGTAGGAGGGGGAGAACGTGATGAGAAAACAGTTAAAATAGCAGCAGGTGGAAGAGTGCATGCAGGCAGAGGGGGGCAGATGGTGCAGACAGAGAGGGAGATGGTGCACGCAGACAGCGAGATGGTGCAAGCAGAGGATAGATGGTGCAGGGCTGCAGGCAGAAGGAGAGTTGGTGCAGGCAGAGGGGAGATGAAGCAGAGGCAGGGTTACATGGTTCAAGCAGAGAGACAGATGGTGCAGGCAGACACAGAGATGATGCACACAGGAGGTGACATGGTGCAGCAGAGAGGAAATGCTGCAAACAGAGGGAGAAATGTTACATGTAGAGGGGAGATTGAGTACTCAGAGGGGGACGTAATACAGACAGAGAGAAAATGGTACAGGCAGAGGATGAAAGTCTACAGGCAGAGAGGGAAAAGATTTAACATGGTAGTGCTGTCTAATACACACCACCAGCCATATCATAATAGGTCTCTGCAGATGCAAAGCAGAGGTTGCAGGCAGAGGGAGACGAAGGGTGCAGACAGAAAAGGAGATGGTGTAGGCATAGAGTAAGCTGGTGCAGGCAGAGGATAGATGGTGCAGGGCTGCAGGCAGAGAGAGAGATGGTGCAGGCAGAGAAGAGATGGAGCAGAGAGAGGGTGAGATGGTTCAGGCAGAGACACAGATGGTGCAGGCAGAGAGAGAGATGGTACACGCAGAAGTTGAAATGGTGCTGCAGAGAAGAAATGGAGAAACAAGAGGGAGAAATTTTACATGCAGAGGGGAGATGGAGCACGCAGAGGGGTGGTGGAGCACACAGAGGGAGAAATGGTGCAGACAGGCAGGAAGATGGTACAGACAGAGAATGAGATGCTACAGGCAGAGAGGGAGATAATGCACACGGAGGGATAGATAGTGCAGACATACAGATACATATTACAGTCAGAGGGAGAGATGGTGCACACAGAGGGAGAGATGGGGAAGCAGAGTGGAGATAGTGTGGACAAAAACAGAGATGATGCAGGCAGAGGGGACATGGTGCATATAAAAACTGTGAAGATTATGGAAAAAGGTGCAATTATAAATCATTAATTTACACAGATGCTCAGTGTGATTCTAGACACATTATTTAAAACCATACATTTTACCAAAACATATTCCCCACCCTAAAACGTTTAACTGACTGAAAACATTCTATGTATATGACCACTATATTTCAGTGGACAATCCTGACTCAATATTCAAATACATTTCAAATTTACTGCATTATTTTTTTGCCAGCATTACACCCAAAAGTAAGACACAATAGTACAGAAAACGGCCCAAGAGGCTTCTCAGTGGCCTCACTAGAGGGGTGCAGAGGGTGCAGACCACACCGAGTGATACCCTCACATAGAGTGACACCATCTGCTTACTATATGTATATAACACAACTCTTTAGCCTTGCTTCTGCTCTGTGTCTATTTAAACTTATTTCAACAGCGCACACACAAATTTAAAGCACATTTCATATGTTTATTTCAGAGATTTTAAGAAAAGGAGAGAACTGTGAGGGACAAACTATGGGATAGAAGGGGGGGGAGAACGTGATGAGAAAACAGTTAAAATAGCAGCAGGCGAAAGAGCGCATGCAGGCGGAGGGGGACGAATGGTGCAGACAGAGGGGGAGATGGTGCATGCAGAGAGCTAGATGGTGCAGACAGAGGATAGATGGTGCAGGGCCGCAGGCAGAAGGAGAGTTGATGCAGGCAGAGGGGAGATGAAGCAGAGACAGGGTGACATGGTTCAAGCAGAGAGACAGATGGTTCAGAAAGAGACAGAGATGATGCAGACAGGTGGTTACATGGTGCAGCATAGAGGAAATGCTGCGAACAGAGGGAGAAATGTTACATGCAGAGGGGAGATGAGCACACAGAGCGGGAGGTAAAACAGACAGAGAGAAAATTGTGCAGGCAGAGGGTGAGAGGCTGCAGGCTGAGAGGGAAAAGATTTACCATGGTAGCAGTGTCTAATACACACCACCAGCCATATCATAATAGACCTCTGCAGATGCAAAGGAGAGGGTGCAGGCAGAGAGGGATGGTGCAGACAGAAAAGGAGATGGTGCAGGCAGAGAGTATGTTTAAGAAGCAGAACACAGCCCATGTATATGAGCACTACATTACATTTCCAATTTCCAGCATTACTTTTTTGCCAGCATTACTTCCAAACATGAGACACAATACAAGAAGAAAGAGGCCCCATGTACTTGTAAATATGCCCAGGAATCTATGCAGCACTCTATCTATATTGACTGGGGCATGGTTAAGAGGAGGCATGATAAGACAGAGAGGATTAAGAGGGCAGATGAGGGAGTATAAAAAGAAGGAGGAACATTAGGAGACAGGAAAGACAGGAAAAGACAGGAAAGGCAATGAAAACAGAGAGAAACTAAGAAAACAGGAGACCGTTTGAAAAGAAGCAGCACTATCAAGAGATAAGTGAAAATAAGGAAAGAGTGGAAATATCAAAAGAAAGAGAAGGACACTATAAAAACAGAGAGGTAGACCGTGAAGACAGACTGGTGACATTAGAGAAAAAGGTGCAAAAGTACGTCTTTCATTTACAGAGACAAAATTGTTAAAACCATACATTTTACCAAGACACATTTACCACCCTAAAACGTTTAAGAGACAGAACACAGCCCATGTATATGAGCTCTACATTATAGTGCAGAAACCTGAGCCATTTTCAAAATACATTTCCAATTTGCAGCATTACTTTTTTGCCAGCATTACATCCAAACATGAGACACAAAATCAGAAGAATATTTATAACCCTTTGGGATTCCCCAAGAGGTTCTCTTCTTCCTTTGGTGACTCCTACACTGTACTTTTTGGCCCGCTCACATGACCTGTAAATAGCTGTCTCTTTTTTCCCCCTAACCCATATGGAACAATCGGCCCATCTTAAAGTGGGGGACTAATCTTATCATTTATTTACCCCTAACTAGAGGTCCTTCTCATTAAGTGAGTTATAGAGAATTTGTCATGTCCTGACTTCATCAATATAAACATTATTTCAAAAAGAGAAGCCAGTATCTTATTCTTATACTTCATTACAGCTGAACCAAATTTCATTTCTCTTCGAAAAAACAGCTATGGAATCTATGACATTCATAAAGATGTGTGTGATAAAATATTTTTCTTGAAGGAAAGCGAGATAAGCACCAAATGAAAGAATACTAAAACCGAAGTAGAAGAAAACACGATGGTGAATAAAGTGAACATATACAGTAAATTGGTTATTTCATCTAAAAGACAGCCAATTGCATTCAATACAATGGAAGAGGCAGAAGAACTTATCAGTGCAACACCTATACATAAATACAGTCTGTCTTTTTTTTGTGTCGATGGTGTGTTAACTCTTAATCCAATACTAGGGTCTCATCAGGACTACTATAACCTGGGCACTGAGGAAATAAGAAGGGTTGCAAGGCAGAATAATTTAAAGTATAGAGTGGTAAGCAAAAATGTGAGAAGGATTTTAGGATACACACTGGCTGAATATTGGGAATCTCCTATCCTCTCAGTAGTGGACCAGCATGTGTATGGCAACCAGGAAAAGTTGCAGGCCCAGAATTTTTGGTTCACTGGTGTGCTCATGTCAGCCAGAATGGTGACAGCTAGTGACAAATTAGAAGGGTATAATGTAGCAACAAGGGATTTTATACTCCTTGTTGCTTCCTTCAACATAAATATAAACAGCTAATTGTAGCAGGCAATATACAATTATTGACTTGGTTACAGTGAGGGCTGACTAGGGAGGGGCTTGGGCAATAATAAATAAGACTCACCATAAAGGTTTCACAGGGTACAGCATATGCTGGCAAATGCTCAATGTTGTGTTGTCCTATTGCTTGAAACAAGGTGTGCCGATGGAAAATAACATGTAAAGCCTTTTAGAATATTCAGTAAAGACCAAGGGCCTCATTTATGAGAAGTGACACATTGCTGCGTGAAAGCAGCGATGCGTGCTTCTCACTCCACCCTCCTTGCAACATGATTGATGCGTCATATTTACTGTATGACACATCATGTCGCAAGGAGTTACAGATACGTCAGTATTTCTGACGTATATGTAGGGCGCAAACGTGACGCATTGCTGTGGTGTGTCACAAAAGTGACGCAACTCCAGCAATGTGTCCTTTCACAAGGGGCAAGCCCCATGTGAAAGGGCCTTCGCCAGTCTTACGCCTGCTGTGAGGCAGGCGTAAGATACGGACACATTTGCGTCCTAGAAGAGGCGCAGTGAAATCTCATATATTTCACTGCGTCACTTCTAGGACCCTTTCTTGAGTCAATACGCCCCCCTTGCATAGATTATACCTGGCGCAGGTATAATGTGGCGCAGGGGTTTACAAAGTGACGCATCTACCTAGATGCGTCACTTTGTAAATATGGAGCAACAAGACACATTTTTTACGCCACTGGTGCATCACAAAAAGTGGCACACAGGTGGCGTAAAAGTGACGCACAGTCTCATAAATGAGTTCCAAAAGGGTTAACTCGGTATGTAGAGGCAATTCCCACGTGCTCAGATCTGAAAGTTCCCAATTGTTCAAGTGACCGCTCTACCGATCCGAGATGCGGTGATCAGACAGCAGCACTCGGCTAGTCCGAGCCAGAACAGATAGGGAGAATGTCCGGCCACACATTGTCCTCATGGCAGAGGTGTGCCGCTTGGCGAGATGACAGGCCTGAAGTGGGCTTGTCAACCATGTTGTCCGATTCATCAGATTAGCGTGATTACTGTCACTGAGTGACTAATGGCTACATAACATAGTTCTTCGAAATGAATGAACTAAGAATAAATAATAAGAATTGTATCCAATTTTTAAAAGGGGTTAATCTGTGTGAGGATAAATATGGGGAATCTGAACCCTGAGTGTCAGGGTCGGGAGCAGCACCAGGGCCTCTGAGACTGACTGCGACGGCTTGTGGTATCGCCAGGCTCAATAGAAGGGTACAATTAAGGGCAAAGTCAACCCTTGGCCTGGCCAACAGCAGCAAAAACAGGCCCAACATATAGAAAATCCACTTTAAGATTTGCAATTTTAAAAACATTAAAGTGCACAACACTCCACTTTTATTCCTAGAACTATCGCAGGGGGTAAGCCATGGTGTGGGGGGTCAGAGCATCAGTGCTGAGTGTATTCCTGTAGGGAGGGGCCTGCATGGGGCCCCCTCTCTGTCCTTTCTACTGCTTCAGGTGACCCCATCTCTGCAGGGGCCTGTGCTATATTCAATGGGGCCTGTTACCCTATGCATGGGACCCCGATGGCAAGAGAGTGGGGCATGCAACTTGCACCCCTGGACAATGATATGCTGTTCCTGTTACCTGTGGCTGAGGGATAGTTTCCTTACCTCAACCGAGGGCCCCTCATTTATTATTTAGCAACACATGCACCCAATGTCCCTAACACAATTTGAGGACAAATTGAAATATCCTGCTATTTTGTAGTGCCCCAAGGAGGGGTCGAGTACTGCTCCTGATATGTCTAGATGATGTGGGGAACTGCATTGTATGCCCCAAGTCTCAGGACATACTACACTTAGGACCCTGGATAGTATCACTAGTGTTTAAAGTGCTCTAGGAGTTGGGACTTTTGCTCTTGTGCTCTGGAGAGAAGTGTTTTGTTTTTATGGGTGCATTTTGTGACTTATATATTGTGAAAAAGACCCAGACATCCATATTATGACTTATAGCTTGTGAAGAAAGACCCAGACCTACATATTATTTGGTCTGTAAATTGACCCTCTTTTTTAAAAACACACATAATTGACAATCTGAAAAGAGATGCATAATAATTATTTCATTGAAATAAATCTTTGGCCCCCGTGTACATTGTCTGGGATACATACAAGTCCCTTATAAGGGGCAGATTAATCAGTTTAGCTGTTGCACAGGATAGAGAAATACAAGATAAGTTAATTTGGCTGGGATCTACAATACTGAAGCTCGCGAAAGATGTAGAGAATACCCATAATACTCAAGATCAGCTTCTAATGAATGAAAAAATGCTGTGTGCCACGTTTAATTTAGCTACCTTTCTAGGGGAGAGAATTATTAAAACTTGGAAGCTTGTAAACTGTCCCATTACCAATATGGGCAGGGGTGTGGTAACCTACTGACCGAGAAAACCAAAACAAAATATACTACAAACAATATCAAGGCCATTCAAAATCCAGAAACGGTCAAATTATGTATAGAGGACTCGGAAATGGAACAAGCTTTTGAGCACGTTTTCTAAACTCTGTACACCAATGATCTAATAGAGAAGGAGTAGCAGATTAAGGGCTACCTAGGTAAAACAAATACTCCAATTTTACATGTAATATTAAAAGAAGGACTGTGTTCCGAGATTACAACTGAAGAAGTATCCAAGCCAATTACAAAATTAAAGAGAGGGAAGGCAGCAGGCCCCAATAATCTCACAAATGAGTGATATATGGCTTTGAAGAAGAGCTAGTTCCCATTTAAATGTAGGACACAATGCAGCCTTTGTAAAGGGGCAAGATCTCACACAATCTTGGGATGAGGCCGCTATCAATATAATTTTAAAACCAAATAAGGACCCCAAGTTATGCTAGTCATATAGGCCAATCTCCCTATTGAACAATGATTATATAATAAATAAACAGATAGGAACGAAGCCTTCATAGAAGGTTTTTGGACCATTAATACATGAAGATCAGAAGGGTTTCGTCCAAGGGAGGCAGCTACATGACCTAACAAGCGGTCTGATTGGGGCAATAGATATGGCCATAAAGGACAAAATTCCATTGACGGATCTCACCTTTAATGCTGCTAAAGGTTTTGACACGGTCAGTTGGCCTTTCTTGCACTAGGTGATTAAACAACATGACTTGGAATAGGCCTTTTCCTGAGCAGTGAATTCCTATATAATAATCCACCAGCTAAGATCTTAATTAATAGAAATCTTACTAAGCAAATTAATATGAGAAGAGGGACTTGTCAGGGCTGTCCGCTGTCATCTTTGCTCTTCAGTTTGTACATTGAGCCACTGGCAGACAGAATCAGGGTAGATCAAAACATCATCTCCTGTGAGTGTAATGATTAGGCTAACAAGTTGCCTTATACACCGACGATTTAATGGTGTACACATGCAGATATAAAAGATCACTCCCAGATATTTTGGGTACCTTGAAAGATTTTGGTAAAGTCTTGGGGTATTTATTTAACCAACAAAAACTGAAATCATGAAGTGGAATACTCACTGTAATACCCCATTGATAAAACAGGAAGTGAGATATTTTGGAATCCAGGTGGTGCAAGATCTAGACAAACTGGCCCAAATAAGCTTTAAGAAAGCACCAACAGAAACCAAAAGGTTACTTAAAGCCTGTGGAGGCTTTCCGCTCTCCTGACTAGGAAAATCTAACCAAATAAAAACGCCCATACTCCCAAAATTCATATTTATATTCAACACAATACCCCTGGAGTTCAATCTGGAGGGTTTTAAGCAACTTTAGGGGGAGTTGAGCACTGTATATAGTCCTCTACAGGGGTGAGAATAGTGTGGAGGAAGCTATATAGAAAGAAAGAACTTGGAGGCATTACAAGCCCAGACTTCCACCTGTATTGCAGGGCGTTTCGACTTCAGATGACAAGGAACTTGCAATGAAGGGAGACTTCCTTTTTAAAAATGTGGCCACCCAAAGTATTTCAAAAAGGTTAGGCTAAAGAATTTGGAGGATGCCTGTAAATTATGGTGCCAGGTCAGACAGACTCTAGGGATACTCAATTACAGTGGTTCCACGCCATTATGGTACCCCAATATGCCTCCTATACAAGCTGGCAACACCTCTATTTAAAGCAAGTGTACACAAATTTGGATAAACCATAGAGAAAAATGTATTGCTCTCCTGGGATGCTTCAATGGAAATCACAGAGGGCAGCCTGTCTAAATTTAAATATTATCATTTAGCAAGCTGGGCATGGGGACTAGGAAAAGAAGGGAAGGGTAATAGAGACTGGGAAGAGAAATTATAAAGAAGATAACTTCAGGGAAAGAAAGTAGCAAAGTGGTACCAGATGTTAGGGGACCCAGGGGGAGAAGCCTTCACTTTGTTGGCATAAATCTGGAAGAGGGGTCTGCCAACGTTGGAGGTGTAAACTCTATGGCAAGTATCAATGACTTCTATTTGGTCGACCACAGAATCTGCTGCTCCCAGGAAAATTAATTTGTATATGGTGAACAGAGCTTACTGGACGCCAAAGAGGTTGTGAAAGCTAGGAGAACAGGAGTGAGGACAAACAGTGGTAATGATATTGTTGGCGCAAAGGGAGATTTGCTTGAGGTGGGGGCTTTCTACTCCGCCACTAGTGTGTGAATGGTTAATGTCAGTTCAGAGGGCGAACACCCAAGATCATAATGGTCCTTCAACTAAAAACACATACTTTTGGGGTAATACTGGCAACATCGGCAAAACACTGTGAAGTAAACGCCTAAAGGTGTAGAAACGACATGGTCCAATGATTAAAACATCAAAGCTATAACATTGAAAGGAAGTCAACGATGAGGGCCCATACGAAGATCTCCAACATTTCAAATGATATTGCTGATGAGGTGCACAAACCTGTCTGGGACGAAATAAAACTGGGTCATCCCTTCTCCTTTTCTTATAAGAAGTGGGGGGCAGGTGTTTGCTACCTCCGTGTACCAAGATCCTTCTGCCTTCTTGATGGGAAATAGGTAAAAAAAATGAATGCAATTATAGTGAATGCTTTTGAGAATTAGTACTGTGCCTATGGATTTCACAAGTGTCATAACATACAAATATGACATGGGGCTGATTCTATGTGGTGACTGCCAGAAAAAGCCAGCAGGCTCACCTTATATATACTAACACCTCCTATAAAGCATTACAATGACAAAGTGTAACATGTGGTTAGTGTAATTAGTGTGGTGACCCTCTGACAAAACCAGCAGACCTGCCTTTATTCGAATGACACCACCTTGCATTGTGATGTTGCACCTAGTATAGGTGGGGAATTATTGTGAGCATCAGTTTCAATATGGATGAAGTGTGATGTGTGGTGGCCAGGTAATGCACTTCCATCTACCTGAATTTCTTTATTTGTAATGTAATGCATAGTATTTAATAGTATGTGTAATAAAACCACATTTCCTTTCCTAAAAAGCACTGACTGGACAATAATTTATCAAGTGTTACTGTTTCATGTCAGTGAATTGGGATTACCAGCCCACACCACCTCCCGTGAACAGGCCTTGGACTATTCTGTTTTGCATCACTTAGAGATTCAAGTGCTACAATGGGGTTCCCGGTACGAAGACAATTGTGGACCTATTACTTGTGAGAGACTCACATCCTTTGAAACAAATAACCTAATTTCTGACAGTAAATCACTCAAAACAAACTAGATTATATGCAGGCACACACCTTTCTGAATACAGTGTATAACATAACCTAGTGAAGGCATAAATATTGTACAATTCCTAAACAAGAATTTTTTTTGTTGGACAGAAATATATTGATTTCTTTCTGGAAGCGATGGATGGAAGTCTTCTGTTTGATCAGTGACTTCCAGAGCCTGGGGCATTGGCTAGAGAACATATTGTCTGCTCTCTCCAGACCTATGTTTCAGAAATTGATAAAATTCCCATGCTCCAAGAACTCAAGATACTTGCTTGAATGTAGTTAGAATTTTTCTGATACTAAGATGGCGCAGCTCAATGAATAAACATAGACACTATCCATAGCATTTTGAAGATAATGTATTTGGTGAAAGGGAGACAGCTTAGATACAAAAGAAGATGCTGCAAAATTTCATGAAGGTCATCCTCCTTCTCACTGTGGGATTCTGCACCAACTTCAGACAAATACATTAGGATAAAGGCAGTACTCCCAGCAGGACGTTAGAATAGACAGAATTAGAATTGATCAAAGAACAGTGAATGCTCTTTTGATGGGTTTTTTATCTTTGAAAGGGAAAACTTCTTTTAGCTGATTTGAGCACAAAAGGATGATATACCTTAATATTCAGATAAGTGTTAATAGTTTTTGTACTACATCATGCTCAAACAAACCAAATGAAAATGATTTTCTAAAACGACCAAGAAGTTATAAACAAACAGGAAATTATAAGGTTCTAGCTTATGTGCTGTGCATATCACATACATTGTTTCATATCACCGTAGGTAGATTCCATGGGCCATATTTATGGCAAAGTAAGGCAACCCAGTGCAAGTCACCTTTCTGCGCTGTGTTACATTGAAAGGGCAGGAATGTGCTGCATTTAAAAGAATACAGTGCATTCCTGTACTTGTCCCCTTACTGGTGCCGTTTTGGCTGCCTAACGCCAATGCAGATATCCTTGCATCATCGTACAAGGGTGCCTGCGCTCTAGACAGGATGGTAGTTGGCCAGCAAAGGAAACATTCCTGCACAAAAATGATCCTGAGAGGCAAAGTCCTCTTTCGTGGTGTTCTGTAGGATGCAGCACACATAGAAAGAGGAAGTATATCTTTTTAGAGCTTTCCTGGTTTACCAGTTCTGTAAATCTGGGAATGCTTCAAAAAACATGGGAGCTGGGTGGGAACACCCATACCTTGCCCATGCAACACCTCCCTGGAGCAGAGTAAGGTAGCAAAACGATTGCTCTACTCAAGATTTATGAAGCCATTCAGGGCCACACAAGATGGCCTTGTGTGGCTTCACAAATCTTTTTTTTGTTTTTGAGTTGCGTGACTCTTGCACCACATTGCGTGATGAAAGAGCAACGCAACAGGGCTCTTTCATATGCCCTCATGTTCCTGTGTTTTGCTTTACCTGTGCTATAACCATGCCCAGTTAATGCAGCAACCCGAACATACATTTAAACTCTGATTAGAAGCTGCAAGGTACAGGCTGTGTGCAAACTCTGCCCATGTAAATCCCAGGACTTTACCGTAACACCATGTTAGTACCATGAAAATACAAGTTAAACCCTTTGGAATGAGGTGTAATTGTGTTGAAATGGTGTTAAGGTGCTGTATTTCACACAGAATGTGTGTGAGTCGTTTAAAGCAAACACAGGGATACCACTACCCTGCCAACATCATTAAGCCATACGTCTTTCGGATGTCAGGATCCATGGGTCCTCTCACACTTTAGTGTGGAAATGGCAATCTCTAGCATGCCAGACATGACGGATATTAGCATTCTGCACACTCTGAGCTCTTTCAAAGACTTGAATCCCCACTAGATTCATGAATAATGTGAGGTAAGTTAGGTCAGATCTCAGCAGGGTAGAGTAGATTTGAATCTGCTCCCAGTTGATGGTAAATACAACACTCGTGTAGTTCCCACATCATTCTGTTCTCACTGGAGAAGAGATGAGATTTCTTTAAGCTGTTTCTGGGCTTTGTGCCAAGCAATGATATGATACAAAACCTGCACAGCATCCACTGTGGAATCATGCAGACTTAGATGTGGGATCTTGATAGAAAGTGCCTTGAAGGGACAAAGGACAAGGTAGTTTCTTCAATTGCTACAGCAAGATTAAACGATTGTTTTACTGCACATTTGTATATTTTCATTATGATTGACTATTTTCCAGTTTACTAGTGGCATTTTTCTAAAAAATAATGATTTGTCTATATGTAGTTGAGTAACACCATTATTTGTGGATAATAACTGCATTTTTTCATGTTTTGAATGAGGCTAATTCCTACGTTTAGTTTTTCTTTTTACAGAACAAGCACCATGGGCTGTTCTATTATTATCTTTGGTTGGAACATCAAACTATATATGCAGGGTTGGATATAAATCAACCTCCAATAACTATGTTTAAGTGTATATTAAAGTGTGCTTATAAACTGAACTTTATTGTTGATCTCGCAGTAGTCACTCGCTGTGAGTCTAAACCAACGTTCATATTTTGGGAACTGCAGAAGAATGACAATGGCACGTGCCTTTTGAGTGTTCAATTTGCTTAGATGTTGATCTTCTTTAACATCATTGCAATTTGAATAACATCAACCATGAAACTGTGTTATCTCATATTTTTTCACTTTTAGGTCCGGTTTCAGAGTTCAAGCTACCAACACATAATACACAGAGGGTGATATTCACAATAACGTGTGATAATCATTGCAAAAAACGCTTAACGTAACTCTTCACATCGCAGTCTATCGCGGGAAAATAACAGCGTGTTAACATTGTATTCTCAACATGGTGGTACCATGTGATAAGCTCATGGTAACGTGTCAAATGTCCGCAATAAAGTCAACGCAACGCCGCAAAAATGCGGAACACGGACGCAAAAAAAGTTGTGATGAGGCCAATCGCGTCACAAAAAAACAGCGAAAACCAGAAACAGGCCTGCAATTCCCACGTGTCAAGTGAGAAGAGACACCATAAAAGTAAAAGCTGAACAAAAACAAAGGGAAACAACAACAAACTGTGTAGCACCATGGATGTAACCGGACCGAGTGCAGAGGGCAACGCAAACCCCACAAACAACACAGACCACCAGCATGGAACTTTGGGTCGGGGAAGGCAAGGAGAAGAGGAATAGGAAGACTGGGTGCAGCCGTAGGAAAACCAGATCAGCTACATGGAGGTTCAAGTTCAAGTTCGGGCATTTATATAGCGCGCTACTCACCCAGAGGGTCTCAAGGCGCTTGGGGAAGGGGTTCATTATTTGTTGGAATAGCCAGGTTTTAAGTTCTTTTCTGAAGGAGATGTGGTTTTGAGTAAGGCGGAGGTGAGTGGGGAGTGAGTTCCAGGTCTTAGCAGCCAGGAAGGAGAAGGATCTGCCACCCATGGTGGATTTTCGGATGCGCGGGACTGCGGCGAGGGCTTGATTGGGCGATCTTAGTTGGCGGGTGGGTTTGTAGAAGGACAGTCGAGTGCTGAGGCATTCGGGTCCTAGATTGTAGAGGGCCTTGTGTGCGTGGGTGAGAAGACGGAACATAATTCTTTTGTTGACGGGAAGCCAGTGGAGGTCTTTTAGGTTTCCGGTGATGTGATCTTGGCGAGGGACGTCTAATATGAGTCTCGCTGATGCATTTTGGATGCGTTGGAGTTTTTTCTGTAATTTTGCTGTGATTCCTGCGATGGTAGTGAGAGTACACTACCATCAACTGAACTTCAATTTGACAAACGTGAATGCAGTCGGAGTGTGGAGGAGGTCAATGGAGGTGGCAAAAAGGAGCTGGCATGATGTAAAAAACAAAACCAAACACATACCCGCAGCCAACTGGAAGGCAGAAACAGCGACTGGAGGTGGGAGTCTTACGCCACAGGAGGAGCTGGAGGAAATGGCCACAGTCATCAGTGTGAAGACGGTGCAAGGAGTTGGGAGTCTGGACACTGCTCGATAGGACCTGACACAACATCAACAGGGTGAGTAAAGACCAGGAACTGGGGGGACAGGGGAGGTGGGCACAATGGCACACAAGCACACCGATGTGTAGGACACTGCACACCAACAATGTCCCTGGATCATGTCAATGATCCCCGTGGCACCCTGCGGCATACATACAAACACCTAGTCGGCCCCCATAAACCATGTGCCCAAAGGGGTCCCACCCCACACATCAATAATGCCACAACCAACAGATACACATGTGCCAAACACTGAAGAGATGTGTATTTATGAGCCACACTGACAATGCAACTGACACTACAAAAACCATCCAAGAGCACAAATGACCCAATTTGCCATCATTTCATCATCGTAAAAGCACATAAGTCAAAGGCACCCCGCCTCAAAGGGATAAGGGGCAGCAAAACCACAGTTGCAGGGGCGACTCCCCTCCAATGCTGCACACACACATCAAACTATATATGCAGGGTTGGATATAAATCAACCTCCAATAACTATGTTTAAGTGTATATTAAAGTGTGCTTATAAACTGAACTTTATTGTTGATCTCGCAGTAGTCACTCGCTGTGAGTCTAAACCAACGTTCATATTTTGGGAACTGCAGAAGAATGACAATGGCACGTGCCTTTTGAGTGTTCAATTTGCTTAGATGTTGATCTTCTTTAACATCATTGCAATTTGAATAACATCAACCATGAAACTGTGTTATCTCATATTTTTTCACTTTTAGGTCCGGTTTCAGAGTTCAAGCTACCAACACATAATACACAGAGGGTGATATTCACAATAACGTGTGATAATCATTGCAAAAAACGCTTAACGTAACTCTTCACATCGCAGTCTATCGCGGGAAAATAACAGCGTGTTAACATTGTATTCTCAACATGGTGGTACCATGTGATAAGCTCATGGTAACGTGTCAAATGTCCGCAATAAAGTCAACGCAACGCCGCAAAAATGCGGAACACGGACGCAAAAAAAGTTGTGATGAGGCCAATCGCGTCACAAAAAAACAGCGAAAACCAGAAACAGGCCTGCAATTCCCACGTGTCAAGTGAGAAGAGACACCATAAAAGTAAAAGCTGAACAAAAACAAAGGGAAACAACAACAAACTGTGTAGCACCATGGATGTAACCGGACCGAGTGCAGAGGGCAACGCAAACCCCACAAACAACACAGACCACCAGCATGGAACCTCGGGTCGGGGAAGGCAAGGAGAAGAGGAATAGGAAGACTGGGTGCAGCCGTAGGAAAACCAGATCAGCTACATGGAGGTTCAAGTTCAAGTTCGGGCATTTATATAGCGCGCTACTCACCCAGAGGGTCTCAAGGCGCTTGGGGAAGGGGTTCATTATTTGTTGGAATAGCCAGGTTTTAAGTTCTTTTCTGAAGGAGATGTGGTTTTGAGTAAGGCGGAGGTGAGTGGGGAGTGAGTTCCAGGTCTTAGCAGCCAGGAAGGAGAAGGATCTGCCACCCATGGTGGATTTTCGGATGCGCGGGACTGCGGCGAGGGCTTGATTGGGCGATCTTAGTTGGCGGGTGGGTTTGTAGAAGGACAGTCGAGTGCTGAGGCATTCGGGTCCTAGATTGTAGAGGGCCTTGTGTGCGTGGGTGAGAAGACGGAACATAATTCTTTTGTTGACGGGAAGCCAGTGGAGGTCTTTTAGGTTTCCGGTGATGTGATCTTGGCGAGGGACGTCTAATATGAGTCTCGCTGATGCATTTTGGATGCGTTGGAGTTTTTTCTGTAATTTTGCTGTGATTCCTGCGATGGTAGTGAGAGTACACTACCATCAACTGAACTTCAATTTGACAAACGTGAATGCAGTCGGAGTGTGGAGGAGGTCAATGGAGGTGGCAAAAAGGAGCTGGCATGATGTAAAAAACAAAACCAAACACATACCCGCAGCCAACTGGAAGGCAGAAACAGCGACTGGAGGTGGGAGTCTTACGCCACAGGAGGAGCTGGAGGAAATGGCCACAGTCATCAGTGTGAAGACGGTGCAAGGAGTTGGGAGTCTGGACACTGCTCGATAGGACCTGACACAACATCAACAGGGTGAGTAAAGACCAGGAACTGGGGGGACAGGGGAGGTGGGCACAATGGCACACAAGCACACCGATGTGTAGGACACTGCACACCAACAATGTCCCTGGATCATGTCAATGATCCCCGTGGCACCCTGCGGCATACATACAAACACCTAGTCGGCCCCCATAAACCATGTGCCCAAAGGGGTCCCACCCCACACATCAATAATGCCACAACCAACAGATACACATGTGCCAAACACTGAAGAGATGTGTATTTATGAGCCACACTGACAATGCAACTGACACTACAAAAACCATCCAAGAGCACAAATGACCCAATTTGCCATCATTTCATCATCGTAAAAGCACATAAGTCAAAGGCACCCCGCCTCAAAGGGATAAGGGGCAGCAAAACCACAGTTGCAGGGGCGACTCCCCTCCAATGCTGCACACACACATTGCAATCACACCACATCCACATTGACGACAATGTGTTACAAAGTGCTACACTTACACTGCAGAACAGAGGACACAACTGGGCTGCTCATGCGCAGAAACTGGCCAATCACATCTGACATAGCAGGAAACTGTCAGATGAAAATATATGTTTACAACCTCACATCTGTCATGTAGTCCAAATGTCCCCTGTCACATATTCTGCACCACACAAACAGTCACACTGTACATTGTCATACAGTCTGCATGTAAACGTGAACAATGCACCACAATACATGTCAACACAATGTCAAAATGCATCTCCCCTTCACATTGCAGAGGGACAAACAACACCTCCAGCAGAGCATACCAGACAACTCATCAGTGATGCTGAAGAGGACCTCCACACCGACACCCCACAACAGCTCATGGACATCTAAGGCAAACCACTTCCAGGAGCAGGGCAGCCCAGATACATAGAGGAGACCTCACTCTTTGCACAGACCACACAGCAGGAAGCAACCGTCAGCAAGTCTTGCTCTTAACACTTCACCAAAGCATACATCGCATTCCAATGCTAGGTGTCAGATTGCCAGAATGAGGTGGCCGAACAGGTGCAGGTGGGGTCAAACTGATCTCGAGCACATACGTCGGTGTCTAAGTCCCATCAGGGACCACCTACACTCCCCAGCGGAAACCAACACTATGACAGAGACACTTGCATTTGCACATTTCCAGTACTGACCTACGCCCACAGCCCCGGAATAATCATTCACAACGCCAAGCTGGACCTGCGTACGACAGACCAGTCCACTCCTCTTACGTATTGAGTGGGTGATGAGAAAGCTACATGTCCAAGGCCTTACCCGCTGCCTGCGGTGACATGGTTGCACCTGCTGTACACAGCACAATGTAATATAGGGCCCGGGCCGCTCATGCATAGATTATGACCACTCGGGCACACTAGTATGTTGAACTGGCTATGGGCATGTGTGCCCTGCACCTTTATTGCCAGGGTCACATGCACAGTGACCCCTGTGCTGAATGTGTGTGGGGTGAGTGTAAGCCAGCCCTCACAGAGTTGTTGGTGCTGGCAACAACTTGAACAGTGATCACTATTAACACGGAAACAGAAAACAACAGCATGACAGAAACAACTGCATAGCACTATGGTGGTAGCCGGAGCAAGTACAGAGGTCACACAATATGCTAACAGAATTGTCTGTGAGTTGCAGTGCACTGAGGTTGGGGCCCTAGAGTTGAGTCTAGGATCGTGTCCCTTCGGGATGGTCCTGATGCAGCTTTAGTGGGGTGTGTTATACCTACATCATCTTCCTCATCATCATCCGCGCTCTCCCACACTGCCTGAGGGGACATTGCTGCATGAGCAGTCCACAGCACAAAAATCTATCAGAAATGGTCCATGAGTTGTGGTGCACTGAGTCAGTGGTACCTAAAGAGCTAAGCAGGGTATCACGCAGATGATGGCATCCAAGACAGGTGTGAGCAACTCTGATAATCTGACAGTAATATTGTTTCGACTCAGGCAGTTCTTGGTTGGAGCTGGTCCTGGCGGTGGTGGCATGTGCCTCCTGCGGTGATGCGACGTCCGGGCTGGTCAGGACACGATTTGATGTGTGAGCCCTGGTGGACCGCAGTTGAGGCCAGAGACAGCAGACAGCACAGACCCATAGACTCATGGTGTCGATGACCCCAAGGCCATCCAGTATTCTATCAGAGAGGGCCCCTGATTTGAGCTGCACAGTGTTAGTGGCCCCAGATCCACTGTGGCGGGCATAGGCACACTGCCATGGGACGGTGACTTGTAGTGCACTGAGGTAGGGTCATGTGAACTGAGTGGGTCCTCGTCGATGTCGAAGGTGAATGTAGCAGAGGGTTGCAGGGGACAGTGGAAGGTGTCCTCGGCAGGAAGCGGCAAATGGAGGAGTGGAATGTTACAGTCTCATTATTACCACGAAGTCCGTATCAGCTACATGATGATGAAGACAACCCCAACGCCATAGTCTCATACGCCACCAAAGTTCAACAGAGAGTGTCCATGAATGTTGGGGAACAGACTTACTGGCACCGGAGCTGAAAGGGTATGCAGTCTGCGATGAGGCCTGTACAGTGATATAAACTCTGCCATAGATAAATCAAGGCTCTGCTCAAAATGTGTGACCTACTCGACTGCAGTGTAGGCCGGAGGAAGTGGTCAGCAGGGGCCCACAGCCATGTGTTGTTGGATTGCGATGCACAGAGTAAGTGACACTAGAGCAGTTGTTGGTAGTGTTCGATCACCTCCGTAACAATTAACCTTTTTCCCTCCGGACTGAACCGCGTCTATCTCTTACACCTCTCCTTGCGTGCAATGATATGAACTCTGCCATTGGGAAATCAAGACTCCGTTCCAAATGTGTGACCTACTCGACCACAGTGTGAGCCGGAGGCAGTAGTCAGCGAGGGACCACAGACACGTGTGGTTGCAATGCTATGCACAGACATGGTGGCACCACATCGAAGGGAGTACAGTGACATCAAACATCCCATGAACACATGATCTCGGCCATCAGGTATCAAGACTCAGTTCCAATTGTCTGACCTACTTGACCGAAATGTAGATTGGAGGCAGCGGTGGAATACGTCAATGAGAAAGGAGTACTGCGGGCCTGTGTCGCGGAGGCCGTGATGGTCAGAGGAGGCTGCCAATGTCTTGGGCTTCGGACTTGGAGCTTACACCACCACGTGGTGGGCCCTCTTTGACACACACCGCTGTTGGCAGATGAGCAGTGAGGCCTGGATGCACAGGGGCGGGCAGGACGGGTTCGGGTACCAGCAGCCCGGGGTGCAGGTGGCGCACAGGATCGCAGGCAACACAGCTCACGGTGACAGCATCGCCCTTGTAGTGGGGGGAGAGGTGCCGCCCTGGCAGAGATGTTGGGCATTCCGGAAGAGAACCACGCCCAGAGCTACATACTTTTTATTCACACCCCTACGCCGGCCTGGCGTATGCAGGGCCAGCCCACTTCTCTCAAGCTTACGAGGGGACGTCACAAGCTCCATTTCCATGATCTTCCCCACTGGCTGATGTGACATGGTTGCATCCACTGTCCACTGCGCTCCAAACACCTGCAGTGTATGTTGACATGGATATGTGTGTGGTCTGCATACCGCAGTTTGGGCAGCACATCCATGCCACATTTGGCATTGTGTACATTCACATTCAAGGGTCAGTTGCTTCCTTTGCACATGCATGGTTCCCACCTCTCCCCACATTCTGCTATTGTGTGGCTGAGGTGCCATGCTGTTGATGGCTCATGTACATGGCTAGCCCAGGTTACCACAGTAAGTTGTGCTGTCGTGTCCGGTGGGTGGGCATGTTGTTTGGCATGTAGTATGTAAGTTCATAATGTGTACATTACCAGAGTTGTGAGTTGCATGATTCTGGAGTTGAGGTGTGTGGTGTGTTCATTTGGAATGTAGCAATGAGCAGAGCATTTCAGTAGGTGCCATCCTGGAAGGGCCGGTTGCTGAGGGACTGTTGGAAGATGTAGGGTTCATGCACAATGCCTGGGTAGGTTGTGGTGACATTGGTGAAGAGTCCCAGGTGGTCCACTATTGCATGCACATTGATGGAATGCGTGTTCTTTCTGTTGCGGTAATTGTGTGCCGTGTCGGCATGGGGCATAAGTAGGACATGTGTGCAGTCAATTGCCCCCAACACTTGAGGGAAGCCAGCTATGGCATAGAAGCCTTGCTTGGTATCAAGCTATTCCTGCGCAGTGTGGGGGAAGTATAGGTACTGGGGTACCATGCTGATGATGGTATCCAGGACTGGAATGAGGAACTTTGATATGGCTGGCCGTGAGACGCCTCCGACTCTGGCAGTTGTTGGTTGGAAGGTACCAGAGGCCAACAGATGCACAGAGGGATGTTGGTTGTCCGCTGTGCTGGTACAGTCAGCCTGTGGGCAATGATGTCCAGGATGCGGAGGATGGTTGTACTTCTGAGCCTGTAGTGGACAATGACATGTTCTGGTGGTAGGTCTTTGAGGCTGGTGCAATTTCTAAATGCCGTCTGTTTTTGTCTGCACTGCCTCTGTGATAGTCTGGGGGGTATTGCTGGCCTCGGGTGTGGTGGCAGTGGGTGTGTGGCCCGCTTGAGCCTACGAGCTGCATGATCAGTAGCTCCATGGCATCTGTTGTTCTTCAGGTATGGCTTTGGGCTGCGCTCCCTTTTCTGGTGCAGGTTGTCGTCCAACTTTACACCAGGTAGGAGTAGGTGTGGAAACCCTGCTGCTAACACGCCTTATCGCCTGTTTTGGGATCTTATCGCTGATCTGGCTGGTCGTTGAGAATGTTGCGAGTGGTGTTGTTGCAGCTTTTTGCACTGGAATGCCTACTCTGCATCTTATTAGCGTTATTTGGTGGGGTCATCTGTGGCGATGTTTTTTACGGCTGCTATCGCAAGTATACTGGTGAAATCAGTTGTTAGCACCGGCTTGTGAATGGGGTGATACATTTAACACCAATTTGGCTGCGATAAAGTGCTGATAACTCAGGGATAAGTCCTTGAGAATATGCCCCATAGAGTTGACCTTGTATCATCCCACGGGATTCTTGTGCTGTTATACATTTTGCAGCGTGAAGTGTAAAGCTTGATACAAGACACTTTTCAAACACACATTTGAGAACTAAAGCCACTATTCTCAAGACTTGCAAATGGTCAATGGCACTTTTCAAATACATCATTAGTAAGGAAAATAGATATAAATAGGAAAGAAATAGCATCAGTTGTTGTTCCAAGAAATGTTTGGACATGTTTTCAACTCTTTTTTTATGTAGTCAGCACCTAGGGGGTTATTTATGAAGCCTTGAGTCAATGTTGGACTAGGTAAAGTAGTACATGTGTGACCTAGGGCTCTGAATCAGATTTATCAAGTGAAACAAAGCCACCTTGTGTGCCTTTGAAAGGCCTCATAAATGCTTTACTGAGCAGTGAGGAAGGAATCCCCCAATACCACGCTTAGGCTCATGAGGTCATCAAACCTTGAACTATAAGTCTCTCTAACGCCAATTGGGCGCAACTGAGCTTATCCATAACTAACATTGATAGGTACATTTCACCTAGTTTATATTTTTGGTAGAATACACTTTGACATTCTACATCCCATGTGAGTAAGGTGAGGATAACGTGCATATCCTCGTCCTGAAGAAGGAGTCGCTGTACTCCGAAACATGTTGACAATTTTAATGGTTGATATACCCTAATACGTATATTATCAACCTCACTTTGCACTTTTTAACGATACCAGCCGAGGACATAATAAAAAATGTTTTCCTACGAGCCAGGTATTTTTTAATTAAACCTCACTTTTTTCACCTCACCTCACTAAACTCACATTTCTTCCCTAAACACACACCTACACATAGTTCACTACCAAGTGCTCCTACATAGTCGTGAGTCGCAGCACGCCGCATTCCGTAGAGGGGTGCGAAGGCCCCGATGATGAAGCATGACACCAAGGGGCCTGTTGGTGTGTGAGGGGCATTTAAACAACACTGTGTGCTCCCTTTCACTTTAGGGATGACCACCACTTTCTGAGTGGGTTCTATTTTGTTTAACCGTATGCGGAAACGGCTCTTCAATAGGCCAAATGTCCTCTCTATGCAATTTCTTGTCCGTATGTGTGCAGCATTGTAACGCCGTTGCTGCGGTGTGGCTGGGTTGAGGTATGGGGTCAGGAGGTACTCACGTAGACCGTAGGCGCTTTCACCTGCGGGTAATGAGCACAGGGTGAGTGCCTATTCTGCGCAGATACATGATGAAAGTATAGTATATGGGGACATGTGTACTTACCCAGTAGGTGTCCTTCGCCAAAGTCTCCCCTTGCCAGTCGTGTGTGAATGCCGCTGTGCCGGAAGATGAAGGAGTCATGTGTGCTGCCCGGATATTGTGCCACTATGTCCGTGATGATATTCTTGGCGTTGCACACCATCTGGATATTGAGGGAGTGGTAGGATTTGCGGTTGCGGTACATGTATTCCGTTTGTGCTGGTGGGCAGATGTGGATATGGGTACAGTCAATGCATCCAATTACATGCGGAAAATGTGCAATGTTGTAGAATTTCAGCTTGGTGTCATTTAAGTCCTGCTGGGTGGTTGGGAATGAAATGTAGTGGTGTAGCCTGGTCAGCATTGCATCCTGAAAACTACTGAGGCAGCGGGACATGGTGGGCTGGGATATGACCCCAGCGACAGCAACTATCCCTTGGAAGCTTCCGGAAGCCAGTAGGTGCAGGCAGCACAATACCTGTACATGGGTGGGGACGCCATTGGTTCTCCTTGTTGGATGCTGCAGCAGGGGGTCTAGGTCCTGGATCAGTTAATGATCATTGGGCCACTTAGCCGGTACTTGGCATAGATTTGCTCCCTGGTTTGGCCCAGAAGGGTGACCCGCTGCCGGAATAGCTGCTCCTGGATCCTACGCCTGTTCTGTGCTGCTCGTTGCAGCCTACGCCGCCTGACCACCATGTAGAGTTCTGGCATTGTGAGAGTCCACAGTCTCCAGCTGCATGTCCTTAAGTGTGTTTGGTCAGGCCAGCACCTGTATGCAATTAAGTTTAAATTTTTTTTTTCTTTGCTGGTTACCACCTGGTTTGAGTTCTCCTTAAATTGCGCGTCGCTATTAGGGATTTTCGTGGTTTTCGCAAACTGCGATATTTCTTGAATGCCAATAGCGAATATTTAACGACTTCGCAACTGTTTTCGCAGAATCATTCGTTTATCGCTATTTGCAGGTTTCAGGATTCTGCGATTTTATTTGCGATTTTGCAATTTTTATTTAGCGATTGAGCACTTCAGCGATTTTCTCTTTCATGAATAGCTTTTACTCAATTTGCGATCGAAATTGCGAATTCGCAGCAATTGCGATCACAAATTAGCTTCATGAATCTATCTGACTGTTATTTGTCTAGAATCACATTGTGAGTCAGTGTGCATTTGGGAAAATTGAGAGAGAATCATTTGGTTGCTTGATGTGTTTTATAGACACGTAAGTATATGTACTCATGCAGTGAGCCAGGCTTTAGGGCACGCAGTCCTTCAAGCATGTATGTATTATGTAGGTACTGGTCTAACCACCTTCACACTTGTGTTTCAGGCCTACGATTCCCCAGTCAGTATCCATACACTCCGACAAACATCTTGTGAGTGCTCTTACACTGCTAAAGTGACTCTTTCAGTAGCCTGTAGTAATCCTTTTAGTAAAGTAAAATTAATCAATCGAGGCTTTAGGGTATGGAATGTTTCAAACTCCTATGCAATATACATGTAGTGCTGTAACCACCTTTATACATGTATTTAAGATCCACAATTTCTCAGTCAATATTTGGTATACAACTGTTACAACGAAGTTTTTACAACGCACTACCATTACAACGCAGGCATTACCACGCATAGCATTACAACGCATTGCGCTGGGGGGCGCTCTAGGATAGGGAATAAGTATAATTTCATATCCAACACCTTCCCTAGTGTCCACGGGGACTGGAGTTGGAATATAAAATTATACTTACCACTATCGAGCACCTCTAAGCGCTATGCGTTGTAACGGTATTCGTTGTAAATACCGCGTTGTAATGGTATGCGTGGTAAAAGTATGCGTTGTAATTTCATACATCCTCAATATTTATATACAATGTGTTTGTATATTAATAGAAAAGTATAATTTATAAAGTTATTGATATACATTTGTTCATGATTATTTTTTACAGATACTGTTTATCATTGTTAAAATAAAGTTATCATGCCGGACAAAGTAAGAAAAAGAAAAGGACAGAAAATTGACATTTATTTGAAGAAAACTCAACCACAAGTATTGGATGACCAACATAATGTGGCTAAAAAGAGCAACATCTCTGGTAAGACCAGAAAGTACTTTACAAAAAATATTACTAGACTCTGAAAGAATATTGAAAATGTTGAAAGTACTGACAAAGTCATAGAAATAGGAAGGAGAAAAAAAGGCAATATACATTCAAAGGATACAACTAATGGCACAAGAAGAGAAAAAAATATGAAGAAATACGTAAAAAAAATATTTTATAATAGAGTGGTACATAATTTGCTGAAAGATATGAAGAAATATAAAAAGAGAGCACTGTTTTAATGAAGGCCAAATGTAAGAGGAAAAGAGCAATTAACAGAACTAATTTTTATGATTTTTTTTGAGGGATTGGAAACCCAGTTCAAATTCTGAGCCTTTCTTTATTGAAGAGAGTTATTTTCAGACCAATGATTTGTTGCATGCAGTTGACACCATTGGTTGAGCTTATGAGGTTAGAAATGGTTGTCCAATTGAGAAAGGGAAAATGGTTCCCAGAAATGCAGAAGGAGTGATAGCTGATGAAGTACTAGGCAGACATCCTAAAGCCCCAGTGTTTACTTGGGATTGCAGTAGTATTTGTAGCGTACGACAAGAATCTATTGAGATTTTATGCAATTTCTTATCAACATACACTAAAAAAAATGGTAACCAAAAGATTATGATGTTGCAAGTCCTAGACCCTTGTAGAGTAAGAAAAAATACTGGTTTGCAAGGTCATTCTCTGGCTTGTCTTTCTAGGAATGTTTGTAAAAGTGTTTTTCACCTTTTCAGGATGTTGGAGGTACATCATACTCAAATGCGAAAGTTAGTCAGAAGATTGTATTTGCAAAAAGTCCAACACTAAAGTTAAATGAGTTGAACTGTGCTCTTTTGGGTAGGTCAGTTTCAGATGTGAAGAAGATTTGTGATGATATTGAGTTTTGTTACTTTGGTCCTGGACAAGAGAGTACAGAAACAGAGACACTAATAGAAGAAAATGTTGAAGAGAATGTTGAACCTAGTTGAACAAAAAATTTTGGAGGTGAAATTACAAAGTTTATGGTGATTTCAGGTGAAAGGCCAAATCTTTCTTGTATTTGTTGTCGGCGAACTCACTATAAAAATCAGACTAGGAGTGTTGATCTGTATTTAAAAAGTGAAAAAGTGAAAAAGAAAATAATGATAAGTGGGAGGAATTTGCAACTATTTGTTGGTAGACAATTGTTTGGATTTGGGTTCTGATCAGCGTATTTGTAAATATTGTTATAACAAATTAGATGAGAATAAAATGCCTCCTAGAGCTGTGCATAATAATTTAAAGTTAGTTGATATTCTTCCAGAACAGAGAAATTTAAATACCTATAAGACTATTCTCATTCAATGTGTGCACCCGTTTGTTCGTATTGAGCCTAAAGCAGGTAAATTGCCTCCTTTAGATTTAAGAAGAGGATTAAAAGGAAGAGTTGTGTGTTTATCGTTAGATTTAAAGAAAAGTATTCAAACTATTGGTGTAGAGAGTGTAGAAAGTGAACCGCTGGTTATTCTTGTTAATGGTGTGCTGACTAAGAATAAGAAAATCTGGCAGAAATTAGTGGATGTTAGGAAAGTAGAGAAGTAAAGTTTGTATTTGATAAAAAATAATACGTAATATAAAAATGTTTATATGGGAGAAAAATAAATATTTTTAGCAGAAAATACTGAAACGTCAAGTGGACAAATAGAAAAAGTGGACATGTTAAGATGTGAAGAAATCTATGAACATTACAGTGTATATCCACTTCATTCAAAAGAAGTGATGGGGAACACTGTTGAGTTGTTCCAAGTGAAAAAAGCAAAAGGAAGTACCCTGAGTGTATGGGAAGAGAGCTTGGTAGCTCATTTTCCGCAGTTGTTTCCAACAGGAAAAGGTGGACGATATGGTGAACATACTGTGCAGATTCCTGCATCTGAATATCGGACTACAAGATTATATGCAGAAGATCCAAGATTTCAACAATGTATTCTTTATATATTTCATCTTTTGTTTGAAAGTGACTTGTCTGGACTTTCATATGCAGTCAATCACATTTTAAAAACTGGAATACATCTGCAAAATGTATCTACAAATGATTTTATGGATAAAGTGCACCAGAGAGATGATTTTTTAGAATCTCAGCTGCTTAATCTGATGGCATGTCAGCGTGGGACTAATGAATATTGGTACTGTTGTCATGGAGAACTGAAATATATGCTATGGGAACTTAGGAACTTCCACATGGTTCCTTACCCTAAGCTGCGCTTAGTACGCTTGGGATGATTTACTTGAATTTCTTCGAACAATATGCCACATGTGCTGTACCCAACAGCACAGAAGAAAACAACTTAAGAGAACAAGTCGTAACGATTCCAAAGCCACCAATGTGGAAAATACTGTAGACGAAAGTACAAGTCTAAGGATAAGTTCTACACCAAATGTCGTTTTGCATGTCCACGTCCTGTAATATCCAAAGAAAGATTGAACAGTTTTGTGTCATCTTTGCGACATACCATCACAAGAAAGTCTACAAAAAATACCTACAACTTAAGAAGAAGGGAAGAGTCAAAATACATAAATGACTACAATCCAGTTATTCTGTCCATGTGGAATCCTAACACGGATATTCAGTATGTTGCGGACAATTCAATTGCTGTTGCTCGATATGTAATGTCCTACATTACAAAATCAGAAAAGACAGAATTGAAAGAAATGTGGGAAGAGATTTCTCACGAGAGGACTGACTCTAAGTAAGAAATTATACAGTTTCAGTTTGAAGATGTTATCGCATCGAGAAATTGGAGCATATGAATGCTCAGATCGGTTATCATCTGCAAGTCTTTACTCCAAATCTAGAAAAATAAATTTGGTGAGCCTAGATCTTGCAGCAATGCGAAATCGGGTACTGAAAACTGTTAAAAATATTGAATATTTAGCAGAAAAAGATTTGCTGTATCGGATTTCAGTGAGTTTGCATCTGCCGCAAGTAACTCTTTGACATAGAACAGAAGTTGTCACGGAAACTGAAATACAAAAGAAGTGTTTATTAAGACTCCATGGGGTGGTGGTACATTCGAACAGCACCCTTCAGTAATACAAGAAGTATCACCCCGAACGGAAGGTATGTGGTTCTTTATACTCTCACACGAGTAAGAAAAATAGGCGGCACACACGTAAGACGAGTTTATGTACATATAAGGACATTTCTGGAACACATCCAACATGTGGGTGGAGTTTTAACAACTTGACCAGTTTGGAAAACATCTTTCAATGATGATCAATTAACAACAGATGTGGTTTAATGGCGCATGTGCGGATCTTGACCATCAGGCTAAATATAGCCTGTTGCTGGGCAGACCATGTGGTTAACAGGCGAAGAGGTAGGACAAAAAACATGGTGACCACGAGGTAGTGCAGATACTCAAAATGGAGGCCGGGAATGTAAAATGGCCTCGGAAACTTGATCAACATAACATTGAAATTGCGCGTAGCTTCAGCAGGTGCTCATCTAATATCTGCTAATTTACGACAGACGACCCTTTTAGCATTTAGCTGAAGCTACCTCCATACCTTTGATAGTCCTCATATACATCATTGATGTCAATGAGCATCATCTTAGCTATTTCTTGGTTCATCATTTGCTGTTGAGCCTTTATCTCAGTTATATGCTTCCGGGAAGGAATGCAGGCAGTAATAGAAACGGAACATAGAGTGGGACCGCACTGCAAACATAAGCAAAGGATGAAGAATATAGCAATTATTGCGCACAGAATAGTCAATATTCTCCAATCCCAAGCAGAGAGCAGTGTCCATATCCAACCCGAAAACGTCCATGTACCGTTCCCAGGATGAATTTCAGCAGTGATTTTGTGCAATTTAGAAATTGCACCATATACTGAGGGTGAATTGTCGGGTACGAACACACAACAGCTACTTCCGATAATGCGGCATGCACCTCCTCGATCAGCCAATATGACATCTAGAACCATTCGGTTCTGGAGCACTACGATTCGAGTTATTTGAAACTCCTCAGTAATATGCCATAGCAGTTTGATTAGCAACAGCTTCTACAATACGTGTTAATCGCCTAACTTTCCTACTATTCAGAGCACCACCCGCAAAAGGAAAAATGCCTAAATTAATATCAACATACTGTTGTAGTGATGGGTCTGTCTGATCCACATTATCTATGCTTATAGTTCTCTTAACTCTTTTTACAACTAATTCATGGAATAATACATAGTTTTTATGATACATTTCGGGTGCTATAAACACAGGGGGCAGTAAAAACGACACATAACATATTCCTGGCCATCCCATTGGAAGTCCTGATAGCCTCTTTTTCCACAGATAAAGAATGTATTATGCGATGTCACGAATGCAATATTGTTCTTTCCATTAACCCTTTCGATGCTCATGACAAGCTCAGCTCGTCATGAGGCACAGTTGAGCTGTGCTTATGACGAGCTGAGCTCGTCATGAAACTATAGTATTCAAGGAATTTCAGCACAGGAGGGGAAAAGTCACAGCAGCCAAGGTGTTAAATGCCAGGACAGTAGTACATTCACTTTCCCCAACTGGAATTGTTCCCTCATT
Organism: Lissotriton vulgaris; assembly: GCF_964263255.1. Lineage (NCBI taxonomy): Eukaryota > Metazoa > Chordata > Amphibia > Caudata > Salamandridae > Lissotriton > Lissotriton vulgaris. The sequence goes on from NC_141691.1 coordinate 280,304,605, forward strand.
TTTAATACATAAGTCTGCTTTAGCCTAAGAAACAGAAATTACAAATAAAGCAGTCGTATTTCCTGCTCTTGTCTTGGTAAAGATATGTGGCAAAGAGGCATTGTCTGGTCGGTACTCTTCCCACTCCAATCTAGTCCGTTCCGCTTGTGGGTATCCATTTTCATCTTGATGACAAACTTGGTTGAGGCAGAAAAGAAGTCCACCCTTTGATGGCCATCGTAAGGTGAACAAGAGTGCATACCAGCTATAGCAGGAACCATTATGGGAAAAAGGGAGAGGAATGAGAGGCGTTCTGCCGTCCTTTTGATGACCCGGTAACATTCCACGCACCCAACAGTTTGTAGTGTTCGTAGTATTGTGCGTATAATGTAGCATCTGAATGAAAGTGTTATTTACATACGTTTGTCTGTGCTTCTGTTCATAGTATGGGAGAGTAAAATGAAAGTGCTCAGGAGGAGCGGGAGTAGTGGCAAACAAGTATTCTTGTGCTGGGGCCACTCTTTCCGCAAACCAAGCTGTCGTTGCTATGACCATCATGGTAACAGCAAAATCTACCACACAAATTATATTCTTGTCCTTCATGTTGACAGCAACATGAACAAGTTTGTCCAGCAAGCACTTAGCAAATGAGCGCTGAGCCCAAGGGGCAGTCGTTGATTTCTTCACCTAAGGTCAAGACGGGTGTTACTACACCAGGCAAAGCTTATTCCCCCCTTGCCATTTCGGCATTCCGTTTTACTAACCCCGGGTGGTAGCTCAACCAGTCTTCTTCACAACAATCTCTTTTCTTGGTCTCAGATGGTATCTCGATGTTCCAGAAGTAGTATGGTCCTGGAAGACTTCCTCAGATTCATTGGGCATGATGGCTGGACTCCTCTCCATGTCCAAGATGTCTCAGTAGTCGGTCAACGTAGCAGGTTTCACCAAGTCAGGGGAAACACGGCGAAAGTGGTTGGTATATATCCACCTTTTACGGTTGGTCACTCGCACTACTGTTCTTGTCACCAGAAGGACTTGTTTCGGTCCACGCCACCTCAGCTCCAAACTGCTCGACCTTTCAAATGACCGGATCGTCAAGTGGTCGCCAGCCCCAAGATCATGAGCCACACCCGTAGACCTGTCTGGAAGAGCTTCTTGAACCTGCTGATGAATACAAAGCAAATTATCTGTTAAGCGTGCCAGATAGTCATTCATCAATATACAAGGTATGGAGCGTGGCTTAGGGACTCCCCAAATGTTCATAGGTCTCCCGAACACCACCTCAATTGGCGTAAGACCAGATCGCAAGTGGGGTATCGATCTTATGGACAGTAACGCCAGAGGCAGTGCACCCGGCCATTTCAAGGACGTGGAGGCCACTATTCTCAGTAGTTTAAGCTTCAGAGTAACATTGTATCATTTCACCAATTCTGCTGACTGCAGGTAAAACACAGCATGAAATGTTTGTTTTATTCCTAATCCTTTCAGGACATACTCCACAATTTTCCACACAAAATGAGGTCCATTGTCACTCCACAAAAGTTTACAAACACCAAACCTTGGGAAGTACTCCTTCAATAACACTTTGGCTGTAGTCAATGCTGTATTATCTTTCGTAGGGTAGGCTTCTATCCATTTACTGAAAGCACATACCACTACTAAGACATACTTCCAATTCCTACTGCGCTCAAGTTGAATGTGATCCATTTGTAGTACTTCAAACAGGGCGGTCGGTGGAGCAAACCCTCCCACAGGGGTGGGTGTCCCTTTTCCAGGATTATGCTGCAAGCATATCAAGAAGGACTGCACTACTCTCTTAGCTGTACTGGCAATCTCAGGATGCTCCTAGACACGTGCAAGCAATTTAGTAATTGCGAGAGATCCAACATGTGCCAGTCCAGGTGCCATTTGAACCATCGGTTGTAAATAGGCCGCAGGTAATTTCCATCTCTCCATATCCTTGCTGCGTCAACAACCTTCATCATCCAAGATCACTGCTCGAGTTCTGCTTCAGAAGCAGATTTTTGTATGTCTAACACTTCCTCTCTAGCATCATGCCATCGCTCAGCTTCAGATTTTACTACGTACATGGAGGTAACATTTTGTCGCCTCGCAGTTTCACGAGCTCTTTGGTCAGCAAGAGCATTACCTTGCCCTTTTTTTGTCAGTCACTTTTTTATGTGCACTGCATTTCACAATTGCTATCTTCTTTGGATATGTTAATGCAGTTAAAAGTTTGTGCACCAATTCTCCGTGCATTATTTGTATCCCATGTGATGTTAAAAATCCCCTCTCCCTCCAGAGCAGACCAAAATCGTTTACTACTCCAAAGGCATAGCGACTATCTGTATAAATGTTTACACACAACCCAGCGCTAAGCTCGCATGCTCTTGTCAGTGCTATTAGCTCAGCTGCCTGGGCAGACCTCTGTGGTATGCGAGCTGTTTCTACCACTGTCTCAAGTGTCGTGATCGCATAGGCTGCGGAAGTTGTACCATTTCGCAGCTTCAAACATGACCCATCAACCCACAGTTCTCCATCAACATCTGGAAGGGGCGAGTCTTGGAAGTCAATGCGACTCTTTGTTCCTCAGTAAGTAAAATACAATCATGTGATTCTTGCGACTGAGATTCAGATGCCAGATATGGTAGCAAAGGAGCTGGATTTAAAGTCGCACACCTCTTCAGAGTAATATGAGGTGCCAGCAACGTTAACTCATATCCTGTTAGCGGGCACTAGATAAATGCTGCGTTTTTGTTTGATTCAGTAAAGCTTCTAACGCGTGGGGTGCTAGCACCAACAATTTGTGTGACAAAACTATTCCTTCACTCGAGTACTGGTGAAAAGTATGCCCAAGGACGTTGTTTATAACCACGTGTCTGCACTAAAACTGACAATGCGCACCCATCTTTCTCATGTACATAAAGTGTAAAGACCTTCGTATAATCTGGTGTGCCTAGCACTGGTGCTGAACAGAGGGCTTGTCTTAACTGACAGAAAGCATTCTGACATTCGTCTGTCCATGATAGGGGAATCGGGGTGTCTTTTGCTAAAAGTGCTAACAACGGTTTTACAATATGTGAAAATCCTAATATCCATTGTCTACAAAATGAAGTCACCCCAATAAAAGCAAGAACATCTTTCTGAGTGGAAGGCACTGGTGTATCTAATATTGCTTGAATACGGTCTGATGTCAGTGCACGTCCCTCCTTAGACAGAAGATGACCTAAGTAGGTCACCTTCGGTCTACAATATCGCAATTTCTTCCGTGACACTTTATGGCGATTTGTGGCAAGGAAGGAGAGCAAGGATAAAGTATTTTCCTCACATTGTTCAGGCGTATCGGCTGCCAACAATATGTCATCAACATATTGGATGAGAGCCACTCCTGTCGGTAGCTCAAAAGAATCCAGCTGTCTTTTCAATGCCTGACTATAAATACTTGGACTCTCCGTATAACCTTGAGGAACTCTACAAAATCTATACAATCGATTATTCAAAGTGAAACCGAATAAATATCGGCTATCAGGATGAATAGGGATTGAAAAGAAAGCATTCTTCAGGTCTATAACAGAGAACGTAGTTGCTGTGGGTGGAACCAAAGTAAGTAGTGTAGTTATATCAGAAACCACAGGATATTGGGGTACCACAATTGTATTTACCGCCCTTAAATCAGTGATAAAACAAATATTCCTAGTATCAGTGTCTTTCTTTAATATAGGAAGAATGGGGCTATTGCAGACATTGTAGGGTACTTCTTACACAACTCAAACCTTAATCAAATCTCTACAAAAAAGGGGAAGGACGGTTGACTGAAGAGTTCTGCACCTCATGCCTGTTCTGTAATCCAAATTTCTTGCGCAAACTACCCCGGCACCAACCCTCCAATAGTGCCACTGTGTGCCAGATCCTTGAAAATTGCAATTCAGTGGGGTGTGCGCCAGAAGGAAGAAGTCAAATCTCTAATAAATTGTGTCAATTCTTCTTCTCCTTCTCGTGAAATCTTATATTGTGGCACCCTAGGTAACAAAGCGCCCTCCTTAACACTAATGTGCACCGGGGGAATGACCATCTGCCCTACATCAGTATCAGAAGTGGCCCACAAAACGCTTGGGAGTGAAGCTAAAGCAGCATCTTCCTTAACAAGACACAATCTCTCAGCCTTAGGATGATTCTCATTCAAAATTACATGCACCCTTCAGGAGAGCATTCACCAGTGATGTCACTGACCATGTCATGAATGATCTAATATGTGACATCATCAGCAGTGCATTGCAGGTGCACGAAATATAGTTAGTACAACTAACTATATAGGAGCAATTTCAATGGTTTTGTATGAGTGAAATGTCCAGCTAACTATAAAACCCCTAAAACTTTATGAGTGAATTTCAGAGGTTTTTTAAAAGTTAATTCCTAACTATATAAGGCCTGAAACCTATGTTTTTTCAGTGAATTTCAATCAATCAACCATCACATCCAACCCTTACAAAGCTCCCAGACTCAACACTAATGCCCTAAACACTAATAACCTCATGCAGATCCCCTTCACACACCCACCGCTCACTGACAGCCTGCACAAACTGCACCTGAATTGCATGTTACTTAACTACAGATCAGCGGTTAAACATGCCGCAGACCTTGCAGATCTCATCCTTGCCCAAGAATTGGACCTCCTGGTCCTCACAGAAACCTGGCTCAATGAAGCCTCTGGACCTATCCTTGACATACTTGTCCCTCCCAGCCACAATATCATCAGACTAGATCGCGTCAATAAAATTGGTGGGGGCATAGCCTGCATCTTCCGCAAATCTCTCACAGCTAAACAGTCCTCCTCAGCTAATCTCCTTTCCTTTGAATATTTAGGAATAGACATCACTAGTGCACACAGACCCTTATGCTCCCTTCACATCTCCTATCACCCCCCGGGTGATAGCCTCCCTCTAATTGAGCAAACTTTGGAAACCATCTCCTCCAACCTGGGCCGCCACTGCCCACAGATCTTCCTTGGTGACTTCAACCTTCAGTGGAATGACCCGCATGATCAGGCGGTTAACACTCTCAAGGAATTCCTAACAGACCTCTCCCTATCTCAATTCTGCGACAACCCCACTCACAACTTAGGTTCGACATTGGATCTAATAAGTTCCAACCCCAACACCATTCAGCTCGAGTCTATCCTTCCCTGTGACTGGCTAGACCATCACTATATCAACTTCCATACCCTTGAATGCTGGGTACCCAATAGATCACAACCACTAAAATTAAAGCACTGGAAAATATTGCTTCTCAACACCAGCGCTAATAAGTTCATAGCGCATTGCAATGACTCCTTACCACCGCCTGCAAACATGACCGACGTGCACAACCTCACTATGCACTATAACACTGCCATGCTCAAGGCGCTAAATGCTGCGGCTCCCCTACAACTAAAAATAATACCCGCCAAGGATTCCAAACCTTGGTTCAATGACAACCTAAATGAGGACAGACATACCCTCAGACTAGCTGAACGCTCTTGGAGATCCATTCCCTCCACCGATCTGCTAAAAATCCTTACACTCAAAAGAAGTAGATACAAAAAACTCATTAGATCCACAAAACTTTCCTTCTTCAAAGACCAACTTAACAAAGCAAGAAATCGCCCGAAACAACTATTTGTTCGGCCACAGCCAAATTGCGAAGTGGTGGCGGACTTCTTACTTGAAAAGTCAAAGAAGATCTAATCTGACCTAAGGTTGGCTGCTCTCTTACTCTCACCCCTCCGCCCTCCTCCCGCTCGACACCATAGCCTAGCCAATCTGTTATCTCTCCCAAAAACAATGCCTCTTGGAGCCTTTTCACACCTATCGATGACATTACCATCCTTAACACTCTCTTGACCATTATCTCCTTGGACGCAGATGACGGAACCGCTCCGTCATCAGCTGCGGGTGCGCTGTGCTGATGATGGAGCGGTTCCGTCATGGCCCACTCGGAACGCCTGCGTGGCGCGAATTCCACGCCTGCGCTGAGCGTTCCATTAAACGGGGCGGGACATGACGGAACCGCTCCGTCATGAGCACAGCTCAACCGAGGCTGGTGACGGAGCGGTTCCGTCACCAGCATGCGGCTGCCGCGCGGCCGCCCCGCCCCCTTAGCACTGTGGCGGAATTGCCGCCGCAGTGAGGGGGTTAAACCATCAAACCATTTCAATGACATCATCAGTGATATCATCAGTGATGTCACTGACCATGTCATGAATGATGTAATATGTGACATCATCAGCAGTGGATTGCGGGTGCCTGAGTTATAGTTAGTACAAGTAACTACAACGGGGGAATTTCAATGGTTTTGTGCGACTGAACTGTCCAACTAATTATAACACCCATAAAACCTGTACTTTTTTTCCGTGAATTTATATATATATAATCAAGGTCTTCGGACTGAAATGCATTATGGGCGACTTCTGAATAAAGAAGACTTTGAGTACTTACTTTGTGGTCCATGCCTCCTTTTCCCCGACAGAAGGGGCTTTGAAGGTGGCAGGTTATATATATATATATATATATAACCATACAATCCAGCTTCCTCAGACACCTCCATGGACAAAGGCACTTACAGAAGATAGGAAAGATGAGGTAAGCTAAGGTAAGAGAGACGTGTTTCGGATTACAAGAATCCTTTGTGAATCTAATTTAGCACCATTTTCTTCACAGTATACATAGCCCTTCCCATTTGAGGCAGCAATAAACATAAACACCATACTACTATTCACCACTCTTTTGCTGTGTGCATTCTGAATACATGTTCTATTTTCAGTAAAACTAAGTAATAGTATTATTAAAAACTATACTATAGTAATTGCACAGTGCAAAACTGTATTTGCAAAGTTAGCCTTTACTGTTTACAGGTTGATCGTTGTAAAGAACTAAAGATACATGAATTCAGGAGTGCGCAGCGCAACCACGTGTGTGTTTCAGAGTCTTATGTGGCTTACTGGGAAGGTCCTAGACTCCAGTTCTGATGGTTAAGGGTTTGAGTCTCTGGTTTTCAAGGGACTTGTGATTCAAAACGCAGAATACTGTGTGTTTCAGAGTCTTGTGTGGCTTACTGGTTAAGGTCTTCGACTCCAATTCTGATGGTTAAGGGTTCGATTCTATGGTTTTCAAGGGGCATGTGTGGGTAAAACAATGAATACTTGTCAAGCTTCTTTATATCGCCCAGTTAAGTCTACGTATGTCTGCGTTTGGCAAGCATTTTTAGAAGTTATTTACTGATTAGAGGGTCTCGCAATAGACTGGAAAGATTTTACGAAAAAATGTGATAATCAGATAGTCCATTTGTCTTTATCTGCAGAAAATTGCCTCATGATTAACATCTGGGGCGATAGACATTGTGCTCACTTTAAAAGTGGTTTCTGCCTCACTTACAAAATGTGGAGCCATTCCCTGTCGTGGGATGGCGGATGGACCCAGCTCGGACAGTACCGCTCTGCTGAAGTTACGCCACTCTCCTACACAGAGGATGTGAGTGTGAGTTCTGCAGAGTCAGTGGAAGCACTTTGTATTCAGCAGTATCGAACTCTCATACCAAAGTATTGACTAACCGGACTCGACTTTGGTTTCATTTTAGTCAATTCATTGCGAGCTGTTTTTTTGGAATACGATCGGTGATAACTCACAGAAGGCAGCACCTGGTATCTAATCACTGGGCATACCTCTCAGCGCAGGAGCGGTTTCTTTCCATAATTTAATTTTCATTTTACTTCAAACCCTTAATTTAAAAGGGGGTTTGTTTAGCGCCCATACGTCACCGGTGCTGTCGCGTAATAACGCTAGTACTTAGGGTGCATGAGCTATGTTCAGCTTTCAACAGAGAAATCTCCCTAAGTAGCTCTTCTGTTGATCCTTCCTTGGTTTCAGAGGAATCCTGTAATCGCATCGCCACTTACTTCTTTGAGAAAGTGGCTACTATCTATTCCGCCTTCACAGGGGGTAAGGAGAAGGCAATAGAGTTCAGTGGAAATTTACCATCAGAAGAAGGCGCAAATAACCTAAGCAAATTCGTTACTCCACCACCTAATGAGCTTCAGCAAATATGCTGCTCGATTAAGTCAGGCTCCCCCCGCGACCCGGCATCACCTAAACTCCTTGGAGGGAGTATGGAAGCTCTTGCGCCTTACATTAGAGAGGTTTTGGATCTCTCTTTTATGAGCGGCACCGTACCTAAAAAATGGAAGCAAGCGATTGTGCTCCCGCTCCAAAAGAAACCTAACCTCAGTTGGGATAGGCTAGACAATCTTCGACCTATCTCCCTCCTTCCCTATATGGCCAAAGTGGCAGAGAAGATCGCCAATCTCCAATTGATGACCTTTGTGGAAGATGCCGACCTTCTCCATCCGACCCAGTTTGGATTTCGGGCGCGTCACTCTACGGAATCTGCGATGCTCCTGGCAACTGAGACCATTAGGCAGGGTGTAGATGAGGGGCATACCATGGCTCTCATCTTACTCGACCTAAGTGCCGCATTTGACACTGTAGCACACTCCACCTTGCTGCAGTGTCTGAACAATGGCGGGGTAAACGGGATGGCACTCAGCTGGATGCAGTCCTTCCTGTCTGAGAGGGGCTTTCAGGTCAGGCAGGGGGAACACTACTCTCGGGTGTTCAATCTCGAACAAGGGGTTCCCCAGGGCTCGGCCCTCAGCCCCACCCTGTTTAACCTCTACGCCTCCCCTGTTGCCACCATTGTGGAAAGGCACGGCATCCAGCTGGTGTCGTACGCTGACGACACACAGCTGGTCATCTCGTTGTCACGGGCACCCGATACTGCGGCACTCAACTTCAGGGCCTGCATGCAGGAACTTGCTTCCTGGATGTCCAACAACTGCCTGAAGTTGAATGGGTCCAAAACGGAAGTGCTCGTGGTAGGGGGAGGCCCGTCTGTGTGGTCCTCAGCGTGGTGGCCTGACTCTCTGGGCTCTACCCCCACGCCGAGCCACCAGGCGAAAAATCTTGGGGTTCTATTCGACTCTGATCTATCCTTTGCTCCCCAGGTTAACCGGGTGGTTGGAATGTGCTTCGGGATACTGAAGAGCCTTCGCAAGGTCCTTGACCTATTACCGATTGGTGCCAGACAAACTCTTGTGCATGCTTTGGTCACATCGAGACTTGACTATGCCAACCTATTATATCTGGGTATTACGGCCAAAAGTCTCAACCGTCTCCAAGTTCTACAAAACGCCACAGCCCGGCTGGTACTGAGACTCCCCAGGAGAGCACCCTCTAAAGCTGCCTTGAGGTCCCTTCACTGGCTTCCTATCCGGGAAAGGATTACCTTCAAGGCTCTCTGCATGTGCCATCGCATCTTTGGAGGCAAAGCACCCGGCCCGCTGAACAGCCTTATTACTCCCTACAGACCTGAGCGGCTGCTCAGATCCTCTGGGATGGGTCTGGCTGTTGTCCCCAAAATCCGTAAATCTCGGATGGGAGGTAGATCTTTCAGGCTCCTTGCAGCCAAGAATTGGAATTTGCTCCCCACTGAAATGCGTCTCGAACCTTCTGAGACTAAATTTCGCAAAACCCTCAAAACCTATCTCTTCCGCCTAGCATTGTTATAATCCTCTGACTTTCTTCCAGGTTCTCTTCAGCGCGGGGACACGCCGGTGTGCGTTACCAAGCGCTTTACAAAATTCCAAAATGAAATGAAATGAGGACAGGGCAATGCTACCTGGTTCTAATAGCTACATTTAGCCGGCGGATCACACTTCCTACCTTTAGTTTAACCGCTGAGAAACCCTTAGCTGTATTCCATGCAATTACAGACGCAATGATAGGATTAGATCCCTCACTGTAGTACGCTGCTTTATAAACTCAGGGAAGACGTGTGGAAGAGTAATAGCGGAAATAGGTTTACCAGTTGATTGCTAGTTAATTAGCAGCACTATGCTGTCATCTAACAATGTCCTTACTGAACAAACCATCACACGATATGGTAACTGGCGCTATGGTAAGCACTCATTAATGCATATGCCCGCTGTGGAAATTGTGCCGGTGGCCAGGTGTCTTATGGTTGACTTAGCGGATTTACTGATAACTCTCTTGGAACTACACGGATGTGTGTCGGGCCGGTAAGCTAAATGCTGCTAGGGACTAGCACCACCGGTTTGTTCCATGTGCAGGGGAAGCCATGTAATTATGTCAGACCTATAACTATAGGGTCTGCGCACACAATTGCTAAATTACCAGGTTGGCCCAAACCTTCTTTTCTTTACATATGCTACCTCTAAGGTAGGCTTCAGGATACCACACGGGGTCAAATTAATTATTGGGGGAGTTAGGATAGTTATTACATGGCTTGGAGGTCAGGCTTACTTGGCACAGTCCTCGGTGAGTGTTCTCTCAAGTATACTTTCAATGCTTATGGCATCACACAGTACATCTCAGGCCTTCTTGTCTCATCTTCAAGTGTATCCCTGCGAATGGTGCACAATCATGTATTGAGCCTCTGCACTTGTGCCTTGTGGCATCGCAAGGTACCATGGCACCCCTGTGCGGGTACATTGTGGCACTAGTTGCCGAGGGTTTGTCACGCTGTATCTCTGCATTCTGGTGCCTGTACACTTATACGTGTGGGGTCACGCATTTCTTACATTTTTGGGCCTGTACAATTAAGCAGGTTATTCCTGGGTTGTGTCGCATTGGACCAACTCCTCCTGGGGCTGGTGCACATTTGGGTGCCTATGTTGTCAAACAGACTGAATTCGGGTGTAGTATCATGCAGGATTGATGCATCCGTGTGGCATCGCACAGTACCAGCACAGAAGTAGCGCTGACTTGCAAATACAAAAAGGCACTAATCATTGATGTCTGCTTTTCATTTATGTATGACTGGATACACGCCTGCTGCCTGGAAGTGCTCCTCACCGTTAGTACAGCAAGATCAGGAAAACCAAGGTGACCAGGAGATCCGAAGCATGAGTGGCAAGCTACGGCATCACTTTTAGCATGCAGTGCTATTACAACACGGTTTTTAAATCGCATTCTATAACAACGCATGACTCTGGGGGGCTCTCAAGGATAGGGAATACTTTAAACTTACTATCCAACACCTTCCCTAGTGTCAACAGGGACTGGTGTTGGAATAGTAAATTAAAATATTCACTATCCAACACCCCTTTGTATTATGCGTTGTAAAAGAATGCGTTATAAAAACCGCGTTGCTATAGCATGCGTGCTAAAAGCATGCGTTGTAACAACGTACATCCGCGTAGTCGGTACCAGCAAGATACAGTGCGACCCATGCACTATAGTTGAAGCGTTTAAGTGTGTCAACCAATGGGGTTTGCCATTTGTGGTAAGCTAGCAATTTGCTGCCTTATCCTTATAGTTGTACTCCTGGCTAGCTCGACCTGAACTCAGGTATGGCGGGCGGATGCGACACATCAACACCCTTGTCGTGGAACGGTGATCTGCCATTTCAAGAGCCTGTGCTCGCGGGCGCCCATCGTAGCAGACACTACAGTGTTGGGGTTGCTACGTAGTAGGAGGATAGGCTAGCACTGAGCTTTTCCCAGGAACATAATAGTAAGGGGAAGATAATGCGCGGTGTACAGGATATGCTTATGGGAGAGCTCAGGAGGTGCCAGCATAATATTTGTGGTGTATAGATGTCGTAATTTGACTGTGATCGGGTTAGCGTTAAGCTTTGCTACACTTATTTTCCCTTATCTTGACTATGGTTGTCGGAAGCCATTTTGTATGTATCGGCGGCCATTTTAGATGAATGCGCTGCCTCGTGGTCAGCATGCCCTTTTGTCCTTCCTCTGTACCACTGACCACTCGAGTTTGCCCAGCAACAGGCTATTTTTAGTACTGGTCAAGCTCACACATGCGCAGTTTTAGTCTGAACAGTCATCACTTAGGAATGTTTCGCCAAACTGACCAGTGGTGTTATAGCTCCTCCCATGAGTTGGCTGTGTTCCAAAAATGACCATATATGTACCTAAAACTCTGTAATTGTATTCCGCCTACATTTTTATTACTGTAAACTGTATAAAAGAAGGACTTGCACCGATGTTCGGTGTGATACTTCTTGCATTACCGAAGGGTGCTGTAGGAATGTACCACCACCCCATGGGGTCTTAATAAACTTGTCTTTTGCATTTTCTAGTTTCCGTGCCAACATCTGTTATGGTGTAGAGGGTATTCTACGGAGTATGTAGGCCTGGAGAACCCAATACCACAAATTAGCGACCACGAAGGGACTCATCGGCGACTCGGATGCCCGAAGGAGAGGTCGTGACGAATGATTGGAAACTTGCCATGGACGCGTACGCTGCCACTGAGTGACCCGAGTCTTGGCACCCACGGTGTTTTCTTCCTTTCCTTCTGATCTGACCTTCCAGGTGGCGCCGGTCCTCGACTGAGATCCTGTTCGTTCGAGTTGTCGTACAGTGCCGGTTTGGCTGATTTGATCAAAGACCTTGGCAGTTGGAACCTGGATATCTGAGAATTTGGTAAGCTTGTGATTGGTAAGATAGTCTACGGACGCTTACTGTGGCTCTTTGAATATGTTTTGAGTAAGCTAACATTTGATCCTATGATTTGAACTATATGTGCAGTGCACTTCACATAGGCGGCCATGTAGAGATATTTCTCTAAATTTGTTTGTGTTTGAACAGCACATTTGTGTGGAGTATATTAAGTGCCATTTTTGTGGTATCACGTTTTCCGTGATACTTTTTGAACATGCCTGTTTTAAGCACACTTCGAGGAATGTGCTGTCTTGGAAATGGTACCACTTATGGATTAAATGAATCTCAGCCGGCTCCCCCAGAGGGGACTCCCAATCGGGAGATGTATGTGAAATTCGGTCTTCCCCCTATATTATACTTTAAATTATGGAATAAGTACACCAGATCTGATCCCGGGTTGCAATGGCCACTACATGGGTCGTTTGATTTACGAAAGGTTCAGTTTGTGGAGCAATGTTTGTTTCAGCGCAGGTCTAGACAAGATATGTTTGATTATGTACGAATGTGGGAGAAAGCAGTGCGTGAATGAATGAAGCGTGAAATAGCCTTGTCGGAAAAAAAACAGCGTAAGGCTGCTCGAGATAAGGCTTTACAGCTGGAGGAGAATGAATTGCAGGAGAAGAAAGAGAGGGAGGCACAGGAACGCAATTTGCAAACGAGTGGTCAATTTCTTATTCGGCGTCCGCTTTATCCTGTCCTTACTAATGAAGTTGATGATTTTTCATTATTAGATCGGTGCCTGCCTCCGTACGTTTTGCCTACGGCCCCGGACGAGGACTCGGACGGAGATGGTCAAGGGAGTAAGAGTATGAGGTTAAGTGCTAGTGTAACTGCAGAGTTGCGCAGTTTTGCTCGTAAGCTTAATTTGAACAAAATAACTATGTCAGAGATTCACGATGAGATGAGTAAGTGGTCGGAGCGAGAACGGTTGTATTTTTTAAACACTTTTGGAGATGAAGTTGTAGAACGATTTAGGAAAAACTCACCTGATTTAGAGCCTAAGGATATATCAGTTCATCGTGAGAATATGAGTAAAGGTTTATTTGGTATTGCAGATGCAGATGAATTTTTCCGACGGTTGGTCTAGCTACGGGACGAGGCGTCCAGATTGCGGGAAGCACGAAACGCATCGAACGTGCCTGCGCCGGGGTCGACGGAGCAATCCAAAGAGTGTTCTATCTTTGGAGCAGATAAGCGTTCTACAGTTCATGTTATGCCTATGCGCGAAGCTGCACCTTTGTATGTCCCCCCCAAAGGGCACGGTACAAGTGATGATAAATTGTCTGGGGATGCAAAGGGTTATTTTGTATATAATTGGGTTTATACACCTTGGAATAGAGCAGATGTTATGGCATTGAAAAATGCTTTACCCGATCCCCGTAAAAATCCGGCCGCTTTCTATGAAGGAGTGGAAGGGGCTATTTCTTCATGTGTTATGACACTGGTTGATATTGATCTTTTCTTTGGGTTAATATTGCCCCCTGATATATGGAGAGCGATTCGTAAGTTTGATGACCAAGCGATTTTGGGAGCAGATTGGAAAGTTTTAGCCCAAGCTGATTTAGACAGAGAGCCTGCATGTAAGCCTTGTGAATTAATACTAGATCTTCCAACAGCTTTTTTGAATAAACTAAAAACGCTTGTTCCCCCTAAAAAGATTGATTGGACTATGTTAGCCTCTTGCAAACAGAAACAGGATGAGTCGGTGTCTGACTTCTTCTCACGTTTTGAAGAAGCGTTTCACGATTACAGTGGGCAATTATTAACGGATGACACGGGTAGGCATTTGTTTGTTGATAAGTATGTGGCTAATCTCCTGCCGGAGATTACAAAACGTTTGAAAACTAGTGAAAGTTCCTGGACCAGGGCGACCCCTGCATCCTTGTTGACTATGGCTCAGTATTATGAGCGACAGGAATTAGAGGCCAAAGAAAGTACTGATAAGAAAGCGAAGGAGTTAAAGACGAAGGTGATGTTGGCTCAGGTTCGTGCTACGCAGCCAAGAGGGAATGATAGAGGCAGGCGAGGAGGGTATGGTACGTCTTATGGTCGTACCGACATTGCTGAGGATCAATGTGCATACTGTAAAGAGTTTGGACATTGGGCTTCAGATTGTCCGGTGATTCGTGAACAACGTAATCAGCGTGGTTGAGGAAGTGGAAGGACACAGAATAGTTATTCGGGAACGAGAGGTGGAGCAAGTGATCGTGGTAGGTTTGAGGCGAGGGGTCGTGGTCAGGATGATCATAATACTTTTGATCGACGGAATCAGTATCAGATATCGGAGGGTGAGAATGCGGAGTCTCAGGACTATGTACATGCATAGGATTGCGTAGGATGGGGTGTGGAATCGGTTGAAGTGCCAGTAGATCAAAGAGGTCCATATGTATCAGCGGGCGTTTTGGGTTCTACTGATCAGTTTTTGGTTGATACAGGAGCTACTCGTAGTGCTCTGTCTAAAAACTTGGTTCCAAGGGCTCCCCTGTCTGGCGAAACGATTACATCCATAGGGTTCGATGGAACACCCTCTCTTAGCCCATTGTCACAACCTCTTACGTTTTACATTGACAGATTCTTTGGCCCGTGCCCATTTTTATTGTCGCCGAATACTCCAGACAATATTATGGGCATAGATTTGCTTAAATATTTCCGAGCAACAATACGCTGCGCTCCTGAAGGAGTGCGGGTTATTTTGAATGACAATTATCCGGATCTAGGAAGACTATGTACTATGCAAGAAATTGAAGCGTTAGCCTCTCTCCCACACACGTTATGGGCAACATCGGACACGGATGTGGGACAGATGCTTATTCCACCTATTCGAATAACTGTTAAGGAGGGTGTGTCTTTGCCATGTGTACCACAGTACAAAATATCTAGGGAAGGTGAAATTGCCTTGACGCACATTGTTCAGGATTTGATTATTGCAGGAGTAGTGGAGGAAGTTCCCCACAATGTCTGTAACAGCCCGATTCTTCCGATCTTAAAGACAGATACTGATGACAAAGTCTATCAATTTATTATTGATTTGAGGGAGATCAACAAAATTGTAGTGCCCCAGTACCCGGTGGTATCCGATATCACCACCTTGCTTACTTTGATTCCACCCGCTGCTACCACGTTTTCTGTAATAGATCTCAAGAACGCCTTCTTTTCTATTCCCATCCATCCCGATAGCAGATATCTGTTTGGCTTCACATTAAATAATAAATCGTCTAGATTTTGTCGAGTTCCTCAAGGCTATACAGAAAGTCCTAGCATCTATAGCCAGGCTCTAAAAAGACAGCTTGATTCTTTTGATTTGCAGTCTGGAGTAGCTCTCATCCAGTATGTCGATGATATTTTACTTGCTGCAGACACGTATGCACAGTGTGAGGAGAGTACTCTTGCTTTGCTCTCTTTCCTTGCTCAGAATAATCACAAAGTGTCTAGGAAAAAACTGCAATACTGTAGACCAAAGGTGACCTACCTTGGTCATCTTTTGTCTAAGGAGGGACGTGCATTAACATCTGATCGAATTCAAGCAATTTTAGATTCACCAGTCCCCCGTACTCAGAGAGATGTGCGTGCCTTCATAGGTTTAACGTCCTTTTGTAGACAGTGGATAATGGGGTTTTCGCACATTATAAAACCTTTGTTAGCATTATTGTCCAAAACTACACCAATGCCTCTTAAATGGACAGATGAATGTCAGAATGCTTTTGAACAATTGAGGCAAGCCCTTTGTTCTGCACCAGTGTTAGGTATAACGGATTACACGAAGATTGTCACGTTGTACGTACATGAGAAAGATGGGTGTGCATTGTCAGTGTTAGTGCAGACACACGGGGATAAGCAGAGGCCCTGCGCATACTTTTCGGCAATACTTGATCCTGTGGAACGAGGATTACCTGGGTGCTTTCGAGCAGTCGCAGCAACAGCAGTGGCTATACGGCAGAGTGAGGGAATAGTTTTGTCACACAAATTGCTAGTGTTAGTTCCCCATGCGGTAGATGCACTGTTAAATCAAACAAAGACCCAGTATCTTACGAGTGCACGTTGAACAGGATATGAGCTCACACTGTTGGCGCCACACATCACACTAAAGAGATGTGCTACCCTGAACCCTGCTACTTTATTGCCGTATCCGGTTGCTGAGGGCCAAGAGGAAGAACACCATGATTGTGTTTTCCTGACTGAAGAACAAACAAAGGGTCGTGTCGACTTACAGGATACGCCACTTCCAGATGTGGATGGGGAACTGTGGGTTGATGGATCGTGTTTAAGGCTGCCAGATGGCACAACTTCTGCAGCATATGCGATCACGACACTTAAGACAGTGGTAGAAGCAGCACGAATACCACAGAAATCGGCCCAAGCAGCGGAACTAATAGCTCTGACAAAAGCCTGCGAATTGAGTGCTGGCTTATGTGTGAATATCTACACAGACAGCCGGTACGCCTTCGGAGTAGCGCATGATTTTGGCCTACTCTGGAGAGAGCATGGGTTTTTGACCTCGCATGGAGTACATATCATGCACGGAGAACTAGTGCGTGATCTTTTGAATGCGTTACTTTGTCCAAAGAAAGTGGCGATAATCAAATGCAGTGCACATAAAAAGGTCACTGACAAAGTGGGACAAGGAGACGCTTTTGCAGACAGCATAGCAAGAGAAACGGCTATGTTACGAAATGCCTCGCCAATGTATGTAGTGAAATCACAGGCTGAGCGATGGCATGATGCTAGAGAAGAGATACTAGACATCCAGAAATCAGCGTCTGAAGCAGAACTTGCAACATGGGCAGCAGAGGGAGTGCTGGATGATGAGGGTTGTTGGCGAAGCAAAGATATGGAAAGATGGAAATTGCCTGCAGCTTACTTGCAAGCGATGGTCCAAATGACACATGGATTGGCACATGTTGGAGCTCTTGCAATTACTCGATTGCTAACGCGAGTTTGGGAGCATCCTGAGATTGCCAATACGGCCAAAAGAGTAGTACAGACCTGTCTGTTATGTTTACTGCACAATCCTGCGAAAGGGACGCATACTCCGAAAGGAGGGTTTGTTCCACCTACTGCACCGTTTGAAGTACTGCAAATGGATTACATCCAGCTTGAGCGTTGCAATAACCTTAAGTATGTCTTAGTGGTGGTGTGTGTTTTCAGTAAATAGATTGAGGCCTTCCCCACGAAGGATAATACAGCGCTGACAACAGCTAAGGTTTTGCTCAAAGAGTACTTCCCTCGCTACGGTGTTTGTAAATTTTTGTGGAGCGATAATGGTCCTCATTTTGTTGGGAAAATTGTGGAATATGTGATGAAGGGATTGGGAATTCATCAGAAATTTCATGCTGTATTCCATCCACAGTTGGCAGGTCTTGTTGAGCGATATAATGCTACTCTGAAATTAAAGCTAGCAAAGATTGTGGCATCCACGTCTTTGAAATGGCCGGATTCTCTGCCTCTGGCATTGCTATCTATCAGATCAGTGCCCCATTCCCGAACAGGCCTCACGCCTTATGAGGTGGTGTTTGGAAGGCCTATGAATATATGGGGTGTTCCTAAGCCTCGATTGTTACATGATGTGCCTTGTATAATGATGAACGATTATTTGGCACGATTAACAAATGATTTACTTTCTATTCATCAACAGGTTCGAAAAGCGCTCCCCGGCAATTCCATTGGAGAAGCTCATAATCTTCGTCCTGGTGACCACGTGATGGTCAGGTCCTTTGAGAGAACAAGCAGCTTGGAGCCGAGGTGGCGTGGCCCCGAGCAGGTGTTGCTCGCAACTCGAACGGCTGTGCGAGTCACCACAGGAAGCGGTGGGTGCATTCCACTCACTGCCGCAGTGTCTCTCCGGATCTGGTGAGCCCAACTGTGCTGTCTGATTATCGAGACATCTTGGACCAGGAGAAGAGCCCAGCTGTAACGTCTGTCGAATCGGAGGGAGCCTTCCCGGACCACACTGTTTCTGGAAAAGAGAGATACAACCTACGACCACGATAAGCAGTTGTTTTTTTTTGTGCGAGACTGGTTGAGTTACCGCTCTGGGGTTTGTGAAACGGAAGCCGGGAATATCAAGGGGGGGGGGGATCTGTTCTGCCAAGTGTAGCGACACCCGTCTTAAATCTCGGAGAAGAAACCAACGGCTACCTCGGAGCTCAGCACTCATGTTTTTATTTTTTAGTGTTTTTTGAGACATTTTTGAACTTTGAACTATGGCATCTTCTGCAGTGCGAAACAAGAGAATTCTTGGTGCAGTACTATTTGTTTTGACAGTTGTTTTGATAGCTGTGATAGCTTGGGTAGTAGAACTTTTGGTGCCAGTAAGAGAACATTTATTGCCAACTACCCCGATTCCATCTGAACATTTTCATTTTACTCTGCCTTATCATGAAGAACGATATAGACAGACTTATTTGAATAACAGATTTATTCAGATTCTGCATCACACCCACAATATGACTAATACTTTGAACTGCTGGGTATGTGGGATGTTGCCTGGACATCAAAAGAAAGGGGGCACACCACTTATCCCACTCCCGTTCTCCCATAATGGCTCTTGTAATGCCTGGCACACACTTTTATTCACTTTGTGATGGCCAACGAAAGGTGGGCTGCTTTTTCGACTCAACAAAATCTGCTTCAACGATCGAGATGGCTATCCACAAGCTGAAGGAACTAAGTTTGAATGGGAGGAGTACCGCCCGACAACGTGTCAGCACCACGAATTTATAGTAATCAAAGGAATGTAAATATGTCCAGCTCACATGTGATTACTGTTATCGATACAAAAGCTGATCTTTGTGTTCGTAATAAAGGTACAATCCCAGTAGGAAGAAGTGAATGCAACACCACTCTTACCTTTGACACTCCAAATGGCATTACATTTGTGGCCTCCCGAAATACGTACTTCATATGTGGAAATAAAGGCTATCACCGTCTTCCTATAGGATGGTTAGGAACATATTATATATCTTTTGTATTACCCCCTGTGTTTATTGCCCCACCTATGTATCATAATAATTATATTCTGTACCATGATTTCATATTGAATAGAGTGAAGAGAGCACTAGTTCTTGAAGATATTGACCAGACCGACACTGCGTTACAACAATATGTTGATTTTAATTTAGGCCTCTTTTCATTTGTTGGGGCTGCTTTGAACAGTCGAAAAATAAGACGGTTGACACGTGTTGTAGAAGCTGTTGCTAATGAGACAGCTTTTGCTTTAGGAAACTCAACAGAGGAACTCCAGATTACCAGAATTCTAACGCTCCAAAACCGTATGGTATTAGACGTAGTATTAGCTGATCGTGGAGGAGCATGCCGTATTATCGGAAGTAGTTGTTGTGTATACGTGGCAGATAATTCACCTTCTGTGTATGATGCAATATCTAAATTACATAAAATTGCTGCTGAGATACATCCTGATAATGGTACATGGACATTCTCGGGGTGGTTTTGGTCATTACTTAGTACTTGGGGTTGGAAGTTGCTGACGATTCTATGTGTAATGATTGGGATATTATTCTTTTTATGCCTTTGTATTCAGTGTGGCCCTGTATTAGGTTCTATGCGCCTTTCTGTTGTATTCCATCCAAACGAGCTATTGCTAAAAATGAACAAATGATTCATAAAGAAGTAGCACAAATCATGTCTATTGATATTGAAGATGAGTATCCTGATTACGTCCACTATGAGGTAGCTTCAGCTAAAGGCTAAAAGGGTTGTCTGTCGTAATTTGACGGTGATCGGTTTAGCGTTAAGCTTTGCTACAGGTATTTTCCCTTATCTTGACTATGGTTGTCGGAAGCCATTTTGTATGTATCGGCGGCCATTTTAGATGAATGCGCTGCCTCGTGGTCAGCATGCCCTTTTGTCCTTCCTCTGTACCACTGACCACTCGAGTTTGCCCAGCAACAGGCTATTTTTAGTATTGGTCAAGCTCACACATGGGCAGTTTTAGTCTGAACAGTCATCACTTAGGAATGTTTCGCCAAACTGACCAGTGGTGTTATAGCTCTTCCCATGAGTTGGCTGTGTTCCAAAAATGACCATATATGTACCTAAAACTCTGTAATTGTATTCCGCCTACATTTTTATTACTGTAAACTGTATAAAAGAAGGACTTGCACCGATGTTCGGTGTGATACTTCTTGCATTACCGAAGGGTGCTGTAGGAATGTACCACCACCCCATGGGGTCTTAATAAAATTGTCTTTTGCATTTTCTAGTTTCCGTGCCAACATCTGTTATGGTGTAGAGGGTATTCTACGCAGTATGTAGGCCTGGAGAACCCAATACCACATAGGTGCATTACCAATTGGGTGCCAGCCATGGGAATGTGGCAATACACTGCTTCCCAGGAGTGCGCCTTGCCAGCTTGGCCAAACCCAGGAGTACTGGGAATATGCAACACCTCAGCACCCCTTAGCGGAAAGCAGTACTCTGCATTTTATGGCACCCGTGCTCCCAGCTGCCATCGTAGCAGACAATGCGTGGTGGGGATATTTCATAGTGAGGAGGTAGGCATACGCAGAGCATTGCCCAGAGCATAGCGGTCAGTGGAAGGGGGTTCACCGGCTTCATGACATGCCCATGGGAGATTTTGGGGCCTGTGGTTCCGGGGTAGTCTTCCAATTGCACCAACAATGAGTTTCAGCGTCTGAGGTGCGTGGCTTATCGGGCACAGCGTGATGCCATCAATTAGGCCCATCTGAAGGCCCCATGGCAGCAGGGCTACTTTTCTTGAACTAGTCAGCCCTAGCATATTTATCCCACACTTGGGGGGTGGGGAAGGACTGGGTACACCGGGACGCCTGGGGGGAACAAATACCTATTAACAAACTGGGAGGCTAGCTAGGGCTTGACACTTACAGACTATAGCCCAGGGGTGCATCTGGGGAGAGTCATGCTTCTTAAAAGACCGCGTCCATTTGTCCACACCAGGGCATGACCTTGCAGCAAGAGGTAGGGGGCCTGATAGTCGGACTACAAAAATATGACTGCTAGGTTTGTGAATTTTAAGGACAGGGTATGACCTTTCAGTGTAGGAGGGTAGGGGGGGCCAGATAGTTGGTCAACTACGCTGGCCTGTGGCGATAAGGTCATGATTGGTGAGCAGTAAATTTAAGGTCCTTAGAGGGCGGTGCCATTCTTGAATGGGGTCGCCCAAGGGGAGGGACAAGTGGTCTCTCCTAAAACTCCAGAGGCAATTACAGCCTGTTGGCTACATGGGTGCAGGGCAGGGGGTAGTTACGCTTTCTCTAGGCTGGTTGGCCACCTTGCACGTGCACAATGATGCAAGTAAACGGCGCGGATGTGCAAGGGCCCCCTTTAATGGAGTTAATAGAGCATACACGGGTAAACGGGGGGCGGACGTATCCTCACCGTAAATAGGCCCTCTGCGCATGCGCACTCTGACAGGAGGAAGTGGTTTAAGTGATAAGGATAAGACGCCAGTTAGTGACCTTTCCATTGGATAGGAAATACCTTGTACTAGAAATATGTTAAGGTTAGCCATCTGATATCTTTATTTCAATTGTAATCAAATGTTATGGAACGTTTTCTGCGCAATTGTGAAAATATTGTTCATTTCAATTTTGATTTACTGTTATGTTTTAATAAATACGGCGGGGTTTGTACGACCCCCGCCTCAAAAGAAAAAGAAATCCCTCTCATGTCCTTTTAATAATGTATGTTAAAGGAACGGGGGGGTCCTCCGGCAGTCCCTGGCCATAAAGAAAGGAGGGGGCCAACATTGGCCCTCCCACAAATATGGCGGGCCCACTGGCCCCCACCCGATACCCGCTCCTGGTGGTGGGGCGCGACCCATCTCGTCACCATGACGCTGCAGGCGCGCCTCAACATGGATTGGACCAAGGGTCCCCTAGAGAACCGGACGTGATCAAATCACTTCCGGGTCACTGGGGAAAAAAGGCCAGGCCGGTTAGATCCGGCTGGGCGGATGAGGGTTAAAAGGCCAGGAAGCGCTGGAGTCTGCATCTTTGACTCCACGCTCCACGGCCTGCCCCTCCAGCCTCTAGGAGGCTGTAATTCTTTTTTCCCACCCACCATCCACTGAAGCAGATGATTGGTATTGTGTGTTATGAAGGTTTTCACAGGTTTGTTATAAAATGTTTATAGATGACAGGAGAGTCAGACTAATACGTTTTGTTCCTTATAACTTTATCCCATTTACAGGTCATCAATCGTCGTATTTATTGCTATTCCTTGGTCAGGCGGTAAGGTCATGATTGGTGAGCAGTAAATTTAAGGTCCTTAGAGGGGAGCGCCATTCTTGAATGGGGTTGCCCAAGGGGAGGGACAAGTGGTCTCTCCTAGAACTCCAGGGCAGTTAAATCCTGTTGGCTACATGGGTGCGGGTGAGGGGGGAGTCACGCTTTCTCTAGGCTGGTTGGCCACCCTGCACAAGCACAATGGTGCCAGTAAACGGCGCAGAGATGGTAGGGCCCCCTTTAATGGAGTTAATAGAGCGTACCGGGTTAACCGGGGGGCAGTAGTACCCTCACCGTAAATGAGCCCTTTGCCATCTGATATCTGTATATCAATTATAATCAAAAGTTATGGAACATTTCCGGTGTAATTGTGTAAATATTGTATATTTCAAATTTGATTTATTTTTATGTTTTACGACCCAGCCTCCAAAGAAAAAGAAATCCCTCTCATGTCCTTTTAATAAAGTATGCTAACGGAACTGGGGGTCCTCCGGCTGTCCCTGGCCATAGCGGGATGTGTCCGTTTTGCCCTTATGCTAACATTAAAGAACGCAATTGCACTATGTAAGAGAGTCAATATGTATGTATTTGTAGTGTGTAAACATAGTGAGAAGCAACGAAGATGTGACAAAGAGTGTGATCTTTGAATTAAGATTAAAAACAAGTAAGCTTCTTGACTGTACATTCCGAACAAACTAATACATACTGTGCATACTGAACTTAAGCCACTCTTACATTCACACTGTGAAATTTCACGATTCATTTCTCACATGACATCATCTCTTGTCGTATGCCTGACTATGTAATATTCAGGCTATTAAACCTTAAAAAAACGCTAATGTTTGACTATGATTACTTTGAAGTTTATCCTAATTTTAGTCTTGACTTTGGTGTGAATAAACTAGCAAGCTTATTGTGTAGATTTGCATGTCCGGTTTTATTTTAGACTCTTAGGGCCAGATGTAGGTCGGCAAATACCAGTCGGTAACGGCCGATTTCGGCCGTTACCGACCGGTATTTGCAAATGAAGATGTAGGGGCCTTCAAATATACAGAATCTGTAAACCGATTCGCTATTTTACAGATTCGGTAAATTTACCGAATCGGTAAATCCAGATGTAGGTGGCACTGAAAACAGTGCCACAGGCCATTACCGATTCGTTATTTACCATGTAATTCTATTGCATGGTAAATAACAAATACCTGTGTACATGCACATCTGTGCATGTACACCTGTGCCATGTGGCACACATACATGCCCTAAGGGCATGCATGTGTGGCACACAAGCCAAAATTAGGGGTGCACCAGGGTGTCAAAGTGACACCCTGTCACACTTGCAAAATCGGTAATTTTACCGAATCGGTATTTACCGATTCGGTGATTGACATTGATTCCCAAGGGCCTGTAGGCCCATAGGAATCAATGGCAATTACTGAATCTGTAAATACCGATTCGGTAATTACCGGTAATTACCGAATCATACAGATTTGGTAAAAATTACCGAATTTTTACCTACATCTGATTTACTGACGCTAGAATACTGAATCGGTAAAATTCGGTATTCTAGAGTCAGTAAATCAGATTTACCTACATCTGGGCCTTAGACCCTCCGTACGAGTCGCCAGTTAACATTACATGTTATTTCCCCATCTTAGAGTTACCATTAAGAGGGAATCTTTGTGATTCCATGTTTATGGGCAATTTACAGGGATTATACGTTTTTGAGGAATAACATCTGGAAATATATTTTCTGCACAACTTTTACGCACTAACTCCTGCAAAGTTTCCCCCTCAGTTTCACGTGCACATTTCATTTTCTTTCACCAGCTGAATCCTATGAGTAAAACACCAATACCCATAATTCTGATGGGCCCCATAAGAGTTGTTCTGAAATTGATGGGGAAGTATTTTTCCAAATCCACGGAGCATAGATGCACCATGCCTTCTGGTATTCTCATTTTTGCAGTTTGTTTCTGCATAGCGGCTTTATCCTCCATTATAAGATAGTTTATTTTTTTGCCAGATATTGATGCTTGCTGTTTCTTGCGGTACCTTGAATATTGCTCAGCCTTATGCCCAACCTTAGAAGGAGAATAAGTGAAGTTCTATCTGGGTTGATGTGATAGTATTCAAATTTCTTCATGCCAGATATAGTTCGTCGAATTAGTTACCCGGTGCTCTTTGGCTCTAGTCTTATTTACATAGGCAGAATCCTCTTTCTTACCCCAAAATTCCAATCTGATCATTATAGCTCATCTTTGACAGATGAGAGACATATCCATGTAAAAGAAGTAATTGATGAAGGTAGGGTAATGCCATGAGCATGAATGTAAATGCCTCTAAAAGCAAAAGACTATAGAATCAAAAGAACTTGAGCTGCCTTTGGTCATGAACTTCAGATTACCAGGCATAGAGATGTTCTACTGTTTGACGTTTTTGGTGAACCAGAATAGTTCCCTCTTATTTATGTTATCTCGCATGTACTTCTAGTGGCAGATTTAAGTCCAGCGTGCAAGTCCTTAACTGGGATTTACTAACTGGGATTTGCCTTGCTGCGTTGAATTTCCAGCAAGATTGGTGATTCTGCCCGCTAGTTTATTTGTTTCACTTGCTTCATTTAGTTATTTACATAATTACCATGCTGCTTTTGAGCACCTATGCAAAAATGTCTTTAGTACTTTGCATTGCAAATATTGGAGAATGAATTATATACTAGAAATATTACACTTTTTTTAAAAGCAGTAACTAAGACTAGAAAATATGTAAAATGAAATATAGGGGCTTTATCTGGAAAATATTTTTATAGGAATGTCACACAAACTGAAATACATTGATCACTTTGTAAAACAAAGTAATGGAACGCCAATATGATAAGGTTTTGGTAATTTCTTAAAAAGAAATCCAAATAGATTGTTCAATATGTGTAAATATATCCACATGTCCCATTTTTGGAAAAAGAGTATTAATTAAGTTTGTGAAGCAAAGCTCATTTTTAATGTATGATTTTAAGTGGAAAATGGTTTTAAACAAAACGCACCATGAATTGATAACACTTTTATGCTGTAACTCGGGAGTAGTGGAGAGTTGATATAATAGGGCTTTGTTACTTTTTAAAATGTAATTCAAGTAGCATGATCAAAATGTATAAATTTATATCCGTGTATTATGCTTTTATGGTTTTTTAATGTAAACAAAAACTGAATAAAGTGAATTTGAATTTGATTTGACATTAGTGTTCTACAGATAGAACAAGATAAAGGACTCTACCAAATAAAGTTATTTAAACCCTTAATAAAATCTTAGATTTCCTGCACTTTTTCAAAGCACTCTGTCACTCATTCACTGCTAACATTTTGCTGCATCCCTTTGCCTAAAAACACCCCAGCTCCTCCCCACACCATGACATTGGATGGGGAGTTGTAGCCCATATTGGGGACAGGCTGGCCCCGATGTGTGGAGGGAGTCCAATGATGAAGCATGTCACCTTTGGGTGAGTGAGGGTTCTTGTCCGTTAAGGACATCTCTTTCCCACTTGCACTAAATTCGAATCCTATTTTGGGTAGAACATATTCTCTTTTTTTTTTTTATCCTCATTTGCGTGCATGGCTCCAATCTATCCAACCAAGAATACGCCACAGAGCTAAGAAAACCGTCTGTGCTTCTGTACCGTCTCAGCGTTAGCTGGCAGGGAGGTCTTAATTGAGGGGGAGGAGGCCGGATCCCAGCAGCACATTCACACAAGCCTGGAGGATCTTGCTTAGGGCTGTTCATTGGTAGATAGTGCCCGAGACACTGTGACCCCGATTGTTCCATGACTCTACGCCATAAAAACAGCGGTTGGCAATGCTCGCATTAATCATAGGACCCTGGGGGAAAAAAAAAAGAAAAACCCCAGGCTCAATGCGACCGCGCCAGCTGTGACCAGAAGGCTCTCCTGCTCGAATTTCCACCTCTAGCTAGGTCGTGTTTAGAAATCTGGAGGACAGAGGTTCGCCATTCGTGTATAGTAGGAGGCTGGGCGTCCTTCCAGTGTCTACAGATCTCCCTGCGAGCCGCCAGAATGGAATAAAACACCAGGTTGGAAGCTGCATTACGAACTTTGTCCTTCAGGCCGAAAATAACGAGGGCAAGGTCAATGGAGATGTGAGAGCCCAATGACAAAGATAGGTTAGTTCCTATAGAGTCCCAGAATGTAGTTAATTCTGGGCATTCATAAAACATATGGATGTCGGATGCGGCAACAAGTCGGCACCTTGGGCACGAGACCGGACCTGTCGAAGAGAATTTTGACAGCCTCTGCGGGGAGTAGTAAGCCCTGTGTATTGTGAAGAGGTGGTTCCGACGGAGCCAAGCAGGTTTAACCAAGTCCCACAGTACCACACAGGAAGCTGACCAAAGCTCCTCCACATCTATTCCTGGCAATGAATCAGCCCATAATATTGTCGGGAGGCAAAATTTGCCATCTATTTCCTCCATGATCTTTTTATACCAAAGTGATATTTCCTTCTTTACAGGGGGACTATCCAACAGGCACGTCACTAATTCACTAGTGCCGCCTATAGGTAAACTGCTACTCCGGGATGTCTGTAAGTTGTATGTCTGGGACCAGCTTGAAATTTGTATAAATTTGAATCTAGACAAACTTGGCCCGACCTTATTTGTTAAGTAGTCCCAAGGAAGTAGTGCTCCGTCCATAAACAAGTCTCCCCAGGTGTTGATACCGGCCTCTCTTAGTGGTTGGGTTAATGTGTCTTCTGCCCAAGCTGGGGGAGCTGGTAAGTCCCATATTGGAGCTCTCTCTAAGTAATACCCCAATTTAATTGCGTGCCTCATTCTGTACAATGTGGAAGCTATCCCCTGCAAAATCTTCAATTTTATTTTTTTTTAATATTTTGGGTCTCCAAATTTAAACAAAAAGCTGCGCTGTCCAACTCCCTCACAATTCAATAACGTAGAGAACATATGACCTACCCCTGTTGCTGCTGGTATTTTTAGCAACATGCGTGAATGCGAGAGCTGAAAGGCCCACGCGTAGACCTGAAGATCCGGTCCCGCTAGCCCTCCCTTCTCTCTGCGGCGTCTTATTTTCTTCCAAGATATTCTTGGACTCTTACTATTCCAAATAAAAGTTGAAATCGCGCTTTGAAGTTAGAAATTAATTTGGGATCAAAGAAAAGTGGGATTGAATTAAATAAAAAGGAAATCTTAGGCAGAATACACATTTTTACCAAATTAACCTTACCTAGGATAGTAAGTGGAAGATGTGACCAATCTCTCATATTTTTTCGACACTGTGCTGCTATTTTAGAAAAATTTAAGGAAGCGATCAGGTCAATGTCTTTAACTATATTTATCCCCAAGTATCGTAATTGAGGTCTTGATGTTTCATTAAAGGTAGTTAAATCGATGTTCCAAGTCATTGACTCTGTTTTAGAGGCATTCACTTCATATCCTGAAATTTTGCCAAATTTAAGAGCTAGGTCTATCACCTCTGGATATGCTGCATTGATATCTGTCGTGAAAATCATTATATCATCAGCATAAAGTGCCACCTTTTTTTCCCAATCACCAAAAATAAAAGGTTTAATAAGTGCGCTATCTCTTAATGTTTGTGCAAAGGGATCTATATACAGGTCGAAAAGGAGGGGAGACAGGGGACAGCCCTGTCGGGTTCCTCTGGTTACTCTAAATGACGCGGTAAGGCCCCCATTAATCAGGATTGAAGCTGAAGGGCTACAATATAACAATCTATTGCCCTACGAAATTTATCTCCAACGTTAATTTTTTTCAAGGCCTCCGACAGGTATAACCAATTTACCATGTCGAAGGCCTTGGTAGCATCCAACGTGAGAATAGATAAAGGAATAACCTCTTTTATGGCCACGTCAATAGATCCTATTAATTCATAAGTAAGCTCATATAACTGTCTCCCTCTTATGAAACCTTTTTGATTAGAGTGAAGTATATCAGGCGCTACCTGGCCAAGCCGTTTGGCCAGTATAGTGGCAAAGATTTTGTAGTATGCGTTCAAGATTGAAATAGGCCGATACGAGCCACAATCAGAGGGGGACTTCCCTGGCTTTAAAATAAGCGTTATTGAGGCATTATCCCATGAGGCAGGCGGTGCGTCTCCTTCCCTCAATATTTGATTAAACAAAACCACTAAGATTGGGGATACCTCTGAAATCAAATGTTTATATACTTCGCTCGGTAGACCGTCGGTTCCTGCCGCCTTACCCCCTTTGGATCCCCTTATAGCCTGCTCTACTTCGGCAACGCTTATTTCCTCTTCCAAAAACCTACTCTGCTCGAGTGACAGAGATGGAAGGGAGATATCCTCTAACCAGTTGCCAACGTCGTTAGTAGTGATATTGAGATCTTCGTGATAAATTGATTGGAAGAATGTTTTGAAAGTCTCTCTGATTTCTGCATCATTGGAAAAGGTGCCCTTATCTGATGTAACCGAGGCAATATTATTACGAACCCGATCTGATTTAATTTTCCAGGCCAGCAGCCTTCCTGCACCCTCCCCATACTGGAAATGAGAAAGTTTGCTTGCCTCCCATTTCTGCAAGACTCGCTTCTCTATAATCGAGGACAAGCTATTTTTAAGCTCGTCTAGCTCTGCAAGTTTCAGGGATAAATTGTGACTATCTAAAGTTCTGTCAGTATCTATGCTGGACTCAATGACAGACATCCTATTCTCAATAGAAGATATCTCTTCCCTGTACTGCCTTCTTCTATGAGCTACCCTATTCTTGACTACGCCTCTTAGTGCACACTTAAAAGCATCCCATACTATGCCAGCTGGGGCTGTATCCGTATTGGAAATGAAAAATTCACGTGCCTCTGACTGGAGGAACTCTATATCATCTGTTGATGTAAGAAATGACCTATCAAAGGACCACAATTTAGAGGAAGAAGGCTTAGAGCCCCACTCCATTTCCAGCTTCATCGCAGAATGGTCTGATAAATGAGATGGAATATAGTCTACTGAGATAATAGAATCGACCAGGGCTCTACTAGTTAGGATGAAGTCCATTCTTGAGCTATGTCTATATTTGAGATTTCTGAAAGAGAAACTCTGTCTTTGGCCCTCTCTTAGCCTCCAAATATCGACATATCCGTATTGTTTCATTAAGCCCAGTAGGCAGTTTCTGGATTTATAGGGAACTTGTTGTCTGCTTCTTGTGGATTTGTCCAGTAAAGGGTTAATAGTGATGTTAAAATCGCCGGTTATAATCACCGGCTCAGGAAAACTCAAAAGATGTTGGAATAGGGATTCTAGTGCAGAAGGATCATCACAGTTTGGCCCATAATATCCAGCCAACGTTATAGACGCCCCACCTATCTCTACTGCTGCGATGGCCCATCTCCCTCCAGAATCTACTTTCTGTTGAAAAATTTTCAGATTTAAATTCGAAGATTTTTTAAATAAAATAGTGACCCCCCGCGTGTTTAGTGTTTGAGATGTTGAGATAGAGGATTGTATCCACCTATTTCTATTAGCTAACTCAAGCACTTCACTTTCAATTAAGTGTGTCTCCTGGAGTATAATGATCTCGGCATCCACGTCTCGAAGGTACTGCATGGTTTTATTAGCACGAGGTCTGGTGCGGAGACCATTAACATTCCAGGATAAAATCCTAGGCCTACTCATAATTCTTGGAATAGGGACTACATTTCAAGAATATCTGCTTGTAGATTCCCATGTTTATTTTTATCTGCCAACAAGAAAAAAGAAAGATTGGGAGAAAATAACTACAAAATGTGATGATTGGAGCTTTATCAAGAGTGGATATTTTTCCATTTTTGCTGCCCCCCTTCACCCCCCCTTCACCCCCCCTCCCATGGGAAACCCCTGAACTCACTACCCGGAAGATTCCGGAAGTAAGTGCTTCTAGCTCTTCCCCATCCCCACCTCGTGTGCCTCTCTATTTAACATGATAACTCGCCATATATATATTACGAGCATGGATTTAAATAGTGCTGAACATTATTTATGTTTTATTTATTTATTTATTTATTTTCCTCATCCTCTCCCTTCTTCTCCCTTCATCTTTCTACTTATTTTTTTTCTTTTTTTTTTTATATCAGCGTTTTATCTGGGCCTAGAGCCTATGTAGAAGAGAGAATTATGTATTATGTTAGAGGGAGGTTATTTCAGTTAACGAGTAGCGTTTTTTTCCTATTCTAACCCTCAACTAGCACCCTTTACGTCTCCTTCCTACTACCTAAAGACATTAGTAGTTCGTCTGCGGCCTGCACCGATCGAATATTGTGCATTTTATTGTCCAACATAATCTTAAGGGATGCTTGAAAACCCACCTGCACCGTTGCACCTAGTTTACGAAAGGCATCCATTCTTCTTCCTAGCTCCCACTGTTTATCAAGGGTGTATCTGGACAGGTCAGAGGGTATTTGGAAATTAAAGCCTTTGCCTGTTAGCGATTTATGTTTTAAGGCCAAGTTCAGAATGTGCTCCTTCAAGGAATAAGTATGGAAGTTAACAAGGATTTTTTTCGGCTTAGCCCTCTGCGGATTACGCCTAAAAGGATCCCTATGGGTTCGTTGAATATCCAAAGCTAATTCCTCAGGAGTGTGGGGGAGACTAAGAGAATCTTTTAGTAGCGAGATTATGTAGCTCTTAATGTCAGTGCCTTCACTACCTTCAGGAACATTCAAAATTTGTATGTTACTGCGCCTAGCGTTATTTTCCAAACCCCCCATTCTTTCTGAAATGGCCAGATCTTCCCTCTTTAACTTCAGTATATCTTCCTGAGTGCCCTCAGCTCGCATGGATATTTGACCCACTGTTTCTTCCAGGGCTTGTGTTCTTACCGACAAATTACCAATCTTTTTGTCAAGTGCTTCACAAAAGTTCCTTATATCTCTTTGATTTGAAGCCGACTCTGCGAAGCCTTCCTTAATCTCGGCAGATAATGATGCGAACATCTGTTGCAACGAGGCAATTGAAATAGGTACTAAAGTGGAGACTAGGGCTCCATCTTCTCCCTGACGGGGTAGAGGATCACCATCAAGAGAATTGGGGGGGGGGTCTGAAGCGGAAAAAGGCTCTGAAAGTTCTCCAGCTTCTAAGGCTAAGTTGTTGGGAGGGTCTTCCCGACTACTCGCTAGGCTTGAGGGTACCCCAATCGGTTCTGTGGTTATGACTTTCTGTGATCCTGCTGGGGTGTTTTCAACAACTGGACCTACTAGCCCTGTCTGATCGTTATATGGATCTCCGCTCTCTCCCAAGCAGAAGTGTACTGCTGTTTGTGATGCAAAGTCAGAACTGAGTTTTCCTGTAGGGCAATGCCATCTATAGGATTAATGGGAGCTGAGGCTGAGACAAGGTCTTGTTCACGTGACGCCATAACTCTAGAGCCCGGATTGTAATCTTTAGGGGTGCTGTCCCTCTGTAGGTGATCCTGTCCTATTTCCAACACTTGTGGAATGACCTTGAAGTAAGATCGCAGAGAAGGGGTGATTTTGGGGAACAGGGTCAGCGAGAGGCTTTATCTTGTTTCGCTTTCTCCCCCTCTTTGCTTTAACTTCTGTCGAGAGGTACGAGGACGTTCTAGAGGCTTTCAAATCAAAAGATGCTTTAGCAGAGTCTAGAACATTATCAGATTCCTCAATCATCTCCCTAACCAGCTTCCCCTCCGAGGTTAGCAATGTCCCTTTGTCCCTTCTTTTACGGGAAACGCCAACCCTCTCCAAGCCCTTTGAGGTTCTTACTAGCCTTGTCAGCCTCTGTAGCATACATACATTCAGGAGGTAAACTTGTTGCTTTCAATTCACACCCCCCTTTTACCTTATGTTTGCTGTCTCTACGAACTACAACCTCCTCTTCATCCTCCTCATGCAAAATACTTGCGTGGGACCCGGTGAAGGTGTCAGTCGTGGAAATACGCTGTGAAGTACTGGGGGCAGGGGCGTCTTTGAGGCTTTGTTTCGTGAGGCTTGTTAGTGAGCTGCCTCGGAGGCTCCGCAACCGCCTATTCCTGCGGAGCTCCAGGGCGGCCTGACTCCAATGCAGCAACCCAGGTGTGCACTGCTCGTTCGTCGGAGTCGAAGGGCGTTGACCGCTGCCGGTCGCGAAACCGCCGGTCTCGGAGCTCCTCTCACCAATTCCGCGGTGCACGCCTTCTCCTTCGCTGAAACACATCAAGGCCTGTGCTATCCGTCGCTGTTAATAGCTGTGATAAAACTCTATCCAGTATGTCCAAAAACGCTCGAAATACCTCCTTTAACTTGCCATCATTTAGCTGCTCGTAACAAAACTAATGTTCATTTTAGCGAGCGGAGTGAGTTACGGCATCTGAGGCGGGAGCGGAGCGGAGCACTGCAGCAGTCAGCCGACTGCCGCCATGTTTCCCCGGGTAGAACATATTCTCAGTGAGTTTCAAGATATAGATATGTTCTCTGTTGCTCTCCTTTGGATCATACGAGTAGCATTAGTTAGCTGAGCAACTTCTGTCCTATCTTCCTGCTCCTGTTCCTAACCAAAGTGACAGATAAAGAGTTCCTTGCTTGTGATTTCAGCATATCTGCATTTTAACTATTGTCCAGCCAGCGCTGTTTTAAGCTGGCCATGGTATATTCCAGTTGTTTTGATGCCTCTGATTTTTTCAACACCATAGCCATCCACCCATGACTGAGATACAGTCAGATGTGGTTGCGTCTAGCTGTGGTGGTCGTATCAACTATTGCCCGTTCTTGGGCAGAGTGTTCTATTATGATCTTAAAAGATGTTCTTTTACATCAATTTAACATATTGTCCTCAGCACTTACCTCTGAAAAAGACAGGTTTTTACTTCCGTCCTGAACTTTCAATGGTCCTTAATATTTTGTACTTTGGTGGCATGGAATTCCAGAGTTGTGCCACCTGGACTGAGAATGGTGGTCCTTCAATTATATTGCTATTATAGGAAAGAATAATCAGTAAGAAAGAATAGACTGCAATGTTGTTTGCGGCTCTGGGAGGAGTGCATGAATTTTCCTTGTTGGTATTGGTCATCTTTTCCTTGAATTTCTTTGTGTATGAAGCAAACAACTTTACACACAGCGCATCTGTCTATTAGCATGTAGTGCTAGAGGCACTCTTGTGGTTTGACACCCGGAGATGACCTTTGACTACTATTATTTTAACTGACTTCAGTGTGTTATTTTATCCTAGTCTGGATGTACGACGTTCCTGCATATGCCTTCCTTCTTTTACAAGTTTCTTTCTTGTAATCTTACTGTCTTTCAGTAGAAGCTGTCACATAGTAGAACAGCCTAGTCAAGAATAGAACATGTGGGATGTGCATTTGAAAGCATGAAAGGGAGAGAGATTTGTGGAGTATACTTTTTGGTTTTGGAATGCAATGTTGTGGGCAGTGATGCACACGTGCTCAGTGTTGTACATTGAGGGATGAAGTGTGTGAATCTGTCAGCAGTTGTGCACGATTGTGCATTATGTTGTACATTGATGAGAATCATGAAGTTCTTACTATTGGCTTTGACATTACCTCATGTCATCCTTTTTTCCTAACTTTGCCTTGCTTCAGCTTTTCTGAATGCACAGCAGCGCATGCAAGTTGTTTGAGTTATTCACGTTCAAGGTCTTTTTGTTTTTGAGAGGGATTGTTTATGTACCCGGAAGGTTTTGTGAGCTTCGTCAAGATAAAGCCTGGAACAAGTGAGATTTGGAGAAGGGGATGGGAAAACTCCTTCCTGCCATGGGAATGCTTGCTTGGAACCTGGCCAGTTCTGGTAAGATTCCTCTGGCCCGGAGGTGGAGGTGTTTTCCGAAACTTCAAGTGTGTTAAAGCTGAAGGTTGTAAACTCACAGACCGGGATTTTAGGATCTGAACGGGGATGGACGTTTTTATTTTTCGGGACAACCTGGCTGCTGAGCTCTGAACCCTGGCTGTGAATCCCCCGGTCAGAAGTGGGCTAAGATTCAGATGCACTGTTTGCACCAGGTGAAGTGTTGAATTTTGATTATTGCCATTGTGATGTGAGCCAGTGGCTGTGATCATTTGATGTGTTTTCTTTGTGATGTTTGAGTGAGTGTGCTTTTTTGTGATGTGTGAGTGAGTCAAGTGCTCCTCTAAAGTTCTCATTTGATCTATTCAGTGTATATATATCGTTCTGATCTCTTGCATGATGTCCAGAATATTTGCTTGAGGCTTTTTTCATATTATTTGCTGCTTGTTTATTCATCAGTATTATTCAAGTATTATATTTAGCAAGTGTGTTATTATTGCTTGCATATAAACATATATATCTCTTTGTGTATTTGAATCTTGTGCATTTGGCATCTGGGAAAGCTTTTCTGTTAGAGAGCATTGTGTAAAATAAAACCTCAAACCTTATTCTAATGAGAAAGTCCTTGCATTTTGTAAAATAAAACCCTTTCCTAAAGGCGTTGTTTGTTTTGTATGAAAGTCTTTGCTGCGCCGGTTGTTGAGCCGTCCTGTGAGATCTTTATTATCTGATAGGCGCAAGCAAAACATAGCAGCCAGTGTAATGCTCGATGCATTGTTTTTCAGGAGTATAAGGAGTTTTGCTCTGGCATACTCCATCTTTTGTAGTGTTTATAAAGGAAATCGGGACACCACAGTAAAAGAATTTTGTAGAAGACACTTGTAATATTGCAAGAGTGAGAAGGGCCTTTTGTTCTAATGGTACTCCATGGGGTTCACAATGTGTGCAGAGGACTTCTTGTGCTTCCAAAGAATTGTGGGGTCAAAGAGAGGTTTAAAGTTGTGGTAACACCAATACTTTACCACCAAAATATCACTGATAAAGTGCCCAATTCCTTTTGCCAAACCATTGTAGGTTGGTAGTTGTCATGTTCTCCACAGATCATGATCTACTTTTACAACTTAAAGTTTGAGATAGTTGGTCATCATCCACAAAGGTATTTGTACAGTTTAGATATGTCTGTCTTTAGGGTTTTCCAGGATTAAGATTACCTGTGTGTCATCTTCTTAACTGTTGTAATGATCTGATCAGATCCAGTAAGAGCCTGCTCTCCCTCTTGTACCCAGAACAAAGAAATGGACTCCAAATGCCATAACCCTGACCTCCTGTTCATGCTACAAGAGGTTTTTTTAGCAGGTGCTGAGCTGAGGAACTTCAACTGGATCTGCCCTGGATCTTGCTGCTTGAGTGAGTAATAACCCGCTAAGTGCTGTCCCATAGATCCTGGTCTCTTGGTTGGTGTCAAAGTGCACCACTTCTAACATTGCCTAAAACGTGGGACTTAAAAACATTTTTCGTCCAAACCCTTTCAGAGGACCGGCCTAAACCTGCCGAGGCAGTCTGATGAAGGCATGTTGCTGGAGTGCCATTGATTTTGCTTCCCTCAGAACTTTTCATCAGAACCCAATCTGATTCAGAGGGAACTTGCAAAGAAGGTTATCAAGCCATCTCTGGCAGCACTCTGCTGCCTTGCTGCAATGAGAGGCTGTACTGATGATTTTTGATTTCCATTCCAGAGTGTAACTCTTCAGGTAAAAATTCCAATAAGGTAGAACCTGGTTTCTGTATCTGACCTACAAACCATCACAGATGGCCCTAACATGTGCCTAGGTACTGGTCAAGTACAACCAGATGACCATGATAGTCACTTGACACATTTTGTCACTATTTTTATATTTAAACTTTAAAAAGTCAGAACTCTGCTTACTTTCATTAGATTGATGTCATTTTATTTATTAAATTTACACTTGATTTCCAAATTGGAGTGTTTTGACTTTATTACTGTTTCCTGGAGCCTTCATCCCGCAATAAGCAGCCGTTCTGATCGACTTTGAAACTAATGACGGTACGCTTAGTGGTGATTTATTTTCTAAGTGCTAGCATTCAAATGTTCGGTTTGTGCTATAATGTCCGTTCATTTCACTTGTAGGCGCTCCATACTTGGACCCACTTGCAAGTCTGCACTATATTTTCCTGCTGAAATCAGCTTCTTCTAAAAAGCGGTAGGTCATAGCTGATTGTCACAGCATAAGGAGTGTTGTCTCCACGCCAAATCATTACACTGAAACCTTTCCCCCTTTTCTTAAATTCACAGATAGATTAACTATGCCCTGATGAGAATCCTGACAGTTAATCTCTGGATTCGAAACGCGTCGGCGAATTAGAAAAGGACAATTCACTCTCAAGCCATTGCTGATGATAAAATACAGTCTCGAATTCATTTTCGCGCTCCTTTTTTCTAATCTTTCTTTTCCTTGCTAGTTTTTTGCTTTAATCAAATCTTGCACTGATGTAAATATGTGTTGCACCATGTACTTTGTCACATATGTTTAATGTGTCTATCTGTTGACCATATCCAGGTCCACGTTTAATTTTGACAATTTGTTGCAATGAATAACTTAAACTTTGTTTAAAATTGATGTTCTGTACAGGTCTTTTTCTGCTTATCATATGTTGTGTACGACAAATATTCAACAAACTATAAAAGTAACTGGTATAAATAAAAATATCGTGTTGAAAACGACAAATAGCGTCTTCAACCTGCCTTGATTTTTGGCTGTAATTGAAAAGTGAGAGGCACTCTTGTTTGATTACTATATTTAGGCCCAGCCTTCTCACTTGTCCTCTAAGGGTCAAGCTCCCCTTGTTCTACTAGTTAGTGCGGGTAATTACCCGCGAGAGTTCACGGACATCCTTGTCGTCTGCTTTTCACATGTGAGATATCTCCTTTGGAAACCCCTGTTTCCATATCAATATGGCAGACAAAGACACGCTATCTTTTAGCGAGAATCATATTCAGAATTTGATCGATAACTCTCCTTTCTCAAATGTGACACTCAGCTCTACCGCCAAACAACAAAATGAATCAGATCGTTTAATACGATTACAAAAAAAGCATGTACGCACGGAACTGCATGGACATTTTCTCCTTAGGCACTTGAAAGGGGGCACAATCCCCTGGGGCTTACAGGTTAAAAATGTCCCTGTGATATTCGTGGAAGATGCAGAATATAAAAAAGGCTTCAGCTTTATCAATACGAAGTGCAGCAGGGACCTCATGGTCCACACCATAGAGACCGCACAGAGGTTGTGCTTAGAAGAACAAAAAGAGATTGAGGAACTTACTGAGACGATTAAGACCAGTCCGGCTGTAACGGACGCCAAGACACTATTGGAGAAAATTGAGAAAGACATCAGAACTTTCAGAGACAACACTATTAATGACAAAACTTTTAAATATGAAAGAGACGCGAAGGCCTTTAAAATCGAACAAGTATACCCCTTTTTAAAAGAGGATTACTACACCCAACAAGAATCCCGGAGAGCTCTTTCAACCTTTCAAGGTCGCTCAAGGAATAGATTCACAACATTTTCGGAAACCTCCTCTTCCGATTCATCTGGGTCTGACAATCGTAATCCAAACAAAAAACAGGTGGCTTTTTTAGACCAGGGCCAACAGCCAAAAGCCCGGTTCAAACAACCGTGGGAGATGCGAACCAGGAACCGCTCATACAAGTCGTAGAGGGTTCCAATGCGGTGGTTAATTTATCCAACAGACCATTAACACCAGACGAACACTCAGTCTTAGCGTTGGGCCTCAAATTTGTGCCCGGCAGGAAAACTGATTACACAAGACTCAAGCTGGAAGCTATTGAGTTCTGTCGTAAAATTCATCTCAGGGTCTTCTTTTGGAATCATCCTTCCTCACCCACTACAGAGGTCACTGGACTACGTAATAAGTCCACATTTGTCCCTTACCAAAATATCCCAAAGGAGGTTCTCGCATTTGAACAAGTCCTCCTGTCATCGATAGAGAAAATGGAAAAAGGCAGACATTTTGTACAACAAAACATAGGCCATAAACAGCGTGCAGCAATCACAACCTTAAAAGAAGACAATTCCATCATCATAAAACAGGCCGACAAAGGCGGGGCGGTGGTGGTATGGGCCCGTGAAAAATACCTAGCAGAAGGCAACAAACAGGTAAACAATGCAACCTGGTACAGACGCCTTCAGGAAGATCCGACTAAGGAGATTCAAAGACTAATTGCAGACACTTTACAGAATGGCTTAGACGGTGGGTTTCTAGGCAAGGAAGAGTATGACTATTTACTAAGGAAACACCCAAGAACTCCGGTGCTTTACCTCCTGCCAAAAATCCACAAGAGCCTCCAAGATCCCCCAGGACGCCCAATCGTGTCCGGGTGCGACTCATGTCTTGAGCCCTTATCCCAGTACGTGGATTTCTTTTTGAAACCTTTCCTAAAGACAGTCAAATCGTACTTGCGAGACACGACTGACTTTCTCCTCAAGGTTGAAGACACAGCGTTCAACCCAGAGACCCAACTGCTAGTCACGATGGACGTCACCTCCCTGTATACACAGATCCCGCAAGAAGAAGCACTAGAGGTAATGGAAATTTACCTGAACCAGAGAGAGAGGCCCCTCCAAGTACCCACAGAGTTCATTTTAAGACTGGCCGAGATTGCATTAAAGAAGAACTACTTTTCATTTAATGGGGAGTTCTTTATGCAGGTCAAGGGCACCGCGATGGGGTGCCCTTATGCCCCCGAGATGGCCGTGCTGTACATGGCGCAGTACGAACAGATGTTCATTGACAGCAATAATCCCTTTAAAC